>NW_027203793.1:1200000-1833774 GCF_024711535.1 Dipodomys merriami
TGAGTGTTCCTGGCAGAGGTCATTCGGCTGAACACAACCGTGGATTAATTAGAGCCAGATGTAGGCAGTGCCGTCCATAGTGCTGGATGGACAGTGGTGGCGTGCCAAACAACTGAGCTCTAGTTCTCAACAGTTTCACAAAGTGCCATAAGTTGAGGTTCAACTTAATGCTCCGGTTGAGTAAAGTGTAGCCGTCAAAGCTGGAATCAGTAGCACTCAGGTGAGAAGAACGGAAAGCAGATATACCCAGTCTGCAGGCAGTTTCGTACGGGGACCAGCCTATCTGGCTGCCACGCCTGAATATTTGTAAACACGTCCGAGCTAGGCAGGCGCAATTGTGCAGCAATGCAAACTGCATAACCTGGCCAAATTTCACGGGTGTACAAGAAACCACGGGGGATTTACAAGGAGATGTTCACCGGGAACAGCCGGAGGACTGCCGGCAGCAAGATTCCGGAATTCTTCCTGAGAAGCCTTGAAAGCAGTGAAACGCTCCTATGTTGCAATAACTCAGAACCTCATTTTGAGTGTTGCCGGCAGAGGTCATTCCCCTGAACACAATCGTGGACTCATTAGAGCCAGATGTAGGCAGTGCCGTCCATAGTGCTGGATGGACAGTGGTGGCGTGCCAAACAACTGAGCTCTAGTTCTCAACATTTTCACAAAGTGCCATAAGTTGAGGTTCAACTTACTGCTCCGGTTGAGTAGAGTGTAGCCGTCAAAGCTGGAATCAGTAGCACTCAGGTGAGAAGAACGGGAAGCAGATATACCAAGTCCGCTGGCAGAGTCCTACGGGGGCCAGCCTATCTGGCTGCCACGCCTGAATGTTTGCAACCGCGGCCGAGCTAGGCAGGCGCAATTGTGCAGCAATGCAAACTGCATACCCAAATTTCACGGGTGTACAAGAAACCACGGGGGATTTATAAGGAGATGTTCACTCGGAAGAGCCGGAGGCCTGCCGGCATCAAGACTCCGGAATTCTTCCTGAGAAGCCTTGACAGTAGTGAAACGCTCCTATGTTGCAATAACTCAGAACCTCATTCTGAGTGTTGCCAGCAGAGGTCATTCGGCTGAACACAACCGTGGACTAATTAGAGCCAGATGTAGGCAGTGCCGTCCATAGTGCTGGATGGACAGTGGTGGTGTACCAAACAACTGAGCTCTAGTTCTCAACAGTTTCACAAAGTGCCATAAGTTGAGGTTCAACTTAATGCTCCGGTTGAGTAGACTGTAGCCGTCAAAGCTGGAATCAGTAGCACTCAGGTGAGAAGAACGGGAAGCAGATATACCCAGTCCGCTGGGAGAGTCCTACGGGGACCAGCCTATCTGGCTGCCACGCCTGAATGTTTGCAACCGCGGCCGAGCTAGGCAGGCGCAATTGTGCAGCAATGCAAACTGCATAACCTGGCTGCACTTCACGGGTGTACAAGAAACCACGGGGGATTTACAAGGAGATGTTCACCCGGAACAGTCAGAGGCCTGCTGGCAGCAAGATTCCGGAATTCTTCCTGAGAAGCCTTGAAAGCAGTGAAACGCTCCTATGTTGCAATAACTCAGAACCTCATTCTGAGTGTTGCCGGCAGAGGTCATTCGGCTGAACACAACCGTGGACTAATTAGAGCCAGATGTAGGCAGTGCCGTCCATAGTGCTGGATGGACAGTGGTGGCGTGCCAAACAACTGAGCTCTAGTTCTCAACAGTTTCACAAAGTGCCATAAGTTGAGGTTCAACTTACTGCTCTGCTTGAGTAGAGTGCAGCCGTCAAAGCTGAAATCAGTAGCACTCAGGTGAGAAGAACGGGAAGCAGATATACCCAGTCCGCTGGCAGAGTCCTACGGGGACCAGCCTATCTGGCTGCCACGCCTGAATGTTTGCAACCACGGCCGAGCTAGCAGGGGCAATTGTGCAGAAATGCAAACTGCATAACCTGTCCAAATTTCAAGGGTGTACAAGAAACCACGGGGGATTTACAAGGAGATGTTCACCCAGAAGAGCCGGAGGCCTGCCGGCAGCAAGATTCCGGAATTCTTCCTGAGAAGCCTTGAAAGCAGTGAAACGCTCCTATGTTGCAATAACTCAGAACCGCATTCTGAGTATTCCCAGCAGAGGTCATTCGGCTGAACACAATAGTGGACTAATTAGAGCCAGATGTAGGCAGTGCCGTCCATAGTGCTGGATGGACAGTGGTGGCGTGCCAAACAACTGAGCTCTAGTTCTCAACACTGTCACCAAGTGCCATGAGTTGAGGTTCAACTTACTGCTCCGGTTGAGTAGAGTGTAGCCGTCAAAGCTGGAATCAGTAGCACTCAGGTGAGAAGAACGGGAAGCAGATATACCCAGTCCGCTGGCAGTGTCCTAGGGGGACCAGCCTATCTGGCTGCCACGCCCGAATGTTTGTAACCGCGGCCGAAATAGGCAGGCGCAATTGAGCAGCAATGCAAACTGCATAACCTGTCCAAATTTCACGGGTGTACAAGAAACCACGGGGGATTTACAAGGAGATGTTCACCCGGAACAGCCGGAGGCCTGCCGGCAGCAAGATTCCGGAATTCTTCCTGAGAAGCCTTGAAAGCAGTGAAGCGCTCCTGTGTTGCAATAACTCAGAACCTCAATCTGAGTGTTCCCAGCAGAGGTCATTCGGCTGAACACAAACGTGGACTAATTAGAGCCAGATGTAGGCAGTGCCGTCCATAGTGCTTGATGGACAGTGGTGGCGTGCCAAACAACTGAGCGCTAGTTCTCAACAGTTTCACAAAATGCCGTAAGTTGAGGTTCAACTTAATGCTCCGTTTGAGTAGAGTGTAGCCGTCAAAGCTGGAATCAGTAGCACTCAGGTGAGAAGAACGGGAAGCAGATATACCCAGTCCGTTGGCAGTGTCCTACGGGTACAGCCTATCTGGCTGCAACTCCTGAATGTTTGCAACCGCGGCCGAGCGAGTCAGGCCTAATTGTGCAGCAATGCAAACTGCATAACCTGTCCAAATTTCACGGCTGTACAAGAAACCACGGGGGATTTACAAGGAGATGTTCACCCGGAACAGCCGGAGGCCTGCCGGCAGCAAGTTTCCGGAATTCTTCCTGAGAAGCCTTGAAAGCAGTGAAACGCTCCTATGTTGCAATAACTCAGAACCTCATTCTGAGTGTTGCCGGCAGAGGTCATTCGGCTGAACACAACCGTGGACTAATTAGAGCCAGATGTAGGCAGTGCCGTCCATAGTGCTGGATGGACAGTGGTGGCGTGCCAAACAACTGAGCTCTAGTTCTCAACAGTTTCACAAAGTGCCATACGTAGAGGTTCAACTTAATGCTCCGGTTGAGTAGACTGTAGCCGTCAACGCTGGAATCAGTAGCACTCAGGTGAAAAGAATGGTAAGCAGATATACCCAGTCCGCTGGCAGTGTCCTACGGGGACCAGCCTATCTGGCTGCCACGCCTGAATGTTTGTAACCGCGGCCGAGCTAGGCAGGCGTAATTGTGCAGCAATGCAAACTGCATAACCTGGCCAAATTTCACATGTGTACAAGAACCCACGGGGGATTTACAAGGAGATGTTCACCCGGAAGAGCCGGAAGCCTGCCGGCAGCAAGATTCCGGAATTCTTCCTGAGAAGCCTTGAAAGCAGTGATACGCTCCTATGTTGCAGTAACTCAGAACCTCATTCTGAGTGTTGCCGGCAGAGGTCATTCGGCTGAACACAACCGTGGACTAATTAGAGCCAGATGTAGGCAGTGCCGTCCATAGTGCTGGATGGACAGTGGTGGCCTGCCAAACAACTGAGCTCTAGTTCTCAACAGTTTCACAAAGTGCCATAAGTAGAGGTTCAACTTAATGCTCCGGTTGAGTAGACTGTAGCCGCCAAAGCTGGAATCAGTAGCACTCAGGTGAGAAGAACGGGAAGCAGATACACCCAGTCCGCTGGCAGAGTCCTACGGGGACCAGCCTATCTGGCTGCCACGCCTGAATGTTTTTAACCGTGGCCGAGCTAGGCAGGGGCAATTGTGCAGCAATGCAAACTGCATAACCTGGCCAAATTTCGCGGGTGTACAAGAAACCACGGGGTTTTACAAGGAGATGTTCACCCGGAACAGCCGGAGGCCTGCCGGCATCAAGATTCCGGAATTCTTCCTGAGAAGCCTTGAAAGCAGTGAAACGCTCCTATGTTGCAGTAACTCAGAACCTCAATCTGAGTGTTCCCAGCAGAGGTCATTCCGCTGAACACAATCGTGGACTAATTAGAGCCAGATGTAGGCAGTTCCGTCCATAGTGCTGGATGGACATTGGTATCGTGCCAAACAACTGAGCTCTAGTTCTCAAGAGTTTCACAAAGTGCCATAAGTTGAGGTTCAACTTACTGCTCCGGTTGAGTAGAGTGTATCCTTTAAAGCTGAAATCAGTAGCACTCAGGTGAGAAGAACGAGAACCAGATATACCCAGTCCCCTGGCAGAGTCCTAGGGGGACCAGACTATCCGGCTGTCACGCCTGAATGTTTGCAACCGCGGCCGAGCTAGGCAGGGGCAATTGTGCAGCAATGCAAACTGCATAACCTGGCCAAATTTCACGGGTGTACAAGAAACCACGGGGGATTTACAAGGAGATGTTCACCCGGAACAGCTGGAGGCCTGCCGGCAGCAAGATTCCGGAATTCTTCCTGAGAAGCCTTGAAAGCAGTGAAACGCTCCTATGTTGCAATAACTCAGAACCTCATTCTGAGTGTTCCTGGCAGAGGTCATTCCCCTGAACACAATCGTGGACTCATTAGAGCCAGATGTAGGCAGTGCCGTCCATAGTGCTGGATGGACAGTGGTGGCGTGCCAAACAACTGAGCTCTAGTTCTCAACATTTTCACAAAGTGCCATAAGTTGAGGTTCAACTTACTGCTCCGGTTGAGTAGAGTGTAGCCGTCAAAGCTGGAATCAGTAGCACTCAGGTGAGAAGCACGGGAAGCAGATATACCCAGACGGCTGGCAGAGTCCTACGGGGACCAGCCTATCTGGCTGCCACGCCTGAATGTTTGCAACCGCGGCCGAGCTAGGCAGGCGCAATTGTGCAGCAATGCAAACTGCATAACCTGGCCGCACTTCACGGTTGTACAAGAAACCACGGGGGATTTACAAGGAGATGTTCACCCGGAAGAGCCCGAGGCCTGCCGGCAGCAAGATTCCGGAATTCTTCCTGAGAAGCCTTGAAAGCAGTGAAACGCTCCTATCTTGCAATAACTCAGAACCTCATTCTGAGTGTTCCTGGCAGAGGTCATTCGGCAGAATACAACCGTGGACTAATTAGAGCCAGAAGTAGCCAGTGCCGTCCATAGTGCTGGATGGAGAGTGGTGGCGTGCCAAACAACTGAGTTCTAGTTCTCAACAGTTTCACAAAGTGCCATCAGTTGAGGTTCAACTTACTGCTCTGCTTGAGTAGAGTGTAGCCGTCAAAGCTGGAATCAGTAGCACTCAGGTGAGAAGAACGGGAAGCAGATATACCCAGTCCCCTGGCAGAGTCCTACGGGGACCAGCTTATCTGGCTGCCACGACTGAATGTTTGTAACCGCGGCCGAGCTAGGCAGGGACAATTGTGCAGCAATGCAAACTACATAACCTGGCCAAATTTCACGGGTGTACAAGAAACCACGGGGGATTTACAAGGAGATGTTCACCCGGAACAGCCGGAGGCCTGCCGGCAGCAAGATTCCGGTATTCTTCCTGAGAATCCTTGAAAGCAGTGAAACGCTCCTTTGTTGCAGTAACTCAGAACCTCAATCTGAGTGTTCCCAGCAGAGGTCATTCGGCTGAACACAATCGTGGACTAATTAGAGCCAGATGTAGGCAGTTCCGTCCATAGTGCTGGATGGACAGTGGTATCGTGCCAAACAACTGAGTTCTAGTTCTCAACAGTTTCACAAAGTGCCATAAGTTGAGGTTCAACTTACTGCTCCGGTTGAGTAGAGTGTAGCCGTCAAAGCTGAAATCAGTAGCACTCAGGTGAGAAGAACGGGAAGCAGATATACCCAGTCGGCTGGCAGAGTCCTACGGGGACCAGCCTATCTGGCTGCCACGCCTGAATGTTTGCAACCGCGGCCGAGGTAGCAGGGGCAAATGTGCAGAAATGCAAACTGCATAACCTGTCCAAATTTCACGGGTGTACAAGAAACCACGGTGGATTTACAAGGAGATGTTCACCCGGAAAAGCCGGAAGCCTACCGGCAGCAAGATTCTTGAATTCTTCCTGAGAAGCCTTGAAAGCAGTGAAAAGCCCCTATGTTGCAATAACTCAGAACCTCATTCTGACTGTTGCCGGCAGAGGTCATTCGGCTGAACACAACCGTGGACTAATTAGAGCCAGATGTAGGCAGTGCCGTCCATAGTGCTGGATGGAGAGTGGTGGCGTGCCAAACAACTGAGCTCTAGTTCTCAACAGTTTCACAAAGTGCCATAAGTTGAGGTTCAACTTACTGCTCTGCTTGAGTAGAGTGCAGCCGTCAAAGCTGAAATCAGAAACACTCAGTTGAGAAGAACGGGAAGCAGATATACCCAGTCGGCTGGCAGAGTCCTACGGGGGCCAGCCTATATAGTTGCCTCGCCTGAATGTTTGCAACCGCGGCCGAACTAGGCAGGCGCAATTGTGCAGCAATGCAAACTGCATAACCTGTCCAAATTTCACGGGTGTACAAGAAACCACGGGGGATTTACAAGGAGATGTTCACCCGGAACAGCCGGAGGCCTGCCGGAAGCAAGATTCCTGTATTCTTCCTGAGAAGCCTTGAAAGCAGTGAAAGGCTCCTATGTTGCAGTAACTCAGAACCTCAATCTGAGTGTTCCCAGCAGAGGTCATTCGGCTGAACACAATCGTGGACTAATTAGAGCCAGATGTAGGCAGTTCCGTCCATAGTGCTGGATGGACAGTGGTATCGTGCCAAACAACTGAGTTCTAGTTCTCAACAGTTTCACAAAGTGCCATAAGTTGAGGTTCAACTTACTGCTCCGGTTGAGTAGAGTGTAGCCGTCAAAGCTGGAATCAGTAGCACTCAGGTGAGAAGAACGGGAACCAGATATACCCAGTCCCATGGCTGAGTCCTACGGGGACCAGACTATTCGGCTGTCACGCCTGAATGTTTGCAACCGCGGCCGAGCTAGGCAGGGGCAATTGTGCAGCAATACAAACTGCATAACCTGTCCAAATTTCACGGGTGTACAAGAAACCACGGGGGATTTACAAGGAGATGTTCACCCGGAACAGCCGGAGGCCTGCCGGCAGCAAGATTCCGGAATTCTTCCTGAGAAGCCTTGAAAGCAGTGAAACGCTCCTATGTTGCAATAACACAGAACCTCATTCTGAGTGTTCCTGGCAGAGGTCATTCGGCTGAACACAACGGTGGACTAATTAGAGCCAGATGTAGGCAGTGCCGTCCATAGTGCTGGATAGAGAGTGGTGGCGTGCCAAACAACTGAGCTCTAGTTCTCAACAGTTTCACAAAGTTCCATAAGTTGAGGTTCAACTTACTGCTCCGGTTGAGTAGAGTGTAGCCGTCAAAGCTGGAATCAGTAGCACTCAGGTGAGAAGAACGGGAAGCAGATATACCCAGTCGGCTGGCAGAGTCCTACGGGGACCAGCCTATATGGCTGCCACGCCTGAATGTTTGCAAGCGCGGCCGAGCGAGGCAGGCCCAATTGTGCAGCAATGCAAACTGCATAACCTGGCCAAATTTCACGGGTGTACAAGAAACCACGGGGGATTTACAAGGAGATGTTCACCCGGAAGAGCCGGAGGCCTGCCGGCAGCAATATTCCGGAATTCTTCCTGAGAAGCCTTGAAAGCAGTGAAACGCTCCTATGTTGCAATAACTCAGAACCTCATTCTGAGTGTTCCTGGCAGAGGTCATTCGGCTGAACACAACCGTGGACTAATTAGAGCCAGATGTAGGCAGTGCCGTCCATAGTGCTGGATGGCCAGTGGTGGCGTGCCAAACAACTGAGCTCTAGTTCTCATCACTTTCACAAAATGCCATAAGTTGAGGTTCAACTTACTGCTCCGGTTGAGTAGAGTGCAGCCGTCAAAGCTGAAATCAGTAGCACTCAGGTGAGAAGAACGGGAAGCAGATATACCCAGTCCGCTGGCAGAGTCCTACGGGGACCAGCCTATCTGGCTGTCACGCCTGAATGTTTGCAACCGCGGCCGAGCTAGGCAGGGGCAATTGTGCAGCAATGCAAACTGCATAACCTGGCCAAATTTCACGGGTGTACAAGAAACCACGGGGGATTTACAAGGAGATGTTCACCCGGAAGAGCCGGAGGCTTGCCGGCAGGAAGATTCGGGAATTCTTCCTGAGAAGCCTTGAAAGCAGTGAAACGCTCCTATGTTGCAATAACTCAGAACCTCATTCTGAGTGTTCCTGGCAGAGGTCATTCGGCTGAACACAACCGTGGACTAATTAGAGCCAGATGTAGGCCGTGCCGTCCATAGTGCTGGATGGAGAGTGGTGGCGTGCCAAACAACTGAGCTCTAGTTCTCAACAGTTTCACAAAGTGCCATAAGTTGAGGTTCAACTTACTGCTCCGGTTGAGTAGAGTGTAGCCGTCAAAGCTGGAATCAGTAGCACTCAGGTGAGAAGAACGGGAAGCAGAAATACCCAGTCGGCTGGCAGAGTCCTACGGGGACCAGCCTATCTGGCTGCCACGCCTGAATGTTTGCAACCGCGGCCGAGCTAGGCAGGCGCAATTGTTCAGCAATGCAAACTGCATAACCTGGCCGCACTTCACCGGTGTACAAGAAACCACGGGGGATTTACAAGGAGATGTTCACCCGGAATAGCCGGAGTCCTGCCGGCAGCAAGATTCCGGAATTCTTCCTGAGAAGCCTTGAAATCAGTGAAACGCTCCTATGTTGCAATAACTCAGAACCTCATTCTGAGTGTTGCCGGCATAGGTCATTCGGCTGAACACAACCGTGGACTAATTAGAGCCAGATGTAGGCAGTGCCGTCCATAGTGCTGGATGGACAGTGGTGGCGTGCCAAACAACTGAGCTCTAGTTCTCAACAGTTTCACAAAGTGCCATAAGTTGAGGTTCAACTTACTGCTCTGCTTGAGTAGAGTGCAGCCGTCAAAGCTGAAATCAGTAGCACTCAGGTGAGAAGAACGGGAAGCAGATATACCCAGTCGGCTGGCAGAGTCCTTCGAGGACCAGCCTATCTGGCAGCCACGCCTGAATGTTTGCAACCGCGGCTGAGCTAGGCAGGCGCAATTGTGCAGCAATGCAAACTGCATAACCTGGCCACATTTCACGGGTGTACAAGAAACCACGGGGGATTTACAAGGAGATGTTCACCCGGAACAGCCAGAGGCCTGCTGGCAGCAAGATTGCGGAATTCTTCCTGAGAAGCCTTGAAAGCAGTGAAACGCTCCTATGTTGCAATAACTCAGAACCTCATTCTGAGTGTTGCCGGCAGAGGTCATTCGGCTGAACACAACCGTGGACTAATTAGAGCCAGATGTAGGCAGTGCCGTCCATAGTGCTGGATGGACAGTGGTGGCGTGCCAAACAACTGAGCTCTAGTTCTCAACAGTTTCACAAAGTGCCATAAGTTGAGGTTCAACTTACTGCTGTGCTTGAGTAGAGTGCAGCCGTCAAAGCTGAAATCAGTAGCACTCAGGTGAGAAGAACGGGAAGCAGATATACCCAGTCCGCTGGCAGAGTCCTACGGGGACCAGCCTATCTGGCTGCCACGCCTGAATGTTTGTAACCGCGGCCGAGCTAGGCAGGGAAAATTGTGCAGCAATGCAAACTGCATAACCTGGCCAAATTTCACGGGTGTACAAGAAACCACGGGGGATTTACAAGAAGATGTTCACCCGGTAGGGCCGGTGGCCTGCCGGCCACAAGATTCCGGAATTCTTCCTAAGAAGCATTGAAAGCAGTGAAACGCTCCTATGTTGCAATAACTCAGAACCTCATTCTGAGTGTTGCCGGCATAGGTCATTCGGCTGAACACAACCGTGGACTAATTAGAGCCAGATGTAGGCAGTGCTGTCCATAGTGCTGGATTGACAGTGGTGGCGTGCCAAACAACTGAGCTCTAGTTCTCAACAGTTTCACAAAGTGCCATAAGTTGAGGTTCAACTTACTGCTCTGCTTGAGTAGAGTGCAGCCGTCAAAGCTGAAATCAGTAGCACTCAGGTGAGAAGAACGGGAAGCAGATATACCCAGTCGGCTGGCAGAGTCCTACAAGGACCAGCCTATCTGGCAGCCACGTCTGAATGTTTGTATCCGCGGCCGAGCTAGGCAGGGACAATTGTGCAGCAATGCAAACTGCATAACCTGGCCAAACTTCACGGGTGTACAAGAAACCACGGGGGATTTACAAGGAGATGATCACCCGGAACAGCCGGAGGCCTGCCGGTAGCAAGATTCCGGAATTCTTCCTGAAAAGCCTTGAAAGCAGTGAAACGCTCCTATGTTGCAGTAACTCAGAACCTCAATCTGAGTGTTCCCAGCAGAGGTAATTCGGCTGAACACAATCGTGGACTAATTAGAGCCAGATGTAGGCAGTTCCGTCCATCGTGCTGGATGGACAGTGGTATCGTGCCAAACAACTGAGTTCTAGTTCTCAACAGTTTCACAAAGTGCCATAAGTTGTGGTTCAACTTACTGCTCCGGTTGAGTAGAGTGTAGCCGTCAAAGCTGAAATCAGTAGCACTCAGGTGAGAAGAACGGGAAGCAGATATACGCAGTCCGCTGGCAGAGTCCTACGGGGACCAGCCTATCTGGCTGCCACGCCTGAATGTTTGCAACCGCGGCCGAGCTAGCAGGGGCAATTGTGCAGAAATGCAAACTGCATAACCTGTCCAAATTTCACGGGTGTACAAGAAACCACGGGGGATTTACAAGGAGATGTTCACCTGGAACAGCCGGAGGCCTGCCGGCAGCAAGATTCCGGAATTCTTCCTGAGAAGCCTTGAAAGCAGTGAAACGCTCCTATGTTGCAATAACTCAGAACCTCATTCTGAGTGTTCCTGGCAGAGGTCATTCGGCTGAACACAACCGTGGACTAATTAGAGCCAGATGTAGGCCGTGCCGTCCATAGTGCTGGATGGAGAGTGGTGGCGTGCCAAACAACTGAGCTCTAGTTCTCAACAGTTTCACAAAGTGCCATAAGTTGAGGTTCAACTTACTGCTCCGGTTGAGTAGAGTGTAGCCGTCAAAGCTGGAATCAGTAGCACTCAGGTGAGAAGAACGGGAAGCAGAAATACCCAGTCGGCTGGCAGAGTCCTACGGGGACCAGCCTATCTGGCTGCCACGCCTGAATGTTTGCAACCGCGGCCGAGCTAGGCAGGCGCAATTGTTCAGCAATGCAAACTGCATAACCTGGCCGCACTTCACCGGTGTACAAGAAACCACGGGGGATTTACAAGGAGATGTTCACCCGGAATAGCCGGAGTCCTGCCGGCAGCAAGATTCCGGAATTCTTCCTGAGAAGCCTTGAAATCAGTGAAACGCTCCTATGTTGCAATAACTCAGAACCTCATTCTGAGTGTTGCCGGCATAGGTCATTCGGCTGAACACAACCGTGGACTAATTAGAGCCAGATGTAGGCAGTGCCGTCCATAGTGCTGGATGGACAGTGGTGGCGTGCCAAACAACTGAGCTCTAGTTCTCAACAGTTTCACAAAGTGCCATAAGTTGAGGTTCAACTTACTGCTCTGCTTGAGTAGAGTGCAGCCGTCAAAGCTGAAATCAGTAGCACTCAGGTGAGAAGAACGGGAAGCAGATATACCCAGTCGGCTGGCAGAGTCCTACGAGGACCTGCCTATCTGGCAGCCACGCCTGAATGTTTGCAACCGCGGCTGAGCTAGGCAGGCGCAATTGTGCAGCAATGCAAACTGCATAACCTGGCCACATTTCACGGGTGTACAAGAAACCACGGGGGATTTACAAGGAGATGTTCACCCGGAACAGCCAGAGGCCTGCTGGCAGCAAGATTGCGGAATTCTTCCTGAGAAGCCTTGAAAGCAGTGAAACGCTCCTATGTTGCAATAACTCAGAACCTCATTCTGAGTGTTGCCGGCAGAGGTCATTCGGCTGAACACAACCGTGGACTAATTAGAGCCAGATGTAGGCAGTGCCGTCCATAGTGCTGGATGGACAGTGGTGGCGTGCCAAACAACTGAGCTCTAGTTCTCAACAGTTTCACAAAGTGCCATAAGTTGAGGTTCAACTTACTGCTGTGCTTGAGTAGAGTGCAGCCGTCAAAGCTGAAATCAGTAGCACTCAGGTGAGAAGAACGGGAAGCAGATATACCCAGTCCGCTGGCAGAGTCCTACGGGGACCAGCCTATCTGGCTGCCACGCCTGAATGTTTGTAACCGCGGCCGAGCTAGGCAGGGAAAATTGTGCAGCAATGCAAACTGCATAACCTGGCCAAATTTCACGGGTGTACAAGAAACCACGGGGGATTTACAAGAAGATGTTCACCCGGTAGGGCCGGTGGCCTGCCGGCCACAAGATTCCGGAATTCTTCCTAAGAAGCATTGAAAGCAGTGAAACGCTCCTATGTTGCAATAACTCAGAACCTCATTCTGAGTGTTGCCGGCATAGGTCATTCGGCTGAACACAACCGTGGACTAATTAGAGCCAGATGTAGGCAGTGCTGTCCATAGTGCTGGATTGACAGTGGTGGCGTGCCAAACAACTGAGCTCTAGTTCTCAACAGTTTCACAAAGTGCCATAAGTTGAGGTTCAACTTACTGCTCTGCTTGAGTAGAGTGCAGCCGTCAAAGCTGAAATCAGTAGCACTCAGGTGAGAAGAACGGGAAGCAGATATACCCAGTCGGCTGGCAGAGTCCTACAAGGACCAGCCTATCTGGCAGCCACGTCTGAATGTTTGTATCCGCGGCCGAGCTAGGCAGAAACAATTGTGCAGCAATGCAAACTGCATAACCTGGCCAAACTTCACGGGTGTACAAGAAACCACGGGGGATTTACAAGGAGATGATCACCCGGAACAGCCGGAGGCCTGCCGGTAGCAAGATTCCGGAATTCTTCCTGAAAAGCCTTGAAAGCAGTGAAACGCTCCTATGTTGCAGTAACTCAGAACCTCAATCTGAGTGTTCCCAGCAGAGGTAATTCGGCTGAACACAATCGTGGACTAATTAGAGCCAGATGTAGGCAGTTCCGTCCATCGTGCTGGATGGACAGTGGTATCGTGCCAAACAACTGAGTTCTAGTTCTCAACAGTTTCACAAAGTGCCATAAGTTGTGGTTCAACTTACTGCTCCGGTTGAGTAGAGTGTAGCCGTCAAAGCTGAAATCAGTAGCACTCAGGTGAGAAGAACGGGAAGCAGATATACCCAGTCCGCTGGCAGAGTCCTACGGGGACCAGCCTATCTGGCTGCCACGCCTGAATGTTTGCAACCGCGGCCGAGCTAGCAGGGGCAATTGTGCAGAAATGCAAACTGCATAACCTGTCCAAATTTCACGGGTGTACAAGAAACCACGGGGGATTTACAAGGAGATGTTCACCTGGAACAGCCGGAGGCCTGCCGGCAGCAAGATTCCGGAATTCTTCCTGAGAAGCCTTGAAAGCAGTGAAACGCTCCTATGTTGCAATAACTCAGAACCTCATTCTGAGTGTTCCTGGCAGAGGTCATTCGGCTGAACACAACCGTGGACTAATTAGAGCCAGATGTAGGCAGTGCCGTCCATAGTGCTGGATGGACAGTGGTGGCGTGCCAAACAACTGAGCTCTAGTTCTCATCACTTTCACAAAGTGCCATAAGTTGAGGTTCAACTTACTGCTCCGGTTGAGTAGAGTGCAGCCGTCAAAGCTGAAATCAGTAGCACTCAGGTGAGAAGAACGGGAAGCAGATATACCCAGTCGGCTGGCAGAGTCCTACGGGGACCAGCTTATCAGGCTGCCACGACTGAATGTTTGCAACCGCGGCCGAGCTAGGCAGGCCCAATTGTGCAGCAATGCAAACTGCATAACCTGGCCAAATTTCACGGGTGTACAAGAAACCACGGGGGATTTACAAGGAGATGTTCACCCGGAACAGCCGGAGGCTTGCCGGCAGCAAGATTCGGGAATTCTTCCTGAGAAGCCTTGAAAGCAGTGAAACGCTCCTATGTTGCAATAACTCAGAACCTCAATCTGAGTGTTCCCGGCAGAGGTCATTCGGCTGAACACAACCGTGGACTAATTAGAGCCAGATGTAGGCAGTGCCGTCCATAGTGCTGGATGGACAGTGGTGGCGTGCCAAACAACTGAGCTCTTGTTCTCAACAGTTTCACAAAGTGCCATAAGTTGAGGTTCAACTTACTGCTGTGCTTGAGTAGAGTGCAGCCGTCAAACCTGAAATCAGTAGCACTCAGGTGAGAAGAACGGGAAGCAGATATACCCAGTCCGCTGGCAGAGTCCTACGGGCCCAGCCTTTATGGCTGCCACGCCTGAATGTTTGCAACCGCGGCCGAGCTAGGCAGGCGCAATTGTGCAGCAATGCAAACTGCATAACCTGGCCAAATTTCACGGGTGTACAAGAAACCACGGGGGATTTACAAGGAGATGTTCACCCGGAACAGCCGGAGGCCTGCCGGCAGCAAGATTCCGGAATTCTTCCTGAGAAGCCTTGAAGGCAGTGAAACGCTCCTATGTTGCAATAACTCAGAACCTCATTCTGAGTGTTGCCGGCAGAGGTCATTCGGCTGAACACAATCGTGGACTAATTAGAGCCAGAAGTAGGCAATGCCGTCCATAGTGCTGTATGGAGAGTGGTGGCGTGCCAAACAACTGAGCTCTAGTTCTCAACATTTTCACAATGTGCCATAAGTTGAGGTTCAACTTACTGCTCCGGTTGAGTAGAGTGTAGCCGTCAAAGCTGAAATCAGTAGCACTCAGGTGAGAAGAACGGGAAGCAGATACACCCAGTCCGCTGGCAGAGTCCTACGGGGACCAGCCTATCTGGCTGCCACGCCTGAATGTTTTTAACCGTGGCCGAGCTAGGCAGGGGCAATTGTGCAGCAATGCAAACTGCATAACCTGGCCAAATTTCGCGGGTGTACAAGAAACCACGGGGTTTTACAAGGAGATGTTCACCCGGAACAGCCGGAGGCCTGCCGGCATCAAGATTCCGGAATTCTTCCTGAGAAGCCTTGAAAGCAGTGAAACGCTCCTATGTTGCAGTAACTCAGAACCTCAATCTGAGTGTTCCCAGCAGAGGTCATTCGGCTGAACACAATCGTGGACTAATTAGAGCCAGATGTAGGCAGTGCCGTCCATAGTGCTGGATGGACATTGGTATCGTGCCAAACAACTGAGCTCTAGTTCTCAACAGTTTCACAAAGTGCCATAAGTTGAGGTTCAACTTACTGCTCCGGTTGAGTAGAGTGTATCCTTTAAAGCTGAAATCAGTAGCACTCAGGTGAGAAGAACGGGAACCAGATATACCCAGTCCCCTGGCAGAGTCCTACGGGGACCAGACTATCCGGCTGTCACGCCTGAATGTTTGCAACCGCGGCCGAGCTAGGCAGGGGCAATTGTGCAGCAATGCAAACTGCATAACCTGGCCAAATTTCACGGGTGTACAAGAAACCACGGGGGATTTACAAGGAGATGTTCACCCGGAACAGCTGGAGGCCTGCCGGCAGCAAGATTCCGGAATTCTTCCTGAGAAGCCTTGAAAGCAGTGAAACGCTCCTATGTTGCAATAACTCAGAACCTCATTCTGAGTGTTCCTGGCAGAGGTCATTAGGCTGAACACAACCGTGGACTAATTAGAGCCAGATGTAGGCAGTGCCGTCCATAGTGCTGGATGGAGAGTGGTGGCGTGCCAAACAACTGAGCTCTAGTTCTCAACAGTTTCACAAAGTGCCATAAGTTGAGGTTCAACTTACTGCTCCGGTTGAGTAGAGTGTAGCCGTCAAAGCTGGAATCAGTAGCACTCAGGTGAGAAGAACGGGAAGCAGATATACCCAGACGGCTGGCAGAGTCCTACGGGGACCAGCCTATCTGGCTGCCACGCCTGAATGTTTGCAACCGCGGCCGAGCTAGGCAGGCGCAATTGTGCAGCAATGCAAACTGCATAACCTGGCCGCACTTCACGGGTGTACAAGAAACCACGGGGGATTTACAAGGATATGTTCACCCGGAACAGCTGGAGGCCTGCCGGCAGCAAGATTCCGGAATTCTTCCTGAGAAGCCTTGAAAGCAGTGAAACGCTCCTATCTTGCAATAACTCAGAACCTCATTCTGAGTGTTCCTGGCAGAGGTCATTCGGCAGAATACAACCGTGGACTAATTAGAGCCAGAAGTAGCCAGTGCCATCCATAGTGCTGGATGGAGAGTGGTGGCGTGCCAAACAACTGAGTTCTAGTTCTCAACAGTTTCACAAACTGCCATAAGTTCAGGTTCAACTTACTGCTCTGCTTGAGTAGAGTGGAGCCGTCAAAGCTGAAATCAGTAGCACTCAGGTGAGAAGAACGGGAAGCAGATATAACCAGTCGGCTGGCAGAGTCCTACGGGGACCAGCTTATCTGGCTGCCACGACTGAATGTTTGTAACCGCGGCCGTGCTAGGCAGGGACAATTGTGCAGCAATGCAAACTACATAACCTGGCCAAATTTCACGGGTGTACAAGAAACCACGGGGGATTTACAAGGAGATGTTCACCCGGAACAGCCGGAGGCCTGCCGGCAGCAAGATTCCGGTATTCTTCCTGAGAAGCCTTGAAAGCAGTGAAACGCTCCTTTGTTGCAGTAACTCAGAACCTCAATCTGAGTGTTCCCAGTAGAGGTCATTCGGCTGAACACAATCGTGGACTAATTAGAGCCAGATGTAGGCAGTTCCGTCCATAGTGCTGGATGGACAGTGGTATCGTGCCAAACAACTGAGTTCTAGTTCTCAACAGTTTCACAAAGTGCCATAAGTTGAGGTTCAACTTACTGCTCCGGTTGAGTAGAGTGTAGCCGTCAAAGCTGAAATCAGTAGCACTCAGGTGAGAAGAACGGGAAGCAGATATACCCAGTCGGCTGGCAGAGTCCTACAGGGACCAGCCTATCTGGCTGGCACGCCTGAATGTTTGCAACCGCGGCCGAGCTAGCAGGGGCAAATGTGCAGAAATGCAAACTGCATAACCTATCCAAATTTCACGGGTGTACAAGAAACCACGGGGGATTTACAAGGAGATGTTCACCCGGAAAAGCCGGAAGCCTGCCTGTAGCAAGATTCTGGAATTCTTCCTGAGAAGCCTTGAAAGCAGTGAAACGCTCCTATGTTGCAATAACTCAGAACCTCATTCTGAGTGTTGCCGGCAGAGGTCATTCGGCTGAACACAACCGTGGACTAATTAGAGCCAGATGTAGGCAGTGCCGTCCATAGTGCTGGATGGACAGTGGTGGCGTGCCAAACAACTGAGCTCTAGTTCTCAACAGTTTCACAAAGTGCCATAAGTTGAGGTTCAACTTACTGCTCTGCTTGAGTAGAGTGCAGCCGTCAAAGCTGAAATCAGTAGCACTCAGGTGAGAAGAACGGGAAGCAGATATACCCAGTCGGCTGGCAGAGTCCTACGGGGGCCAGCCTATCTGGCTGCCACGCCTGAATGTTTGCAACCGCGGCCGAGCTAGGCAGGCGCAATTGTGCAGCAATGCAAACTGCATAACCTGGCCAAATTTCACGGGTGTACAAGAAACCACGGGGGATTTACAAGGAGATGTTCACCCGGAACAGCTGGAGGCCTGCCGGCAGCAAGATTCCGGAATTCTTCCTGAGAAGCCTTGAAAGCAGTGAAACGCTCCTATGTTGCAATAACTCAGAACCTCATTCTGAGTGTTCCTGGCAGATGTCATTCGGCTGAACACAACCGTGGACTAATTAGAGCCAGATGTAGGCCGTGCCGTCCATAGTGCTGGATGGAGAGTGGTGGCGTGCCAAACAACTGAGCTCTAGTTCTCAACAGTTTCACAAAGTGCCATAAGTTGAGGTTCAACTTACTGCTCCGGTTGAGTAGAGTGTAGGCGTCAAAGCTGGAATCAGTAGCACTCAGGTGAGAAGAACGGGAAGCAGAAATACCCAGTCGGCTGGCAGAGTCCTACGGGGACCAGCCTATCTGGCTGCCACGCCTGAATGTTTGCAACCGCGGCCGAGCTAGGCAGGCGCAATTGTGCAGCAATGCAAACTGCATAACCTGGCCGCACGTTTCCGGTGTACAAGAAACCACGGGGGATTTTCAAGGAGATGTTCACCCGGAATAGCCGGAGTCCTGCCGGCAGCAAGATTCCGGAATTCTTCCTGAGAAGCCTTGAAAGCAGTGAAACGCTCCTATGTTGCAATAACTCAGAACCTCATTCTGAGTGTTCCCGGCAGAGGTCATACGGCAGAACACAACCGTGGACTAATTAGAGCCAGAAGTAGGCAGTGCCGTCTATAGTGCTGGATGGAGAGTGGTGGCGTGCCAAACAACTGAGTTCTAGTTCTCAACAGTTTCACAAAGTGCCATAAGTTGAGGTTCAACTTACTGCTCCGGTTGAGTAGAGTGTAGCCCTCAAACCTGGAATCAGTAGCACTCAGGTGAGAAGAACGGGAAGCAGATATACCCAGTCCGCTGGCAGATTCCTACGGGGACCAGCCTATCTGGCTGCCACGCCTGAATGTTTGTAACCGCGGCCGAGCTAGGCAGGGAAAATTGTGCAGCAATGCAAACTGCATAAGCTGGCCAAATTTCACGGGTGTACAAGAAACCACGGGGGATTTACAAGGAGATGTTCACCCGGAACAGCCAGAGGCCTGCTGGCAGCAAGATTGCGGAATTCTTCCTGAGAAGCCTTGAAAGCAGTGAAACGCTCCTATGTTGCAATAACTCAGGACCTCATTCTGAGTGTTGCCGGCAGAGGTCATTCGGCTGAACACAACCGTGGACTAATTAGAGCCAGATGTAGGCAGTGCCGTCCATAGTGCTGGATGGAGAGTGGTGGCGTGCCAAACAACTGAGCTCTAGTTCTCATCACTTTCACAAAGTGCCATAAGTTGAGGTTCAACTTACTGCTCCGGTTGAGTAGAGTGCAGCCGTCAAAGCTGAAATCAGTAGCACTCAGGTGAGAAGAACGGGAAGCAGATATACCCAGTCGGCTGGCAGAGTCCTACGGGGACCAGCCTATCAGGCTGCCACGACTGAATGTTTGCAACCGCGGCCGAGCTAGGCAGGCCCAATTGTGCAGCAATGCAAACTGCATAACCTGGCCAAATTTCACGGGTGTACAAGAAACCACGGGGGATTTACAAGGAGATGTTCACCCGGAAGAGCCGGAGGCTTGCCGGCAGCAAGATTCAGGAATTCTTCCTGAGAAGCCTTGAAAGCAGTGAAACGCTCCTATGTTGCAATAACTCAGAACCTCAATCTGAGTGTTCCCGGCAGAGGTCATTCGGCTGAACACAACCGTGGACTAATTAGAGCCAGATGTAGGCAGTGCCGTCCATAGTGCTGGATGGACAGTGGTGGCGTGCCAAACAACAGAGCTCTAGTTCTCAACAGTTTCACAAAGTGCCATAAGTTGAGGTTCAACTTAATGCTCCGGTTGAGTAGAGTGTAGCCGTCAAAGCTGGAATCAGTAGCACTCAGGTGAGAAGAACGGGAAGCAGATATACCCAGTCCGCAGGCAGTGTCGTACGGGGACCAGCCTATCTGGCTGCCACGGCTTAATGTTTGTAACCGGGGCCGAGCTAGGCAGGTGCAATTGGGCAACAATGCAAACTGCATAACCTGGCCAAATTTCACGGGTGTACAAGAAACCACGGGGGATTTACAAGGAGATGTTCACCCGGAACAGCCGGAGTCCTGCCGGCAGCAAGATTCCGGAATTCTTCCTGAGAAGCCTTGAAGGCAGTGAAACGCTCCTATGTTGCAATAACTCAGAACCTCATTCTGAGTGTTGCCGGCAGAGGTCATTCGGCTGAACACAATCGTGGACTAATTAGAGCCAGAAGTAGGCAATGCCGTCCATAGTGCTGTATGGAGAGTGGTGGTGTGCCAAACAACTGAGCTCTAGTTCTCAACATTTTCACAAAGTGCCATAAGTTGAGGTTAAACTTACTGCTCCTGTTGAGTAGAGTGTAGCCGTCAAAGCTGAAATCAGTAGCACTCAGGTGAGAAGAACGGGAAACAGATACACTCAGTCCGCTGGCAGAGTCCTACGGGGACCAGCCTATCTGGCTGCCACGCCTGAATGTTTTTAACCGTGGCCGAGCTAGGCAGGGGCAATTGTGCAGCAATGCAAACTGCATAACCTGGCCAAATTTCGCGGGTGTACAAGAAACCACGGGGTTTTACAAGGAGATGTTCACCCGGAACAGCCGGAGGCCTGCCGGCATCAAGATTCCGGAATTCTTCCTGAGAAGCCTTGAAAGCAGTGAAACGCTCCTATGTTGCAGTAACTAAGAACCTCAATCTGAGTGTTCCCAGCAGAGGTCATTCGGCTGAACACAATCGTGGACTAATTAGAGCCAGATGTAGGCAGTTCCGTCCATAGTGCTGGATGGACATTGGTATCGTGCCAAACAACTGAGCTCTAGTTCTCAACAGTTTCACAAAGTGCCATAAGTTGAGGTTGAACTTACTGCTCCGGTTGAGTAGAGTGTATCCTTCAAAGCTGAAATCAGTAGCCCTCAGGTGAGAAGAACGGGAACCAGATATACCCAGTCCCCTGGCAGAGTCCTACGGGGACCAGACTTTCCGGCTGTCACGCCTGAATGTTTGCAACCGCGGCCGAGCTAGGCAGGGGCAATTGTGCAGCAATGCAAACTGCATAACCTGGCCAAATTTCACGGGTGTACAAGAAACCACGGGGGATTTACAAGGAGATGTTCACCCGGAACAGCCGGAGGCCTGCCGGCAGCAAGATTCCGGTATTCTTCCTGAGAAGCCTTGAAAGCAGTGAAACGCTCCTTTGTTGCAGTAACTCAGAACCTCAATCTGAGTGTTCCCAGCAGAGGTCATTCGGCTGAACACAATCGTGGACTAATTAGAGCCAGATGTAGGCAGTTCCGTCCATAGTGCTGGATGGACAGTGGTATCGTACCAAACAACTGAGTTCTAGTTCTCAACAGTTTCACAAAGTGCCATAAGTTGAGGTTCAACTTACTGCTCCGGTTGAGTAGAGTGTAGCCGTCAAAGCTGAAATCAGTAGCACTCAGGTGAGAAGAACGGGAAGCAGATATACCCAGTCGGCTGGCAGAGTCCTACGGGGACCAGCCTATCTGGCTGCCACGCCTGAATGTTTGCAACTGCGGCCGAGCTAGCAGGGGCAAATGTGCAGAAATGCAAACTGCATAACCTGTCCAAATTTCACGGGTGTACAAGAAACCACGGGGGATTTACAAGGAGATGTTCACCCGGAAAAGCATGAAGCCTGCCGGCAGCAAGATTCTGGACTTCTTCCTGAGAAGCCTTGAAAGCAGTGAAACGCTCCTATGTTGCAATAACTCAGAACCCCATTCTGAGTGTTGCCGGCAGAGGTCATTCGGCTGAACACAACCGTGGACTAATTAGAGCCAGATGTAGGCAGTGCCGTCCATAGTGCTGGATGGACAGTGGTGGCGTGCCAAACAACTGAGCTCTAGTTCTCAACAGTTTCACAAAGTGCCATAAGTTGAGGTTCATCTTACTGCTCTGCTTGAGTAGAGTGCAGCTGTGAAAGCTGAAATCAGTAGCACTCAGGTGAGAAGAACAGGAAGCAGATATACCCAGTCCGCTGGCAGAGTCCTACGGGGGCCAGCCTATATGGCTGCCACGCCTGAATGTTTGAAACCGCGGCTGAGCTAGGCAGGGGCAATTGTGCAGCAATGCAAACTGCATAACCTGTCCAAATTTCACGGGTGTACAAGAAACCACGGGGGATTTATAAGGAGATGTTCACTCGGAAGAGCCGGAGGCCTGCCGGCATCAAGACTCCGGAATTCTTCCTGAGAAGCCTTGAAAGCAGTGAAACGCTCCTATGTTGCAATAACTCAGAACCTCATTCTGAGTGTTCCCGGCAGAGGTCATTCGGCTGAACACAACCGTGGACTAATTAGAGCCAGATGTAGGCAGTGCCGTCCATAGTGCTGGATGGACAGTGGTGGCGTGCCAAACAACTGAGCTCTAGTTCTCAACACTTTCACCTAGTGCCATAAGTTGAGGTTCAACTTACTGCTCCGGTTGAGTAGAGTGTAGCCGTCAAAGCTGGAATCAGTAGCACTCAGGTGAGAAGAACGGGAAGCAGATATACCCAGTCGGCTGGCATAGTCCTACGGGGACCAGCCTATCTGGCTGCCACGCCTGAATGTTTGCAACCGCGGCCGAGCTAGGCAGGCGCAATTGTGCAGCAATGCAAACTGCATAACCTGGCCGCACTTCACGGGTGTACAAGAAACCACGGGGGATTTACAAGGAGATGTTCACCCGGAATAGCCGGAGTCCTGCCGGCAGCAAGATTCCGGAATTCTTCCTGAGAAGCCTTGAAAGCAGTGAAACGCTCCTATGTTGCAATAACTCAGAACCTCATTCTGAGTGTTCCCGGCAGAGGTCATTCGGCAGAACACAACCGTGGACTAATTAGAGCCAGAAGCAGGCAGTGCCGTCTATAGTGCTGGATGGAGAGTGGTGGCGTGCCAAACAACTGAGTTCTAGTTCTCAACAGTTTCACAAAGTGCCATAAGTTGAGGTTCAACTTACTGCTCCGGTTGAGTAGAGTGTAGCCCTCAAACCTGGAATCAGTAGCACTCAGGTGAGAAGAACGGGAAGCAGATATACCCAGACAGCTGGCAGTGTCCTACGGGGACCAGCCTATCTGGCTGCCACGCCTGAATGTTTGCAACCACGGCCGAGCTAGGCAGGCGCAATTGTGCAGCAATGCAAACTGCATAACCTGGCCAAATTTCACGGGTGTACAAGAAACCACGGGGGATTTACAAGGAGATGTTCACCCGGTAGAGCCGGTGGCCTGCCGGCAGCAAGATTCCGGAATTCTTCCTAAGAAGCATTGAAAGCAGTGAAACGCTCCTATGTTGCAATAACTCAGAACCTCATTCTGAGTGTTGCCGGCATAGGTCATTCGGCTGAACACAACCGTGGACTAATTAGAGCCAGATGTAAGCAGTGCCGTCCATAGTGCTGGATGGAGAGTGGTGGCGTGCCAAACAACTGAGCTCTAGTTCTCAACAGTTTCACAAAGTGCCATAAGTTGAGGTTCAACTTACTGCTCTGCTTGAGTAGAGTGCAGCCGTCAAAGCTGAAATCAGTAGCACTCAGGTGAGAAGAACGGGAAGCAGATATACCCAGTCGGCTGGCAGAGTCCTACGAGGATCAGCCTATCTGGCAGCCACGCCTGAATGTTTGCAACCGCGGCTGAGCTAGGCAGGCGCAATTGTGCAGCAATGCAAACTGCATAACCTGGCCAAATTTCACGGGTGTACAAGAAACCACGGGCGATTTACAAGGAGATGTTCACCCGGAACAGCCAGAGGCCTGCTGGCAGCAAGATTGCGGAATAATTCCTGAGAAGCCTTGAAAGCAGTGAAACGCTCCTATGTTGCAATAACTCAGAACCTCATTCTGAGTGTTGCCAGCAGAGGTCATTCGGCTGAACACAACCGTGGACTAATTAGAGCCAGATGTAGGCAGTGCCGTCCATAGTGCTGGATGGACAGTGGTGGCGTGCCAAACAACTGAGCTCTAGTTCTCAACAGTTTCACAAAGTGCCATAAGTTGAGGTTCAACTTACTGCTGTGCTTGAGTAGAGTGCAGCCGTCAAAGCTGAAATCAGTAGCACTCAGGTGAGAAGAACGGGAAGCAGATATAACCAGTCGGCTGGCAGAGTCCTACGGGGACCAGCCTATCTGGCTGCCACGCCTGAATGTTTGTAACCGCGGTCGAGCTAGGCAGGGACAATTGTGCAGCAATGCAAACTGCATAACCTGGCCAAATTTCACGGGTGTACAAGAAACCACGGGGGATTTACAAGGAGATGTTCACCCGGAACAGCCGGAGGCCTGCCGGTAGCAAGATTGCGGAATTCTTCCTGAGAAGCCTTGGAAGCAGTGAAACGCTCCTATGTTGCAGTAACTCAGAACCTCAATCTGAGTGTTCCCAGCAGAGGTCATTCGGCTGAACACAATCGTGGACTAATTAGAGCCAGATGTAGGCAGTTCCGTCCATAGTGCTGGATGGACAGTGGTATCGTGCCAAACAACTGAGTTCTAGTTCTCAACAGTTTCACAAAGTGCCATAAGTTGAGGTTCAACTTACTGCTCCGGTTGAGTAGAGTGTAGCCGTCAAAGCTGAAATCAGTAGCACTCAGGTGAGAAGAACGGGAAGCAGATATACCCAGTCGGCTGGCAGAGTCCTACGGGGACCAGCCTATCTGGCTGCCACTCCTGAATATTTGCAACCGCGGCCGAGCTAGCAGGGGCAATTGTGCAGAAATGCAAACTTCATAACCTGTCCAAATTTCACGGGTGTACAAGAAACCACGGGGGATTTACAAGGAGATGTTCACCCGGAAGAGCCGGAGGCCTGCCGGCAGCAAGATTCCGGAATTCTTCCTGAGAAGCCTTGAAAGCAGTGAAACGCTCCTATGTTGCAATAACTCAGAACCTCATTCTGAGTGTTCCTGGCAGAGGTCATTCGGCTGAACACAACCGTGGACTAATTAGAGCCAGATGTAGGCAGTGCCGTCCATAGTGCTGGATGGCCAGTGGTGGCGTGCCAAACAACTGAGCTCTAGTTCTCATCACTTTCACAAAGTGCCATAAGTTGAGGTTCAACGTACTGCTCCGGTTGAGTAGAGTGCAGCCGTCAAAGCTGAAATCAGTAGCACTCAGGTGAGAAGAACGGGAAGCAGATATACCCAGTCCGCTGGCAGAGTCCTACGGGGACCAGCCTATCTGGCTGCCACGCCTGAATGTTTGCAACCGTGGCCGAGCTAGGCAGGGGCAATTGTGCAGCAATGCAAACTGCATAACCTGGCCAAATTTCACGGGTGTACAAGAAACCACGGGGGATTTACAAGGAGATGTTCACCCGGAAGAGCCGGAGGCTTGCCGGCAGCAAGATTCGGGAATTCTTCCTGAGAAGCCTTGAAAGCAGTGAAACGCTCCTATGTTGCAATAACTCAGAACCTCAATCTGAGTGTTCCCGGCAGAGGTCATTCGGCTGAACACAACCGTGGACTAATTAGAGCCAGATGTAGGCAGTGCCGTCCATAGTGCTGGATGGACAGTGTTGGCGTGCCAAACAACTGAGTTCTAGTTCTCAACACTTGCACAAAGTGCCATAAGTTGAGGTTCAACTTACTGCTCCGGTTGAGTAGAGTGTAGCCGTCAAAGCTGGAATCAGCAGCACTCAGGTGAGAAGAACGGGAAGCAGATATACCCAGTCCGCTGGCAGTGTCCTACGGGGACCAGCCTATCTGGCTGCCACGCCTGAATATTTGTAAACGCGGCCGAGCTAGGCAGGCGCAATTGTGCAGCAATGCAAACTGCATTACCTGGCCAAATTTCACGGGTGTACAAGAAACCACGGGGGATTTACAAGGAGATGTCCACCCGGAACAGCCGGAGGACTGCCGGCAGCAAGATTCCGGAATTCTTCCTGAGAAGCCTTGAAAGCAGTGAAAAGTTCCTATGCTGCAATAACTCAGAACCTCATTTTGAGTGTTGCCGGCAGAGGTCATTCGACTGAACACAATCGTGGACTAATTAGAGCCAGATGTAGGCAGTGCCGTCCATTGTGCTGGATGGACAGTGGTGGCGTGCCAAACAACTGAGATCTAGTCCTCAACACTTTCACCAAGTGCCATAAGTTGAGGTTCAACTTATTGCTCCGGTTGAGTTGAGTGTAGCCGTCAAAGCTGGAATCAGTAGCACTCAGGTGAGAAGAACGGGAAGCAGATATACCCAGTCCGCTGGCAGTGTCCTACGGGGACCAGCCTATCTGGCTGCCACGCCCGAATATTTGTAACCGCCGCCGAGATAGGCAGGCGCAATTGAGCAGCAATGCAAACTGCATAACCTGTCCAAATTTCACGGGTGTACAAGAAACCACGTGGGATTTACAAGGAGATGTTCACCCGGAACAGCCGGAGGCCTGCCGGCAGCAAGATTCCGGAATTCTTCCTGAGAAGCCTTGAAAGCAGTGAAACGCTCCTATGTTGCAATAACTCAGAACCTCATTCTGAGTGTTCCCGGCAGAGGTCATTCTGCTCAACACAATTATGGACTAATTAGAGCCAGATGTAGGCAGTGCCGTCCATAGTGCTGGATGGACAGTGGTGGCGTGCCAAACAACTGAGCGCTAGTTCTCAACAGTTTCACAAAATGCCGTAAGTTGAGGTTCAACTTAATGCTCCGGTTGAGTAGAGTGTAGCCGTCAAAGCTGGAATCAGTAGCACTCAGATGAGAAGAACGGGAAGCAGATATACCCAGTCCGCAGGCAGTGTCGTACGGGGACCAGCCTATCTGGCTGCCACGGCTTAATGTTTGTAACCGCGGCCGAGCTAGGCAGGCGCAATTGTGCAGCAATGCAAACTGCATAACCTGGCCAAATTTCACGGGAGTACAAGAAACCACGGGGGATTTACAAGGAGATGTTCACCCGGAACAGCTGGAGGCCTGCCGGCAGCAAGATTCCGGAATTCTTCCTGAGAAGCCTTGAAAGCAGTGAAACGCTCCTATGTTGCAGTAACTCAGAACCTCAATCTGAGTGTTCCCAGCAGAGGTCATTCGGCTGAACACAATCGTGGACTAATTAGAGCCAGATGTAGGCAGTTCCGTCCATAGTGATGGATGGACAGTGGTATCGTGCCAAACAACTGAGTTCTAGTTCTCAACAGTTTCACAAAGTGCCATAAGTTGAGGTTCAACTTACTGCTCTGCTTGAGTAGAGTGCAGCCGTCAAAGCTGAAATCAGTAGCACTCAGGTGAGAAGAACGGGAAGCAGATATACCCAGTCCGCTGGCAGAGTCCTACGGGGACCAGCCTATCTGGCTGCCACGCCTGAATGTTTGCAACCGCGGCCGAGCTAGGCAGGCGCAATTGTGCAGCAATGCAAACTGCATAACCTGGCTGCACTTCACGGGTGTACAAGAAACCACGGGGGATTTACAAGGAGATGTTCACCCGGAACAGCCAGAGGCCTGCTGGCAGCAAGATTCCGGAATTCTTCCTGAGAAGCCTTGAAAGCAGTGAAACGCTCCTATGTTGCAATAACTCAGAACCTCATTCTGAGTGTTGCCGGCAGAGGTCATTCGGCTGAACACAACCGTGGACTAATTAGAGCCAGATGTAGGCAGTGCCGTCCATAGTGCTGGATGGACAGTGGTGGCGTGCCAAACAACTGAGCTCTAGTTCTCAACAGTTTCACAAAGTGCCATAAGTTGAGGTTCAACTTACTGCTCTGCTTGAGTAGAGTGCAGCCGTCAAAGCTGAAATCAGTAGCACTCAGGTGAGCAGAACGGGAAGCAGATATACCCAGTCCGCTGGCAGAGTCCTACGGGGACCAGCCTATCTGGCTGCCACGCCTGAATGTTTGCAACCACGGCCGAGCTAGCAGGGGCAATTGTGCAGAAATGCAAACTGCATAACCTGTCCAAATTTCAAGGGTGTACAAGAAACCACGGGGGATTTACAAGGAGATGTTCACCCAGAAGAGCCGGAGGCCTGCCGGCAGCAAGATTCCGGAATTCTTCCTGAGAAGCCTTGAAAGCAGTGAAACGCTCCTATGTTGCAATAACTCAGAACCGCATTCTGAGTATTCCCAGCAGAGGTCATTCGGCTGAACACAATAGTGGACTAATTAGAGCCAGATGTAGGCAGTGCCGTCCATAGTGCTGGATGGACAGTGGTGGCGTGCCAAACAACTGAGCTCTAGTTCTCAACACTGTCACCAAGTGCCATGAGTTGAGGTTCAACTTACTGCTCCGGTTGAGTAGAGTGTAGCAGTCAAAGCTGGAATCAGTAGCACTCAGGTGAGAAGAACGGGAAGCAGATATACCCAGTCCGCTGGCAGTGTCCTAGGGGGACCAGCCTATCTGGCTGCCACGCCCGAATGTTTGTAACCGCGGCCGAAATAGGCAGGCGCAATTGAGCAGCAATGCAAACTGCATAACCTGTCCAAATTTCACGGGTGTACAAGAAACCACGGGGGATTTACAAGGAGATGTTCACCCGGAACAGCCGGAGGCCTGCCGGCAGCAAGATTCCGGAATTCTTCCTGAGACGCCTTGAAAGCAGTGAAGCGCTCCTGTGTTGCAATAACTCAGAACCTCAATCTGAGTGTTCCCAGCAGAGGTCATTCGGCTGAACACAAACGTGGACTAATTAGAGCCAGATGTAGGCAGTGCCGTCCATAGTGCTTGATGGACAGTGGTGGCGTGCCAAACAACTGAGCGCTAGTTCTCAACAGTTTCACAAAATGCCGTAAGTTGAGGTTCAACTTAATGCTCCGTTTGAGTAGAGTGTAGCCGTCAAAGCTGGAATCAGTAGCACTCAGGTGAGAAGAACGGGAAGCAGATATACCCAGTCCGTTGGCAGTGTCCTACGGGTACAGCCTATCTGGCTGCAACTCCTGAATGTTTGCAACCGCGGCCGAGCGAGTCAGGCCTAATTGTGCAGCAATGCAAACTGCATAACCTGTCCAAATTTCACGGCTGTACAAGAAACCACGGGGGATTTACAAGGAGATGTTCACCCGGAACAGCCGGAGGCCTGCCGGCAGCAAGTTTCCGGAATTCTTCCTGAGAAGCCTTGAAAGCAGTGAAACGCTCCTATGTTGCAATAACTCAGAACCTCATTCTGAGTGTTGCCGGCAGAGGTCATTCGGCTGAACACAACCGTGGACTAATTAGAGCCAGATGTAGGCAGTGCCGTCCATAGTGCTGGATGGACAGTGGTGGCGTGCCAAACAACTGAGCTCTAGTTCTCAACAGTTTCACAAAGTGCCATACGTAGAGGTTCAACTTAATGCTCCGGTTGAGTAGACTGTAGCCGTCAACGCTGGAATCAGTAGCACTCAGGTGAAAAGAATGGTAAGCAGATATACCCAGTCCGCTGGCAGTGTCCTACGGGGACCAGCCTATCTGGCTGCCACGCCTGAATGTTTGTAACCGCGGCCGAGCTAGGCAGGCGTAATTGTGCAGCAATGCAAACTGCATAACCTGGCCAAATTTCACATGTGTACAAGAACCCACGGGGGATTTACAAGGAGATGTTCACCCGGAAGAGCCGGAAGCCTGCCGGCAGCAAGATTCCGGAATTCTTCCTGAGAAGCCTTGAAAGCAGTGATACGCTCCTATGTTGCAGTAACTCAGAACCTCATTCTGAGTGTTGCCGGCAGAGGTCATTCGGCTGAACACAACCGTGGACTAATTAGAGCCAGATGTAGGCAGTGCCGTCCATAGTGCTGGATGGACAGTGGTGGCGTGCCAAACAACTGAGCTCTAGTTCTCAACAGTTTCACAAAGTGCCATAAGTAGAGGTTCAACTTAATGCTCCGGTTGAGTAGACTGTAGCCGTCAAAGCTGGAATCAGTAGCACTCAGGTGAGAAGAACGGGAAGCAGATATACCCAGTCCGCTGGGAGAGTCCTATGGGGACCAGCCTATCTGGCTGCCACGCCTGAATGTTTGCAACCGCGGCCGAGCTAGGCAGGCGCAATTGTGCAGTAATGCAAACTGCATAACCTGGCCAAATTTCACGGGTGTACAAGAAACCACGGGGGATTTACAAGGAGATGTTCACCCGGAACAGCCGGGGGCCTGCCGGCAGCAAGATTCCGGAATTCTTCCTGAGAAGCCTTGAAAGCAGTGAAACGCTCCTATGTTGCAATAACTCAAAACCTCATTCTGAGTGTTCCCGGCAGAGGTCATTCGGCTGAACACAACCGTGGACTAATTAGAGACAGATGTAGGCAGTGCCCTACATAGTGCTGGATGGACAGTGGTGGCGTGCCAAACAACTGAGCTGTAGTTCTCAACAGTTTCACAAAGTGCCATAAGTTGAGGTTCAACTTACTGCTCCGGTTGAGTAGAGTGTAGCCGTCAAAGCTGGAATCATTAGCACTCAGGTGAGAAGAACGGGAAGCAGATGTACCCAGTCCGCTGGCAGAGTCCTACAGGGACCAGCCTATCTGGCTGCCACGCCTGAATGTTTACAACCGCAGCCGAGCTAGGCAGGCGCAATTGTGCAGCAATGCAAACTGCATAACCTGTCCAAATTTCAAGGGTGTACAAGAAACCACGGTGGATTTACAAGGAGATGTTCACCCGGAACAGCCAGAGGCCTGCCGGCAGCAAGATTCCGAAATTCTTCCTTAGAAACCTTGAAAGCAGTGAAAAGCTCCTGTGTTGCAATAACTCAGAACCTCATTCTGAGTGTTCCCGGCAGAGGTCATTCGGCTGAACACAACCGTGGACTAATTAGAGCCAGATGTAGGCAGTGCCGTCCATAGTGCTGGATGGAGATTGGTGGCGTGCCAAACAATTGAGCGCTAGTTCTCAACACTTTCACAAAGTGCCATAAGTTGAGGTGCAACTTACTGCTCTGGTTTAGTAGAGTTTAGCGGTCAAAGCTGGAATCAGTAGCACTCACGTGAGAAGAACGCGAAGCAGATATACCCAGTCCGCTGGCAGTGTCCTACGGGGACCAGCCTATCTGGCTGCCACGCCTGAATGTTTGCAACCTCGGCTGTGCTTGGCAGGCGCAATTGTGCAGCAATACAAACTGCATAACCTGGGCAAATATCACGGGTGTACAAGAAACCACGGGGGATTTACAAGGAGATGTTCACCCGGAACAGCCGGAGTCCTGCTGGCATCAAGATTCCGGAATTCTTCCTGAGAAGCCTTGAAAGCAGTGAAACGCTCCTATGTTGCAATAACTCAGAACCGCATTCTGAGTATTCCCAGCAGATGTCATGCGGCTGAACACAATCGTGGACTAATTAGAGCCAGATGTAGGCAGTTCCGTCCATAGTACTGGATGGACAGTGTTGGCGTGCCAAAGAACTGAGCTCTAGTTCTCAACAGTTTCACAAAGTGCCATAAGTTGAGGTTCAGCTTACTGCTCGGATTGAGTAGAGTGTATCCGTCGAATCTGGAATCAGTAGCACTCAGGTGAGAAGAACGGGAAGTTGATATACTCAGTCTGCTGGCAGTGTCTTACGGGGACCAGTTTATCTGGCTGCCACGCCTGAATGTTTGTAACCGCGGCCGAGCTAGGCAGGCACAATTGTGCAGCAATGCAAACTCCATAACCTGGCCAAATTTCACGGGTGTACAAGAAACCACGGGGGATTTACAAGGAGATGTTCACCCGGAACAGCCGGAGGCCTGCCGGCAGCAAAATTCCGGAATTCTTCCTGAGAATCCTTGAAAGCAGTGAAAAGCTCCTATGTTGCAATAACTCAGAACCTCATTCTGATTGTTCCCGGCAGAGGTCATTCGGCTGAACACAATCATGGACTAATTAGAGCCAGATGTAGGCAGTTCCGTCCATAGTGCTGGATGGACAGTCGTGCGGTGCCAAACAACTGAGCTCTAGTTCTCAACAGTTTCACAAAGTGCCATAAGTTGAGGTGCAACTTAATGCTCCGGTTGAGTAGAGTGTAGCCGTCAAAGCTGGAATCAGTAGCACTCAGGTGAGAAGAATCGGAAGCAGATATACCCAGTATGCTGGCAGTGTCCTACGGGGACCATTCTATCTGGCTGCCATGCCTGAATGTTTGCAACCGCAGCCGAGCTCGTCAGGCGCAATTGTGCAGCAATGCAAACTGCATAACCTGGCCAAATTTCACGGGTGTACAAGAAACCACGTGGGATTTACAAGGAGATTTTCACCCGGAACAGCCAGAGGCCTGCCGACAGCAAGATTCCGGAATTCTTCCTGAGAAGCCTTGTAAGCAGTGAAACGATCCTATGTTGCAATAACTCAGAACCTCATTCTGAGTATTCCCGGCAGAGGTCATTCAGCTGAACACAACCGTGGACTAATTAGAGCCAGATGTAGGCAGTGCCGTCCATAGTGCTGGATGGAGATTGGTGGCGTGCCAAACAACTGAGCTCTAGTTCTCAACAGTTTCACAAAGTGCCATATGTAGAGCTTCAACTTACTGCTCTGGTTGAGTAGAGTGTAGCCATCAAAGCTGGAATCAGTAGCACTCAGGTGAGAAGAACGGGAAGCAGATATACCCAGTCCGCTGGCAGAGTCTTATGGGGCCCAGCCTATCTGGCTGCCACGCCTGAATGTTTGCAACCGCGGCCGAGCTAGGCAGGCACAATTGTGCAGCAAGGCAAACTGCATAACCTGGCCAAATTTCACGGTTGTACAAGAAACCACGGGGGATTTACAAGGAGATGTTCACCCGGAACAGCCGGAGGCCTGCCAGCAGCAAGATTCCGGAATTCTTCCTGAGAAGCCTTGAAACCAGTGAAACACTCCTATGTTGCAATAACTCAGAATCTCATTCTGAGTGTTCCAGGCATAGGTCATTCGGCTTAACACAATCGTGGACTAATTAGAGCCAGATGTAGGCAGTGCCGTCCATAGTGCTGGATGGACAGTGGTGGCGTGCTAAACAACTGAGCGCTAGTTCTCAACAGTTTCACAAAGTGCCATAAGTTGAGGTTCAACTTACTGCTCCGGTTGAGTAGAGTGTAGCCGTCAAAGCTGGAATCAGTAGCACTCAGGTGAGAAGAACGGGAAGCAGATATACCCAGTCCGCTGGCAGCGTCCTACGGGGACCAGCCTATCTGGCTGGCACGCCTGAATGTCTGCAACCGCGGCCGAGCTAGGCTGGCGCAATTGTGCAGCAATGCAAACTGCATAACCTGTCCAAATTTCATGGGTGTACTAGAAACCACGGGGGATTTACAAGGAGATGTTCACCCGGAACAGCCGGAGGCCTGCCGGCAACAAGATTCCGGAATTCTTCCTCAGAAGCCGTGAAAACAGTGAAACGCTCCTGGGTTGCAATAACTCAGAACCTCATTCTGAGTGTTGCCGGCAGAGGTCATTCGGCTGAACACAACCGTGGACTAATTAGAGCCAGATGTAGGCAGTGCCGTCCATAGTGCTGGATGGACAGTGGTGGCGTGCCAAACAACTGAGCTCAAGTTATCAACAGTTTCACAAGTGCCATAAGTTGAGGTTCAACATACTGCTCCGCTTGAGTAGAGTGTAGCCGTCAAAGCTGGAATCAGTAGCACTCAGTTGAGAAGAACGGGAAGCAGATATATCCAGTCCGCTGGGAGTGTCCTACGGGGACCAGCCTATCTGGGTGCCACGCCTGAATGTTTGCAACCGCAGCCGAGCTAGGCAGGCGCAATTGTGCAGCAATGCAAACTGCATAACCTGGCCAAATTTCACGGGTGTACAAGAAACCACGGGGGATTTACAAGGAGATGTTCACCCGGAACAGCCGGAGGCCTGCCGGCAGCAAGATTCCGAAATTCTTCCTGAGAAGCCTTGAAAGCAGTGAAACGCTCCTGTGTTGCAATAACTCAGAACCTCATTCTGAGTGTTCCCGGCAGAGGTCATTCGGCTGAACACAACCGTGGACTAATTAGAGCCAGATGTAGGCAGTGCCGTCCATAGTGCTGGATGGAGATTGGTGGCGTGACAAACAACTGAGCGCTAGTTCTCAACAGTTTCACAAAGTGCCATAAGTTGAGGTGCAACTTAATGCTCCCGTTGAGTAGAGTGTAGCCGTCAAAGCTGGAATCAGTAGCACTCAGGTGAGAAGAACGGGAAGTAGATATACCCAGTCCGCTGGCAGTGTCCTACGGGGACCAGCCTATCTGGCTTCCACGCCTGAATGTTTGTAACCACGGCCGAGCTAGGCAGGTGCAATCGTGCAGCAATGCAAACTGCATAACCTGGCCAAATTTCATGGGTGTACAAGAAACCACAGGGGATTTACAAGGAGATGTTCACCGGGAACAGCCGGAGGCCTGCCGGCAGCAAGATTCCAATATTCTACCTGAGAAGCCTTGAAAGCAGTGAAACGCTCCTATCTTGCAATAACTCAGAACCTCATTCTGAGTGTTTCCAGCAGAGGTCATTCGGCTGAACACAACCGTGGACTAATTAGAACCAGATGTAGGCAGTGCCGTCCATAGTGCTGGATGGACAGTGGTGGCGTGTCAAACAACTGAGCTCTAGTTCCCAACAGTTTCACAAAGTGCCATAAGTTGAGGTTCAACTTACTGCTCCGGTTGAGTAGAGTGTAGCCGTCAAAGCTGGAATCAGTAGCACTCAGGTGAGAAGAACGGGAAGCAGATATACCCAGTCCGCTGGCAGAGTCCTATGGGGCCCAGCCTATCTGGCTGCCACGCCTGAATGCTTGCAACCGCGGCCGAGCTAGGCAGGCGCAATTGTGCAGCAAGGCAAACTGCATAACCTGGCTAAATTTCACGGGTGTACAAGAAACCACGGGGGATTTACAAGGAGATGTTCACCCGGAACAGCCGGAGGACTGCCGGCAGCAAGATTCCGGAATTCTTCCTGAGAAGCCTTGAAAGCAGTGAAACACTCCTATGTTGCAATAACTCAGAACATCATTCTGATTGTTCCAGGCATAGGTCATTCGGCTTAACACAACCGTGGACTAATTAGAGCCAGATGTAGGCAGTGCCGTCCATAGTTCTGGATGGAGATTGGTGGCGTGCCAAATATCTGAGCTCTACTTCTCAACACTTTCACAAAGTGCCATAAGTTGAGGTTCAACTTACTGCTCTGGTTGAGTAGAGTGTAGCCGTCAAAGCTGGAATCAGTAGCACTCAGGTGAAGAGAACGGGAACCAGATATACCCAGTCTGCTGGCAGCGTCCTACGGGGACCAGCCTATCTGGCTGTCAAGATTGAATGTTTGCAACCGCGGCCGAGCTAGGCTGGCGCAATTGTGCAGCAATGCAAATTGCATAACCTGGCCAAATTTCACGGGTGTACAAGAAACCACGGAGGATTTAAAAGGAGATGTTCACCCGGAACAGCCGGAGGCCTGCCGGCAGCAAGATTGCGGAATTCTTCCTGAGAAGCCTTGAAAGCAGTGAAACGCTCCTATGTTGCAATAACTCAGAACCTCATTCTGATTGTTCCCGGCAGAGGTCATTCGGCTGAACACAATCGTGGACTAATTAGAGCCAGATGTAGGCAGTGCCGTCCATAGTGCTGGATGGACAGTGGTGGCGTGCTAAACAACTGAGCTCTAGTTCTCAACAGTTTCACAAAGTGCCATAAGTTGAGGTTCAACTTAATGCTCCGGTTGAGTAGAGTGTAGCCGTCAAAGCTGGAATCAGTAGCACTCAGGTGAAGAGAACGGGAAGCAGATATACCCAGTCCGCTGGCAGTGTCCTACGGGGACCAGCCTATCTGGCTGCCACGCCTGAATGTTTGCAACCGCGGCCGAACTAGGCAGGGGAAATTGTGCAGCAATGCAAACTGCATAACCTGGCCAAATTTCACGGGTGTACAAGAAACCACGGGGGATTTACAAGGAGATGTTCACCCGGAACAGCCGGATGCCTGCCGGCAGCAAGATTCCGGAATTCTTCCTGAGAAGCCTTGAAAGCAGTGAAACACTCCTATGTTGCAATAACTCAGAACCTCATTCTGAGTGTTCCAGGCATAGGTCATTCGGCTTAACACAACCGTGGACTAATTAGAGCCAGATGTAGGCAGTGCCGTCCATAGTGCTGGATGGAGACTGGTGTCGTGCCAAACATCGGAGCTCTACTTCTCAACACTTTCACAAAGTGCCATAAGTTGAGGTTCAACTTACTGCTCCTGTTGAGTAGAGTGTAGCCGTCAAAGCTGGAATCAGTAGCACTCAGGTGAGAAGAACGGGAAGCAGATATACCCAGTCCGCTGGCAGTGTCCTATGGGGACCAGCCTATCTGGCTGCCACGCCTGAATATTTGTAACCGCGGCCGAGCTAGGCAGGCGCAATTGTGCAGCAATGCAAACTGCATAACCTGTCCAAATTTCACGGGTGTACAAGAAACCACGGGGGTTTACAATGAGATGTTCAGCCGGAACAGCCGGGGGCCTGCCGGCAGCAAGATTCCGGAATTCTTCCTAAGAAGCCTTGAAAGCAGTGAAACGCTCCTATGTTGCAATAACTCAGAACCTCATTCTGAGTGTTCCTGGCAGAGGTCATTCGGCTGAACAAAACCGTGGATTAATTAGAGCCAGATGTAGGCAATGTCTTCCATAGTACTGGATGGACAGTGTTGGCATGCCAAACATCTGAGCTCTAGTTCTCAACACTTTCACAAAGTGCCATAAGTTGAGGTTCAACTTACTGCTCCGGTTGAGTAGAGTGTAGCCGTCAAAGCTGAAATCAGTAGCACTCAGGTGAGAAGAACGGGAAGCAGATATACCCAGTCGGCTGGCAGAGTCCTACGGGGACCAGCCTATCTGGCTGCCACGCCTGAATGTTTGCAACCGCGGCCGAGCTAGGCTGGCGCAATTGTGCAGCAATGCAAACTGCATAACCTGTCCAAATTTCACGGGTGTACAAGAAACCACGGGGGATTTACAAGGAGATGTTCACCCGGAACATCCGGAGGCCTGCCGGCAGCAAGATTCCGGAATTCTTCCTGAGACGCCTTGAAAGCAGTGAAACGCTCCTATGTTGCAATAACTCAGAACCTCATTCTGAGTGTTCCCGGCAGAGGTCATTCGGCTGAACACAACCGTGGACTAATTAGAGCCAGATGTAGGCAGTGCCGTCCATAGTGCTGGATGGACAGTGGTGGCGTGCCAAACAACTGAGCTCAAGTTATCAACAGTTTCACAAGTGCCATAAGTTGAGGTTAGACATACTGCTTCGGTTGAGTAGAGTGTAGCCGTCAAAGCTGGAATCAGTAGCACTCAGGTGAGAAGAACGGGAAGCAGATATACCCAGTCCGCTGGCAGTGTCGTACGGGGACCAGCCTATCTGGCTGCCACGCCTGAATGTTTGCAACCTCGGCTGTGCTTGGCATGCGCAATTGTGCAGCAATACAAACTGCATAACCTGGCCAAATGTCACGGGTGTACAAGAAACCACGGGGGATTTACAAGGAGATGTTCAACCGGAAGAGCAGGAGGCCTGCTGGCAGGATGATTCGGGAATTCTTCCTGAGAAGCCTTGAAAGCAGTGAAACGCTACTATGTTGCAATAACTCAGAACCGCATTCTGAGTATTCCCAGCAGAGGTCATTCGGCTGAACACAATCGTGGACTAATTAGAGCCAGATGTAGGCAGTTCCGTCCATAGTACTGGATGGACAGTGTTGGCGTGCCAAACAACTGAGCTCTAGTTCTCAACAGTTTCACAAAGTGCCATAAGTTGAGGTTCAACTTACTGCTCCGATTGAGTAGAGTGTAGCCATCAAATCTGGAATCAGTAGCACTCAGGTGAGAAGAACGGGAAGCAGATATACTCAGTCTGCTGGCAGTGTCCTATGGGGACCAGCCTATCTGGCTGCCACGCCTGAATGTTTGTAACCGCGGCCGAGCTAGGCAGGCACAATTGTGCAGCAATGCAAACTGCATAACCTGGCCAAATTTCACGGGTGTACTAGAAACCATGGGGGATTTACAAGGAGATGTTCACCCGGAACAGCCGGAGGCATGCCGGCAGCAAAATTCCGGAATTCTTCCTGAGAATCCTTGAAAGCAGTGAAACGCTCCTATGTTGCAATAACTCAGAACCTCATTCTGAGTGTTGCCGGCAGAGGTCATTCGGCTGAACACAACCGTGGACTAATTAGAGCCAGATGTAGGCAGTGCCGTCCATAGTGCTGGATGGACAGTGGTGGCGTGCCAAACAACTGAGCTCAAGTTCTCAACAGTTTCACAAGGTGCCATAAGTTGAGCTTCAACATACTGCTCCGGTTGAGTAGAGTGTAGCCGTCAAACTGGAATCAGTAGCACTCAGGTGAGAAGAACGGGAAGCAGATATACCCAGTCCGCTGGCAGTGTCCTACGGTGCCAGCCTATCTGGCTGCCACGCCTGAATGTTTGTAACCGCGGCCGAGCTAGGCAGGCGCAATTGTGCAGCAATGCAAACTGCATAACCTGGCCAAATTTCACGCGTGTACAAGAAACCACGGGGGATTTACAAGGAGATGTTCACCCGGAACAGCCGGAGGCCTGCCGGCAGCAAGATTCCGGAATTCTTCCTGAGAAGCCTTGAAAGCACTGAAACGCTCCTATGTTGCAATAACTCAGAACCTCATTCTGAGTGTTCCCGGCAGAGGTCATTCGGCTGAACACAACCATGGACTAATTAGAGCCAGATGTAGGCAATGTCGTATATAGTACTGCATGGACAGTGGTGGCGTGCCAAACATCTGAGCTCTAGTTCTCAACACTTTCACAAAGTGCCATAACTTGAGGTTCAACTTACTGCTCCGGTTGAGTAGAGTGTAGCCGTCAAAGCTGGAATCAGTAGCACTCAGGTGAGAAGAACGGGAAGCAGATATACCCAGTCCGCTGGCAGAGTCCTACGGGGACCAGCCTATCTGGCTGCCACGCCTGAATATTTGTAACCGCGGCCGAGGTAGGCAGGCGCAATTGTGCAGCAATGCAAACTGCATATCCTGGCCAAATTTCACGGGTGTACAAGAAACCACGGGGGATTTACAAGGAGATGTTCACCCGGAACAGCCGGAGGCCTGCCGGCAGCAAGATTCAGGAATTCTTCCAGAGAAGCCTTGAAAGCAGTGAATCGCTCCTATGTTGCAATAACTCAGAACCTCATTCTCAGTGTTCCCGGCAGAGGTCATTCGGCTGAACACAACCGTGGACTAATTAGAGCCAGATGTAGGCAATGCCGTCCATAGTGCTGGATGGAGAGTGGTGGCGTGCCAAACAACTGAGTTCTAATTCTCAACAGTTTCACAAAGTGCCATAAGTTGAGGTTCAAATTAATGCTCCGGTTGAGTAGAGTGTAGCCGTCAAAGCTGGAATCAGTAGCACTCAGGTGACAAGGACGGGAAGCAGATATACCCAGACCGCTGGCAGTGTCCTACGGGGACCATTCTATCTGGCTGCCACGCCTGAATGTTTGCAACCGCGGCCGAGCTAGTGAGGCGCAATTGTGCAGCAATGCAAACTGCATAACCTGGCCAAATTTCACGGGTGTACAAGAAACCACGTGGGATTTACAAAGAGATGTTCACCCGGAACAGCCAGAGGCCTGCCGGCAGCAAGATTCCGGAATTCTTCCTGAGAAGCCTTGAAAGCAGTGAAACGATCCTATGTTGCAATAACTCAGAACCTCATTCTGAGTATTCCCGGCAGAGGTCATTCGGCTGAACACAACCGTGGACTAATTAGAGCCAGATGTAGGCAGTGCCGTCCATAGTGCTGGATGGACAGTGGTGGGGTGCCAAACAACTGAGCTCTAGTTCTCAACAGTTTCAAAAAGTGTCATAAGTTGAGGTTCAACTTACTGCTCCGGTTGAGTAGAGTGTAGCCGTCAAAGCTGGAATCAGTAGCACTCAGGTGAGAAGAACGGGAAGCAGATATACCCAGTCCGCTGGCAGAGTCCTTCGGGGACCAGCCTATCTGGCTGCCACGCCTGAATGTTTGCAACCGCGGCCGAGCTAGGCAGGCGCAATTGTGCAGCAATGCAAACTGAACATCCTGGCCAAATTTCACGGGTGTACAAGAAACCACGGGGGATTTACAAGGAGATGTTCACCCGGAACAGCCGGAGGCCTGCCGGCAGCAAGATTCCGGAATTCTTCCTGAGAAGCCTTGAAAGCAGTGAAACGTTCCTATGTTGCAATAACTCAGAACCTCATTCTGAGTGTTCCTGGCAGAGGTCATTCGGCTGAACACAATCGTGGACTAATTAGAGCCAGATGTAGTCAGTGCCATCCATAGTGCTGTATGGAGAGTGGTGGGGTGCCAAACAACTGAGCTCTAGTTCTCAACAGTTTCACAAAGTGCCATAAGTTGAGGTTCAACTTACTGCTCCGGTTGAGTAGAATGTAGCCGTCAAAGCTGGAATCAGTAGCACTCTGGTGAGAAGAACGGGAAGCAGATATACCCAGTCCGCTGGCAGCGTCCTACGGGGACCAGCCTATCTGGCTGTCAAGATTGAATGTTTGCAACCGCGGCCGAGCTAGGCTGGCGCAATTGCGCAGCAATGCAAACTGCATAACCTGGCCAAATTTCACGGGTGTACAAGAAACCACGGAGGATTTAAAAGGAGATGTTCACCCGGAACAGCCGGAGGCCTGCCGGAAGCAAGATTCCGGAATTCTTCCTGAGAAGACTTGAAAGCAGTGAAACGCTCCTATGTTGCAATAACTCAGAACCTCATTCTGAGTGTTCCCGGCAGAGGTCATTCGGCTGAACACAACCGTGGACTAATTAGAGCCAGATGTAGGCAATGTCGTATATAGTACTGCATGGACAGTGGTGGCGTGCCAAACATCTGAGCTCTAGTTCTCAACACTTTCACAAAGTGCCATAAGTTGAGGTTCAACTTACTGCTCCGGTTGAGTAGAGTGTAGCCGTCAAAGCTGGAATCAGTAGCACTCAGGTGAGAAGAACGGGAAGCAGATATACCCAGTCCGATGGCAGTGTCCAACGGGGACCAGTCCATCTGGCTGCCACGTCTGAATGTTTGCAACCGCGGCCGAGATAGGCAGGCGCAATTGTGCAGCAATGCAAACTGCATAACCTGGCCAAATTTCACCGGTGTACAAGAAACCACGGGGGATTTACAAGGAGATGTTCACCCGGAACAGCCGGAGTCCTGCCGGCAGCAAGATTGCGGAATTCTTCCTGAGAAGCCTTGAAAGCAGTGAAACGCTCCTATGTTGCAATAACTCAGAACTTCATTCTGATTGTTCCCGGCAGAGGTCATTCGGCTGAACACAATCGTGGACTAATTAGAGCCAGATGTAGGCAGTGCCGTCCATAGTGCTGGATGGACAGTGGTGGCGTGCTAAACAACTGAGCTCTAGTTCTCAACAGTTTCACAAAGTGCAATAAGTTGAGGTTCAACTTAATGCTCCGGTTGAGTAGAGTGTAGCCGTCAAAGCTGGAATCAGTAGCACTCAGGTGAGGAGAACGGGAACCAGATATACCCAGTCCGCTGGCAGTGTCCTACGGGGACCAGCCTATCTGGCTGCCACGCCTGAATGTTTGCAACCGCGGCCGAACTAGTCAGGGGAAATTGTGCAGCAATGCAAACTGCATAACCTGGCCAAATTTCACGGGTGTACAAGAAACCACGGGGGATTTACAAGGAGATGTTCACCCGGAACATCCAGAGGCCTGCCGGCAGCAAGATTCCGGAATTCTTCCTGAGAAGCCTTGAAAGCAGTGAAACGCTCCTATGTTGCAATAACTCAGAACCTCATTCTGAGTGTTCCCGGCAGAGGTCATTCGGCTGAACACAGCCGTGGACTAATTAGAGCCAGATGTAGGCAGTGCCGTCCATAGTGTTGGATGGACAGTGGTGGCGTGCCAAACAACTGAGCTCAAGTTATCAACAGTTTCACAAGTGCCATAAGTTGAGGTTCAACAAACTGCTCCGGTTGAGTAGAGTGTAGCCGTCAAAGCTGGAATCAGTAGCACTCAGGTGAGAAGAACGGGAAGCAGATATACCCAGTCCGCTGGCAGTGTCCTACGGGGACCAGCCTATCTGGCTGCCACGCCTGAATGTTTGCAACCTCGGCTGTGCTTGGCATGCGCAATTGTGCAGCAATACAAACTGTATAACCTGGCCAAATGTCACGGGTGTACAAGAAACCACGGGGGATTTACAAGGAGATGTTCACACGGAACAGCCGGAGGCCTGCCGGCAGCAAGATTCGGGAATTCTTCCTGAGAAGCCTTGAAAGCAGTGAAACACTGCTATGTTGCAATAACTCAGAACCTCATTCTGAGTGTTCCAGGCATAGGTCATTCGGCTTAACACAACTGTGGACTAATTAGAGCCAGATGTAGGCAGTGCCGTCCATAGTGCTGGATGGAGACTGGTGTCGTGCCAAACATCTGAGCTCTACTTCTCAACACTTTCACAAAGTGCCATAAGTTGAGGTTCAACTTACTGCTCCTGTTGAGTAGAGTGTAGCCGTCAAAGATGGAATCAGTAGCACTCAGGTGAGAAGAACGGGAAGCAGATATACCCAGTCCGCAGGCAGTTTCGTAGGGGCACCAGCCTATCTGGCTGTCACGCCTGAATATTTGTAAACGCGGCTGAGCTAGGCAGGCGCAATTGTGCAGCAATGCAAACTGCATAACCTGGCCAAATTTCACGGGTGTACAAGAAACCACGGGGGATTTACAAGGAGATGTTCACCCGGAACAGCCGGAGGCCTGCCGGCAGCAAGATTCCGGAATTCTTCCTGAGAAGCCTTGAAAGCAGTGAAACGCTCCTATGTTGCAATAACTCAGAACCTCATTCTGAGTGTTCCCGGCAGAGGTCATTCGGCTGAACACAACCGTGGACTAATTAGAGCCAGATATAGGCAGTGCCGTCCATAGTGTTGGATGGACAGTGGTGGCGTGCCAAACAACTGAGCTCAAGTTATCAACAGTTTCACAAGTGCCATAAGTTGAGGTTCAACATACTGCTCCGGTTGAGTAGAGTGTAGCCGTCAAAGCTGGAATCAGTAGCACTCAGGTGAGAAGAACGGGAAGCAGATATACCCAGTCCGCTGGCAGTGTCCTACGGGGACCAGCCTATCTGGCTGCCACGCCTGAATGTTTGCAACCTCGGCTGTGCTTAGCATGCGCAATTGTGCAGCAATACAAACTGTATAACCTGGCCAAATGTCACGGGTGTACAAGAAACCACGGGGGATTTACAAGGAGATGTTCACCCGGAACAGCCGGAGGCCTGCCGGCAGCAAGATTCCGGAATTCTTCCTGAGAAGCCTTAAAAGAAGTGAAACACTCCTATGTTGCAATAACTCAGAACCTCATTCTGAGTGTTCCAGGCATAGGTCATTCGGCTTAACACAACCGTGGACTAATTAGAGCCAGATGTAGGCAGTGCCGTCCATAGTGCTGGATGGAGATTGGTGTCGTCCCAAACATCTGAGCTCTACTTCTCAACACTTTCACAAAGTGCCATAAGTTGAGGTTCAACTTAATGCTCCGGTTGAGTAGAGTGTAGCCGTCAAAGCTGGAATCAGTAGCACTCAGGTGAGAAGAACGGGAAGCAGATATACCCAGTCCGCTGGCAGAGTCATACGGGGACCAGCCTATCTGGCTGCCACGCCTGAATGTTTGTAACCGCGGCCGAGCTAGGCAGGCGCAATTGTGCAGCAATGCAAACTGCATAACCTGGCCAAATTTCACGGGTGTACAAGAAACCACGGGGGTTTACAATGAGATGTTCAGCCGGAACAGCCGGGGGCCTGCCGGCAGCAAGATTCCGGAATTCTTCCTAAGATGCCTTGAAAGTAGTGAAACGCTCCTATGTTGCAATAACTCAGAACCTCATTCTGAGTGTTCCCGGCAGAAGTCATTCGGCTGAACACAACCGTGGACTAATTAGAGAAAGATGTAGGCAGTGCCGTCCATAGTGCTGGATGGACAGTGGTGGCGTGCCAAACAACTGAGCTCAAGTTATCAACAGTTTCACAAAGTGCCATAAGTTGAGGTTCAACATACTGCTCGGGTTGAGTAGAGTGTAGCCGTCAAACTGGAATCAGTAGCACTCAGGTGAGAAGAACGGGAAGCAGATATACCCAGTCCGCTGGCAGTGTCCTACGGTGCCAGCCTATCTGGCTGCCTCGCCTGAATGTTTGTAACCGCGGCCGAGGTAGTCAGGCGCAATTGTGCAGCAATGCAAACTGCATAACCTGGCCAAATTTCACGCGTGTACAAGAAACCACGGGGGATTTACAAGGAGATGTTCATCCGGAACAGCCGGAGGCCTGCCGGCAGCAAGATTCCGGAATTCTTCCTGAGAAGCCATGAAAGCAGTGAAACGCTCCTATGTTGTAATAACTCAGAACATCATTCTGAGTGTCCCCGGCAGAGGTCATTCGGCTGAACACAATCGTGGACTAATTAGAGCCAGATGTAGGCAGTGCCGTCCATAGTGCTGGATGGACAGTGGTGGCGTGCCAAACAACTGAGCTCTGGTTCTCAACAGTTTCACAAAGTGCCATAAGTTGAGGTTCAACTTACTGCTCCAGTAAAGTAGAGTGTAGCCGTCAAAGCTGGAATCAGTAGCACTCAGGTGAGAAGAACGGGAAGCAGATATACCCAGACCGCTGGCAGTGTCCTACGGGGACCAGTCCATCTGGCTGCCACGCCTGAATGTTTGTAACCACGGCCGAGCTAGGCAGGCGCAATTGTGCAGCAATGCAAACTGCATAACCTGGCCAAATTTCACGGGTGTACAAGAAACCACGGGGGATTTACAAGGAGATGTTCACCCGGAACAGCCGGAGGCCTGCGGGCAGCAAGATTCTTGAATTCTTCCTGAGAAGCCTTGAAAGCAGTGAAACGCTCCTATGTTGCAATAACTCAGAACCTCATTCTGAGTGTTCCTGGCAGAGGTCATTCGGCTGAACACAACCGTGGATTAATTAGAGCCAGATGTAGGCAATGTCTTCCATAGTACTGGATGGACAGTGGTGGCATGCCAAACATCTGAGCTCTAGTTCTCAACACTTTCACAAAGTGCCATAAGTTGAGGTTCAACTTAGTGCTCCGGTTGAGTAGAGTGTAGCCGCCAAAGCTGGAATCAGTAGCACTCAGGTGAGAAGAACGGGAAGCAGATATACCCAGTCCGCTGGCAGAGTCCTATGGGGCCCAGCCTATCTGGCTGCCACGCCTGAATGCTTGCAACCGCGGCCGAGCTAGGCAGGTGCAATTGTGCAGCAAGGCAAACTGCATAACCTGGCCAAATTTCACGGGTGTACAAGAAACCACGGGGGATTTACAAGGAGATGTTCACCCGGAACAGCCGGAGGCCTGCCGGCAGCAAGATTCCGGAATTCTTCCTGAGAAGCCTTGAAAGCAGTGAAACGCTCCTATGTTGCAATAACTCAGAACCTCATTCTCAGTGTTCCCGGCAGAGGTCATTCGGCTGAACACAACCGTGGACTAATTAGAGCCAGATGTAGGCAGTGCCGTCCATAGTGCTGGATGGAGAGTGGTGGCGTGCCAAACAACTGAGTTCTAATTCTCAACAGTTTCACAAAGTACCATAAGTTGAGGTTCAACAAACTGCTCCGGTTGAGTAGAGTGTAGCCGTCAAAGCTGGAATCAGTAGCACTCAGGTGAGAAGAACGGGAAGCAGATATACCCAGTCCGCTGGCAGTGTCCTACGGGGACCAGCCTATCTGGCTGCCACGCCTGAATGTTTGCAACCTCGGCTGTGCTTGGCATGCGCAATTGTGCAGCAATACAAACTGTATAACCTGGCCAAATGTCACGGGTGTACAAGAAACCACGGGGGATTTACAAGGAGATGTTCACACGGAACAGCCGGAGGCCTGCCGGCAGCAAGATTCGGGAATTCTTCCTGAGAAGCCTTGAAAGCAGTGAAACACTGCTATGTTGCAATAACTCAGAACCTCATTCTGAGTGTTCCAGGCATAGGTCATTCGGCTTAACACAACTGTGGACTAATTAGAGCCAGATGTAGGCAGTGCCGTCCATAGTGCTGGATGGAGACTGGTGTCGTGCCAAACATCTGAGCTCTACTTCTCAACACTTTCACAAAGTGCCATAAGTTGAGGTTCAACTTACTGCTCCTGTTGAGTAGAGTGTAGCCGTCAAAGATGGAATCAGTAGCACTCAGGTGAGAAGAACGGGAAGCAGATATACCCAGTCCGCAGGCAGTTTCGTAGGGGCACCAGCCTATCTGGCTGTCACGCCTGAATATTTGTAAACGCGGCTGAGCTAGGCAGGCGCAATTGTGCAGCAATGCAAACTGCATAACCTGGCCAAATTTCACGGGTGTACAAGAAACCACGGGGGATTTACAAGGAGATGTTCACCCGGAACAGCCGGAGGCCTGCCGGCAGCAAGATTCCGGAATTCTTCCTGAGAAGCCTTGAAAGCAGTGAAACGCTCCTATGTTGCAATAACTCAGAACCTCATTCTGAGTGTTCCCGGCAGAGGTCATTCGGCTGAACACAACCGTGGACTAATTAGAGCCAGATGTAGGCAGTGCCGTCCATAGTGTTGGATGGACAGTGGTGGCGTGCCAAACAACTGAGCTCAAGTTATCAACAGTTTCACAAGTGCCATAAGTTGAGGTTCAACATACTGCTCCGGTTGAGTAGAGTGTAGCCGTCAAAGCTGGAATCAGTAGCACTCAGGTGAGAAGAACGGGAAGCAGATATACCCAGTCCGCTGGCAGTGTCCTACGGGGACCAGCCTATCTGGCTGCCACGCCTGAATGTTTGCAACCTCGGCTGTGCTTAGCATGCGCAATTGTGCAGCAATACAAACTGTATAACCTGGCCAAATGTCACGGGTGTACAAGAAACCACGGGGGATTTACAAGGAGATGTTCACCCGGAACAACCGGAGGCCTGCCGGCAGCAAGATTCCGGAATTCTTCCTGAGAAGCCTTAAAAGAAGTGAAACACTCCTATGTTGCAATAACTCAGAACCTCATTCTGAGTGTTCCAGGCATAGGTCATTCGGCTTAACACAACCGTGGACTAATTAGAGCCAGATGTAGGCAGTGCCGTCCATAGTGCTGGATGGAGATTGGTGTCGTCCCAAACATCTGAGCTCTACTTCTCAACACTTTCACAAAGTGCCATAAGTTGAGGTTCAACTTAATGCTCCGGTTGAGTAGAGTGTAGCCGTCAAAGCTGGAATCAGTAGCACTCAGGTGAGAAGAACGGGAAGCAGATATACCCAGTCCGCTGGCAGAGTCATACGGGGACCAGCCTATCTGGCTGCCACGCCTGAATGTTTGTAACCGCGGCCGAGCTAGGCAGGCGCAATTGTGCAGCAATGCAAACTGCATAACCTGGCCAAATTTCACGGGTGTACAAGAAACCACGGGGGTTTACAATGAGATGTTCAGCCGGAACAGCCGGGGGCCTGCCGGCAGCAAGATTCCGGAATTCTTCCTAAGATGCCTTGAAAGTAGTGAAACGCTCCTATGTTGCAATAACTCAGAACCTCATTCTGAGTGTTCCCGGCAGAAGTCATTCGGCTGAACACAACCGTGGACTAATTAGAGAAAGATGTAGGCAGTGCCGTCCATAGTGCTGGATGGACAGTGGTGGCGTGCCAAACAACTGAGCTCAAGTTATCAACAGTTTCACAAAGTGCCATAAGTTGAGGTTCAACATACTGCTCGGGTTGAGTAGAGTGTAGCCGTCAAACTGGAATCAGTAGCACTCAGGTGAGAAGAACGGGAAGCAGATATACCCAGTCCGCTGGCAGTGTCCTACGGTGCCAGCCTATCTGGCTGCCTCGCCTGAATGTTTGTAACCGCGGCCGAGGTAGTCAGGCGCAATTGTGCAGCAATGCAAACTGCATAACCTGGCCAAATTTCACGCGTGTACAAGAAACCACGGGGGATTTACAAGGAGATGTTCATCCGGAACAGCCGGAGGCCTGCCGGCAGCAAGATTCCGGAATTCTTCCTGAGAAGCCATGAAAGCAGTGAAACGCTCCTATGTTGTAATAACTCAGAACATCATTCTGAGTGTCCCCGGCAGAGGTCATTCGGCTGAACACAATCGTGGACTAATTAGAGCCAGATGTAGGCAGTGCCGTCCATAGTGCTGGATGGACAGTGGTGGCGTGCCAAACAACTGAGCTCTGGTTCTCAACAGTTTCACAAAGTGCCATAAGTTGAGGTTCAACTTACTGCTCCAGTAAAGTAGAGTGTAGCCGTCAAAGCTGGAATCAGTAGCACTCAGGTGAGAAGAACGGGAAGCAGATATACCCAGACCGCTGGCAGTGTCCTACGGGGACCAGTCCATCTGGCTGCCACGCCTGAATGTTTGTAACCACGGCCGAGCTAGGCAGGCGCAATTGTGCAGCAATGCAAACTGCATAACCTGGCCAAATTTCACGGGTGTACAAGAAACCACGGGGGATTTACAAGGAGATGTTCACCCGGAACAGCCGGAGGCCTGCGGGCAGCAAGATTCTTGAATTCTTCCTGAGAAGCCTTGAAAGCAGTGAAACGCTCCTATGTTGCAATAACTCAGAACCTCATTCTGAGTGTTCCTGGCAGAGGTCATTCGGCTGAACACAACCGTGGATTAATTAGAGCCAGATGTAGGCAATGTCTTCCATAGTACTGGATGGACAGTGGTGGCATGCCAAACATCTGAGCTCTAGTTCTCAACACTTTCACAAAGTGCCATAAGTTGAGGTTCAACTTAGTGCTCCGGTTGAGTAGAGTGTAGCCGCCAAAGCTGGAATCAGTAGCACTCAGGTGAGAAGAACGGGAAGCAGATATACCCAGTCCGCTGGCAGAGTCCTATGGGGCCCAGCCTATCTGGCTGCCACGCCTGAATGCTTGCAACCGCGGCCGAGCTAGGCAGGTGCAATTGTGCAGCAAGGCAAACTGCATAACCTGGCCAAATTTCACGGGTGTACAAGAAACCACGGGGGATTTACAAGGAGATGTTCACCCGGAACAGCCGGAGGCCTGCCGGCAGCAAGATTCCGGAATTCTTCCTGAGAAGCCTTGAAAGCAGTGAAACGCTCCTATGTTGCAATAACTCAGAACCTCATTCTCAGTGTTCCCGGCAGAGGTCATTCGGCTGAACACAACCGTGGACTAATTAGAGCCAGATGTAGGCAGTGCCGTCCATAGTGCTGGATGGAGAGTGGTGGCGTGCCAAACAACTGAGTTCTAATTCTCAACAGTTTCACAAAGTACCATAAGTTGAGGTTCAACTTAATGCTCCGGTTGAGTAGAGTGTAGCCGTCAAAGCTGGAATCAGTAGCACTCAGGTGACAAGGACGGGAAGCAGATATACCCAGACCGCTGGCAGTGTCCTACGGGGACCATTCTATCTGGCTGGCACGCCTGAATGTTTGCAACCGCGGCCGAGCTAGTGAGGCGCAATTGTGCAGCAATACAAACTGCATAACCTGGCCAAATTTTACGGGTGTACAAGAAACCACGTGGGATTTACAAGGAGATGTTCACCCGGAACAGCCAGAGGCCTTCCGGCAGCAAGATTCCGGAATTCTTCCTGAGAAGCCTTGAAAGCAGTGAAACGATCCTATGTTGCAATAACTCAGAACCTCATTCTGAGTATTCCCGGCAGAGGTCATTCGGCTGAACACAACCGTGGACTAATTAGAGCCAGATGTAGGCAGTGCCGTCCATAGTGCTGGATGGACAGTGGTGGGGTGCCAAACAACTGAGCTCTAGTTCTCAACAGTTTCAAAAAGTGTCATAAGTTGAGGTTCAACTTACTGCTCCGGTTGAGTAGAGTGTAGCCGTCAAAGCTGGAATCAGTAGCACTCAGGTGAGAAGAACGGGAAGCAGATATACCCAGTCCGTTGGCAGAGTCCTTCGGGGACCAGCCTATCTGGCTGCCACGCCTGAATGTTTGCAACCGCGGCCGAGCGAGGCAGGCGCAATTGTGCAGCAATGCAAACTGAATATCCTGGCCAAATTTCACGGGTGAACAAGAAACCACGGGGGATTTACAAGGAGATGTTCACCCGGAACAGCCGGAGGCCTGCCGGCAGCAAGATTCCGGAATTCTTCCTGAGAAGCCTTGAAAGCAGTGAAACGCTCCTATGTTGCAATAACTCAGAACCTCATTCTGAGTGTTCCCGGCAGAGGTCATTCGGCTGAACACAACCGTGGACTAATTAGTGACAGATGTAGGCAGTGCCGTCCATAGTGCTGGATGGACAGTGGTGGCGTGCCAAACAACTGAGTTCTAATTCTCAACAGTTTCACAAAGTGCCATAAGTTGAGGTTCAACTTAATGCTCCGGTTGAGTAGAGTGTAGCCGTCAAAGCTGGAATCAGTAGCACTCAGGTGAGAAGAACGGGAAGCAGATATACCCAGTCCGCTGGCAGTGTCCTACCGGGACCAGTCCATGTGGCTGCCACGCCTGAATGTTTGTAACCAAGGCCGAGCTAGGCAGGCGCAATTGTGCAGCATTGCAAACTGCATAACCTGGCCAAATTTAACGGGTGTACAAGAAACCACGGGGGATTTACAAGGAGATGTTCACCCGGAACAGCCGGAGGCCTGCCGGCAGCAAGATTCCGGAATTCTTCCTGAGAAGCCTTGAAAGCAGTGAAACGCTCCTATGTTGCAATAACTCAGAACCTCATTCTGAGTGTTCCTGGCAGAGGTCATTCGGCTAAACACAATCGTGGACTAATTAGAGCCAGATGTAGTCAGTGCCGTCCATAGTGCTGTATGGAGAGTGGTGGCGTGCCAAACAACTGAGCTCTAGTTCTCAACAGTTTCACAAAGTGCCATAAGTTGAGGTTCAACTTACTGCTCCGGTTGAGTAGAGTGTAACCGTCAAAGCTGGAATCAGTAGCACTCAGGTGAGAAGAACGGGAAGCAGATATACCCAGTCCGCTGGCAGCGTCCTACGGGGACCAGCCTATCTGGCTGTCAAGATTGAATGTTTGCAACCGCGGCCGAGCTAGGCTGGCGCAATTGTGCAGCAATGCAAACTGCATAACCTGGCCAAATTTCACGGGTGTACAAGAAACCACGGAGGATTTACAAGGAGATGTTCACCCGGAACATCCGGAGGCCTGCCGGCAGCAAGATTCCGGAATTCTTCCTGAGAAGCCTTGAAAGCAGTGAAACGCTCCTATGTTGCAATAACTCAGAACCTCATTCTGAGTGTTGCCGGCAGAGGTCATTCGGCTGAACACAACCGTGGACTAATTAGAGCCAGATGTAGGCAGTGCCGTCCATAGTCCTGGATGGACAGTGGTGGCATGCCAAACAACTGAGCTCAAGTTATCAACAGTTTCACAAAGTGCCATAAGTTGAGGTTCAACATACTGCTCCGGTTGAGTAGAGTGTAGCCGTGAAAGCTGGAATCAGTAGCACTCAGGTGAGAAGAACGGGAAGCAGATATACCCAGTCTGCTGGCAGTGTCCTACGGGGACCAGCCTATCTGGCTGCCACGCCTGAATGTTTGCACCCTCGGCTGTGCTTGGCAGGCGCAATTGTGCAGCAATACAAACTGCATAACCTGGGCAAATATCACGGGTGTATAAGAAACCACGTGGGATTTACAAGGAGATGTTCACCCGGAACAGCCGGAGGCCTGCTGGCATCAAGATTCCGGAATTCTTTCTGAGAAGCCTTGAAAGCATTGAAACGCTCCTATGTTGCAATAACTCAGAACCGCATTCTGAGTATTCCCAGCAGATGTCATGCGGCTGAACACAATCGTGGACTAATTAGAGCCAGATGTAGGCAGTTCCGTCCATAGTACTGGATGGACAGTGTTGGCGTGCCAAACAACTGAGCTCTAGTTCTCAACAGTTTCACAAAGTGCCATAAGTTGAGGTTCAACTTACTGCTCCGATTGAGTAGAGTGTAGCCGTCAAATCTGGAATCAGTAGCACTCAGGTGAGAAGAACGGGAAGCAGATATACTCAGTCTGGTGGCAGTGTCCTACGGGGACCAGCCTATCTGGCTGCCACGCCTGAATGTTTGTAACCGCGGCCGAGCTAGGCAGGCACAATTGTGCAGCAATGCAAACTGCATAACCTGGCCAAATTTCACGGGTGTACTAGAAAACATGGGGGATTTACAAGGAGATGTTCACCCGGAACAGCCGGAGGCATGCCGGCAGCAAAATTCCGGAATTCTTCCTGAGAATCCTTGAAAGCAGTGAAACGCTCCTATGTTGCAATAACTCAGAACCTCATTCTGAGTGTTCCCGGCAGAGGTCATTCGGCTGAACACAACCGTGGACTAATTAGAGCCAGATGTAGGCAGTGCCGTCCATAGTGCTGGATGGACAGTGGTGGCGTGTCAAACAACTGAGCTCTAGTTCTCAACAGTTTCACAAAATGCCATAAGTAGAGCTTCAAATTACTGCTCCGGTTGAGTAGAGTGTAGCCGTCAAAGCTGGAATCAGTAGCACTCCGGTGAGATGAACGGGAAGCAGATATACCCAGTCCCCTGGCAGAGTCCTTCGGGGACCAGCCTATCTGGATGCCACGCCTGAATGTTTGCAACCGCGGCCGAGCTAGTCAGGCGCAGTTGTGCAGCAATGAAAACTGAATAACCTGGCCAAATTTCACGGGTGTACTAGAAACCACGGGGGATTTACAAGGAGATGTTCACCCGGAACAGCCGGAGGCCTGCCGGCAGCAAGATTCCGGAATTCTTCCTGAGAAGCCTTGAAAGCAGTGAAACGCTCCTATGTTGCAATAACTCAGAACCTCATTCTGAGTGTTCCCGGCAGAGGTCATTCGGCTGAACACAACCGTGGACTAATTAGAGCCAGATGTAGGCAGTGCCGTCCATAGTGCTGGATGGACAGTGGTGGCGTGCCAAACAACTGAGTTCTAATTCTCAACAGTTTCACAAAGTGCCATAAGTTGAGGTTCAACTTAATGCTCCGGTTGAGTAGAGTGTAGCCGTCAAAGCTGGAATCAGTAGCACTCAGGTGAGAAGAACGGGAAGCAGATATACCCAGACCGCTGGCAGTGTCCTACGGGGACCAGCCTATCTGGCTGCCACGCCTGAATGTTTGTAACCACGGCCGAGCTAGGCAGGCGCAATTGTGCAGCAATGCAAACTGCATAACCTGGCCAAATGTCACGGGTGTACAAGAAACCACGGGGGATTTACAAGGAGATGTTCACCCGGAACAGCCGGAGGCCTGCCGGCAGCAAGATTCCGGAATTCTTCCTGAGAAGCCTTGAAAGCAGTGAAACGCTCCTATGTTGCAATAACTCAGAACCTCATTCTGATTGTTCCCGGCAGAGGTCATTCGGCTGAACACAATAGTGGACTAATTAGAGCCAGATGTAGGCAGTGCCGTCTATAGTGCTGGATGGACAGTGGTGGCGTGCTAAACAACTGAGCTCTAGTTCTCAACAGTTTCACAAAGTGCCATAAGTTGAGGTTCAACTTAATGCTCCGGTTGAGTAGAGTGTAGCCGTCAAAGCTGGAATCAGTAGCACTCAGGTGAGAAGAACGGGAACCAGATATACCCAGTCCGCAGGCAGTTTCGTACGGGGACCAGCCTATCTGGCTGCCACGCCTGAATGTTTGCAACCTCGGGTGTGCTTGGCATGCGCAATTGTGCAGCAATACAAACTGCATGACCTGGCCAAATGTCACGGGTGTACAAGAAACCACGGGGGATTTACAAGGAGATGTTCAACCGGAAGAGCCGGAGGCCTGCTGGCAGCAAGATTCGGGAATTCTTCCTGAGAAGCCTTGGAAGCAGTGAAACGCTCCTATGTTGCAATAACTCAGAACCTCATTCTGAGTGTTCCTGGCAGAGGTCATTCGGCTGAACACAACCGTGGATTAATTAGAGCCAGATGTAGGCAATGTCTTCCATAGTACTGGATGGACAGTGGTGGCATGCCAAACATCTGAGCTCTAGTTCTCAACACTTTCACAAAGTGCCATAAGTTGAGGTTCAACTTACTGCTCCGGTTGAGTAGAGTGTAGCCGTCAAAGCTGGAATCAGCAGCACTCAGGTGAGAAGAACGGGAAGCAGATATACCCAGTCCGCTGGCAGTGTCCTACGGGGACCAGTCCATGTGGCTGCCAAGCCTGAATGTTTGTAACCGCGGCCGAGCTAGGCAGGCGCAATTGTGCAGCATTGCAAACTGCATAACCTGGCCAAATTTCACGGGTGTACAAGAAACCACGGGGGATTTACAAGGAGATGTTCACCCGGAACAGCCGGAGGCCTGCCGGCAGCAAGATTCCGGAATTCTTCCTGAGAAGCCTTGAAAGCAGTGAAACGCTCCTATGTTGCAATAACTCAGAACCTCATTCTGAGTGTTCCCGGCAGAGGTCATTCGGCTGAACACAACCGTGGACTAATTAGAGCCAGATGTACGCAATGTCGTATATAGTACTGGATGGACAGTGGTGGCGTACCAAACATCTGAGCTCTAGTTCTCAACACTTTCACAAAGTGCCATAAGTTGAGGTTCAACTTACTGCTCCGGTTGAGTAGAGTGTAGCCGTCAAAGCTGGAATCAGTAGCACTCAGGTGAGAAGAACCGGAAGCAGATATACCCAGTCCGATGGCAGTGTCCTACGTGGACCAGTCAATCTGGCTGCCACGTCTGAATGTTTGCAAGCGCGGCCGAGCTAGGCAGGCGTAATTGTGCAGCAATGCAAACTGCATAACCTGGCCAAATTTCACGGGTGTACAAGAAACCACGGGGGATTTACAAGGAGATGTTCACCCGGAACAGCCGGAGGCCTGCCGGCAGCAAGATTCCGGAATTCTTCCTGAGAAGCCTTGAAAGCAGTGAAACGCTCCTATGTTGCAATAACTCAGAACCTCATTCTGAGTGTTCCCGGCAGAGGTCATTCGGCTGAACACAATCGTGGACTAATTAGAGCCAGATGTAGTCAGTGCCGTCCATAGTGCTGTATGGAGAGTGGTGGCGTGCCAAACAACTGAGCTCTAGTTTTCAACAGTTTCACAAAGTGCCATAAGTTGAGGTTCAACTTACTGCTCCGGTTGAGTTGAGTGTAGCCGTCAAAGCTGGAATCAGTAGCACTCAGGTGAGAAGAACGGGAAGCAGATATACCCAGTCCGCTGGCAGCGTCCTACGGGGACCAGCCTTTCTGGCTGTCAAGATTGAATGTTTGCAACCGCGGCCGAGCTAGGCTGGCGCAATTGTGCAGCAATGCAAACTGCATAACCTGGCCAAATTTCACGGGTGTACAAGAAACCACGGAGGATTTACAAGGAGATGTTCACCCGGAACATCCGGAGGCCTGCCGGCAGCAAGATTCCGGAATTCTTCCTGAGAAGCCTTGAAAGCAGTGAAACGCTCCTATGTTGCAATAACTCAGAACCTCATTCTGAGTGTTCCCGGCAGAGGTCATTCGGCTGAACACAACCGTGGACTAATTAGAGCCAGATGTAGGCAGTGCCGTCCATAGTGCTGGATGGACAGTGGTGGCGTGCCAAACAACTGAGCTGAAGTTATCAACAGTTTCACAAAGTGCCATAAGTTGAGGTTCAACATACTGCTCCGGTTGAGTAGAGTGTAGCCGTCAAAGCTGGAATCAGTAGCACTCAGGTGAGAAGAACGGGAAGCAGATATACCCAGTCTGCTGGCAGTGTCCTACGGGGACCAGCCTATCTGGCTGCCACGCCTGAATGTTTGCAACCTCGGCTGTGCTTGGCATGCGCAATTGTGCAGCAATACAAACTGCATAACCTGGCCTAATGTCACGGGTGTACAAGAAACCACGGGGGATTTACAAGGAGATGTTCAACCGGAAGAGCCGGAGGCCTGCTGGCAGCAAGATTCGGGAATTCTTCCTGAGAAGCCTTGAAAGCAGTGAAACGCTACTATGTTGCAATAACTCAGAACCGCATTCTGAGTATTCCCAGCAGAGGTCATTCGGCTGAACACAATCGTGGACTAATTAGAGCCAGATGTAGGCAGTTCCGTCCATAGTGCTGGATGGAGAGTGGTGGCGTGCCAAACAACTGAGCTCTAGTTCTCAACAGTTTCACAAAGTGCCATAAGTTGAGGTTCAACTTACTGCTCCGATTGAGTAGAGTGTAGCCGTCAAATCTGGAATCAGTAGCACTCAGGTGAGAAGAACGGGAAGCAGGTATACTCAGTCTGCTGGCAGTGTCCTACGGGGACCAGCCTATCTGGCTGCCACGCCTGAATGTTTGTAACCGCGGCCGAGCTAGGCAGGCACAATTGTGCAGCAATGCAAACTGCATAACCTGGCCAAATTTCACGGGTGTACTAGAAAACATGGGGGATTTACAAGGAGATGTTCACCCGGAACAGCCGGAGGCATGCCGGCAGCAAAATTCCGGAATTCTTCCTGAGAATCCTTGAAAGCAGTGAAACGCTCCTATGTTGCAATAACTCAGAACCTCATTCTGAGTGTTCCTGGCAGAGGTCATTCGGCTGAACACAACCGTGGACTAATTAGAGCCAGATGTAGGCAGTGCCGTCCATAGTGCTGGATGGACAGTGGTGGCGTGTCAAACAACTGAGCTCTAGTTCTCAACAGTTTCACAAAATGCCATAAGTAGAGCTTCAACTTACTGCTCGGGTTGAGTAGAGTGTAGCTGTCAAAGCTGGAATCAGTAGCACTCCGGTGAGAAGAACGGGAAGCAGATATACCCAGTCCCCTGGCAGAGTCCTTCGGGGACCAGCCTATCTGGATGCCACGCCTGAATGTTTGCAACCGCGGCCGACCTAGTCAGGCGCAGTTGTGCAGCAATGCAAACTGAATAACCTGGCCAAATTTCACGGGTGTACAAGAAACCACGGGGGATTTACAAGGAGATGTTCACCCGGAACAGCCGGAGGCCTGCCGGCAGCAAGATTCCGGAATTCTTCCTGAGAAGCCTTGAAAGCAGTGAAACGCTCCTATGTTGCAATAACTCAGAACCTCATTCTGAGTGTTGCCGGCAGAGGTCATTCGGCTGAACACAACCGTGGACTAATTAGAGCCAGATGTAGGCAGTGCCGTCCATAGTGCTGGATGGACAGTGGTGGCGTGCCAAACAACTGAGTTCTAATTCTCAACAGTTTCACAAAGTGCCATAAGTTGAGGTTCAACTTAATGCTCCGGTTGAGTAGAGTGTAGCCGTCAAAGCTGTAATCAGTAGCACTCAGGTGAGAAGAACGGGAAGCAGATATACCCAGACCGCTGGCAGTGTCGTACGGGGACCAGCCTATCTGGCTGCCACGCCTGAATGTTTGTAACCACGGCCGAGCTAGGCAGGCGCAATTGTGCAGCAATGCAAACTGCATAACCTGGCCAAATTTCACGGGTGTACAAGAAACCACGGGGGATTTACAAGGAGATGTTCACCCGGAAAAGCCGGAGGCCTGCGGGCAGCAAGATTCTTGAATTCTTCCTGAGAAGCCTTGAAAGCAGTGAAACGCTCCTATGTTGCAATAACTCAGAACCTCATTCTGAGTGTTCCTGGCAGAGGTCATTCGGCTGAACACAACCGTGGATTAATTAGAGCCAGATGTAGGCAATGTCTTCCATAGTACTGGATGGACAGTGGTGGCATGCCAAACATCTGAGCTCTAGTTCTCAACACTTTCACAAAGTGCCATAAGTTGAGGTTCAACTTACTGCTCCGGTTGAGTAGAGTGTAGCCGTCAAAGCTGGAATCAGCAGCACTCAGGTGAGAAGAACGGGAAGCAGATATACCCAGTCCGCTGGCAGTGTCCTACGGGGACCAGTCCATGTGGCTGCCACGCCTGAATGTTTGTAACCGCGGCCGAGCTAGGCAGGCGCAATTGTGCAGCATTGCAAACTGCATAACCTGGCCAAATTTCACGGGTGTACAAGAAACCACGGGGGATTTACAAGGAGATGTTCACCCGGAAAAGCCGGAGGCCTGCGGGCAGCAAGATTCTTGAATTCTTCCTGAGAAGCCTTGAAAGCAGTGAAACGCTCCTATGTTGCAATAACTCAGAACCTCATTCTGAGTGTTCCCGGCAGAGGTCATTCGGCTGAACACAACCGTGGACTAATTAGAGCCAGATGTACACAATGTCGTATATAGTACTGGATGGACAGTGGTGGCGTACCAAACATCTGAGCTCTAGTTCTCAACACTTTCACAAAGTGCCATAAGTTGAGGTTCAACTTACTGCTCCGGTTGAGTAGAGTGTAGCCGTCAAAGCTGGAATCAGTAGCACTCAGGTGAGAAGAACCGGAAGCAGATATACCCAGTCCGATGGCAGTGTCCTACGTGGACCAGTCAATCTGGCTGCCACGTCTGAATGTTTGCAAGCGCGGCCGAGCTAGGCAGGCGCAATTGTGCAGCAATGCAAACTGCATAACCTGGCCAAATTTCACGGGTTTACAAGAAACCACGGTAGATTTACAAGGAGATGTTCACCCAGAACAGCCGGAGGCCTGCCGGCAGCAAGATTCGGGAATTCTTCCTGAGAAGCCTTGAAAGCAGTGAAACGCTCCTATGTTGCAATAACTCAGAACCTCATTCTGATTGTTCCCGGCAGAGGTCATTCAGCTGAACACAATAGTGGACTAATTAGAGCCAGATGTAGGCAGTGCCTTCCATAGTGCTGGATGGACAGTGGTGGCGTGCTAAACAACTGAGCTCTAGTTCTCAACAGTTTCACAAAGTGCCATAAGTTGAGGTTCAACTTAATGCTACGGTTGAGTAGAGTGTAGCCGTCAAAGCTGGAATCAGTAGCACTCAGGTGAGAAGAACGGGAACCAGATATACCCAGTCCGCTGGCAGCGTCCTACGGGGACCAGCCTATCTGGCTGCCACGCCTGAATGTTTGCAACCGCGGCCGAGCTAGGCTGTCGCAATTGTGCAGCAATGCAAACTGCATAACCTGTTCAAATTTCACGGGTGTACAAGAAACCTCGGGGGATTTACAAGGAGATGTTCACCCGGAACAGCCGGAGACCTGCCGGCAGCAAGATTCCGGAATTCTTCCTGAGAAGCCTTGAAAGCAGTGAAACGCTCCTATGTTGCAATAACTCAGAACCTCATTCTGAGTGTTCCCGGCAGAGGTCATTCGGCTGAACACAACCGTGGACTAATTAGAGCCAGATGTAGGCAGTGCCGTCCATAGTGCTGGATGGACAGTGGTGGCGTGCCAAACAACTGAGTTCTAATTCTCAACAGTTTCACAAAGTGCCATAAGTTGAGGTTCAACTTAATGCTCCGGTTGAGTAGAGTGTAGCCGTCAAAGCTGGAATCAGTAGCACTCAGGTGAGAAGAACGGGAAGCAGATATACCCAGACCGCTGGCAGTGTCCTACGGGGACCAGCCTATCTGGCTGCCACGCCTGAATGTTTGTAACCACGGCCGAGCTAGGCAGGCGCAATTGTGCAGCAATGCAAACTGCATAACCTGGCCAAATTTCACGGGTGTACAAGAAACCACGGGGGATTTACAAGGAGATGTTCACCCGGAACAGCCGGAGGCCTGCCGGCAGCAAGATTCCGGAATTCTTCCTGAGAAGCCTTGAAAGCAGTGAAACGCTCCTATGTTGCAATAACTCAGAACCTCATTCTGAGTGTTCCCGGCAGAGGTCATTCGGCTGAACACAATAGTGGACTAATTAGAGCCAGATGTAGGCAGTGCCGTCTATAGTGCTGGATGGACAGTGGTGGCGTGCTAAACAACTGAGCTCTAGTTCTCAACAGTTTCACAAAGTGCCATAAGTTGAGGTTCAACTTAATGCTCCGGTTGAGTAGAGTGTAGCCGTCAAAGCTGGAATCAGTAGCACTCAGGTGAGAAGAACGGGAACCAGATATACCCAGTCCGCAGGCAGTTTCGTACGGGGACCAGCCTATCTGGCTGCCACGCCTGAATGTTTGCAACCTCGGCTGTGCTTGGCATGCGCAATTGTGCAGCAATACAAACTGCATAACCTGGCCAAATGTCACGGGTGTACAAGAAACCACGGGGGATTTACAAGGAGATGTTCAACCGGAAGAGCCGGAGGCCTGCTGGCAGCAAGATTCGGGAATTCTTCCTGAGAAGCCTTGGAAGCAGTGAAACGCTCCTATGTTGCAATAACTCAGAACCTCATTCTGAGTGTTCCTGGCAGAGGTCATTCGGCTGAACACAACCGTGGATTAATTAGAGCCAGATGTAGGCAATGTCTTCCATAGTACTGGATGGACAGTGGTGGCATGCCAAACATCTGAGCTCTAGTTCTCAACACTTTCACAAAGTGCCATAAGTTGAGGTTCAACTTACTGCTCCGGTTGAGTAGAGTGTAGCCGTCAAAGCTGGAATCAGCAGCACTCAGGTGAGAAGAACGGGAAGCAGATATACCCAGTCCGCTGGCAGTGTCCTACGGGGACCAGTCCATGTGGCTGCCAAGCCTGAATGTTTGTAACCGCGGCCGAGCTAGGCAGGCGCAATTGTGCAGCATTGCAAACTGCATAACCTGGCCAAATTTCACGGGTGTACAAGAAACCACGGGGGATTTACAAGGAGATGTTCACCCGGAACAGCCGGAGGCCTGCCGGCAGCAATTTTCCGGAATTCTTCCTGAGAAGCCTTGAAAGCAGTGAAACGCTCCTATGTTGCAATAACTCAGAACCTCATTCTGAGTGTTCCCGGCAGAGGTCATTCGGCTGAACACAACCGTGGACTAATTAGAGCCAGATGTACGCAATGTCGTATATAGTACTGGATGGACAGTGGTGGCGTACCAAACATCTGAGCTCTAGTTCTCAACACTTTCACAAAGTGCCATAAGTTGAGGTTCAACTTACTGCTCCGGTTGAGTAGAGTGTAGCTGTCAAAGCTGGAATCAGTAGCACTCAGGTGAGAAGAACCGGAAGCAGATATACCCAGTCCGATGGCAGTGTCCTACGTGGACCAGTCAATCTGGCTGCCACGTTTGAATGTTTGCAAGCGCGGCCGAGCTAGGCAGGCGCAATTGTGCAGCAATGCAAACTGCATAACCTGGCCAAATTTCACGGGTGTACAAGAAACCACGGGGGATTTACAAGGAGATGTTCACCCGGAACAGCCGGAGGCCTGCCGGCAGCAAGATTCCGGAATTCTTCCTGAGAAGCCTTGAAAGCAGTGAAACGCTCCTATGTTGCAATAACTCAGAACCTCATTCTGAGTGTTCCCGGCAGAGGTCATTCGGCTGAACACAATCGTGGACTAATTAGAGCCAGATGTAGTCAGTGCCGTCCATAGTGCTGTATGGAGAGTGGTGGCGTGCCAAACAACTGAGCTCTAGTTTTCAACAGTTTCACAAAGTGCCATAAGTTGAGGTTCAACTTACTGCTCCGGTTGAGTAGAGTGTAGCCGTCAAAGCTGGAATCAGTAGCACTCAGGTGAGAAGAACGGGAAGCAGATATACCCAGTCCGCTGGCAGCGTCCTACGGGGACCAGCCTATCTGGCTGTCAAGATTGAATGTTTGCAACCGCGGCCGAGCTAGGCTGGCGCAATTGTGCAGCAATGCAAACTGCATAACCTGGCCAAATTTCACGGGTGTACAAGAAACCACGGAGGATTTACAAGGAGATGTTCACCCGGAACATCCGGAGGCCTGCCGGCAGCAAGATTCCGGAATTCTTCCTGAGAAGCCTTGAAAGCAGTGAAACGCTCCTATGTTGCAATAACTCAGAACCTCATTCTGAGTGTTCCCGGCAGAGGTCATTCGGCTGAACACAACCGTGGACTAATTAGAGCCAGATGTAGGCAGTGCCGTCCATAGTGCTGGATGGACAGTGGTGGCGTGCCAAACAACTGAGCTGAAGTTATCAACAGTTTCACAAAGTGCCATAAGTTGAGGTTCAACATACTGCTCCGGTTGAGTAGAGTGTAGCAGTCAAAGCTGGAATCAGTAGCACTCAGGTGAGAAGAACGGGAAGCAGATATACCCAGTCTGCTGGCAGTGTCCTACGGGGACCAGCCTATCTGGCTGCCACGCCTGAATGTTTGCAACCTCGGCTGTGCTTGGCATGCGCAATTGTGCAGCAATACAAACTGCATAACCTGGCCTAATGTCACGGGTGTACAAGAAACCACGGGGGATTTACAAGGAGATGTTCAACCGGAAGAGCCGGAGGCCTGCTGGCAGCAAGATTCGGGAATTCTTCCTGAGAAGCCTTGAAAGCAGTGAAACGCTACTATGTTGCAATAACTCAGAACCGCATTCTGAGTATTCCCAGCAGAGGTCATTCGGCTGAACACAACCGTGGACTAATTAGAGCCAGATGTAGGCAGTGCCGTCCATAGTGCTGGATGGACAGTGGTGGCGTGCCAAACAACTGAGTTCTAATTCTCAACAGTTTCACAAAGTGCCATAAGTTGAGGTTCAACTTAATGCTCCGGTTGAGTAGAGTGTAGCCGTCAAAGCTGGAATCAGTAGCACTCAGGTGAGAAGAACGGGAAGCAGATATACCCAGACCGCTGGCAGTGTCCTACGGGGACCAGCCTATCTGGCTGCCACGCCTGAATGTTTGTAACCACGGCCGAGCTAGGCAGGCGCAATTGTGCAGCAATGCAAACTGCATAACCTGGCCAAATTTCACGGGTGTACAAGAAACCACGGGGGATTTACAAGGAGATGTTCACCCGGAACAGCCGGAGGCCTGCCGGCAGCAAGATTCCGGAATTCTTCCTGAGAAGCCTTGAAAGCAGTGAAACGCTCCTATGTTGCAATAACTCAGAACCTCATTCTGAGTGTTCCCGGCAGAGGTCATTCGGCTGAACACAATAGTGGACTAATTAGAGCCAGATGTAGGCAGTGCCGTCTATAGTGCTGGATGGACAGTGGTGGCGTGCTAAACAACTGAGCTCTAGTTCTCAACAGTTTCACAAAGTGCCATAAGTTGAGGTTCAACTTAATGCTCCGGTTGAGTAGAGTGTAGCCGTCAAAGCTGGAATCAGTAGCACTCAGGTGAGAAGAACGGGAACCAGATATACCCAGTCCGCAGGCAGTTTCGTACGGGGACCAGCCTATCTGGCTGCCACGCCTGAATGTTTGCAACCTCGGCTGTGCTTGGCATGCGCAATTGTGCAGCAATACAAACTGCATAACCTGGCCAAATGTCACGGGTGTACAAGAAACCACGGGGGATTTACAAGGAGATGTTCAACCGGAAGAGCCGGAGGCCTGCTGGCAGCAAGATTCGGGAATTCTTCCTGAGAAGCCTTGGAAGCAGTGAAACGCTCCTATGTTGCAATAACTCAGAACCTCATTCTGAGTGTTCCTGGCAGAGGTCATTCGGCTGAACACAACCGTGGATTAATTAGAGCCAGATGTAGGCAATGTCTTCCATAGTACTGGATGGACAGTGGTGGCATGCCAAACATCTGAGCTCTAGTTCTCAACACTTTCACAAAGTGCCATAAGTTGAGGTTCAACTTACTGCTCCGGTTGAGTAGAGTGTAGCCGTCAAAGCTGGAATCAGCAGCACTCAGGTGAGAAGAACGGGAAGCAGATATACCCAGTCCGCTGGCAGTGTCCTACGGGGACCAGTCCATGTGGCTGCCAAGCCTGAATGTTTGTAACCGCGGCCGAGCTAGGCAGGCGCAATTGTGCAGCATTGCAAACTGCATAACCTGGCCAAATTTCACGGGTGTACAAGAAACCACGGGGGATTTACAAGGAGATGTTCACCCGGAACAGCCGGAGGCCTGCCGGCAGCAATTTTCCGGAATTCTTCCTGAGAAGCCTTGAAAGCAGTGAAACGCTCCTATGTTGCAATAACTCAGAACCTCATTCTGAGTGTTCCCGGCAGAGGTCATTCGGCTGAACACAACCGTGGACTAATTAGAGCCAGATGTACGCAATGTCGTATATAGTACTGGATGGACAGTGGTGGCGTACCAAACATCTGAGCTCTAGTTCTCAACACTTTCACAAAGTGCCATAAGTTGAGGTTCAACTTACTGCTCCGGTTGAGTAGAGTGTAGCTGTCAAAGCTGGAATCAGTAGCACTCAGGTGAGAAGAACCGGAAGCAGATATACCCAGTCCAATGGCAGTGTCCTACGTGGACCAGTCAATCTGGCTGCCACGTTTGAATGTTTGCAAGCGCGGCCGAGCTAGGCAGGCGCAATTGTGCAGCAATGCAAACTGCATAACCTGGCCAAATTTCACGGGTGTACAAGAAACCACGGGGGATTTACAAGGAGATGTTCACCCGGAACAGCCGGAGGCCTGCCGGCAGCAAGATTCCGGAATTCTTCCTGAGAAGCCTTGAAAGCAGTGAAACGCTCCTATGTTGCAATAACTCAGAACCTCATTCTGAGTGTTCCCGGCAGAGGTCATTCGGCTGAACACAATCGTGGACTAATTAGAGCCAGATGTAGTCAGTGCCGTCCATAGTGCTGTATGGAGAGTGGTGGCGTGCCAAACAACTGAGCTCTAGTTTTCAACAGTTTCACAAAGTGCCATAAGTTGAGGTTCAACTTACTGCTCCGGTTGAGTAGAGTGTAGCCGTCAAAGCTGGAATCAGTAGCACTCAGGTGAGAAGAACGGGAAGCAGATATACCCAGTCCGCTGGCAGCGTCCTACGGGGACCAGCCTATCTGGCTGTCAAGATTGAATGTTTGCAACCGCGGCCGAGCTAGGCTGGCGCAATTGTGCAGCAATGCAAACTGCATAACCTGGCCAAATTTCACGGGTGTACAAGAAACCACGGAGGATTTACAAGGAGATGTTCACCCGGAACATCCGGAGGCCTGCCGGCAGCAAGATTCCGGAATTCTTCCTGAGAAGCCTTGAAAGCAGTGAAACGCTCCTATGTTGCAATAACTCAGAACCTCATTCTGAGTGTTCCCGGCAGAGGTCATTCGGCTGAACACAACCGTGGACTAATTAGAGCCAGATGTAGGCAGTGCCGTCCATAGTGCTGGATGGACAGTGGTGGCGTGCCAAACAACTGAGCTGAAGTTATCAACAGTTTCACAAAGTGCCATAAGTTGAGGTTCAACATACTGCTCCGGTTGAGTAGAGTGTAGCAGTCAAAGCTGGAATCAGTAGCACTCAGGTGAGAAGAACGGGAAGCAGATATACCCAGTCTGCTGGCAGTGTCCTACGGGGACCAGCCTATCTGGCTGCCACGCCTGAATGTTTGCAACCTCGGCTGTGCTTGGCATGCGCAATTGTGCAGCAATACAAACTGCATAACCTGGCCTAATGTCACGGGTGTACAAGAAACCACGGGGGATTTACAAGGAGATGTTCAACCGGAAGAGCCGGAGGCCTGCTGGCAGCAAGATTCGGGAATTCTTCCTGAGAAGCCTTGAAAGCAGTGAAACGCTACTATGTTGCAATAACTCAGAACCGCATTCTGAGTATTCCCAGCAGAGGTCATTCGGCTGAACACAATCGTGGACTAATTAGAGCCAGATGTAGGCAGTTCCGTCCATAGTGCTGGATGGAGAGTGGTGGCGTGCCAAACAACTGAGCTCTAGTTCTCAACAGTTTCACAAAGTGCCATAAGTTGAGGTTCAACTTACTGCTCCGATTGAGTAGAGTGTAGCCGTCAAATCTGGAATCAGTAGCACTCAGGTGAGAAGAACGGGAAGCAGATATATTCAGTCTGGTGGCAGTGTCCTACGGGGACCAGCCTATCTGGCTGCCACGCCTGAATGTTTGTAACCGCGGCCGAGCTAGGCAGGCACAATTGTGCAGCAATGCAAACTGCATAACCTGGCCAAATTTCACGGGTGTACTAGAAAACATGGGGGATTTACAAGGAGATGTTCACCCGGAACAGCCGGAGGCATGCCGGCAGCAAAATTCCGGAATTCTTCCTGAGAATCCTTGAAAGCAGTGAAACGCTCCTATGTTGCAATAACTCAGAACCTCATTCTGAGTGTTCCCGGCAGAGGTCATTCGGCTGAACACAACCGTGGACTAATTAGAGCCAGATGTAGGCAGTGCCGTCCATAGTGCTGGATGGACAGTGGTGGCGTGTCAAACAACTGAGCTCTAGTTCTCAACAGTTTCACAAAATGCCATAAGTAGAGCTTCAACTTACTGCTCGGGTTGAGTAGAGTGTAGCCGTCAAAGCTGGAATCAGTAGCACTCCGGTGAGAAGAACGGGAAGCAGATATACCCAGTCGGCTGGCAGAGTCCTTCGGGGACCAGCCTATCTGGATGCCACGCCTGAATGTTTGCAACCGCGGCCGACCTAGTCAGGCGCAGTTGTGCAGCAATGCAAACTGAATAACCTTGCCAAATTTCACGGGTGTACAAGAAACCACGGGGGATTTACAAGGAGATGTTCACCCGGAACAGCCGGAGGCCTGCCGGCAGCAAGATTCCGGAATTCTTCCTGAGAAGCCTTGAAAGCAGTGAAACGCTCCTATGTTGCAATAACTCAGAACCTCATTCTGAGTGTTCCCGGCAGAGGTCATTCGGCTGAACACAACCGTGGACTAATTAGAGCCAGATGTAGGCAGTGCCTTCCATAGTGCTGGATGGACAGTGGTGGCGTGCTAAACAACTGAGCTCTAGTTCTCAACAGTTTCACAAAGTGCCATAAGTTGAGGTTCAACTTAATGCTACGGTTGAGTAGAGTGTAGCCGTCAAAGCTGGAATCAGTAGCACTCAGGTGAGAAGAACGGGAACCAGATATACCCAGTCCGCTGGCAGCGTCCTACGGGGACCAGCCTATCTGGCTGCCACGCCTGAATGTTTGCAACCGCGGCCGAGCTAGGCTGTCGCAATTGTGCAGCAATGCAAACTGCATAACCTGTCCAAATTTCACGGGTGTACAAGAAACCACGGGGGATTTACAAGGAGATGTTCACCCGGAACAGCCGGAGACCTGCCGGCCGCAAGATTCCGGAATTCTTCCTGAGAAGCCTTGAAAGCAGTGAAACGCTCCTATGTTGCAATAACTCAGAACCTCATTCTGAGTGTTCCCGGCAGAGGTCATTCGGCTGAACACAACCGTGGACTAATTAGAGCCAGATGTAGGCAGTGCCGTCCATAGTGCTGGATGGACAGTGGTGGCGTGCCAAACAACTGAGCTCAAGTTATGAACAGTTTCACAAGTGCCATAAGTTGAGGTTCAACATACTGCTCCGGTTGAGTAGAGTGTAGCCGTCAAAGCTGGAATCAGTAGCACTCAGGTGAGAAGAACGGGAAGCAGATATACCCAGTCCGCTGGCAGTGTCCTACGGGGACCAGCCTATCTGGCTGCCACGCCTGAATGTTTGCAACCTCGGCTGTGCTTGGCATGCGCAATTGTGCAGCAATACAAACTGCATAACCTGGCCAAATGTCACGGGTGTACAAGAAACCACGGGGGATTTACAAGGAGATGTTCAACCGGAAGAGCCGGAGGCCTGCTGGCAGCAAGATTCGGGAATTCTTCCTGAGAAGCCTTGAAAGCAGTGAAACGCTACTATGTTGCAATAACTCAGAACCGCATTCTGAGTATTCCCAGCAGAGGTCATTCGGCTGAACACAACCGTGGACTAATTAGAGCCAGATGTAGGCAGTGCCGTCCATAGTGCTGGATGGACAGTGGTGGCGTGCCAAACAACTTAGCTCAAGTTATCAACAGTTTCACAAAGTGCCATAAGTTGAGGTTCAACATACTGCTCCGGTTGAGTAGAGTGTAGCCGTCAAACTGGAACCAGTAGCACTCAGGTGAGAAGAACGGGAAGCAGATATACCCAGTCCGCTGGCAGTGTCCTACGGTGCCAGCCTATCTGGCTGCCACGCCTGAATGTTTGTAACCGCGGCCGAGCTAGGCAGGCGCAATTGTGCAGCAATGCAAACTGCATAACCTGGCCAAATTTCATGCGTGTACAAGAAACCACGGGGGATTTACTAGGAGATGTTCACCCGGAACAGCGGGAGGCCTGCCGGCAGCAAGATTCCGGAATTCTTCCTGAGAAGCCATGAAAGCAGTGAAACGCTCCTATGTTTTAATAACTCAGAACATCATTCTGAGTGTCCCCGGCAGAGGTCATTCGGCTGAACACAATCGTGGACTAATTAGAGCCAGATGTAGGCAGTGCCGTCCATAGTGCTGGATGGACAGTGGTGGCGTGCCAAACAACTGAGCTCTAGTTCTCAACAGTTTCACAAAGTGCCATAAGTTGAGGTTCAACTTACTGCTCCGGTTGAGTAGAGTGTAGCCGTCAAAGCTGGAATCAGTAGCACTCAGGTGAGAAGAACGGGAAGCAGATATACCCAGTCCGCAGGCAGAGTCCTTCAGGGACCAGCCTATCTGGCTGCCACGCCTGAATGTTTGCAACCGCGGCCGAGCTAGTCAGGCGCAATTGTGCAGCTATGCAAACTGAATAACCTGGCCAAATTTCACGGGTGTACAAGAAACCACGGGGGATTTACAAGGAGATGTTCACCCGGAACAGCCGGAGGCCTGCCGGCAGCAAGATTCCGGAATTCTTCCTGAGAAGCCTTGAAAGCAGTGAAACGCTCCTATGTTGCAATAACTCAGAACCTCATTCTGAGTGTTGCCGGCAGAGGTCATTCGGCTGAACACAACCGTGGACTAATTAGAGCCAGATGTACGCAATGTCGTATATAGTACTCGATGGACAGTGGTGGCGTACCAAACATCTGAGCTCTAGTTCTCAACACTTTCACAAAGTGCCATAAGTTGAGGTTCAACTTACTGCTCCGGTTGAGTAGAGTGTAGCCGTCAAAGCTGGAATCAGCAGCACTCAGGTGAGAAGAACGGGAAGCAGATATACCCAGTCCGATGGCAGTGTCCTACGTGGACCAGTCCATCTGGCTGCTACGTCTGAATGTTTGCAACCGCGGCCGAGCTAGGCAGGCGCAATTGTGCAGCAATGCAAACTGCATAACCTGGCCAAATTTCACGGGTGTACAAGAAACCACGGGGGATTTACAAGGAGATGTTCACCCGGAACAGCCGGAGGCCTGCCGGCAGCAAGATTGCGGAATTCTTCCTGAGAAGCCTTGAAAGCAGTGAAACGCTCCTATGTTGCAATACCTCAGAACCTCATTCTGATTGTTCCCGGCAGAGGTCATTCGGCTGAACACAATCGTGGACTAATTAGAGCCAGATGTAGGCAGTGCCGTCCATAGTGCTGGATGGACAGTGGTGGCGTGCTAAACAACTGAGCTCTAGTTCTCAACAGTTTCACAAAGTGCCATAAGTTGAGGTTCAACTTAATGCTCCGGTTGAGTAGAGTGTAGCCGTCAAAGCTGGAATCAGTAGCACTCAGGTGAGAAGAACGGGAACCAGATATACCCAGTCCGCTGGCAGCGTCTTACGGGGACCAGCCTATCTGGCTGCCACGCCTGAATGTTTGCAACCGCGGCCTACCTAGGCAGGCGCAATTGTGCAGCAATGCAAACTGAATAACCTGGCCAAATTTCACGGGTGTACAAGAAACCATGGGGGATTTACAAGGAGATATTCACCCGGAACAGCCGGAGGCCTGCCGGCAGCAAGATTCCGGAATTCTTCCTGAGAAGCCTTGAAAGCAGTGAAACGCTCCTATGTTGCAATAACTCAGAACCTCATTCTGAGTGTTGCCGGCAGAGGTCATTCGGCTGAACACCACCGTGGACTAATTAGAGCCAGATGTAGGCAGTGCCGTCCATAGCGCTGGATGGAGAGTGGTGGCGTGCCAAACAAATGAGTTCTAATTCTCAACAGTTTCACAAAGTGCCATAAGTTCAGGTTCAACTTACTGCTCCGGTTGAGTAGAGTGTAGCCGTCAAAGCTGGAATCAGTAGCACTCAGGTGAGAAGAACGGGAAGCAGATATACCCAGACCGCTGGCAGTGTCCTACGGGGGCCAGCCTATCTGGCTGCCACGCCTGAATGTTTGCAACCGCGGCCGAGCTAGGCAGGAGCAATTGTGCAGCAATGTAAACTGCATAACCTGGCCAAATTTCTCGGGTGTACAAGAAACCACGGGAGATTTACAAGGAGATGTTCACCCGGAACAGCCGGAGGCCAGCCGGCAGCAAGATTCCGGAATTCTTCCTGAGAAGCCTTGAAAGCAGTGAAACGCTCCTATGTTGCAATAACTCAGAACCTCATTCTGAGTGTTCCCGGCAGAGGTCATTCGGCTGAACACAACCGTGGACTAATTAGAGCTAGATGTAGGCAGTGCCGTCCATAGTACTTGATGGACAGTGGTGGCTTGCCAAACATCTGAGCTCTAGTTCTCAATAGTTTCACAAAGTGCCATAAGTTGAGGTTCAACTTACTGCTCCGGTTGGGTCGAGTGTAGCCGTCAAAGCTGGAATCAGTAGCACTCAGGTGAGAAGAACGTGAAGCAGATATACCCAGTCCGCTGGCAGTGTCCTAAGGGGACCAGTCCATCTGGCTGCCACGCCTGAATGTTTGCAACCGCGGCCGAGCTAGTCAGGCACAATTGTGCAGCAATGCAAACTGCATAACCTGGCCAGATTTCATGGGTGTACAAGAAACCACGGGGGATTTACAAGGAGATGTTCACCCAGAACAGCCGGAGGCCTGCCGGCAGCAAGATTCCGGAATTCTTCCTGAGAAGCCTTGAAAGCATTGAAACGGTCCTATGTTGCAATAACTCAGAACCTCATTCTGAGTGTTGCCGGCAGAGGTCATTCGGCTGAACACAATCGTGGACTAATTAGAGCCAGAAGTAGGCAATGCCGTCCATAGTGCTGGATGGACAGTGGTGGCGTGCCAAACAACTGAGCTCTAGTTCTCTACATTTTCACAAAGTGCCATAAGTTGAGGTTCAACTTACTGCTCCGGTTGAGTAGAGTGTAGCTGTCAAAGCTGGAATCAGTAGCACTCAGGTGAGAAGAACGGGAAGCAGATATACCCAGTCCGCTGGCAGAGTCCTACCGGGACCAGCCTATATGGCTGCCACGCCTGAATGTTTGCAACCGCGGCCGAACTAGGCAGGTGCAATTGTGCAGCAATGCAAACTGCATAACCTGTCCAAATTTCACGGGTGTACAAGAAACCACGGGGGATTTACAAGGAGATGTTCACCCGGAACAGCCGGAGGCCTACCGGCAGCAAGATTCCGAAATTCTTCCTGAGAAGCCTTGAAAACAGTGAAACGCTCCTATGTTGCAATAACTCAGAACCTCATTCTCAGTGTTTCAAGCAGAGGTCATTCGGCTGAACACAACCGTGGACTAATTAGAGGCAGATGTAGGCAGTGCCATCCATAGTGCTGGATGGACAGTGGTGGCGTGCCAAACAACTGAGCTCTAGTTCTCAACAGTTTCACAAAGTGCCATAAGTTGAGGTTCAATTTAATGCTCCGGTTGAGTAGAGTGTAGCCGTCAAAGCTGGAACCAGTAGCACTCAAGTGAGAAGAACGGGAAGCAGATATACCCAGTCCGCGGCAGAGTCCTACGGGGACCAGCCTATCTGGCTGCCACGCCTGAATGTTTGCAACCGCGGCCTAGCTAGGCAGGCGCAATTGTGCAGCAATGCAAACTGCATAACCTGTCCAAATTTCACGGGTGTACAAGAAACCACGGGGGATTTACAAGGAGATGTTCACCCGGAAAAGCCGGAAGCTTGCCTGCAGCAATATTCCGGAATTCTTCCTGAGAAGCCTTGAAAGCAGTGAAACGCTCCTATGTTGCAATAACTCAGAACCTCATTCTGAGTGTTGCCGGCAGAGGTCATTCGGCTGAACACAACCGTGGACTAATTAGAGCCAGCTGTAGGCAGTGCCGTCCATAGTGCTGGATGGACAGTGGTGGCGTGCCAAACAAGTGAGCTCTAGTTCTCAACAGTTTCACAAAGTGCCATAAGTTGAGGTTCAACTTACTGCTCTGCTTGAGTAGAGTGCAGCCGTCAAAGCTGAAATCAGTAGCACTCAGGTGAGAAGAACGGGAAGCAGATATACCCAGTCGGCTGGCAGAGTCCTACGGGGACCAGCCTATCTGGCTGCCACGCCTGAATGTTTGCAAGGGCGGCCGAGCGATGCAGGCCCAATTGTGCAGCAATGCAAACTGCATAACCTGGCCAAATTTCACGGGTGTACAAGAAACCACGGGGGATTTACAAGGAGATGTTCACCCGGAACAGCCGGAGGCCTGCGGGCAGCAAGATTCTTGAATTCTTCCTGAGAAGCCTTGAAAGCAGTGAAACGCTCCTATGTTGCAATAACTCAGAACCTCATTCTGAGTGTTCCCGGCAGAGGTCATTCGGCAGAACACAACCGTGGACTAATTAGAGCCAGAAGTAGGCAGTGCCGTCCATAGTGCTGGATGGAGAGTGGTGGCGTGCCAAACAACTGAGTTCTAGTTCTCAACAGTTTCACAAAGTGCCATAAGTTGAGGTTCAACTTACTGCTCCGGTTGAGTAGAGTGTAGCCCTCAAACCTGGAATCAGTAGCACTCAGGTGAGAAGAACGGGAAGCAGATATACCCAGACAGCTGGCAGTGTCCTACGGGGACCAGCCTATCTGGCTACCACGCCTGAATGTTTGCAACCGCGGCCGAGCTAGGCAGGCACAATTGTGCATCAATGAAAACTGCATAACCTGGCCAAATTTCACGGGTGTACAAGAAACCACGGGGGATTGACAAGGAGATGTTCACCCGGTAGAGACGGTGGCCTGCCGGCAGCAAGATTCCGGAATTCTTCCTAAGAAGCATTGAAAGCAGTGAAACGCTCCTATGTTGCAATATCTCAGAACCTCATTCTGAGTGTTGCCGGCATAGGTCATTCGGCTGAACACAACCGTGGACTAATTAGAGCCAGATGTAGGCAGTGCCTTCCATAGTGCTGGATGGAGAGTGGTGGTGTGCCAAACAACTGAGCTCTAGTTCTCAACAGTTTCACAAAGTGCCATAAGTTGAGGTTCAACTTACTGCTCTGCTTGAGTAGAGTGCAGCCGTCAAAGCTGAAATCAGGAGCACTCAGGTGAGAAGAACGGGAAGCAGATATACCCAGTCGGCTGGCAGAGTCCTACGAGGACCAGCCTATCTGGCAGCCACGCCTGAATGTTTGCAAACGCGGCTGAGCTAGGCAGGCGCAATTGTGCAGCAATGCAAACTGCATAACCTGGCCACATTTCACGGGTGTACAAGAAACCACGGGGGATTTACAAGGAGATGTTCACCCGGAACAGCCAGAGGCCTGCTGGCAGCAAGATTGCGGAATTCTTCCTGAGAAGCCTTGAAAGCAGTGAAACGCTCCTATGTTGCAATAACTCAGAACCTCATTCTGAGTGTTGCCGGCAGAGGTCATTCAGCTGAACACAACCGTGGACTAATTAGAGCCAGATGTAGGCAGTGCCGTCCATAGTGCTGGAAGGACCGTGGTGGCGTGCCAAACAACTGAGCTCTAGTTCTCAACAGTTTCACAAAGTGCCATAAGTTGAGGTTCAACTTACTGCTGTGCTTGAGTAGAGTGCAGCCGTCAAAGCTGAAATCAGTAGCACTCATTTGAGAAGAACGGGAAGCAGATATACCCAGTCCGCTGGCAGAGTCCTACGGGGACCAGCCTATCTGGCTGCCACGTCTGAATGTTTGTAACCGCGGCCGAGCTAGGCAGGGACAATTGTGCAGCAATGCAAACTGCATAACCTGGCCAAACTTCACGGGTGCACAAGAAACCACGGGGGATTTACAAGGAGATGTTCACCCGGAACAGCCGGAGGCCTGCCGGTAGCAAGATTCCGGAATTCTTCCTGAAAAGCCTTGAAAGCAGTGAAACGCTCCTATGTTGCAGTAACTCAGAACCTCAATCTGAGTGTTCCCAGCAGAGGTCATTCGGCTGAACACAATCGTGGACTAATTAGAGCCAGATGTAGGCAGTTCCGTCCATCGTGCTGGATGGACAGTGGTATCGTGCCAAACAACTGAGTTCTAGTTCTCAACAGTTTCACAAAGTGCCATAAGTTGAGGTTCAACTTACTGCTCCGGTTGAGTAGAGTGTAGCCGTCAAAGCTGAAATCAGTAGCACTCAGGTGAGAAGAACGGGAAGCAGATATACCCAGTCGGCTGGCAGAGTCCTACGGGGACCAGCCTATCAGGCTGCCACGACTGAATGTTTGCAACCGCGGCCGAGCTAGGCAGGGTCACTTGTGCAGCAATGCAAACTGCATAACCTGGCCAAATTTCACGGGTGTACAAGAAACCACGGGGGATTTATAAGGAGATGTTCACCCGGAACAGCCGGAGGCTTGCCGGCAGCAAGATTCGGGAATTTTTCCTGAGAAGCCTTGAAAGCAGTGAAACGCTCCTATGTTGCAATAACTCAGAACCTCAATCTGAGTGTTCCCGGCAGAGGTCATTCGGCTGAACACAACCGTGGACTGATTAGAGCCAGATGTAGGCAGTGCCGTCCATAGTGCTGGATGGACAGTGTTGGCGTGCCAAACAACTTAGTTCTAGTTCTCAACACTTGCACAAAGTGCCATAAGTTGAGGTTCAACTTAATGCTCCGGTTGAGTAGAGTGTAGCCGTCAAAGCTGGAATCAGTAGCACTCAGGTGAGAAGAACGGGAAGCAGATATACCCAGTCCGCAGGCAGTTTCGTACGGGGACCAGCCTATCTGGCTGCCACGCCTGAATATTTGTAAACGCGGCTGAGCTAGGCAGGCGCAATTGTGCAGCAATGCAAACTGCATAACATGGCCAAATTTCACGGGTGTACAAGAAACCACGGGGGATTTACAAGGAGATGTTCACCCGGAACAGCCAGTGGCCTGCCGGCAGCAAGATTCCGGAATTCTTGCTGAGAAGCCTTGAAGGCAGTGAAACGCTCCTATGTTGCAATAACTCAGAACCTCATTCTGAGTGTTGCCGGCAGAGGTCATTCGGCTGAACACAATCGTGGACTAATTAGAGCCAGAAGTAGGCAATGCCGTCCATAGTGCTGGATGGAGAGTGGTGGCGTGCCAAACAACTGAGCTCTAGTTCTCAACATTTTCACAAAGTGCCATGAGTTGAGGTTCAACTTACTGCTCCGGTTGAGTAGAGTGTAGCCGTCAAAGCTGGAATCAGTAGCACTCAGGTGAGAAGAACGGGAAGCAGATATACCCAGACGGCTGGCAGAGTCCTACGGGGACCAGCCTATCTGGCTGCCACGCCTGAATGTTTGCAACCGCGGCCGAGCTAGGCAGGCGCAATTGTGCAGCAATGCAAACTGCATAACCTGGCCGCACTTCACGGGTGTACAAGAAACCACGGGGGATTTAAAAGGAGATGTTCACCCGGAAGAGCCCGAGGCCTGCCGGCAGCAAGGTTCCGGAATTCTTCCTGAAAAGCCTTGAAAGCAGTGAAACGCTCCTATGTTGCAATAACTCAGAACCTCATTCTGAGTGTTCCTGGCAGAGGTCATTCGGCTGAACACAACCGTGGACTAATTAGAGCCAGAAGTAGCCAGTGCCGTCCATAGTGCTGGATGGAGAGTGGTGGCGTGCCAAACAACTGAGTTCTAGTTCTCAACAGTTTCACAAAGTGCCATAAGTTGAGGTTCAACTTACTGCTCTGCTTGAGTAGAGTGCAGGCGTCAAAGCTGAAATCAGTAGCACTCAGGTGAGAAGAACGGGAAGCAGATATACCCAGTCCGCTGGCAGAGTCCTACGGGGACCAGCTTATCTGGCTGCCACGACTGAATGTTTGTAACCGCGGCCGAGCTAGGCAGGGACCATTGTGCAGCAATGCAAACTACATAACCTGGCCAAATTTCACGGGTGTACAAGAAACCACGGGGGATTTTCAAGGAGATGTTCACCCGGACAAGCCGGAGGCCTGCCGGCAGCAAGGTTCCGGTATTCTTCCTGAGAAGCCTTGAAAGCAGTGAAACGCTCCTTTGTTGCAGTAACTCAGAACCTCAATCTGAGTGTTCCCAGCAGAGGTCATTCGGCTGAACACAATCGTGGACTAATTAGAGCCAGATGTAGGCAGTTCCGTCCATAGTGCTGGATGGACAGTGGTATCGTGCCAAACAACTGAGTTCTAGTTCTCAACAGTTTCACAAAGTGCCATGAGTTGAGGTTCAACTTACTGCTCCGGTTGAGTAGAGTGTAGCCGTCAAAGCTGAAATCAGTAGCACTCAGGTGAGAAGAACGGGAAGCAGATATACCCAGTCGGCTGGCAGAGCCCTACGGGGACCAGCCTATCTGGCTGCCACGCCTGAATGTTTGCAACCGCGGCCGAGCTAGCAGGGGCAAATGTGCAGAAATGCAAACTGCATAACCTGTCCAAATTTCACGGGTGTACAAGAAACCACGGGGGATTTACAAGGAGATGTTCATCCGGAAAAGCCGGAAGCTTGCCGGCAGCAAGATTCTGGAATTCTTCCTGAGAAGCCTTGAAAGCAGTGAAACGCTCCTATGTTGCAATAACTCAGAACCTCATTCTGAGTGTTGCCGGCAGAGGTCATTCGGCTGAACACAACCGTGGACTAATTAGAGCCAGATGTAGGCAGTGCCGTCCATAGTGCTGGATGGACAGTGGTGGCGTGCCAAACAACTGAGCTCTAGTTCTCAACAGTTTCACAAAGTGCCATAAGTTGAGGTTCAACTTACTGCTCTGCTTGAGTAGAGTGCAGCCGTCAAAGCTGAAATGAGTAGCACTCAGGTGAGAAGAACAGGAAGCAGATATACCCAGTCCGCTGGCAGAGTCCTACGGGGGCCAGCCTATATGGCTGCCACGCCTGAATGTTTGCAACCGCGGCCGATCTAGGCAGGCGCAATTGTGCAGCAATGCAAACTGCATAACCTGGCCAAATTTCACGGGTGTACAAGAAACCACGGGGGATTTACAAGGAGATGTTCACCCGGAACAGCCGGAGGCCTGCCGGAAGCAAGATTCCTGTATTCTTCCTGAGAAGCCTTGAAAGCAGTGAAACGCTCCTATGTTGCAGTAACTCAGAACCTCAATCTGAGTGTTCCCAGCAGAGGTCATTCGGCTGAACACAATCGTGGACTAATTAGAGCCAGATGTAGGCAGTTCCGTCCATAGTGCTGGATGGACAGTGGTATCGTGCCAAACAACTGAGTTCTAGTTCTCAACAGTTTCACAAAGTGCCATAAGTTGAGGTTCAACATACTGCTCCGGTTGAGTAGAGTGTAGCCGTCAAAGCTGAAATCAGTAGCACTCAGGTGAGAAGAACGGGAAGCAGATATACCCAGTCGGCTGGCAGAGTCCTACGGGGACCAGCCTATCTGGCTGCCACGCCTGAATGTTTGCAACCGCGGCCGAGCTAGCAGGGGCAATTGTGCAGAAATGCAAACTGCATAACCTGTCCAAATTTCAAGGGTGTACAAGAAACCACGGGGGATTTACAAGGAGATATTCACCCGGAAAAGCCGGAATCCTGCCGGCAGCAAGATTCCGGAATTCTTCCTGAGAAGCCTTGAAAGCAGTGAAACGCTCCTATGTTGCAATAACTCAGAACCTCATTCTGAGTGTTGCCGGCAGAGGTCATTCGGCTGTACACAACCGTGGACTAATTAGAGCCAGATGTAGGCAGTGCCGTCCATAGTGCTGGATGGAGAGTGGTGGCGTGCCAAACAACTGAGCTCTAGTTCTCAACAGTTTCACAAAGTGCCATAAGTTGAGGTTCATCTTACTGCTCTGCTAGAGTAGAGTGCAGCCGTCAAAGCTGAAATCAGTAGCACTCAGGTGAGAAGAACGGGAAGCAGATATACCCAGTCCGCTGGCAGAGTCCTACGGGGGCCAGCCTATATGGCTGCCACGCCTGAATGTTTGCAACCGCGGCCGAGCTAGGCAGGGGCAATTGTGCAGCAATGCAAACTGCATAACCTGTCCAAATTTCACGGGTGTACAAGAAACCACGGGGGATTTATAAGGAGATGTTCACTCGGAAGAGCCGGAGGCCTGCCGGCATCAAGACTCCGGAATTCTTCCTGAGAAGCCTTGAAAGCAGTGAAACGCTCCTATGTTGTAATAACTCAGAACCTCATTCTGAGTGTTGCCGGCAGAGGTCATTCGGCTGTACACAACCGTGGACTAATTAGAGCCAGATGTAGGCAGTGCCGTCCATAGTGCTGGATGGACAGTGGTGGCGTGCCAAACAACTGAGCTCTAGTTCTCAACACTTTCACCAAGTGCCATAAGTTGAGGTTCAACTTACTGCTCCCGTTGAGTAGCGTGTAGCCGTCAAAGCTGTAATCAGTAGCACTCAGGTGAGAAGAACGGGAAGCAGATATACCCAGTCGGCTGGCAGAGTCCTACGGGGACCAGCCTATCTGGCTGCCACGCCTGAATGTTTGCAACCGCGGCCGAGCTAGGCAGGCGCAATTGTGCAGCAATGCAAACTACATAACCTGGCCGCACTTCACGGGTGTACAAGAAACCACGGGGGATTTACAAGGAGATGTTCACCCGGAATAGCCGGAGTCCTGCCGGCAGCAAGATTCCGGAATTCTTCCTGAGAAGCCTTGGAAGCAGTGAAACGCTCCTATGTTGCAGTAACTCAGAACCTCAATCTGAGTGTTCCCAGCAGAGGTCATTCGGCTGAACACAATCGTGGACTAATTAGAGCCAGATGTAGGTAGTTCCGTCCATAGTGCTGGATGGAGAGTGGTATCGTGCCAAACAACTGAGTTCTAGTTCTCAACAGTTTCACAAAGTGCCATAAGTTGAGGTTCAACATACTGCTCCGGTTGAGTAGAGTGTAGCCGTCAAAGCTGAAATCAGTAGCACTCAGGTGAGAAGAACGGGAAGCAGATATACCCAGTCCGCTGGCAGAGTCCTACGGGGACCAGCCTATCTGGCTGCCACGCCTGAATGTTTGCAACCGTGGCCGAGCTAGCAGGGGCAATTGTGCAGAAATGCAAACTGCATAACCTGTCCAAATTTCACGGGTGTACAAGAAACCACGGGGGATTTACAAGGAGATGTTCACCCGGAAGAGCCGGAGGACTGCCGGCAGCAAAATTCCGGAATTCTTCCTGAGAAGCCTTGAAAGCAGTGAAACGCTCCTATGTTGCAATAACTCAGAACCTCAATCTGAGTGTTCCCGGCAGAGGTCATTCGGCTGAACACAACCGTGGACTAATTAGAGCCAGATGTAGGCAGTGCCGTCCATAGTGCTGGAGGGACAGTGTTGGCGTGCCAAACAACTGAGTTCTAGTTCTCAACACTTGCACAAAGTGCCATAAGTTGAGGTTCAACTTAATGCTCCGGTTGAGTAGAGTGTAGCCGTCAAAGCTGGAATCAGTAGCACTCAGGTGCGAAGAACGGGAAGCAGATATACCCAGTCCGCTGGCAGTGTCCTACGGGGACCAGCCTATCTGGCTGCCACTCCCGAATGTTTGTAACCGCGGCCGAGATAGGCAGGCGCAATTGAGCAGCAATGGAAACTGCATAACCTGTCCAAATTTCACGGGTGTACAAGAAACCACGGGGGATTTACAAGGAGATGTTCACCCGGAACAGCCGGAGGCCTGCCGGCAGCAAGATTCCGGAATACTTCCTGAGAAGCCTTGAAAGCAGTGAAACGCTCCTGTGTTGCAATAACTCAGAACCTCATTCTGAGTGTTCCCGGCAGAGGTCATTCGGCTGAACACAATCGTGGACTAATTAGAGCCAGATGTAGGCAGTGCCGTCCATAGTACTGGATGGACAGTGGTGGCGTGCCAAACAACTGAGCGCTAGTTCTCAACAGTTTCACAAAATGCCGTAAGTTGAGGTTCAACTTAATGCTCCGGTTGAGTAGAGTGTAGCCGTCAAAGCTGGAATCAGTAGCACTCAGGTGAGAAGAATGGGAAGCATATATACCCAGTCCGCTGGCAGTGTCCTACGGGGACCAGCCTATCTGGCTGCCACGCCCGAATGTTTGTAACAGCGGCCGAGATAGGCAGGCGCAATTGAGCAGCAATGCAAACTGCATAACCTGTCCAAATTTCACGGGTGTACAAGAAACCACGTGGGATTTACAAGGAGATGTTCACCCGGAACAGCCGGAGGCCTGCCGGCAGCAAGATTCCGGAATTCTTCCTGAGAAGCCTTGAAAGCAGTGAAACGCTCCTCTGTTGCAATAACTCAGAACCTCATACTGAGTGTTCCCGGCAGAGGTCATTCGGCTGAACACAACCGTGGACTAATTAGAGACAGATGTAGGCAGTGCCGTCCATAGTGCTGGATGGAGAGTGGTGGCGTGCCAAACAACTGAGTTCTAGTGCTCAACACTTTCACAAAGTGCCAGAAGTTGAGGTTCAACTTAATGCTCCGGATGAGTAGAGTGTAGCCGTCAAAGCTGGAATCAGTAGCACTCAGGTCAGAAGAACGGGAAGCAGATACACCCAGTCCGCTGGCAGAGTCCTACGGGGACCAGCCTATCTGGCTGCCACGCCTGAATGTTTGTAACCGTGGCCGAGCTAGGCAGGGGCAATTGTGCAGCAATGCAAACTGCATAACCTGGCCAAATTTCGCGGGTGTACAAGAAACCACGGGGGATTTACAAGGAGATGTTCACCCGGAACAGCCGGAGGCCTGCCGGCATCAAGATTCCGGAATTCTTCCTGAGAAGCCTTGAAAGCAGTGAAACGCTCCTATGTTGCAGTAACTCAAAACCTCAATCTAGGTGTTCCCAGCAGAGGTCATTCGGCTGAACACAATCTTTGACTAATTAGAGCCAGATGTAGGCAGTTCCGTCCATAGTGCTGGATGGACATTGGTATCGTGCCAAACAACTGATCTCTAGTTCTCAACCGTTTCACAAAGTGCCATAAGTTGAGGTTCAACTTACTGCTCCGGTTGAGTAGAGTGTAGCCTTCAAAGCTGAAATCAGTAGCACTCAGGTGAGAAGAACGGGAACCAGATATACCCAGTCCCATGGCAGAGTCCTACGGGGACCAGACTATCCGGCTGTCACGCCTGAATGTTTGCAACCGCGGCCGAGCTAGGCAGGGGCAATTGTGTAGCAATGCAAACTGCATAACCTGTCCAAATTTCACGGGTGTACAAGAAACCACGGGGGATTTACAAGGAGATGTTCACCCGGAACAGCCGGAGACCTGCCGGCAGCAAGATTCCGGAATTCTTCCTGAGAAGCCTTGAAAGCAGTGAAACGCTCCTATGTTGCAATAACTCAGAACCTCATTCTGAGTGTTCCTGGCAGAGGTCATTCGGCTGAACACAACGGTGGACTAATTAGAGCCAGATGTAGGCAGTGCCGTCCATAGTGCTGGATAGAGAGTGGTTGCGTGCCAAACAACTGAGCTCTAGTTTTCAACAGTTTCACAAAGTTCCATAAGTTGAGGTTCAACTTACTGCTCCGGTTGAGTAGAGTGTAGCCGTCAAAGCTGGAATCAGTAGCACTCAGGTGAGAAGAACGGGAAGCAGATATACCCAGTGGGCTGGCAGAGTCCTACGGGGACCAGCCTATCTGGCTGCCACGCCTGAATGTTTGCAAACGCGGCCGAGCGAGGCAGGCCCAATTGTGCAGCAATGCAAACTGCATAACCTGGCCAAATTTCACGGGTGTACAAGAAACCACGGTGGATTTACAAGGAGATATTCACCCGGAACAGCTGGAGGCCTGCCGGCAGCAAGATTCCGGAATTCTTCCTGAGAAGCCTTGAAAGCAGTGAAACGCTCCTTTGTTGCAGTAACTCAGAACCTCAATCTGAGTGTTCCCAGCAGAGGTCATTCGGCTGAACACAATCGTGGACTAATTAGAGCCAGATGTAGGCAGTTCCGTCCATAGTGCTGGATGGACAGTGGTATCGTGCCAAACAACTGAGTTCTAGTTCTCAACAGTTTCACAAAGTGCCATGAGTTGAGGTTCAACTTACTGCTCCGGTTGAGTAGAGTGTAGCCGTCAAAGCTGAAATCAGTAGCACTCAGGTGAGAAGAACGGGAAGCAGATATACCCAGTCGGCTGGCAGAGCCCTACGGGGACCAGCCTATCTGGCTGCCACGCCTGAATGTTTGCAACCGGGGCCGAGCTAGCAGGGGCAAATGTGCAGAAATGCAAACTGCATAACCTGTCCAAATTTCACGGGTGTACAAGAAACCACGGGGGATTTACAAGGAGATGTTCATCCGGAAAAGCCGGAAGCTTGCCGGCAGCAAGATTCTGGAATTCTTCCTGAGAAGCCTTGAAAGCAGTGAAACGCTCCTATGTTGCAATAACTCAGAACCTCATTCTGAGTGTTGCCGTCAGAGGTCATTCGGCTGAACACAACCGTGGACTAATTAGAGCCAGATGTAGGCAGTGCCGTCCATAGTGCTGGATGGACAGTGGTGGCGTGCCAAACAACTGAGCTCTAGTTCTCAACAGTTTCACAAAGTGCCATAAGTTGAGGTTCAACTTACTGCTCTGCTTGAGTAGAGTGCAGCCGTCAAAGCTGAAATGAGTAGCACTCAGGTGAGAAGAACAGGAAGCAGATATACCCAGTCCGCTGGCAGGGTCCTACGGGGGCCAGCCTATATGGCTGCCACGCCTGAATGTTTGCAACCGCGGCCGATCTAGGCAGGCGCAATTGTGCAGCAATGCAAACTGCATAACCTGGCCAAATTTCACGGGTGTACAAGAAACCACGGGGGATTTACAAGGAGATGTTCACCCGGAACAGCCGGAGGCCTGCCTGAAGCAAGATTCCTGTATTCTTCCTGAGAAGCCTTGAAAGCAGTGAAACGCTCCTATGTTGCAGTAACTCAGAACCTCAATCTGAGTGTTCCCAGCAGAGGTCATTCGGCTGAACACAATCGTGGACTAATTAGAGCCAGATGTAGGCAGTTCCGTCCATCGTGCTGGATGGACAGTGGTATCGTGCCAAACAACTGAGTTCTAGTTCTCAACAGTTTCACAAAGTGCCATAAGTTGAGGTTCAACTTACTGCTCCGGTTGAGTAGAGTGTAGCCGTCAAAGCTGAAATCAGTAGCACTCAGGTGAGAAGAACGGGAAGCAGATATACCCAGTCGGCTGGCAGAGTCCTACGGGGACCAGCCTATCTGGCTGCCACGCCTGAATGTTTGCAACCGCGGCCGAGCTAGCAGGGGCAATTGTGCAGAAATGCAAACTGCATAACCTGTCCAAATTTCAAGGGTGTACAAGAAACCACGGGGGATTTACAAGGAGATATTCACCCGGAAAAGCCGGAATCCTGCCGGCAGCAAGATTCCGGAATTCTTCCTGAGAAGCCTTGAAAGCAGTGAAACGCTCCTATGTTGCAATAACTCAGAACCTCATTCTGAGTGTTGCCGGCAGAGGTCATTCGGCTGTACACAACCGTGGACTAATTAGAGCCAGATGTAGGCAGTGCCGTCCATAGTGCTGGATGGAGAGTGGTGGCGTGCCAAACAACTGAGCTCTAGTTCTCAACAGTTTCACAAAGTGCCATAAGTTGAGGTTCATCTTACTGCTCTGCTAGAGTAGAGTGCAGCCGTCAAAGCTGAAATCAGTAGCACTCAGGTGAGAAGAACGGGAAGCAGATATACCCAGTCCGCTGGCAGAGTCCTACGGGGGCCAGCCTATATGGCTGCCACGCCTGAATGTTTGCAACCGCGGCCGAGCTAGGCAGGGGCAATTGTGCAGCAATGCAAACTGCATAACCTGTCCAAATTTCACGGGTGTACAAGAAACCACGGGGGATTTATAAGGAGATGTTCACTCGGAAGAGCCGGAGGCCTGCCGGCATCAAGACTCCGGAATTCTTCCTGAGAAGCCTTGAAAGCAGTGAAACGCTCCTATGTTGTAATAACTCAGAACCTCATTCTGAGTGTTGCCGGCAGAGGTCATTCGGCTGTACACAACCGTGGACTAATTAGAGCCAGATGTAGGCAGTGCCGTCCATAGTGCTGGATGGACAGTGGTGGCGTGCCAAACAACTGAGCTCTAGTTCTCAACACTTTCACCAAGTGCCATAAGTTGAGGTTCAACTTACTGCTCCCGTTGAGTAGCGTGTAGCCGTCAAAGCTGTAATCAGTAGCACTCAGGTGAGAAGAACGGGAAGCAGATATACCCAGTCGGCTGGCAGAGTCCTACGGGGACCAGCCTATCTGGCTGCCACGCCTGAATGTTTGCAACCGCGGCCGAGCTAGGCAGGCGCAATTGTGCAGCAATGCAAACTACATAACCTGGCCGCACTTCACGGGTGTACAAGAAACCACGGGGGATTTACAAGGAGATGTTCACCCGGAATAGCCGGAGTCCTGCCGGCAGCAAGATTCCGGAATTCTTCCTGAGAAGCCTTGGAAGCAGTGAAACGCTCCTATGTTGCAGTAACTCAGAACCTCAATCTGAGTGTTCCCAGCAGAGGTCATTCGGCTGAACACAATCGTGGACTAATTAGAGCCAGATGTAGGTAGTTCCGTCCATAGTGCTGGATGGAGAGTGGTATCGTGCCAAACAACTGAGTTCTAGTTCTCAACAGTTTCACAAAGTGCCATAAGTTGAGGTTCAACATACTGCTCCGGTTGAGTAGAGTGTAGCCGTCAAAGCTGAAATCAGTAGCACTCAGGTGAGAAGAACGGGAAGCAGATATACCCAGTCCGCTGGCAGAGTCCTACGGGGACCAGCCTATCTGGCTGCCACGCCTGAATGTTTGCAACCGTGGCCGAGCTAGCAGGGGCAATTGTGCAGAAATGCAAACTGCATAACCTGTCCAAATTTCACGGGTGTACAAGAAACCACGGGGGATTTACAAGGAGATGTTCACCCGGAAGAGCCGGAGGACTGCCGGCAGCAAAATTCCGGAATTCTTCCTGAGAAGCCTTGAAAGCAGTGAAACGCTCCTATGTTGCAATAACTCAGAACCTCAATCTGAGTGTTCCCGGCAGAGGTCATTCGGCTGAACACAACCGTGGACTAATTAGAGCCAGATGTAGGCAGTGCCGTCCATAGTGCTGGAGGGACAGTGTTGGCGTGCCAAACAACTGAGTTCTAGTTCTCAACACTTGCACAAAGTGCCATAAGTTGAGGTTCAACTTAATGCTCCGGTTGAGTAGAGTGTAGCCGTCAAAGCTGGAATCAGTAGCACTCAGGTGCGAAGAACGGGAAGCAGATATACCCAGTCCGCTGGCAGTGTCCTACGGGGACCAGCCTATCTGGCTGCCACTCCCGAATGTTTGTAACCGCGGCCGAGATAGGCAGGCGCAATTGAGCAGCAATGGAAACTGCATAACCTGTCCAAATTTCACGGGTGTACAAGAAACCACGGGGGATTTACAAGGAGATGTTCACCCGGAACAGCCGGAGGCCTGCCGGCAGCAAGATTCCGGAATACTTCCTGAGAAGCCTTGAAAGCAGTGAAACGCTCCTGTGTTGCAATAACTCAGAACCTCATTCTGAGTGTTCCCGGCAGAGGTCATTCGGCTGAACACAATCGTGGACTAATTAGAGCCAGATGTAGGCAGTGCCGTCCATAGTACTGGATGGACAGTGGTGGCGTGCCAAACAACTGAGCGCTAGTTCTCAACAGTTTCACAAAATGCCGTAAGTTGAGGTTCAACTTAATGCTCCGGTTGAGTAGAGTGTAGCCGTCAAAGCTGGAATCAGTAGCACTCAGGTGAGAAGAATGGGAAGCATATATACCCAGTCCGCTGGCAGTGTCCTACGGGGACCAGCCTATCTGGCTGCCACGCCCGAATGTTTGTAACAGCGGCCGAGATAGGCAGGCGCAATTGAGCAGCAATGCAAACTGCATAACCTGTCCAAATTTCACGGGTGTACAAGAAACCACGTGGGATTTACAAGGAGATGTTCACCCGGAACAGCCGGAGGCCTGCCGGCAGCAAGATTCCGGAATTCTTCCTGAGAAGCCTTGAAAGCAGTGAAACGCTCCTCTGTTGCAATAACTCAGAACCTCATACTGAGTGTTCCCGGCAGAGGTCATTCGGCTGAACACAACCGTGGACTAATTAGAGACAGATGTAGGCAGTGCCGTCCATAGTGCTGGATGGAGAGTGGTGGCGTGCCAAACAACTGAGTTCTAGTGCTCAACACTTTCACAAAGTGCCAGAAGTTGAGGTTCAACTTAATGCTCCGGATGAGTAGAGTGTAGCCGTCAAAGCTGGAATCAGTAGCACTCAGGTCAGAAGAACGGGAAGCAGATACACCCAGTCCGCTGGCAGAGTCCTACGGGGACCAGCCTATCTGGCTGCCACGCCTGAATGTTTGTAACCGTGGCCGAGCTAGGCAGGGGCAATTGTGCAGCAATGCAAACTGCATAACCTGGCCAAATTTCGCGGGTGTACAAGAAACCACGGGGGATTTACAAGGAGATGTTCACCCGGAACAGCCGGAGGCCTGCCGGCATCAAGATTCCGGAATTCTTCCTGAGAAGCCTTGAAAGCAGTGAAACGCTCCTATGTTGCAGTAACTCAAAACCTCAATCTAGGTGTTCCCAGCAGAGGTCATTCGGCTGAACACAATCTTTGACTAATTAGAGCCAGATGTAGGCAGTTCCGTCCATAGTGCTGGATGGACATTGGTATCGTGCCAAACAACTGATCTCTAGTTCTCAACCGTTTCACAAAGTGCCATAAGTTGAGGTTCAACTTACTGCTCCGGTTGAGTAGAGTGTAGCCTTCAAAGCTGAAATCAGTAGCACTCAGGTGAGAAGAACGGGAACCAGATATACCCAGTCCCATGGCAGAGTCCTACGGGGACCAGACTATCCGGCTGTCACGCCTGAATGTTTGCAACCGCGGCCGAGCTAGGCAGGGGCAATTGTGTAGCAATGCAAACTGCATAACCTGTCCAAATTTCACGGGTGTACAAGAAACCACGGGGGATTTACAAGGAGATGTTCACCCGGAACAGCCGGAGACCTGCCGGCAGCAAGATTCCGGAATTCTTCCTGAGAAGCCTTGAAAGCAGTGAAACGCTCCTATGTTGCAATAACTCAGAACCTCATTCTGAGTGTTCCTGGCAGAGGTCATTCGGCTGAACACAACGGTGGACTAATTAGAGCCAGATGTAGGCAGTGCCGTCCATAGTGCTGGATAGAGAGTGGTTGCGTGCCAAACAACTGAGCTCTAGTTTTCAACAGTTTCACAAAGTTCCATAAGTTGAGGTTCAACTTACTGCTCCGGTTGAGTAGAGTGTAGCCGTCAAAGCTGGAATCAGTAGCACTCAGGTGAGAAGAACGGGAAGCAGATATACCCAGTGGGCTGGCAGAGTCCTACGGGGACCAGCCTATCTGGCTGCCACGCCTGAATGTTTGCAAACGCGGCCGAGCGAGGCAGGCCCAATTGTGCAGCAATGCAAACTGCATAACCTGGCCAAATTTCACGGGTGTACAAGAAACCACGGTGGATTTACAAGGAGATATTCACCCGGAACAGCTGGAGGCCTGCCGGCAGCAAGATTCCGGAATTCTTCCTGAGAAGCCTTGAAAGCAGTGAAACGCTCCTTTGTTGCAGTAACTCAGAACCTCAATCTGAGTGTTCCCAGCAGAGGTCATTCGGCTGAACACAATCGTGGACTAATTAGAGCCAGATGTAGGCAGTTCCGTCCATAGTGCTGGATGGACAGTGGTATCGTGCCAAACAACTGAGTTCTAGTTCTCAACAGTTTCACAAAGTGCCATGAGTTGAGGTTCAACTTACTGCTCCGGTTGAGTAGAGTGTAGCCGTCAAAGCTGAAATCAGTAGCACTCAGGTGAGAAGAACGGGAAGCAGATATACCCAGTCGGCTGGCAGAGCCCTACGGGGACCAGCCTATCTGGCTGCCACGCCTGAATGTTTGCAACCGGGGCCGAGCTAGCAGGGGCAAATGTGCAGAAATGCAAACTGCATAACCTGTCCAAATTTCACGGGTGTACAAGAAACCACGGGGGATTTACAAGGAGATGTTCATCCGGAAAAGCCGGAAGCTTGCCGGCAGCAAGATTCTGGAATTCTTCCTGAGAAGCCTTGAAAGCAGTGAAACGCTCCTATGTTGCAATAACTCAGAACCTCATTCTGAGTGTTGCCGTCAGAGGTCATTCGGCTGAACACAACCGTGGACTAATTAGAGCCAGATGTAGGCAGTGCCGTCCATAGTGCTGGATGGACAGTGGTGGCGTGCCAAACAACTGAGCTCTAGTTCTCAACAGTTTCACAAAGTGCCATAAGTTGAGGTTCAACTTACTGCTCTGCTTGAGTAGAGTGCAGCCGTCAAAGCTGAAATGAGTAGCACTCAGGTGAGAAGAACAGGAAGCAGATATACCCAGTCCGCTGGCAGGGTCCTACGGGGGCCAGCCTATATGGCTGCCACGCCTGAATGTTTGCAACCGCGGCCGATCTAGGCAGGCGCAATTGTGCAGCAATGCAAACTGCATAACCTGGCCAAATTTCACGGGTGTACAAGAAACCACGGGGGATTTACAAGGAGATGTTCACCCGGAACAGCCGGAGGCCTGCCTGAAGCAAGATTCCTGTATTCTTCCTGAGAAGCCTTGAAAGCAGTGAAACGCTCCTATGTTGCAGTAACTCAGAACCTCAATCTGAGTGTTCCCAGCAGAGGTCATTCGGCTGAACACAATCGTGGACTAATTAGAGCCAGATGTAGGCAGTTCCGTCCATCGTGCTGGATGGACAGTGGTATCGTGCCAAACAACTGAGTTCTAGTTCTCAACAGTTTCACAAAGTGCCATAAGTTGAGGTTCAACTTACTGCTCCGGTTGAGTAGAGTGTAGCCGTCAAAGCTGAAATCAGTAGCACTCAGGTGAGAAGAACGGGAAGCAGATATACCCAGTCCGCTGGCAGAGTCCTACGGGGACCAGCCTATCTGGCTGCCACGCCTGAATGTTTGCAACCGCGGCCGAGCTAGCAGGGGCAATTGTGCAGAAATGCAAACTGCATAACCTGTCCAAATTTCAAGGGTGTACAAGAAACCACGGGGGATTTACAAGGAGATGTTCACCCGGAAAAGCTGGAATCCTGCCGGCAGCAAGATTCCGGAATTCTTCCTGAGAAGCCTTGAAAGCAGTGAAACGCTCCTATGTTGCAATAACTCAGAACCTCATTCTGAGTGTTGCCGGCAGAGGTCATTCGGCTGTACACAACCGTGGACTAATTAGAGCCAGATGTAGGCAGTGCCGTCCATAGTGCTGGATGGAGAGTGGTGGCGTGCCAAACAACTGAGCTCTAGTTCTCAACAGTTTCACAAAGTGCCATAAGTTGAGGTTCATCTTACTGCTCTGCTTGAGTAGAGTGCAGCCGTCAAAGCTGAAATCAGTAGCACTCAGGTGAGAAGAACGGGAAGCAGATATACCCAGTCCGCTGGCAGAGTCCTACGGGGGCCAGCCTATATGGCTGCCACGCCTGAATGTTTGCAACCGCAGCCGAGCTAGGCAGGGGCAATTGTGCAGCAATGCAAACTGCATAACCTGTCCAAATTTCACGGGTGTACAAGAAACCACGGGGGATTTATAAGGAGATGTTCACTCGGAAGAGCCGGAGGCCTGCCGGCATCAAGACTCCGGAATTCTTCCTGAGAAGCCTTGAAAGCAGTGAAACGCTCCTATGTTGCAATAACTCAGAACCTCATTCTGAGTGTTGCCGGCAGAGGTCATTCGGCTGTACACAACCGTGGACTAATTAGAGCCAGATGTAGGCAGTGCCGTCCATAGTGCTGGATGGACAGTGGTGGCGTGCCAAACAACTGAGCTCTAGTTCTCAACACTTTCACCAAGTGCCATAAGTTGAGGTTCAACTTACTGCTCCCATTGAGTAGCATGTAGCCGTCAAAGCTGTAATCAGTAGCACTCAGGTGAGAAGAACGGGAAGCAGATATACCCAGTCGGCTGGCAGAGTCCTACGGGGACCAGCCTATCTGGCTGCCACGCCTGAATGTTTGCAACCGCGGCCGAGCTAGGCAGGCGCAATTGTGCAGCAATGCAAACTGCATAACCTGGCCGCACTTCACGGGTGTACAAGAAACCACGGGGGATTTACAAGGAGATGTTCACCCGGAATAGCCGGAGTCCTGCCGGCAGCAAGATTCCGGAATTCTTCCTGAGAAGCCTTGAAAGCACTGAAACGCTCCTATGTTGCAATAACTCAGAACCTCATTCTGAGTGTTCCCGGCAGAGGTCATTCGGCAGAACACAACCGTAGACTAATTAGAGCCAGAAGTAGGCAGTGCCGTCAATAGTGCTGGATGGAGAGTGGTGGCATGCCAAACAACTGAGTTCTAGTTCTCAACAGTTTCACAAAGTGCCATAAGTTGAGGTTCAACTTACTGCTCCGGTTGAGTAGAGTGTAGCCATCAAACCTGGAATCAGTAGCACTCAGGTGAGAAGAACGGGAAGCAGATATACCCAGACAGCTGGCAGTGTCCTACGGGGACCAGCCTATCTGGCTGCCACGCCTGAATGTTTGCAACCACGGCCGAGCTAGGCAGGCGCAATTGTGCAGCAATGCAAACTGCATAACCTGGCCAAATTTCACGGGTGTACAAGAAACCACGGGGGATTTACAAGGAGATGTTCACCCGGAACAGCCGGAGGCCTGCCGGTAGCAAGATTCCGGAATTCTTCCTGAGAAGACTTGGAAGCAGTGAAACGCTCCTATGTTGCAGTAACTCAGAACCTCAATCTGAGTGTTCCCAGCAGAGGTCATTCGGCTGAACACAATCGTGGACTAATTAGAGCCAGATGTAGGCAGTTCCGTCCATAGTGCTGGATGGACAGTGGTATCGTGCCAAACAACTGAGTTCTAGTTCTCAACAGTTTCACAAAGTGCCATAAGTTGAGGTTCAACATACTGCTCCGGTTGAGTAGAGTGTAGCCGTCAAAGCTGAAATCAGTAGCACTCAGGTGAGAAGAACGGGACGCAGATATACCCAGTCCGCTGGCAGAGTCCTACGGGGACCAGCCTATCTGGCTGCCACGCCTGAATGTTTGCAACCGCGGCCGAGCTAGCAGGGGCAATTGTGCAGAAATGCAAACTGCATAACCTGTCCAAATTTCACGGGTGTACAAGAAACCACGGGGGATTTACAAGGAGATGTTCACCCGGAAGAGCCGGAGGCCTGCCGGCAGCAAAATTCCGGAATTCTTCCTGAGAAGCCTTGAAAGCAGTGAAACGCTCCTATGTTGCAATAACTCAGAACCTCATTCTGAGTGTTCCTGGCAGAGGTCATTCGGCTGAACACAACCGTGGACTAATTAGAGCCAGATGTAGGCAGTGCCGTCCATAGTGCTGGATGGCCAGTGGTGGCGTGCCAAACAACTGAGCTCTAGTTCTCATCACTTTCACAAAGTGCCATAAGTTGAGGTTCAACTTACTGCTCCGGTTGAGTAGAGTGCAGCCATCAAAGCTGAAATCAGTAGCACTCAGGTGAGAAGAACGGTAAGCAGATATAACCAGTCCGCTGGCAGAGTCCTACGGGGACCAGCCTATCTGGCTGCCACGCCTGAATGTTTGCAACCGCGGCCGAGCTAGGCAGGGGCAATTGTGCAGCAATGCAAACTGCATAACCTGGCCAAATTTCACGGGTGTACAAGAAACCACGGGGGATTTACAAGGAGATGTTCACCCGGAAGAGCCGGAGGCTTGCCGGCAGCAAGATTCCGGAATTCTTCCTGAGAAGCCTTGAAAGCAGTGAAACGCTCCTATGTTGCAATAACTCAGAACCTCAATCTGAGTGTTCCCGGCAGAGGTCATTCGGCTGAACACAACCGTGGACTAATTAGAGCCAGAATTAGGCAGTGCCGTCCATAGTGCTGGATGGACAGTGTTGGCGTGCCAAACAACTGAGTTCTAGTTCTCAACACTTGCACAAAGTGCCATAAGTTGAGGTTCAACTTAATGCTCCGGTTGAGTAGAGTGTAGCCGTCAAAGCTGGAATCAGTAGCACTCAGGTGCGAAGAACGGGAAGCAGATATACCCAGTCCGCTGGCAGTGTCCTACGGGGACCAGCCTATCTGGCTGCCACTCCCGAATGTTTGTAAGCGCGGCCGAGATAGGCAGGCGCAATTGAGCAGCAATGCAAACTGCATAACCTGTCCAAATTTCACGGGTGTACAAGAAACCACGGGGGATTTACAAGGAGATGTTCACCCGGAACAGCCGGAGGCCTGCCGGCAGCAAGATTCCGGAATACTTCCTGAGAAGCCTTGAAAGCAGTGAAACGCTCCTGTGTTGCAATAACTCAGAACCTCATTCTGAGTGTTCCCGGCAGAGGTCATTCGGCTGAACACAATCGTGGACTAATTAGAGCCAGATGTAGGCAGTGCCGTCCATAGTACTGGATGGACAGTGGTGGCGTGCCAAACAACTGAGCGCTAGTTCTCAACAGTTTCACAAAATGCCGTAAGTTGAGGTTCAACTTAATGCTCCGGTTGAGTAGAGTGTAGCCGTCAAAGCTGGAATCAGTAGCACTCAGGTGAGAAGAATGGGAAGCATATATACCCAGTCCGCTGGCAGTGTCCTACGGGGACCAGCCTATCTGGCTGCCACGCCCGAATGTTTGTAACAGCGGCCGAGATAGGCAGGCGCAATTGAGCAGCAATGCAAACTGCATAACCTGTCCAAATTTCACGGGTGTACAAGAAACCACGTGGGATTTACAAGGAGATGTTCACCCGGAACAGCCGGAGGCCTGCCGGCAGCAAGATTCCGGAATTCTTCCTGAGAAGCCTTGAAAGCAGTGAAACGCTCCTCTGTTGCAATAACTCAGAACCTCATACTGAGTGTTCCCGGCAGAGGTCATTCGGCTGAACACAACCGTGGACTAATTAGAGACAGATGTAGGCAGTGCCGTCCATAGTGCTGGATGGAGAGTGGTGGCGTGCCAAACAACTGAGTTCTAGTGCTCAACACTTTCACAAAGTGCCAGAAGTTGAGGTTCAACTTAATGCTCCGGATGAGTAGAGTGTAGCCGTCAAAGCTGGAATCAGTAGCACTCAGGTCAGAAGAACGGGAAGCAGATACACCCAGTCCGCTGGCAGAGTCCTACGGGGACCAGCCTATCTGGCTGCCACGCCTGAATGTTTGTAACCGTGGCCGAGCTAGGCAGGGGCAATTGTGCAGCAATGCAAACTGCATAACCTGGCCAAATTTCGCGGGTGTACAAGAAACCACGGGGGATTTACAAGGAGATGTTCACCCGGAACAGCCGGAGGCCTGCCGGCATCAAGATTCCGGAATTCTTCCTGAGAAGCCTTGAAAGCAGTGAAACGCTCCTATGTTGCAGTAACTCAAAACCTCAATCTGGGTGTTCCCAGCAGAGGTCATTCGGCTGAACACAATCGTTGACTAATTAGAGCCAGATGTAGGCAGTTCCGTCCATAGTGCTGGATGGACATTGGTATCGTGCCAAACAACTGATCTCTAGTTCTCAACCGTTTCACAAAGTGCCATAAGTTGAGGTTCAACTTACTGCTCCGGTTGAGTAGAGTGTAGCCTTCAAAGCTGAAATCAGTAGCACTCAGGTGAGAAGAACGGGAACCAGATATACCCAGTCCCATGGCAGAGTCCTACGGGGACCAGACTATCCGGCTGTCACGCCTGAATGTTTGCAACCGCGGCCGAGCTAGGCAGGGGCAATTGTGCAGCAATGCAAACTGCATAACCTGTCCAAATTTCACAGGTGTACAAGAAACCACGGGGGATTTACAAGGAGATGTTCACCCGGAACAGCCGGAGACCTGCCGGCAGCAAGATTCCGGAATTCTTCCTGAGAAGCCTTGAAAGCAGTGAAACGCTCCTATGTTGCAATAACTCAGAACCTCATTCTGAGTGTTCCTGGCAGAGGTCATTCGGCTGAACACAACGGTGGACTAATTAGAGCCAGATGTAGGCAGTGCCGTCCATAGTGCTGGATAGAGAGTGGTGGCGTGCCAAACAACTGAGCTCTAGTTCTCAACAGTTTCACAAAGTTCCATAAGTTGAGGTTCAACTTACTGCTCCGGTTGAGTAGAGTGTAGCCGTCAAAGCTGGAATCAGTAGCACTCAGGTGAGAAGAACGGGAAGCAGATATACCCAGTGGGCTGGCAGAGTCCTACGGGGACCAGCCTATCTGGCTGCCACGCCTGAATGTTTGCAAACGCGGCCGAGCGAGGCAGGCCCAATTGTGCAGCAATGCAAACTGCATAACCTGGCCAAATTTCACGGGTGTACAAGAAACCACGGGGGATTTACAAGGAGATATTCACCCGGAACAGCTGGAGGCCTGCCGGCAGCAAGATTCCGGAATTCTTCCTGAGAAGCCTTGAAAGCAGTGAAACGCTCCTATGTTGCAATAACTCAGAACCTCATTCTGAGTGTTCCTGGCAGAGGTCATTCGGCTGAACACAACCGTGGACTAATTAGAGCCAGATGTAGGCCGAGCCGTCCATAGTGCTGGATGGAGAGTGGTGGCGTGCCAAACAACTGAGCTCTAGTTCTCAACAGTTTCACAAAGTGCCATAAGTTGAGGTTCAACTTACTGCTCCGGTTGAGTAGAGTGTAGCCGTCAAAGCTGAAATCAGTAGCACTCAGGTGAGAAGAACGGGAAGCAGAAATACCCAGTCGGCTGGCAGAGTCCTACGGGGACCAGCCTATCTGGCTGCCACGCCTGAATGTTTGCAACCGCGGCCGAGCTAGGCAGGCGCAATTGTGCAGCAATGCAAACTGCATAACCTGGCCGCACTTCACCGGTGTACAAGAAACCACGGGGGATTTACAAGGAGATGTTCACCCGGAATAGCCGGAGTCCTGCCGGCAGCAAGATTCCGGAATTCTTCCTGAGAAGCCTTGAAAGCAGTGAAACGCTCCTATGTTGCAATAACTCAGAACCTCATTCTGAGTGTTCCCAGCAGAGGTCATTCGGCAGAACACAACCGTGGACTAATTAGAGCCAGAAGTAGGCAGTGCCGTCTATAGTGCTGGATGTGCTGGCGTGCCAATCAACTGAGTTCTAGTTCTCAACAGTTTCACAAAGTGCTGTAAGTTGAGGTTCAACTTACTGCTCCGGTTGAGTAGAGTGTAGCCCTCAAACCTGGAATCAGTAGCACTCAGGTGAGAAGAACGGGAAGCAGATATACCCAGACAGCTGGCAGTGTCCTACGGGGACCAGCCTATCTGGCTGCCACGCCTGAATGTTTGCAACCGCGGCCGAGCTAGGCAGGCGCAATTGTGCAGCAATGAAAACTGCATAACCTGGCCAAATTTCACGGGTGTACAAGAAACCACGGGGGATTTACAAGGAGATGTTCACCCGGTAGAAACGGTGGCCTGCCGGCAGCAAGATTCGGGAATTCATCCTAAGAAGCATTGAAAGCAGTGAAACGCTCCTATGTTGCAATAACTCAGAACCTCATTCTGAGTGTTGCCGGCATAGGTCATTCGGCTGAACACAAGCGTGGACTAATTAGAGCCAGATGTAGGCAGTGCCGTCCATAGTGCTGGATGGACAGTGGTGGCGTGCCAAACAACTGAGCTCTAGTTCTCAACAGTTTCACAAAGTGCCATAAGTTGAGGTTCAACTTACTGCTCTGCGTGAGTAGAGTGCAGCCGTCAAAGCTGAAATCAATAGCACTCAGGTGAGAAGAACGGGAAGCAGATATACCCAGTCCGCTGGCAGAGACCTACGGGGACCAGCCTATCTGGCTGCCACGCCTGAATGTTTGTAACCGCGGCCGAGCTAGGCAGGGAAAATTGTGCAGCAATGCAAACTGCATAACCTGGCCAAATTTCACGGGTGTACAAGAAACCACGGGGGATTTACAAGGAGATGTTCACCCGGTAGAGCCGGTGGCCTGCCGGCCGCAAGATTCCGGAATTCTTCCTAAGAAGCATTGAAAGCAGTGAAACGCTCCTATGTTGCAATCACTCAGAACCTCATTCTGAGTGTTGCCGGCAGAGGTCATTCGGCTGAACACAACCGTGGACTAATTAGAGCCAGATGTAGGCAGTGCCGTCCATAGTGCTGGATGGACAGTGGTGGCGTGCCAAACAACTGAGCTCTAGTTCTCAACAGTTTCACAAAGTGCCATAAGTTGAGGTTCAACTTACTGCTCTGCTTGAGTAGAGTGCAGCCGTCTAAGCTGAAATCAGTAGCACTCAGATGAGAACGGGAAGCAGATATACCCAGTCGGCTGGCAGAGTCCTACGAGGACCAGCCTATCTGGCAGCCACGCCTGAATGTTTGCAACCGCGGCTGAGCTAGGCAGGCGCAATTGTGCAGCAATGCAAACTGCATAACCTGGCCACATTTCACTGGTGTACAAGAAACCACGGGGGATTTACAAGGAGATGTTCACCCGGAACAGCCAGAGGCCTCCTGGCAGCAAGATTGCGGAATTCTTCCTGAGAAGCCTTGAAAGCAGTGAAACGCTCCTATGTTGCAATAACTCAGAACCTCATTCTGAGTGTTGCCGGCAGAGGTCATTCGGCTGAACACAACCGTGGACTTATTAGAGCCAGATGTAGGCAGTGCCGTCCATAGTGCTGGATGGACAGTGGTGGCGTGCCAAACAACTGAGCTCTAGTTCTCAACAGTTTCACAAAGTGCCATAAGTTGAGGTTCAACTTACTGCTGTGCTTGAGTAGAGTGCAGCGGTCAAAGCTGAAATCAGTAGCACTCAGGTGAGAAGAACGGGAAGCAGATATACCCAGTGGGCTGGCAGAGTCCTACGGGGACCAGCCTATCTGGCTGCCACGTCTGAATGTTTGTAACCGCGGCCGAGCTAGGCAGGGACAATTGTGCAGCAATGCAAACTGCATAACCTGGCCAAACTTCACGGGTGTACAAGAAACCACGGGGGATTTACAAGGAGATGTTCACCCGGAACAGCCGGAGGCCTGCGGGTAGCAAGATTCCGGAATTCTTCCTGAAAAGCCTTGAAAGCAGTGAAACGCTCCTATGTTGCAGTAACTCAGAACCTCAATCTGAGTGTTCCCAGCAGAGGTCATTCGGCTGAACACAATCGTGGACTAATTAGAGCCAGATGTAGGCAGTGCCGTCCATAGTGCGGGATGGACAGTGGTGGCGTGCCAAACAACTGAGCTCTAGTTCTCATCACTTTCACAAAGTGCCATAAGTTGAGGTTCAACTTACTGCTCCGGTTGAGTAGAGTGCAGTCGTCAAAGCTGAAATCAGTAGCACTCAGGTGAGAAGAACGGGAAGCAGATATACCCAGTCGGCTGGCAGAGTCCTACGGGGACCAGCCTATCAGGCTGCCACGACTGAATTTTTGCAACCGCGGCCGAGCTAGGCAGGCCCAATTGTGCAGCAATGCAAACTGCATAACCTGGCCAAATTTCACGGGTGTACAAGAAACCACGGGGGATTTACAAGGAGATGTTCACCCGGAAGAGCCGGAGGCTTGCCGGCAGCAAGATTCGGGAATTCTTCCTGAGAAGCCTTGAAAGCAGTGAAACGCTCCTATGTTGCAATAACTCAGAACCTCAATCTGAGTGTTCCCGGCAGAGGTCATTCGGCTGAACACAACCGTGGACTAATTAGAGCCAGATGTAGGCAGTGCCGTCCATAGTGCTGGATGGACAGTGGTGGCGTGCCAAACAACTGAGTTCTAGTTCTCAACACTTGCACAAAGTGCCATAAGTTGAGGTTCAACTTAATGCTCCGGTTGAGTAGAGTGTAGCCGTCAAAGCTGGAATCAGTAGCACTCAGGTGAGAAGAAGGGGAAGCAGATATACCCAGTCCGCAGGCAGTTTCGTAGGGGCACCAGCCTATCTGGCTGTCACGCCTGAATATTTGTAAACGCGGCTGAGCTAGGCAGGCGCAATTGTGCAGCAATGCAAACTGCATAACCTGGCCAAATTTCACGGGTGTACAAGAAACCACGGGGGATTTACAAGGAGATGTTCACCCGGAACAGCCGGAGGACTGCCGGCAGCAAGATTCCGGAATTCTTCCTGAGAAGCCTTGAAAGCAGTGAAACGCTCCTATGTGGCAATAACTCAGAACCTCATTTTGAGTGTTGCCGGCAGAGGTCATTCGACTGAACACAATCGTGGACTAATTAGAGCCAGATGTAGGCAGTGCCGTCCATAGTGATGGATGGACAGTGGTGGCGTGTCAAACAAGTGAGCTCTAGTTCTCAACATTTTCACAAAGTGCCATAAGTTGAGGTTCAACTTACTGCTCCGGTTGAGTAGAGTGTAGCCGTCAACGCTGGAATCAGTAGCACTCAGGTGAGAAGAACGGGAAACAGATATACCCAGTCCGCTGGCAGAGTCCTACGGGGGCCAGCCTATATGGCTGCCACGCCTGAATGTTTGCAACCGCGGCCGAGCTAGGCAGGCGCAATTGTGCAGCAATGCAAACTGCATAACCTGTCCAAATTTCACGGGTGTACAAGAAACCACGGGGGATTTACAAGGAGATGTTCACCCGGAACAGCCGGAGGCCTGCCGGCAACAAGATTCCGGAATTCTTCCTGAGAAGCCTTGAAAGCAGTGAAACGCTCCTATGTTGCAGTAACTCAGAACCTCAATCTGAGTGTTCCCAGCAGAGGTCATTCGGCTGAAGACAATCGTGGACTAATTAGAGCCAGATGTAGGCAGTTCCGTCCATAGTGCTGGATGGACAGTGGTATCGTGCCAAACAACTGAGTTCTAGTTCTCAACAGTTTCACAAAGTGCCATAAGTTGAGGTTCAACTTACTGCTCCGGTTGAGTAGAGTGTAGCCGTCAAAGCTGAAATCAGTAGCACTCAGGTGAGAAGAACGGGAAGCAGAAATACCCAGTCGGCTGGCAGAGTCCTACGGGGACCAGCCTATCTGGCTGCCACGCCTGAATGTTTGCAACCGCGGCCGAGCTAGCAGGGGCAATTGTGCAGAAATGCAAACTACATAACCTGTCCAAATTTCAAGGGTGTACAAGAAACCACGGGGGATTTACAAGGAGATGTTCACCCGGAAAAGCCGGAGGCCTGCCGGCAGCAAGATTCCGGAATTCTTCCTGAGAAGCCTTGAAAGCAGTGAAACGCTCCTATGTTGCAATAACTCAGAACCTCATTCTGAGTGTTGCCGGCAGAGGTCATTCGGCTGAACACAACCGTGGACTAATTAGAGCCAGATGTAGGCAGTGCCGTCCATAGTGCTGGATGGACAGTGGTGGCGTGCTAAACAACTGAGCTCTAGTTCTCAACAGTTTCACAAAGTGCCATAAGTTCAGGTTCAACTTACTGCTCTGCTTGAGTAGAGTGCAGCCGTCAAACCTGAAATCAGTAGCACTCAGGTGAGAAGAACGGGAAGCAGATATACCCAGTCCGCTGGCAGAGTCCTACGGGCCCAGCCTTTATGGCTGCCACGCCTGAATGTTTGCAACCGCGGCCGAGCTAGGCAGGCGCAATTGTGCAGCAATGCAAACTGCATAACCTGTCCAAATTTCACGGGTGTACAAGAAACCACGGGGGATTTATAAGGAGATGTTCATTCGGAAGAGCCGGAGGCCTGCCGGCATCAAGACTCCGGAATTCTTCCTTAGAAGCCTTGAAAGCAGTGGAACGCTCCTATGTTGCAATAACTCAGAACCTCATTCTGAGTGTTGCCGGCAGAGGTCATTCGGCTGAACACAACCATGGACTAATTAGAGCCCGATGTAGGCAGTGCCGTCCATAGTGCTGGATGGACAGTGGTGGCGTGCGAAACAACTGAGCGCTAGTTCTCAACAGTTTCACAAAATGCCGTAAGTTGAGGTTCAACTTAATGCTCCGGTTGAGTAGAGTGTAGCCGTCAAAGCTGGAATCAGTAGCACTCAGGTGAGAAGAACGGGAAGCAGATATACCCAGTCCGCTGGCAGTGTCCTACGGGGACCAGCCTATCTGGCTGCCACGCCCGAATGTTTGTAACCGCGGCCGAGATAGGCAGGCGCAATTGAGCAGTAATGCAAACTGCATAACCTGTCCAAATTTCACGGGTGTACAAGAAATCACGGGGGATTTACAAGGAGATGTTCACCCAGAACAGCCGGAGGCCTGCCGGCAGCAAGATTCCGGTATTCTTCCTGAGAAGCCTTGAAAGCAGTGAAACGCTCCTATGTTGCAATAACTCAGAACCTCATTCTGAGTGTTCCCGGCAGAGGTCATTCGGCTGAACACAACCGTGGACTAATTAGAGACAGATGTAGGCAGTGCCGTCCATAGTGCTGGATGGAGAGAGGTGGCGTGCCAAACAACTGAGTTCTAGTGCTCAACACTTTCACAAAGTGCCATAAGTTGAGGTTCAACTTAATGCTCCGGTTGAGTAGAGTGTAGCCGTGAAAGGTGGAATCAGTAGCACTCAGGTGAGAAGAACGGGAAGCAGATATACCCAGTCCGCAGGCACTGTCGTACGGGGACCAGCCTATCTGGCTGCCACGGCTTAATGTTTGTAACCGCGGCCGAGCTAGGCAGGCGCAATTGTGCAGCAATGCAAACTGCATAACCTGGCCAAATTTCACGGGTGTACAAGAAACCACGGGGGATTTACAAGGAGATGTTCACCCGGAACAGCCGGAGGCCAGCCGGCAGCAAGATTCCGGAATTCTTCCTGAGAAGCCTTGAAGGCAGTGAAACGCTCCTATGTTGCAATAACTCAGAACCTCATTCTGAGTGTTGCCGGCAGAGGTCATTCGGCTGAACACAATCGTGGACTAATTAGAGCCAGAAGTAGGCAATGCCGTCCATAGTGCTGGATGGAGAGTGGTGGCGTGCCAAACAACTGAGCTCTAGTTCTCAACATTTTCACAAAGTGCCATAAGTTGAGGTTCAACTTACTGCTCCGGTTGAGTAGAGTGTAGCCGTCAAAGCTGAAATCAGTAGCACTCAGGTGAGAAGAACGGGAAGCAGATACACCCAGTCCGCTGGCAGAGTCCTACGGGGACCAGCCTATCTGGCTGCCACGCCTGAATGTTTTTAACCGTGGCCGAGCTAGGCAGGGGCAATTGTGCAGCAATGCAAACTGCATAACCTGGCCAAATTTCGCGGGTGTACAAGAAACCACGGGGTTTTACAAGGAGATGTTCACCCGGAACAGCCGGAGGCCTGCCGGCATCAAGATTCCAGAATTCTTCTTGAGAAGCCTTGAAAGCAGTGAAACGCTCCTATGTTGCAGTAACTCAGAACCTCAATCTGAGTGTTCCCAGCAGAGGTCATTCGGCTGAACACAATCGTGGACTAATTAGAGCCAGATGTAGGCAGTTCCGTCCATAGTGCTGGATGGACATTGGTATCGTGCCAAACAACTGAGCTCTAGTTCTCAACAGTTTCACAAAGTGCCATAAGTTGAGGTTCAACTTACTGCTCCGGTTGAGTAGAGTGTATCCTTCAAAGCTGAAATCAGTAGCACTCAGGTGAGAAGAACGGGAACCAGATATACCCAGTCCCCTGGCAGAGTCCTACGGGGACCAGACTTTCCGGCTGTCACGCCTGAATGTTTGCAACCGCGGCCGAGCTAGGCAGGGGCAATTGTGCAGCAATGCAAACTGCATAACCTGGCCAAATTTCACGGGTGTACAAGAAACCACGGCGGATTTACAAGGAGATGTTCACCCGGAACAGCTGGAGGCCTGCCGGCAGCAAGATTCCGGAATTCTTTCTGAGAAGCCTTGAAAGCAGTGAAACGCTCCTATGTTGCAATAACTCAGAACCTCATTCTGAGTGTTCCTGGCAGAGGTCATTAGGCTGAACACAACCGTGGACTAATTAGAGCCAGATGTAGGCAGTGCCGTCCATAGTGCTGGATGGAGAGTGGTGGCGTGCCAAACAACTGAGCTCTAGTTCTCAACAGTTTCACAAAGTGCCATAAGTTGAGGTTCAACTTACTGCTCCGGTTGAGTAGAGTGTAGCCGTCAAAGCTGGAATCAGTAGCACTCAGGTGAGAAGAACGGGAAGCAGATATACCCAGACGGCTGGCAGAGTCCTACGGGGACCAGCCTATCTGGCTGCCATGCCTGAATGTTTGCAACCGCGGCCGAGCTAGGCAGGCGCAATTGTGCAGCAATGCAAACTGCATAACCTGGCCGCACTTCACGGGTGTACAAGAAACCACGGGGGATTTACAAGGAGATGTTCACCCGGAAGAGCCCGAGGCCTGCCGGCAGCAAGATTCCGGAATTCTTCCTGAGAAGCCTTGAAAGCAGTGAAACGCTCCTATGTTGCAATAACTCAGAACCTCATTCTGAGTGTTCCTGGCAGAGGTCATTCGGCAGAATACAACCGTGGACTAATTAGAGCCAGAAGTAGCCAGTGCCGTCCATAGTGCTGGATGGAGAGTGGTGGCGTGCCAAACAACTGAGTTCTAGTTCTCAACAGTTTCACAAAGTGCCATAAGTTGAGGTTCAACTTACTGCTCTGCTTGAGTAGAGTGCAGCCGTCAAAGCTGAAATCAGTAGCACTCAGGTGAGAAGAACGGGAAGCAGATATACCTAGTCCGCTGGCAGAGTCCTACGGGGACCAGCTTATCTGGCTGCCACGACTGAATGTTTGTAACCGCGGCCGAGCTAGGCAGGGACAATTGTGCAGCAATGCAAACTTTATAACCTGGCCAAATTTCACGGGTGTACAAGAAACCACGGGGGATTTACAAGGAGATGTTCCCCGGGAACAGCCGGAGGCCTGCCGGCAGCAAGATTCCGGTATTCTTCCTGAGAAGCCTTGAAAGCAGTGAAACGCTCCTTTGTTGCAGTAACTCAGAACCTCAATCTGAGTGTTCCCAGCAGAGGTCATTCGGCTGAACACAATCGTGGACTAATTAGAGCCAGATGTAGGCAGTTCCGTCCATAGTGCTGGATGGACAGTGGTATCGTGCCAAACAACTGAGTTCTAGTTCTCAACAGTTTCACAAAGTGCCATAAGTTGAGGTTCAACTTACTGCTCCGGTTGAGTAGAGTGTAGCCTTCAAAGCTGAAATCAGTAGCACTCAGGTGAGAAGAACGGGAACCAGATATACCCAGTCCCATGGCTGAGTCCTACGGGGACCAGACTATCCGGCTGTCACGCCTGAATGTTTGCAACCGCGGCCGAGCTAGGCAGGGGCAATTGTGCAGCAATGCAAACTGCATAACCTGGCCAAATTTCACGGGTGTACAAGAAACCACGGGGGATTTACAAGGAGATGTTCACCCGGAAGAGCCGGAGGCTTGCCGGCAGCAAGTTTCGGGAATTCTTCCTGAGAAGCCTTGAAAGCAGTGAAACGCTCCTATGTTGCAATAACTCAGAACCTCATTCTGAGTGTTCCTGGCAGAGGTCATTCGGCTGAACACAACCGTGGACTAATTAGAGCCAGATGTAGGCCGTGCCGTCCATAGTGCTGGATGGAGAGTGGTGGCGTGCCAAACAACTGAGCTCTAGTTCTCAACAGTTTCACAAAGTGCCATAAGTTGAGGTTCAACTTACTGCTCCGGTTGAGTAGAGTGTAGCCGTCAAAGCTGGAATCAGTAGCACTCAGGTGAGAAGAACGGGAAGCAGAAATACCCAGTCGGCTGGCAGAGTCCTACGGGGACCAGCCTATCTGGCTGCCACGCCTGAATGTTTGCAACCGCGGCCGAGCTAGGCAGGCGCAATTGTGCAGCAATGCAAACTGCATAACCTGGCCGCACTTCACCGGTGTACAAGAAACCAAGGGGGATTTACAAGGAGATGTTCACCCGGAATAGCCGGAGTCCTGCCGGCAGCAAGATTCCGGAATTCTTCCTGAGAAGCCTTGAAATCAGTGAAACGCTCCTATGTTGCAATAACTCAGAACCTCATTCTGAGTGTTCCCGGCAGAGGTCATTCGGCAGAACACAACCGTGGACTAATTAGATCCAGAAGTAGGCAGTGCCGTCTATAGTGCTGGATGGAGAGTGGTGGTGAGCCAAACAACTGAGTTCTAGTTCTCAACAGTTTCACAAAGTGCCATAAGTTGAGGTTCAACTTACTGCTCTGCTTGGGTAGAGTGCAGCCGTCAAAGCTGAAATCAGTAGCACTCAGGTGAGAAGAACGGGAAGCAGATATACCCAGTCCGCTGGCAGAGTCCTACGGGGACCAGCCTATCTGGCTGCCACGCCTGAATGTTTGCAACCGCGGCCGAGCTAGGCAGGCGCAATTGTGCAGCAATGAAAACTGCATAACCTGGCCAAATTTCCCGGGTGTACAAGAAACCACGGGGGATTTACAAGGAGATGTTCACCCGGTAGAGACGGTGGCCTGCCGGCAGCAAGATTCCGGAATTCTTCCTGAGAAGCCTTGAAAGCAGTGAAACGCTCCTATGTTGCAATAACTCAGAACCTCATTCTGAGTGTTGCCGGCATAGGTCATTCGGCTGAACACAACCGTGGACTAATTAGAGCCAGATGTAGGCAGTGCCGTCCATAGTGCTGGATGGACAGTGGTGGCGTGCCAAACAACTGAGCTCTAGTTCTCAACACTTTCACAAAGTGCCATAAGTTGAGGTTCAACTTACTGCTCTGCTTGAGTAGAGTGCAGCGGTCAAAGCTGAAATCAGTAGCACTCAGGTGAGAAGAACGGGAAGCAGATATACCCAGTCGGCTGGCAGAGTCCTATGAGGACCAGCCTATCTGGCAGCCACGCCTGAATGTTTGCAACCGCGGCTGAGCTAGGCAGGCGCAATTGTGCAGCAATGCAAACTGCGTAACCTGGCCACATTTCACGGGTGTACAAGAAACCACGGGGGATTTACAAGGAGATGTTCACCCGGAACAGTCAGAGGCCTGCTGGCAGCAAGATTGCGGAATTCTTCCTGAGAAGCCTTGAAAGCAGTGAAACGCTCCTATGTTGCAATAACTCAGGACCTCATTCTGAGTGTTGCCGGCAGAAGTCATTCGGCTGAACACAACCGTGGACTAATTAGAGCCAGATGTAGGCAGTGCCGTCCATAGTGCTGGATGGACAGTGGTGGCGTGCCAAACAACTGAGCTCTAGTTCTCAACAGTTTCACAAAGTGCCATAAGTTGAGGTTCAACTTACTGCTGTGCTTGAGTAGAGTGCAGCCGTCAAAGCTGAAATCAGTAGCACTCAGGTGAGAAGAACGGGAAGCAGATATACCCAGTCCGCTGGCAGAGTCCTACGGGGACCAGCCTATCTGGCTGCCACGTCTGAATGTTTGTAACCGCGGCCGAGCTAGGCAGGGACAATTGTGCAGCAATGCAAACTGCATAACCTGGCCAAACTTCACGGGTGTACAAGAAACCACGGGGGATTTACAAGGAGATGTTCACCCGGAACAGCCGGAGGCCTGCCGATAGCAAGGTTACGGAATTCTTCCTGAAAAGCCTTGAAAGCACTGAAACGCTCCTATGTTGCAGTAACTCAGAACCTCAATCTGAGTGTTCCCAGCAGAGGTCATTCGGCTGAACACAATCGTGGACTAATTAGAGCCAGATGTAGGCAGTTCCGTCCATCGTGCTGGATGGACAGTGGTATCGTGCCAAACAACTGAGTTCTAGTTCTCAACAGTTTCACAAAGTGCCATAAGTTGAGGTTCAACTTACTGCTCCGGTTGAGTAGAGTGTAGCCGTCAAAGCTGAAATCAGAAGCACTCAGGTGAGAAGAACGGGAAGCAGATATACCCAGTCGGCTGGCAGAGTCCTACGGGACCAGCCTATCTGGCTGCCACGCCTGAATGTTTGCAACCGCGGCTGAGCTAGGCAGGCGCAATTGTGCAGAAATGCAAACTGCATAACCTGGCCAAATTTCACGGGTGTACAAGAAACCACGGGGGATTTACAAGGAGATGTTCACCCGGAAGAGCCGGAGGCCTGCCGGCAGCAAGATTCCGGAATTCTTCCTGAGAAGCCTTGAAAGCAGTGAAACGCTCCTATGTTGCAATAACTCAGAACCTCATTCTGAGTGTTCCTGGCAGAGGTCATTCGGCTGAACACAACCGTGGACTAATTAGAGCCAGATGTAGGCAGTGCCGTCCATAGTGCTGGATGGACAGTTGTGGCGTGCCAAACAACTGAGATCTAGTTCTCATCACTTTCACAAAGTGCCATAAGTTGAGGTTCAACTTACTGCTCCGGTTGAGTAGAGTGCAGCCGTCAAAGCTGAAATCAGTAGCACTCAGGTGAGAAGAACGGGAAGCAGATATACCCAGTCCGCTGGCAGAGTCCTACGGGGACCAGCCTATCAGGCTGCCACGACTGAATGTTTGCAACCGCGGCCGAGCTAGGCAGGCCCAATTGTGCAGCAATGCAAACTGCATAACCTGGCCAAATTTCACGGGTGTACAAGAAACCACGGGGGATTTACAAGGAGATGTTCACCCGGAAGAGCCGGAGGCTTGCCGGCAGCAAGATTCGGGAATTCTTCCTGAGAAGCCTTGAAAGCAGTGAAACGCTCCTATGTTGCAATAACTCAGAACCTCAATCTGAGTGTTCCCGGCAGAGGTCATTCGGCTGAACACAACCGTGGACTAATTAGAGCCAGATGTAGGCAGTGCCGTCCATAGTGCTGGATGGACAGTGTTGGCGTGCCAAACAACTGAGTTCTAGTTCTCAACACTTGCACAAAGTGCCATAAGTTGAGGTTCAACTTAATGCTCCGGTTGAGTAGAGTGTAGCCGTCAAAGCTGGAATCAGTAGCACTCAGGTGAGAAGAACGGGAAGCAGATATACCCAGTCCGCAGGCAGTTTCGTACGGGGACCAGCCTATCTGGCTGCCACGCCTGAATATTTGTAAACGCGGCTGAGCTAGGCAGGCGCAATTGTGCAGCAATGCAAACTGCATAACGTGGCCAAATTTCACGGGTGTACAAGAAACCACGGGGGATTTACAAGGAGATGTTCACCCGGAACAGCCGGAGGACTGCCGGCAGCAAGATTCCGGAATTCTTCCTGAGAAGCCTTGAAAGCAGTGAAACGCTCCTATGTTGCAATAACTCAGAACCTCATTTTGAGTGTTGCCGGCAGAGGTCATTCGACTGAACACAATCGTGGACTAATTAGAGCCAGATGTAGGCAGTGCCGTCCATAGTGCTGGATGGACAGTGGTGGCGTGCCAAACAACTGAGCTCTAGTTCTCAATATTTTCACAAAGTGCCATAAGTTGAGGTTCAACTTACTGCTCCGGTTGAGTAGAGTGTAGCCGTCAACGCTGGAATCAGTAGCACTCAGGTGAGAAGAACGGGAAGCAGATATACCCAGTCCGCTGGCAGAGTCCTACGGGGGCCAGCCTATATGGCTGCCACGCCTGAACGTTTGCAACCGCGGCCGAGCTAGGCAGGCGCAATTGTGCAGCAATGCAAACTGCATAACCTGTCCAAATTTCACGGGTGTACAAGAAACCACGGGGGATTTACAAGGAGATGTTCACCCCGAACAGCCGGAGGCCTGCCGGCAGCAAGATTCCGGTATTCTTCCTGAGAAGCCTTGAAAGCAGTGAAACGCTCCTATGTTGCAGTAACTCAGAACCTCAATCTGAGTGTTCCCAGCAGAGGTCATTCGGCTGAAGACAATCGTGGACTAATTAGAGCCAGATGTAGGCAGTTCCGTCCATAGTGCTGGATGGACAGTGGTATCGTGCCAAACAACTGAGTTCTAGTTCTCAACAGTTTCACAAAGTGCCATAAGTTGAGGTTCAACTTACTGCTCCGGTTGAGTAGAGTGTAGCCGTCAAAGCTGAAATCAGTAGCACTCAGGTGAGAAGAACGGGAAGCAGATATACCCAGTCGGCTGGCAGAGTCCTACGGGGACCAGCCTATCTGGCTGCCACGCCTGAATGTTTGCAACCGCGGCCGAGCTAGCAGGGGCAATTGTGCAGAAATGCAAACTGCATAACCTGTCCAAATTTCAAGGGTGTACAAAAACCACGGGGGATTTACAAGGAGATGTTCACCCGGAAAAGCCGGAGGCCGGCCGGCAGCAAGATTCCGGAATTCTTCCTGAGAAGCCTTGAAAGCAGTGAAACGCTCCTATGTTGCAATAACTCAGAACCTCATTCTGAGTGTTCCTGGCAGAGGTCATTCGGCTGAACACAACCGTGGACTAATTAGAGCCAGATGTAGGCAGTGCCGTCCATAGTGCTGGATGGACAGTGGTGGCATGCCAAACAACTGAGCTCTAGTTCTCAACAGTTTCACAAAGTGCCATAAGTTCATGTTCAACTTACTGCTCTGCTTGAGTAGAGTGCAGCCGTCAAAGCTGAAATCAGTAGCACTCAGGTGAGAAGAACGGGAAGCAGATATACCGAGTCCGCTGGCAGAGTCCTACGGGCCCAGTCTTTATGGCTGCCACGCCTGAATGTTTGCAACCGCGGCCGAGCTAGGCAGGCGCAATTGTGCAGCAATGCAAACTGCATAACCTGGCCAAATTTCACGGATGTACAAGAAACCACGGGGAATTTACAAGGAGATGTTCACCCGGAACAGCCGGAGGCCTGCCGGCAGCAAGATTCCGGAATTCTTCCTGAGAAGCCTTGAAGGCAGTGAAACGCTCCTATGTTGCAATAACTCAGAACCTCATTCTGAGTGTTGCCGGCAGAGGTCATTCGGCTGAACACAATCGTGGACTAATTAGAGCCAGAAGTAGGCAATGCCGTCCATAGTGCTGGATGGAGAGTGGTGGCGTGCCAAACAACTGAGCTCTAGTTCTCAACATTTTCACAAAGTGCCATAAGTTGAGGTTCAACTTACTGCTCCGGTTGAGTAGAGTGTAGCCGTAAAAGCTGAAATCAGTAGCACTCAGGTGAGAAGAACGGGAAGCAGATACACCCAGTCCCCAGGCAGAGTCCAACGGGACCAGCCTATCTGGCTGCCACGCCTGAATGTTTTTAACCGTGGCCGAGCTAGGCAGGGGCAATTGTGAAGCAATGCAAACTGCATAACCTGGCCAAATTTCGCGGGTGTACAAGAAACCACGGGGTTTTACAAGGAGATGTTCACCCGGAACAGCCGGAGGCCTGCCGGCATCAAGATTCCGGAATTCTTCCTGAGAAGCCTTGAAAGCAGTGAAACGCTCCTATGTTGCAGTAACTCAGAACCTCAATCTGAGTGTTCCCAGCAGAGGTCATTCGGCTGAACACAATCGTGGACTAATTAGAGCCAGATGTAGGCAGTTCCGTCCATAGTGCTGGATGGACATTGGTATCGTGCCAAACAACTGAGCTCTAGTTCTCAACAGTTTCACAAAGTGCCATAAGTTGAGGTTCAACTTACTGCTCCGGTTGAGTAGAGTGTACCCTTCAAAGCTGAAATCAGTAGCACTCAGGTGAGAAGAACGGGAACCAGATATACCCAGTCCCCTGGCAGAGTCCTACGGGGACCAGACTATCCGGCTGTCACGCCTGAATGTTTGCAACCGCGGCCGAGCTAGGCAGGGGCAATTGTGCAGCAATGCAAACTGCATAACCTGGCCAAATTTCACGGGTGTACAAGAAACCACGGGGGATTTACAAGGAGATGTTCACCCGGAACAGCTGGAGGCCTGCCGGCAGCAAGATTCCGGAATTCTTCCTGAGAAGCCTTGAAACCAGTGAAACGCTCCTATGTTGCAATAACTCAGAACCTCATTCTGAGTGTTCCTGGCAGAGGTCATTAGGCTGAACACAACCGTGGACTAATTAGAGCCAGATGTAGGCAGTGCCGTCCATAGTGCTGGATGGAGAGTGGTGGCGTGCCAAACAACTGAGCTCTAGTTCTCAACACTTTCACAAAGTGCCATAAGTTGAGGTTCAACTTACTGCTCCGGTTGAGTAGAGTGTAGCCGTCAAAGCTGGAATCAGTAGCACTCATGTGAGAAGAACGGGAAGCAGATATACCCAGACGGCTGGCAGAGTCCTACGGGGACCAGCCTATCTGGCTGCCACGCCTGAATGTTTGCAACCGCGGCCGAGCTAGGCAGGCGCAATTGTGCAGCAATGCAAACTGCATAACCTGGCCGCACTTCACGGGTGTACAAGAAACCACGGGGGATTTACAAGGAGATGTTCACCCGGAAGAGCCCGAGGCCTGCCGGCAGCAAGATTCCGGAATTCTTCCTGAGAAGCCTTGAAAGCAGTGAAACGCTCCTATATTGCAATAACTCAGAACCTCATTCTGAGTGTTCCTGGCAGAGGTCATTCGGCAGAATACAACCGTGGACTAATTAGAGCCAGAAGTAGCCAGTGCCGTCCATAGTGCTGGATGGAGAGTGGTGGCGTGCCAAACAACTGAGCTCTAGTTCTCAACAGTTTCACAAAGTGCCATAAGTTGAGGTTCAACTTACTGCTCCGGTTGAGTAAAGTGCAGCCGTCAAAGCTGAAATCAGTAGCACTCAGGTGAGAAGAACGGGAAGCAGATATACCCAGTCCGCTGGCAGAGTCCTACGGGGACCAGCTTATCTGGCTGCCACGACTGAATGTTTGTAACCGCGGCCGAGCTAGGCAGGGACAATTGTGCAGCAATGCAAACTACATAACCTGGCCAAATTTCACGGGTGTACAAGAAACCACGGGGGATTTACAAGGAGATGTTCACCTGGAACAGCCGGAGGCCTGCCGGCCGCAAGATTCCGGTATTCTTCCTGAGAAGCCTTGAAAGCAGTGAAGCGCTCCTTTGTTGCAGTAACTCAGAACCTCAATCTGAGTGTTGCCGGCAGAGGTCATTCGGCTGAACACAACCGTCGACTAATTAGAGCCAGATGTAGGCAGTGCCGTCCATAGTGCTGGATGGACAGTGGTGGCGTGCCAAACAACTGAGTGCTAGTTCTCAACAGTTTCACAAAATGCCGTAAGTTGAGGTTCAACTTAATGCTCCGGTTGAGTAGAGTGTAGCCGTCAAAGCTGGAATCAGTAGCACTCAGGTGAGAAGAACGGGAAGCAGATATACCCAGTCCGCTGGCAGTGTCCTACGGGGACCAGACTATCTGGCTGCCACGCCCGAATGTTTGTAACCGCGGCCGAGCTAGGCAGGCACAATTGAGCAGCAATACAAACTGCATAACCTGTCCAAATTTCACGGGTGTACAAGAAACCACGGGGGATTTACAAGGAGATGTTCACCCGGAACAGCCGGAGGCCTGCCGGCAGCAAGATTCCGGAATTCTTCCTGAGAAGCCTTGAAAGCAGTGAAACGCTCCTATGTTGCAATAACTCAGAACCTCATTCTGAGTGATCCCGGCAGAGGTAATTCGGCTGAACACAACCGTGGACTAATTAGAGACAGATGTAGGCAGTGCCGTCCATAGTGCTGGATGGAGAGTGGTGGCGTGCCAAACAACTGAGTTCTAGTGCTCAACACTTTCACAAAGTGCCATAAGTTGAGGTTCAACTTAATGCTCCGGTTGAGTAGAGTGTAGCCGTCAAAGCTGGAATCAGTAGCACTCAGGTGAGAAGAACGGGAAGCAGATATACCCAGTCCGCAGGCAGTGTCGTACGGGGACCAGCCTATCTGGCTGCCGCGGCTTAATGTTTGTAACCGCGGCCGAGCTAGGCAGGCGCAATTGTGCAGCAATGCAAACTGCATAACCTGGCCAAATTTCATGGGTGTACAAGAAACCACGGGGGATTTACAAGGAGATGTTCACCCGGAACAGCCGGAGGCCTGCCGGCAGCAAGATTCCGGAATTCTTCCTGAGAAGCCTTGAAGGCAGTGAAACGCTCCTATGTTGCAATAACTCAGAACCTCATTCTGAGTGTTGCCGGCAGAGGTCATTCGGCTGAACACAATCGTGGACTAATTAGAGCCAGAAGTAGGCAATGCCGTCCATAGTGCTGGATGGAGAGTGGTGGCGTGATAAACAACTGAGCTCTAGTTCTCAACATTTTCACAAAGTGCCATAAGTTGAGGTTCAACTTACTGCTCCGGTTGAGTAGAGTGTAGCCGTCAAAGCTGAAATCAGTAGCACTCAGGTGAGAAGAACGGGAAGCAGATACACCCAGTCCGCTGGCAGAGTCCTACGGGGACCAGCCTATCTGGCTGCCACGACTGAATGTTTTTAACCGTGGCCGAGCTAGGCAGGGGCAATTGTGCAGCAATGCAAACTGCATAACCTGGCCAAATTTCGCGGGTGTACAAGAAACCACGGGGTTTTACAAGGAGATGTTCACCCGGAACAGCCGGAGGCCTGCCGGCATCAAGATTCCGGAATTCTTCCTGAGAAGCCTTGAAAGCAGTGAAACGCTCCTATGTTGCAGTAACTCAGAACCTCAATCTGAGTGTTCCCAGCAGAGGTCATTCGGCTGAACACAACCGTGGACTAATTAGAGCCAGATGTAGGCAGTTCCGTGCATAGTGCTGGAAGGACATTGGTATCGTGCCAAACAACTGAGCTCTAGTTCTCAACAGTTTCACAAAGTGCCATAAGTTGAGGTTCAACTTACTGCTCCGGTTGAGTAGAGTGTATCCTTCAAAGCTGAAATCAGTAGCACTCAGGTGAGAAGAACGGGAACCAGATATACCCAGTCCCCTAGCAGAGTCCTACGGGGACCAGACTTTCCGGCTGTCACGCCTGAATGTTTGCAACCGCGGCCGAGCTAGGCAGGGGCATTTGTGCAGCAATGCAAACTGCATAACCTGGCCAAATTTCACGGGTGTACAAGAAACCACGGGGGATTTACAAGGAGATGTTCACCCGGAACAGCTGGAGGCCTGCCGGCAGCAAGATTCCGGAATTCTTCCTGAGAAGCCTTGAAAGCAGTGAAACGCTCCTATGTTGCAATAACTCAGAACCTCATTCTGAGTGTTCCTGGCAGAGGTCATTAGGCTGAACACAACCGTGGACTAATTAGAGCCAGATGTAGGCAGTGCCGTCCATAGTGCTGGATGGACAGTGGTGGCGTGCCAAACAACTGAGCTCTAGTTCTCAACAGTTTCACAAAGTGCCATAAGTTGAGGTTCAACTTACTGCTCCGGTTGAGTAGAGTGTAGTCGTCAAAGCTGGAATCAGTAGCACTCAGGTGAGAAGAACGGGAAGCAGATATACCCAGTCGGCTGGCAGAGTCCGACGGGGACCAGCCTATCTGGCTGCCACGCCTGAATGTTTGCAACCGCGGCCGAGCTAGCAGGGGCAAATGTGCAGAAATGCAAACTGCATAACCTGTCCAAATTTCACAGGTGTACAAGAAACCACGGGGGATTTACAAGGAGATGTTCACCCGGAAAAGCCGGAAGCCTGCCGGCAGCAAGATTCTGGAATTCTTCCTGAGAAGCCTTGAAAGCAGTGAAACGCTCCTATGTTGCAATAACTCAGAACCTCATTCTGAGTGTTGCCGGCAGAGGTCATTCGGCTGAACACTACCGTGGACTAATTAGAGCCAGATGTAGGCAGTGCCGTCCATAGGGCTGGATGGACAGTGGTGGCGTGCCAAACAACTGAGCTCTAGTTCTCAACAGTTTCACAAAGTGCCATAAGTTGAGGTTCATCTTACTGCTCTGCTTGAGTAGAGTGCAGCCGTCAAAGCTGAAATCAGTAGCACTCAGGAGAGAAGAACGGGAAGCAGATATACCCAGTCCGCTGGCAGAGTCCTACGGGGGCCAGCCTATATGGCTGCCACGCCTGAATGTTTGCAACCGCGGCTGAGCTAGGCAGGGGCAATTGTGTAGCAATGCAAACTGCATAACCTGTCCAAATTTCACGGGTGTACAAGAAACCACGGGGGATTTATAAGGAGATGTTCACTCGGAAGAGCCGGAGGCCTGCCGGCATCAAGACTCCGGAATTCTTCCTGAGAAGCCTTGAAAGCAGTGAAACGCTCCTATGTTGCAATAACTCAGAACCTCATTCTGAGTGTTGCCGGCAGAGGTCATTAGGCTGAACACAACCGTGGACTAATTAGAGCCAGATGTAGGCAGTGCCGTCCATAGTGCTGGATGGACAGTGGTGGCGTGCCAAACAACTGAGCTCTAGTTCTCAACACTTTCACCAAGTGCCATAAGTTGAGGTTCAACTTACTGCTCCGGTTGAGTAGAGTGTAGCCGTCAAAGCTGTAATCAGTAGCACTCAGGTGAGAAGAACGAGAAGCAGATATACCCAGTCGGCTGGCATAGTCCTACGGGGACCAGCCTATCTGGCTGCCACGCCTGAATGTTTGCAACCGCGGCCGAGCTAGGCAGGCGCAATTGTGCAGCAATGCAAACTGCATAACCTGGCCGCACTTCACGGGTGTACAAGAAACCACGGGGGATTTACAAGGAGATGTTCACCCGGAACAGCCAGAGGCCTGCTGGCAGCAAGATTCCGGAATTCTTCCTGAGAAGCCTTGAAAGCAGTGAAACGCTCCTATGTTGCAATAACTCAGAACCTCATTCTGAGTGTTGCCGGCAGAGGTCATTCGGCTGAACACAACCGTGGACTAATTAGAGCCAGATGTAGGCAGTGCCGTCCATAGTGCTGGATGGACAGTGGTGGCGTGCCAAACAACTGAGCTCTAGTTCTCAACAGTTTCACAAAGTGCCATAAGTTGAGGTTCAACTTACTGCTCTGCTTGAGTAGATTGCAGCCGTCAAACTGAAATCAGTAGCACTCAGGTGAGAAGAACAGGAAGCAGATATACCCAGTCCGCTGGCAGAGTCCTACGGGGACCTTCCAATCTGGCTGCCACGCCTGAATGTTTGCAACCACGGCCGAGCTAGGCAGGGGCAATTGTGCAGCAATGCAAACTGCATAACCTGGCCAAATTTCACGGGTGTACAAGAAACCACGGGGGATTTACAAGGAGATGTTCACCCGGAAGGGCCGGAGGCCTGCCGGCAGCAAGATTCCGGAATTCTTCCTGAGAAGCCTTGAAAGCAGTGAAACGCTCCTATGTTGCAATAACTCAGAACCTCATTCTGAGTGTTCCCGGCAGAGGTCATTCGGCTTAACACAACCGTGGACTAATTAGAGCCAGATGTAGGCAGTGCCGTCCATAGTGCTGGATGGACAGTGGTGGCGTGCCAAACAACTGAGCTCTAGTTTTCAACATTTTCACAAAGTGCCATAAGTTGAGGTTCAACTTACTGCTCCGGTTGAGTTGAGTGTAGCCGTCAAAGCTGGAATCAGTAGCACTCAGGTGAGAAGAACGGGAAGCAGATATACCCAGTCGGCTGGCAGAGTCCTACGGGGACCAGCCTATCTGGCTGCCACGCCTGAATGTTTGCAACCGCGGCCGAGCTAGCAGGGGCAATTGTGCAGAAATGCAAACTGCATAACCTGTCAAATTTCACGGGTGTACAAGAAACCACGGGGGATTTACAAGGAGATGTTCACCCGGAAGAGCCGGAGGCCTCCCGGCAGCAAGATTCCGGAATTCTTCCTGAGAAGCCTTGAAAGCAGTGAAACGCTCCTATGTTGCAATAACTCAGAACCTCATTCTGAGTGTTCCTGGCAGAGGTCATTCGGCTGAACACAACCGTGGACTAATTAGAGCCAGATGTAGGCAGTGCTGTCCATAGTGCTGGATGGACAGTGGTGGCGTGCCAAACAACTGAGCTCTAGTTCTCATCACTTTCACAAAGTGCCATAAGTTGAGGTTCAACTTACTGCTCCGGTTGAGTAGAGTGCAGCCGTCAAAGCTGAAATCAGTAGCACTCAGGTGAGAAGAACGGGAAGCAGATATACCCAGTCGGCTTGCAGAGTCCTACGGGGACCAGCCTATCAGGCTGCCACGACTGAATGTTTGCAACCGCGGCCGAGCTAGGCAGGCCCAATTGTGCAGCAATGCAAACTGCATAACCTGGCCAAATTTCACGGGTGTACAAGAAACAACGGGGGATTTACAAGGAGATGTTCACCCGGTAGAGCCGGAGGCTTGCCGGCAGCAAGATTCGGGAATTCTTCCTGAGAAGCCTTGAAAGCAGTGAAACGCTCCTATGTTGCAATAACTCAGAACCTCAATCTGAGTGTTCCCGGCAGAGGTCATTCGGCTGAACACAACCGTGGACTAATTAGAGCCAGATGTAGGCAGTGCCGTCCATAGTGCTGGATGGACAGTGTTGGCGTGCCAAACAACTGAGTTCTAGTTCTCAACACTTGCACAAAGTGCCATAAGTTGAGGTTCAACTTAATGCTCCGGTTGAGTAGAGTGTAGCCGTCAAAGCTGGAATCAGTAGCACTCAGGTGAGAAGAACGGGAAGCAGATATACCCAGTCCGCAGGCAGTTTCGTACGGGGACCAGCCTATCTGGCTGTCACGCCTGAATATTTGTAAACGCGGCTGAGCTAGGCAGGCGCAATTGTGCAGCAATGCAAACTGCATAACCTGGCCAAATTTCAATGGGTGTACAAGAAACCACGGGGGATTTACAAGGAGATGTTCACCCGGAACAGCCGAAGGCCTGCCGGCATCAAGACTCCGGAATTCTTCCTTAGAAGCCTTGAAAGCAGTGGAACGCTCCTATGTTGCAATAACTCAGAACCTCATTCTGAGTGTTGCCGGCAGAGGTCATTCGGCTGAACACAACCATGGACTAATTAGAGCCCGATGTAGGCAGTGCCGTCCATAGTGCTGGATGGACAGTGGTGGCGTGCGAAACAACTGAGCGCTAGTTCTCAACAGTTTCACAAAATGCCGTAAGTTGAGGTTCAACTTAATGCTCCGGTTGAGTAGAGTGTAGCCGTCAAAGCTGGAATCAGTAGCACTCAGGTGAGAAGAACGGGAAGCAGATATACCCAGTCCGCTGGCAGTGTCCTACGGGGACCAGCCTATCTGGCTGCCACGCCCGAATGTTTGTAACCGCGGCCGAGATAGGCAGGCGCAATTGAGCAGTAATGCAAACTGCATAACCTGTCCAAATTTCACGGGTGTACAAGAAATCACGGGGGATTTACAAGGAGATGTTCACCCAGAACAGCCGGAGGCCTGCCGGCAGCAAGATTCCGGTATTCTTCCTGAGAAGCCTTGAAAGCAGTGAAACGCTCCTATGTTGCAATAACTCAGAACCTCATTCTGAGTGTTCCCGGCAGAGGTCATTCGGCTGAACACAACCGTGGACTAATTAGAGACAGATGTAGGCAGTGCCGTCCATAGTGCTGGATGGAGAGAGGTGGCGTGCCAAACAACTGAGTTCTAGTGCTCAACACTTTCACAAAGTGCCATAAGTTGAGGTTCAACTTAATGCTCCGGTTGAGTAGAGTGTAGCCGTGAAAGGTGGAATCAGTAGCACTCAGGTGAGAAGAACGGGAAGCAGATATACCCAGTCCGCAGGCACTGTCGTACGGGGACCAGCCTATCTGGCTGCCACGGCTTAATGTTTGTAACCGCGGCCGAGCTAGGCAGGCGCAATTGTGCAGCAATGCAAACTGCATAACCTGGCCAAATTTCACGGGTGTACAAGAAACCACGGGGGATTTACAAGGAGATGTTCACCCGGAACAGCCGGAGGCCAGCCGGCAGCAAGATTCCGGAATTCTTCCTGAGAAGCCTTGAAGGCAGTGAAACGCTCCTATGTTGCAATAACTCAGAACCTCATTCTGAGTGTTGCCGGCAGAGGTCATTCGGCTGAACACAATCGTGGACTAATTAGAGCCAGAAGTAGGCAATGCCGTCCATAGTGCTGGATGGAGAGTGGTGGCGTGCCAAACAACTGAGCTCTAGTTCTCAACATTTTCACAAAGTGCCATAAGTTGAGGTTCAACTTACTGCTCCGGTTGAGTAGAGTGTAGCCGTCAAAGCTGAAATCAGTAGCACTCAGGTGAGAAGAACGGGAAGCAGATACACCCAGTCCGCTGGCAGAGTCCTACGGGGACCAGCCTATCTGGCTGCCACGCCTGAATGTTTTTAACCGTGGCTGAGCTAGGCAGGGGCAATTGTGCAGCAATGCAAACTGCATAACCTGGCCAAATTTCGCGGGTGTACAAGAAACCACGGGGTTTTACAAGGAGATGTTCACCCGGAACAGCCGGAGGCCTGCCGGCATCAAGATTCCAGAATTCTTCTTGAGAAGCCTTGAAAGCAGTGAAACGCTCCTATGTTGCAGTAACTCAGAACCTCAATCTGAGTGTTCCCAGCAGAGGTCATTCGGCTGAACACAATCGTGGACTAATTAGAGCCAGATGTAGGCAGTTCCGTCCATAGTGCTGGATGGACATTGGTATCGTGCCAAACAACTGAGCTCTAGTTCTCAACAGTTTCACAAAGTGCCATAAGTTGAGGTTCAACTTACTGCTCCGGTTGAGTAGAGTGTATCCTTCAAAGCTGAAATCAGTAGCACTCAGGTGAGAAGAACGGGAACCAGATATACCCAGTCCCCTGGCAGAGTCCTACGGGGACCAGACTTTCCGGCTGTCACGCCTGAATGTTTGCAACCGCGGCCGAGCTAGGCAGGGGCAATTGTGCAGCAATGCAAACTGCATAACCTGGCCAAATTTCACGGGTGTACAAGAAACCACGGCGGATTTACAAGGAGATGTTCACCCGGAACAGCTGGAGGCCTGCCGGCAGCAAGATTCCGGAATTCTTTCTGAGAAGCCTTGAAAGCAGTGAAACGCTCCTATGTTGCAATAACTCAGAACCTCATTCTGAGTGTTCCTGGCAGAGGTCATTAGGCTGAACACAACCGTGGACTAATTAGAGCCAGATGTAGGCAGTGCCGTCCATAGTGCTGGATGGAGAGTGGTGGCGTGCCAAACAACTGAGCTCTAGTTCTCAACAGTTTCACAAAGTGCCATAAGTTGAGGTTCAACTTACTGCTCCCGTTGAGTAGAGTGTAGCCGTCAAAGCTGGAATCAGTAGCACTCAGGTGAGAAGAACGGGAAGCAGATATACCCAGACGGCTGGCAGAGTCCTACGGGGACCAGCCTATCTGGCTGCCATGCCTGAATGTTTGCAACCGCGGCCGAGCTAGGCAGGCGCAATTGTGCAGCAATGCAAACTGCATAACCTGGCCGCACTTCACGGGTGTACAAGAAACCACGGGGGATTTACAAGGAGATGTTCACCCGGAAGAGCCCGAGGCCTGCCGGCAGCAAGATTCCGGAATTCTTCCTGAGAAGCCTTGAAAGCAGTGAAACGCTCCTATGTTGCAATAACTCAGAACCTCATTCTGAGTTTTCCTGGCAGAGGTCATTCGGCAGAATACAACCGTGGACTAATTAGAGCCAGAAGTAGCCAGTGCCGTCCATAGTGCTGGATGGAGAGTGGTGGCGTGCCAAACAACTGAGTTCTAGTTCTCAACAGTTTCACAAAGTGCCATAAGTTGAGGTTCAACTTACTGCTCTGCTTGAGTAGAGTGCAGCCGTCAAAGCTGAAATCAGTAGCACTCAGGTGAGAAGAACGGGAAGCAGATATACCTAGTCCGCTGGCAGAGTCCTACGGGGACCAGCTTATCTGGCTGCCACGACTGAATGTTTGTAACCGCGGCCGAGCTAGGCAGGGACAATTGTGCAGCAATGCAAACTTTATAACCTGGCCAAATTTCACGGGTGTACAAGAAACCACGGGGGATTTACCAGGAGATGTTCCCCGGGAACAGCCGGAGGCCTGCCGGCAGCAAGATTCCGGTATTCTTCCTGAGAAGCCTTGAAAGCAGTGAAACGCTCCTTTGTTGCAGTAACTCAGAACCTCAATCTGAGTGTTCCCAGCAGAGGTCATTCGGCTGAACACAATCGTGGACTAATTAGAGCCAGATGTAGGCAGTTCCGTCCATAGTGCTGGATGGACAGTGGTATCGTGCCAAACAACTGAGTTCTAGTTCTCAACAGTTTCACAAAGTGCCATAAGTTGAGGTTCAACTTACTGCTCCGGTTGAGTAGAGTGTAGCCTTCAAAGCTGAAATCAGTAGAACTCAGGTGAGAAGAACGGGAACCAGATATACCCAGTCCCATGGCTGAGTCCTACGGGGACCAGACTATCCGGCTGTCACGCCTGAATGTTTGCAACCGCGGCCGAGCTAGGGGCAATTGTGCAGCAATGCAAACTGCATAACCTGGCCAAATTTCACGGGTGTACAAGAAACCACGGGGGATTTACAAGGAGATGTTCACCCGGAAGAGCCGGAGGCTTGCCGGCAGCAAGTTTCGGGAATTCTTCCTGAGAAGCCTTGAAAGCAGTGAAACGCTCCTATGTTGCAATAACTCAGAACCTCATTCTGAGTGTTCCTGGCAGAGGTCATTCGGCTGAACACAACCGTGGACTAATTAGAGCCAGATGTAGGCCGTGCCGTCCATAGTGCTGGATGGAGAGTGGTGGCGTGCCAAACAACTGAGCTCTAGTTCTCAACAGTTTCACAAAGTGCCATAAGTTGAGGTTCAACTTACTGCTCCGGTTGAGTAGAGTGTAGCCGTCAAAGCTGGAATCAGTAGCACTCAGGTGAGAAGAACGGGAAGCAGAAATACCCAGTCGGCTGGCAGAGTCCTACGGGGACCAGCCTATCTGGCTGCCACGCCTGAATGTTTGCAACCGCGGCCGAGCTAGGCAGGCGCAATTGTGCAGCAATGCAAACTGCATAACCTGGCCGCACTTCACCGGTGTACAAGAAACCAAGGGGGATTTACAAGGAGATGTTCACCCGGAATAGCCGGAGTCCTGCCGGCAGCAAGATTCCGGAATTCTTCCTGAGAAGCCTTGAAATCAGTGAAACGCTCCTATGTTGCAATAACTCAGAACCTCATTCTGAGTGTTCCCGGCAGAGGTCATTCGGCAGAACACAACCGTGGACTAATTAGATCCAGAAGTAGGCAGTGCCGTCTATAGTGCTGGATGGAGAGTGGTGGTGAGCCAAACAACTGAGTTCTAGTTCTCAACAGTTTCACAAAGTGCCATAAGTTGAGGTTCAACTTACTGCTCTGCTTGAGTAGAGTGCAGCCGTCAAAGCTGAAATCAGTAGCACTCAGGTGAGAAGAACGGGAAGCAGATATACCCAGTCCGCTGGCAGAGTCCTACGGGGACCAGCCTATCTGGCTGCCACGCCTGAATGTTTGCAACCGCGGCCGAGCTAGGCAGGCGCAATTGTGCAGCAATGAAAACTGCATAACCTGGCCAAATTTCCCGGGTGTACAAGAAACCACGGGGGATTTACAAGGAGATGTTCACCCGGTAGAGACGGTGGCCTGCCGGCAGCAAGATTCCGGAATTCTTCCTGAGAAGCATTGAAAGCAGTGAAACGCTCCTATGTTGCAATAACTCAGAACCTCATTCTGAGTGTTGCCGGCATAGGTCATTCGGCTGAACACAACCGTGGACTAATTAGAGCCAGATGTAGGCAGTGCCGTCCATAGTGCTGGATGGACAGTGGTGGCGTGCCAAACAACTGAGCTCTAGTTCTCAACAGTTTCACAAATTGCCATAAGTTGAGGTTCAACTTACTGCTCTGCTTGAGTAGAGTGCAGCCGTCAAAGCTGAAATCAGTAGCACTCAGGTGAGAAGAACGGGAAGCAGATATACCCAGTCCGCTGGCAGAGTCCTACGGGGACCAGCCTATCTGGCTGCCACGCCTGAATGTTTGTAACCGCGGCCGAGCTAGGCAGGGAAAATTGTGCAGCAATGCAAACTGCATAACCTGGCCAAATTTCACGGGTGTACAAGAAACCACGGGGGATTTACAAGGAGATGTTTACCCGGTAGAGACGGTGGCCTGCCGGCCACAAGATTCCGGAATTCTTCCTAAGAAGCATTGAAAGCAGTGAAACGCTCCTATGTTGCAATAACTCAGAACCTCATTCTGAGTGTTGCCGGCATAGGTCATTCGGCTGAACACAACCGTGGACTAATTAGAGCCAGATGTAGGCAGTGCCGTCCATAGTGCTGGATGGACAGTGGTGGCGTGCCAAACAACTGAGCTCTAGTTCTCAACACTTTCACAAAGTGCCATAAGTTGAGGTTCAACTTACTGCTCTGCTTGAGTAGAGTGCAGCGGTCAAAGCTGAAATCAGTAGCACTCAGGTGAGAAGAACGGGAAGCAGATATACCCAGTCGGCTGGCAGAGTCCTATGAGGACCAGCCTATCTGGCAGCCACGCCTGAATGTTTGCAACCGCGGCTGAGCTAGGCAGGCGCAATTGTGCAGCAATGCAAACTGCGTAACCTGGCCACATTTCACGGGTGTACAAGAAACCACGGGGGATTTACAAGGAGATGTTCACCCGGAACAGTCAGAGGCCTGCTGGCAGCAAGATTGCGGAATTCTTCCTGAGAAGCCTTGAAAGCAGTGAAACGCTCCTATGTTGCAATAACTCAGGACCTCATTCTGAGTGTTGCCGGCAGAGGTCATTCGGCTGAACACAACCGTGGACTAATTAGAGCCAGATGTAGGCAGTGCCGTCCATAGTGCTGGATGGACAGTGGTGGCGTGCCAAACAACTGAGCTCTAGTTCTCAACAGTTTCACAAAGTGCCATAAGTTGAGGTTCAACTTACTGCTGTGCTTGAGTAGAGTGCAGCCGTCAAAGCTGAAATCAGTAGCACTCAGGTGAGAAGAACGGGAAGCAGATATACCCAGTCCGCTGGCAGAGTCCTACGGGGACCAGCCTATCTGGCTGCCACGTCTGAATGTTTGTAACCGCGGCCGAGCTAGGCAGGGACAATTGTGCAGCAATGCAAACTGCATAAAATGGCCAAACTTCACGGGTGTACAAGAAACCACGGGGGATTTACAAGGAGATGTTCACCCGGAACAGCCGGAGGCCTGCCGGTAGCAAGGTTCCGGAATTCTTCCTGAAAAGCCTTGAAAGCACTGAAACGCTCCTATGTTGCAGTAACTCAGAACCTCAATCTGAGTGTTCCCAGCAGAGGTCATTCGGCTGAACACAATCGTGGACTAATTAGAGCCAGATGTAGGCAGTTCCGTCCATCGTGCTGGATGGACAGTGGTATCGTGCCAAACAACTGAGTTCTAGTTCTCAACAGTTTCACAAAGTGCCATAAGTTGAGGTTCAACTTACTGCTCCGGTTGAGTAGAGTGTAGCCGTCAAAGCTGAAATCAGAAGCACTCAGGTGAGAAGAACGGGAAGCAGATATACCCAGTCGGCTGGCAGAGTCCTACGGGACCAGCCTATCTGGCTGCCACGACTGAATGTTTGCAACCGCGGCTGAGCTAGGCAGGCGCAATTGTGCAGAAATGCAAACTGCATAACCTGGCCAAATTTCACGGGTGTACAAGAAACCACGGGGGATTTACAAGGAGATGTTCACCCGGAAGAGCCGGAGGCCTGCCGGCAGCAAGATTCCGGAATTCTTCCTGAGAAGCCTTGAAAGCAGTGAAACGCTCCTATGTTGCAATAACTCAGAACCTCATTCTGAGTGTTCCTGGCAGAGGTCATTCGGCTGAACACAACCGTGGACTAATTAGAGCCAGATGTAGGCAGTGCCGTCCATAGTGCTGGATGGACAGTTGTGGCGTGCCAAACAACTGAGATCTAGTTCTCATCACTTTCACAAAGTGCCATAAGTTGAGGTTCAACTTACTGCTCCGGTTGAGTAGAGTGCAGCCGTCAAAGCTGAAATCAGTAGCACTCAGGTGAGAAGAACGGGAAGCAGATATACCCAGTCCGCTGGCAGAGTCCTACGGGGACCAGCCTATCAGGCTGCCACGACTGAATGTTTGCAACCGCGGCCGAGCTAGGCAGGCCCAATTGTGCAGCAATGCAAACTGCATAACCTGGCCAAATTTCACGGGTGTACAAGAAACCACGGGGGATTTACAAGGAGATGTTCACCCGGAAGAGCCGGAGGCTTGCCGGCAGCAAGATTCGGGAATTCTTCCTGAGAAGCCTTGAAAGCAGTGAAACGCTCCTATGTTGCAATAACTCAGAACCTCAATCTGAGTGTTCCCGGCAGAGGTCATTCGGCTGAACACAACCGTGGACTAATTAGAGCCAGATGTAGGCAGTGCCGTCCATAGTGCTGGATGGACAGTGTTGGCGTGCCAAACAACTGAGTTCTAGTTCTCAACACTTGCACAAAGTGCCATAAGTTGAGGTTCAACTTAATGCTCCGGTTGAGTAGAGTGTAGCCGTCAAAGCTGGAATCAGTAGCACTCAGGTGAGAAGAACGGGAAGCAGATATACCCAGTCCGCAGGCAGTTTCGTACGGGGACCAGCCTATCTGGCTGCCACGCCTGAATATTTGTAAACGCGGCTGAGCTAGGCAGGCGCAATTGTGCAGCAATGCAAACTGCATAACGTGGCCAAATTTCACGGGTGTACAAGAAACCACGGGGGATTTACAAGGAGATGTTCACCCGGAACAGCCGGAGGACTGCCGGCAGCAAGATTCCGGAATTCTTCCTGAGAAGCCTTGAAAGCAGTGAAACGCTCCTATGTTGCAATAACTCAGAACCTCATTTTGAGTGTTGCCGGCAGAGGTCATTCGACTGAACACAATCGTGGACTAATTAGAGCCAGATGTAGGCAGTGCCGTCCATAGTGCTGGATGGACAGTGGTGGCGTGCCAAACAACTGAGCTCTAGTTCTCAATATTTTCACAAAGTGCCATAAGTTGAGGTTCAACTTACTGCTCCGGTTGAGTAGAGTGTAGCCGTCAACGCTGGAATCAGTAGCACTCAGGTGAGAAGAACGGGAAGCAGATATACCCAGTCCGCTGGCAGAGTCCTACGGGGGCCAGCCTATATGGCTGCCACGCCTGAACGTTTGCAACCGCGGCCGAGCTAGGCAGGCGCAATTGTGCAGCAATGCAAACTGCATAACCTGTCCAAATTTCACGGGTGTACAAGAAACCACGGGGGATTTACAAGGAGATGTTCACCCCGAACAGCCGGAGGCCTGCCGGCAGCAAGATTCCGGTATTCTTCCTGAGAAGCCTTGAAAGCAGTGAAACGCTCCTATGTTGCAGTAACTCAGAACCTCAATCTGAGTGTTCCCAGCAGAGGTCATTCGGCTGAAGACAATCGTGGACTAATTAGAGCCAGATGTAAGCAGTTCCGTCCATAGTGCTGGATGGACAGTGGTATCGTGCCAAACAACTGAGTTCTAGTTCTCAACAGTTTCACAAAGTGCCATAAGTTGAGGTTCAACTTACTGCTCCGGTTGAGTAGAGTGTAGCCGTCAAAGCTGAAATCAGTAGCACTCAGGTGAGAAGAACGGGAAGCAGATATACCCAGTCGGCTGGCAGAGTCCTACGGGGACCAGCCTATCTGGCTGCCACGCCTGAATGTTTGCAACCGCGGCCGAGCTAGCAGGGGCAATTGTGCAGAAATGCAAACTGCATAACCTGTCCAAATTTCAAGGGTGTACAAAAACCACGGGGGATTTACAAGGAGATGTTCACCCGGAAAAGCCGGAGGCCGGCCGGCAGCAAGATTCCGGAATTCTTCCTGAGAAGCCTTGAAAGCAGTGAAACGCTCCTATGTTGCAATAACTCAGAACCTCATTCTGAGTGTTCCTGGCAGAGGTCATTCGGCTGAACACAACCGTGGACTAATTAGAGCCAGATGTAGGCAGTGCCGTCCATAGTGCTGGATGGACAGTGGTGGCATGCCAAACAACTGAGCTCTAGTTCTCAACAGTTTCACAAAGTGCCATAAGTTCATGTTCAACTTACTGCTCTGCTTGAGTAGAGTGCAGCCGTCAAAGCTGAAATCAGTAGCACTCAGGTGAGAAGAACGGGAAGCAGATATACCGAGTCCGCTGGCAGAGTCCTACGGGCCCAGTCTTTATGGCTGCCACGCCTGAATGTTTGCAACCGCGGCCGAGCTAGGCAGGCGCAATTGTGCAGCAATGCAAACTGCATAACCTGGCCAAATTTCACGGATGTACAAGAAACCACGGGGAATTTACAAGGAGATGTTCACCCGGAACAGCCGGAGGCCTGCCGGCAGCAAGATTCCGGAATTCTTCCTGAGAAGCCTTGAAGGCAGTGAAACGCTCCTATGTTGCAATAACTCAGAACCTCATTCTGAGTGTTGCCGGCAGAGGTCATTCGGCTGAACACAATCGTGGACTAATTAGAGCCAGAAGTAGGCAATGCCGTCCATAGTGCTGGATGGAGAGTGGTGGCGTGCCAAACAACTGAGCTCTAGTTCTCAACATTTTCACAAAGTGCCATAAGTTGAGGTTCAACTTACTGCTCCGGTTGAGTAGAGTGTAGCCGTAAAAGCTGAAATCAGTAGCACTCAGGTGAGAAGAACGGGAAGCAGATACACCCAGTCCCCAGGCAGAGTCCAACGGGACCAGCCTATCTGGCTGCCACGCCTGAATATTTTTAACCGTGGCCGAGCTAGGCAGGGGCAATTGTGAAGCAATGCAAACTGCATAACCTGGCCAAATTTCGCGGGTGTACAAGAAACCACGGGGTTTTACAAGGAGATGTTCACCCGGAACAGCCGGAGGCCTGCCGGCATCAAGATTCCGGAATTCTTCCTGAGAAGCCTTGAAAGCAGTGAAACGCTCCTATGTTGCAGTAACTCAGAACCTCAATCTGAGTGTTCCCAGCAGAGGTCATTCGGCTGAACACAATCGTGGACTAATTAGAGCCAGATGTAGGCAGTTCCGTCCATAGTGCTGGATGGACATTGGTATCGTGCCAAACAACTGAGCTCTAGTTCTCAACAGTTTCACAAAGTGCCATAAGTTGAGGTTCAACTTACTGCTCCGGTTGAGTAGAGTGTATCCTTCAAAGCTGAAATCAGTAGCACTCAGGTGAGAAGAACGGGAACCAGATATACACAGTCCCCTGGCAGAGTCCTACGGGGACCAGACTATCCGGCTGTCACGCCTGAATGTTTGCAACCGCGGCCGAGCTAGGCAGGGGCAATTGTGCAGCAATGCAAACTGCATAACCTGGCCAAATTTCACGGGTGTACAAGAAACCACGGGGGATTTACAAGGAGATGTGCACCCGGAACAGCTGGAGGCCTGCCGGCAGCAAGATTCCGGAATTCTTCCTGAGAAGCCTTGAAACCAGTGAAACGCTCCTATGTTGCAATAACTCAGAACCTCATTCTGAGTGTTCCTGGCAGAGGTCATTAGGCTGAACACAACCGTGGACTAATTAGAGCCAGATGTAGGCAGTGCCGTCCATAGTGCTGGATGGAGAGTGGTGGCGTGCCAAACAACTGAGCTCTAGTTCTCAACACTTTCACAAAGTGCCATAAGTTGAGGTTCAACTTACTGCTCCGGTTGAGTAGAGTGTAGCCGTCAAAGCTGGAATCAGTAGCACTCATGTGAGAAGAACGGGAAGCAGATATACCCAGACGGCTGGCAGAGTCCTACGGGGACCAGCCTATCTGGCTGCCACGCCTGAATGTTTGCAACCGCGGCCGAGCTAGGCAGGCGCAATTGTGCAGCAATGCAAACTGCATAACCTGGCCGCACTTCACGGGTGTACAAGAAACCACGGGGGATTTACAAGGAGATGTTCACCCGGAAAAGCCGGAAGCCTGCCGGCAGCAAGATTCTGGAATTCTTCCTGAGAAGCCTTGAAAGCAGTGAAACGCTCCTATGTTGCAATAACTCAGAACCTCATTCTGAGTGTTGCCGGCAGAGGTCATTCGGCTGAACACTACCGTGGACTAATTAGAGCCAGATGTAGGCAGTGCCGTCCATAGGGCTGGATGGACAGTGGTGGCGTGCCAAACAACTGAGCTCTAGTTCTCAACAGTTTCACAAAGTGCCATAAGTTGAGGTTCATCTTACTGCTCTGCTTGAGTAGAGTGCAGCCGTCAAAGCTGAAATCAGTAGCACTCAGGAGAGAAGAACGGGAAGCAGATATACCCAGTCCGCTGGCAGAGTCCTACGGGGGCCAGCCTATATGGCTGCCACGCCTGAATGTTTGCAACCGCGGCTGAGCTAGGCAGGGGCAATTGTGTAGCAATGCAAACTGCATAACCTGTCCAAATTTCACGGGTGTACAAGAAACCACGGGGGATTTATAAGGAGATGTTCACTCGGAAGAGCCGGAGGCCTGCCGGCATCAAGACTCCGGAATTCTTCCTGAGAAGCCTTGAAAGCAGTGAAACGCTCCTATGTTGCAATAACTCAGAACCTCATTCTGAGTGTTGCCGGCAGAGGTCATTAGGCTGAACACAACCGTGGACTAATTAGAGCCAGATGTAGGCAGTGCCGTCCATAGTGCTGGATGGACAGTGGTGGCGTGCCAAACAACTGAGCTCTAGTTCTCAACACTTTCACCAAGTGCCATAAGTTGAGGTTCAACTTACTGCTCCGGTTGAGTAGAGTGTAGCCGTCAAAGCTGTAATCAGTAGCACTCAGGTGAGAAGAACGAGAAGCAGATATACCCAGTCGGCTGGCAGAGTCCTACGGGGACCAGCCTATCTGGCTGCCACGCCTGAATGTTTGCAACCGCGGCCGAGCTAGGCAGGCGCAATTGTGCAGCAATGCAAACTGCATAACCTGGCCGCACTTCACGGGTGTACAAGAAACCACGGGGGATTTACAAGGAGATGTTCACCCGGAACAGCCAGAGGCCTGCTGGCAGCAAGATTCCGGAATTCTTCCTGAGAAGCCTTGAAAGCAGTGAAACGCTCCTATGTTGCAATAACTCAGAACCTCATTCTGAGTGTTGCCGGCAGAGGTCATTCGGCTGAACACAACCGTGGACTAATTAGAGCCAGATGTAGGCAGTGCCGTCCATAGTGCTGGATGGACAGTGGTGGCGTGCCAAACAACTGAGCTCTAGTTCTCAACAGTTTCACAAAGTGCCATAAGTTGAGGTTCAACTTACTGCTCTGCTTGAGTAGATTGCAGCCGTCAAACTGAAATCAGTAGCACTCAGGTGAGAAGAACAGGAAGCAGATATACCCAGTCCGCTGGCAGAGTCCTACGGGGACCTTCCAATCTGGCTGCCACGCCTGAATGTTTGCAACCACGGCCGAGCTAGGCAGGGGCAATTGTGCAGCAATGCAAACTGCATAACCTGGCCAAATTTCACGGGTGTACAAGAAACCACGGGGGATTTACAAGGAGATGTTCACCCGGAAGAGCCGGAGGCCTCCCGGCAGCAAGATTCCGGAATTCTTCCTGAGAAGCCTTGAAAGCAGTGAAACGCTCCTATGTTGCAATAACTCAGAACCTCATTCTGAGTGTTCCTGGCAGAGGTCATTCGGCTGAACACAACCGTGGACTAATTAGAGCCAGATGTAGGCAGTGCCGTCCATAGTGCTGGATGGACAGTGGTGGCGTGCCAAACAACTGAGCTCTAGTTCTCATCACTTTCACAAAGTGCCATAAGTTGAGGTTCAACTTACTGCTCCGGTTGAGTAGAGTGCAGCCGTCAAAGCTGAAATCAGTAGCACTCAGGTGAGAAGAACGGGAAGCAGATATACCCAGTCGGCTTGCAGAGTCCTACGGGGACCAGCCTATCAGGCTGCCACGACTGAATGTTTGCAACCGCGGCCGAGCTAGGCAGGCCCAATTGTGCAGCAATGCAAACTGCATAACCTGGCCAAATTTCACGGGTGTACAAGAAACAACGGGGGATTTACAAGGAGATGTTCACCCGGTAGAGCCGGAGGCTTGCCGGCAGCAAGATTCGGGAATTCTTCCTGAGAAGCCTTGAAAGCAGTGAAACGCTCCTATGTTGCAATAACTCAGAACCTCAATCTGAGTGTTCCCGGCAGAGGTCATTCGGCTGAACACAACCGTGGACTAATTAGAGCCAGATGTAGGCAGTGCCGTCCATAGTGCTGGATGGACAGTGTTGGCGTGCCAAACAACTGAGTTCTAGTTCTCAACACTTGCACAAAGTGCCATAAGTTGAGGTTCAACTTAATGCTCCGGTTGAGTAGAGTGTAGCCGTCAAAGCTGGAATCAGTAGCACTCAGGTGAGAAGAACGGGAAGCAGATATACCCAGTCCGCAGGCAGTTTCGTACGGGGACCAGCCTATCTGGCTGTCACGCCTGAATATTTGTAAACGCGGCTGAGCTAGGCAGGCGCAATTGTGCAGCAATGCAAACTGCATAACCTGGCCAAATTTCACGGGTGTACAAGAAACCACGGGGGATTTACAAGGAGATGTTCACCCGGAACAGCCGGAGGACTGCCGGCAGCAAGATTCCGGAATTCTTCCGGAGAAGCCTTGAAAGCAGTGAAACGCTCCTATGTTGCAATAACTGAGAACCTCATTTTGAGTGTTGCCGGCAGAGGTCATTCGACTGAACACAATCGTGGACTAATTAGAGCCAGATGTAGGCAGTGCCGTCCATAGTGCTGGATGGACAGTGGTGGCTTGCCAAACAAGTGAGCTCTAGTTCTCAACATTTTCACAAAGTGCCATAAGTTGAGGTTCAACTTACTGCTCCGGTTGAGTAGAGTGTAGCCGTCAACGCTGGAATCAGTAGCACTCAGGTGAGAAGAACGGGAAGCAGATATACCCAGTCCGCTGGCAGAGTCCTACGGGGGCCAGCCTATATGGCTGCCACGCCTGAATGTTTGCAACCGCGGCCGAGCTAGGCAGGCGCAATTGTGCAGCAATGCAAACTGCATAACCTGTCCAAATTTCACGGGTGTACAAGAAACCACGGGGGATTTACAAGGAGATGTTCACCCGGAACAGCCGGAGGCCTGCCGGCAGCAAGATTCCGGTATTCTTCCTGAGAAGCCTTGAAAGCAGTGAAACGCTCCTATGTTGCAGTAACTCAGAACCTCAATCTGAGTGTTCCCAGCAGAGGTCATTCGGCTGAAGACAATCGTGGACTAATTAGAGCCAGATGTAGGCAGTTCCGTCCATAGTGCTGGATGGACAGTGGTATCGTGCCAAACAACTGAGTTCTAGTTCTCAACAGTTTCACAAAGTGCCATAAGTTGAGGTTCAACTTACTGCTCCGGTTGAGTAGAGTGTAGCAGTCAAAGCTGAAATCAGTAGCACTCAGGTGAGAAGAACCGGAAGCAGATATACCCAGTCGGCTGGCAGAGTCCTACGGGGACCAGCCTATCTGGCTGCCACGCCTGAATGTTTGCAACCGCGGCCGAGCTAGCAGGGGCAATTGTGCAGAAATTCAAACTGCATAACCTGTCCAAATTTCAAGGGTGTACAAGAAACCACGGGGGATTTACAAGGAGATGTTCACCCGGAAGAGCTGGAGGCCTGCCGGCAGCAAGATTCCGGAATTCTTCCTGAGAAGCCTTGAAAGCAGTGAAACGCTCCTATGTTGCAATAACTCAGAACCTCATTCTGAGTGTTCCTGGCAGAGGTCATTAGGCTGAACACAACCGTGGACTAATTAGAGCCAGATGTAGGCAGTGCCGTCCATAGTGCTGGATGGAGAGTGGTGGCGTGCCAAACAACTGAGCTCTAGTTCTCAACAGTTTCACAAAGTGCCATAAGTTGAGGTTCAACTTACTGCTCCGGTTGAGTAGAGTGTAGTCGTCAAAGCTGGAATCAGTAGCACTCAGGTGAGAAGAACGGGAAGCAGATATACCCAGTCGGCTGGCAGAGTCCGACGGGGACCAGCCTATCTGGCTGCCACGCCTGAATGTTTGCAACCGCGGCCGAGCTAGCAGGGGCAAATGTGCAGAAATGCAAACTGCATAACCTGTCCAAATTTCACGGGTGTACAAGAAACCACGGGGGATTTACAAGGAGATGTTCACCCAGAAGAGCCGGAGGCCTGCCGGCAGCAAGATTCCGGAATTCTTCCTGAGAAGCCTTGAAAGCAGTGAAACGCTCCTATGTTGCAAGAACTCAGAACCGCATTCTGAGTATTCCCAGCAGAGGTCATTCGGCTGAACACAATAGTGGACTAATTAGAGCCAGATGTAGGCAGTGCTGTCCATAGTGCTGGATGGACAGTGGTGGCGAGCCAAACAACTGAGCTCTAGTTCTCAACACTGTCACCAAGTGCCATGAGTTGAGGTTCAACTTACTGCTCCGGTTGAGTAGAGTGTAGCCGTCAAAGCTGGAATCAGTAGCACTCAGGTGAGAAGAACGGGAAGCAGATATACCCAGTCCGCTGGCAGTGTCCTACTGGGACCAGCGTATCTGGCTGCCACGCCCGAATGTTTGTAACCGCGGCCGAAATAGGCAGGCGCAATTGAGCAGCAATGCAAACTGCATAACCTGTCCAAATTTCACGGGTGTACAAGAAACCACGGGGGATTTACAAGGAGATGTTCACCCGGAACAGCCGGAGGCCTGCCGGCAGCAAGATTCCGGAATTCTTCCTGAGCAGCCTTGAAAGCAGTGAAGCGCTCCTGTGTTGCAATAACTCAGAACCTCAATCTGAGTGTTCCCAGCAGAGGTCATTCGGCTGAACACAAACGTGGACTAATTAGAGCCAGATGTAGGCAGTGCCGTCCATAGTGCTTGATGGACAGTGGTGGCGTGCCAAACAACTGAGCTCTAGTTCTCAACAGTTTCACAAAGTGCCATACGTAGAGGTTCAACTTAATGGCCGGTTGATTAGACTGTAGCCGTCAACGCTGGAATCAGTAGCACTCAGGTGAGAAGAACGGGAAGCAGATATACCCAGTCCGCTTGCAGAGTCCTACGGGGACTAGCCTATCTGGCTGCCACGCCTGAATGTTTGCAACGGCGGCCGAGCTAGGCAGGCGCAATTGTGCAGTAATGCAAACTGCATAACCTGGCCAAATTTCATGGGTGTACAAGAAACCACGGGGGATTTACATGGAGATGTTCAGCCGGAACAGCCGGCAGCCTTCCGGCAGCAAGATTTCGGAATTCTTCCTGAGAAGCCTTGAAAGCAGTGAAACGCTCCTGTGTTGCAATAACTCAGAACCTCATTCTGAGTTTTCCCGGCAGAGGTCATTCGGCTGAACACAACCGTGGACTAATTGGAGCCAGATGTAGGCAGTGCCGTCCATAGTGCTGGATGGAGAGTGGTGGCGTGCCAAACAACTGAGCGCTAGTTCTCAAAAGTTTCACAAAGTGCCACAAGTTGAGGTACAACTTAATGCTCCGGTTGAGTAGAGTGTAGCCGTCAAAGCTGGAATCAGTAGCACTCAGGTGAAAAGAATGGTAAGCAGATATACCCAGTCCGCTGGCAGTGTCCTACGGGGACCAGCCTATCTGGCTGCCACGCCTGAATGTTTGCAACCGCGGCCGAGCTAGGCAGGCGCAATCGTGCAGCAATGCAAACTGCATACCCAAATTTCACGGGTGTACAAGAAACCACGGGGGATTTATAAGGAGATGTTCACTCGGAAGAGCCGGAGGCCTGCCGGCATCAAGACTCCGGAATTCTTCCTGAGAAGCCTTGAAAGTAGTGAAACGCTCCTATGTTGCAATAACTCAGAACCTCATTCTGAGTGTTGCCAGCAGAGGTCATTCGGCTGAAGACAACCGTGGACTAATTAGAGCCAGATGTAGGCAGTGCCGTCCATAGTGCTGGATGGACAGTTGTGGAGTACCAAACAACTGAGCTCTAGTTCTCAACAGTTTCACAAAGTGCCATAAGTTGAGGTTCAACTTAATGCTCCGGTTGAGTAGACTGTAGCCGTCAAAGCTGGAATCAGTAGCACTCAGGTGAGAAGAACGGGAAGCAGATATACCCAGTCGGCTGGCAGAGTCCTCCGGGGACCAGCCTATCTGGCTGCCACGCCTGAATGTTTGTAACCGCGGCCGAGCTAGGCAGGCGCAATTGTGCAGCAATGCAAACTGCATAACCTGGCCAAATTTCACGGGTGTACAAGAAACCACGGGGGATTTACAAGGAGATGTTCACCCCGAACAGCCGGAGGCATGCCGGCAGCAAGATTCCGGAATTCTTCCTGAGAAGCCTTGAAAGCAGTGAAACGCTCCTATGTTGCAGTAACTCAGAACCTCATTCTGAGTGTTCCTGGCAGAGGTCATTCGGCTGAACACAACCGTGGACCAATTAGAGCCAGATGTAGGCAGTTCCGTCCATAGTGCTGGAAGGACAGTGGTATCGTGCCAAACAACTGAGTTCTAGTTCTCAACAGTTTCACAAAGTGCCAAGTTGAGGTTCAACTTACTGCTCCGGATGAGTAGAGTGTAGCCGTCAAAGCTGAAATCAGTAGCACTCAGGTGAGAAGAACGGGAAGCAGATATACCCAGTCGGCTGGCAGAGTCCTACGGGGACCAGCCTATCTGGCTGCCACGCCTGAATGTTTGCAACCGCGGCCGAGCTAGGCAGGCGCAATTGTGCAGCAATGCAAACTGCATAACCTGGCTGCACTTCACGGGTGTACAAGAAACCACGGGGGATTTACAAGGAGATGTTCACCCAGAACAGCCAGAGGCCTGCTGGCAGCAAGATTCCGGAATTCTTCCTGAGAAGCCTTGAAAGCAGTGAAACGCTCCTATGTTGCAATAACTCAGAACCTCATTCTGAGTGTTGCTGGCAGAGGTCATTCGGCTGAACACAACCGTGGACTAATTAGAGCCAGATGTAGGCAGTGCCGTCCATAGTGCTGGATGGACAGTGGTGGCGTGCCAAACAACTGAGCTCTAGTTCTCAACACTGTCACCAAGTGCCATGAGTTGAGGTTCAACTTACTGCTCCGGTTGAGTAGAGTGTAGCCGTCAAAGCTGGAATCAGTAGCACTCAGGTGAGAAGAACGGGAAGCAGATATACCCAGTCCGCTGGCAGTGTCCTACGGGGACCAGCCTATCTGGCTGCCACGCCCGAATGTTTGTAACCGCGGCCGAGATAGGCAGGCGCAATTGAGGAGCAATGCAAACTGCATAACCTGTCCAAATTTCACGGGTGTACAAGAAACCACGGGGGATTTACAAGGAGATGTTCACCCGGAACAGCCGGAGGCCTGCCGGCAGCAAGATTCCGGAATTCTTCCTGAGAAGCCTTGAAAGCAGTGAAGCGCTCCTGTGTTGCAATAACTCAGAACCTCAATCTGAGTGTTCCCAGCAGAGGTCATTCGGCTGAACACAAACGTGGACTAATTAGAGCCAGATGTAGGCAGTGCCGTCCATAGTGCTTGATGGACAGTGGTGGCGTGCCAAACAACTGAGCGCTAGTTCTCAACAGTTTCACAAAATGCCGTAAGTTGAGGTTCAACTTAATGCTCGGGTTGAGTAGAGTGTAGCCGTCAAAGCTGGAATCAGTAGAACTCAGGTGAGAAGAACGGGAAGCAGATATACCCAGTCCGTTGGCAGTGTCCTACGGGTACAGCCTATCTGGCTGCAACTCCTGAATGTTTGCAACCGCGGCCGAGCGAGTCAGGCCCAATTGTGCAGCAATGCAAACTGCATAACCTGTCCAAATTTCACGGGTGTACAAGAAACCACGGGGGATTTACAAAGAAAATTTCACCCGGAACAGCCAGAGGCCTGCCGGCAGCAAGTTTCCGGAATTCTTCCTGAGAAGCCTTGAAAGCAGTGAAACGCTCCTATGTTGCAATAACTCAGAACCTCATTCTGAGTATTCCCGGCAGAGGTCATTCGGCTGAACACAACCGTGGACTAATTAGAGCCAGATGTAGGCAGTGCCGTCCATAGTGCTGGATGGACAGTGGTGGCGTGCCAAACAACTGAGCTCTAGTTTTCAACAGTTTCACAAAGTGCCATACGTAGAGGTTCAACTTAATGCTCCGGTTGAGTAGACTGTAGCCGTCAACGCTGGAATCAGTAGCACTCAGGTGAGAAGAACGGGAAGCAGATATACCCAGTCCGCTTGCAGAGTCCTACGGGGACCAGACTATCTGGCTGCCACGCCTGAATGTTTGCAACCGCGGCCGAGCTAGGCAGGCGCAATTGTGCAGTAAGGCAAACTGCATAACCTGGCCAAATTTCACGGGTGTACAAGAAACCACGGGGGATTTACAAGGAGATGTTCAGCCGGAACAGCCGGCAGCCTTCCGGCAGCAAGATTCCGGAATTCTTCCTGAGAAGCCTTGAAAGCAGTGAAACGCTCCTGTGTTGCAATAACTCAGAACCTCATTCTGAGTGTTCCCGGCAGAGGTCATTCGGCTGAACACAACCGTGGACTAATTGGAGCCAGATGTAGGCAGTGCCGTCCATAGTGCTGGATGGAGAGTGGTGGCGTGCCAAACAACTGAGCGCTAGTTCTCAAAAGTTTCACAAAGTGCCATAAGTTGAGGTGCAACTTAATGCTCCGGTTGAGTAGAGTGTAGCCGTCAAAGCTGGAATCAGTAGCACTCAGGTGAAAAGAATGGTAAGCAGATATACCCAGTCCGCTGGCAGTGTCCTACGGGGACCAGCCTATCTGGCTGCCACGCCTGAATGTTTGTAACCGCGGCCGAGCTAGGCAGGCGTAATTGTGCAGCAATGCAAACTGCATAACCTGGCCAAATTTCACGGGTGTACAAGAACCCACGGGGGATTTATAAGGAGATGTTCACCCGGAAGAGCCGGAGGCCTGCCGGCAGCGAGATTCCGGAATTCTTCCTGAGAAGCCTTGAAAGCACTGAAACGCTCCTATGTTGCAGTAACTCAGGAACTCAATCTGAGTGTTCCCAGCAGAGGTCATTTGGCTGAACACAATCGTGGACTAATTAGAGCCAGATGTAGGCAGTTCCGTCCATAGTGCTGGATGGACAGTGGTATCGTGCCAAACAACTGAGCTCTAGTTCTCAACAGTTTCACAAAGTGCCATAAGTTGAGGTTCAACTTACTGCTCCGGTTGAGTAGAGTGTAGCCGTCAAAGCTGAAATCAGTAGCACTCAGGTGAGAAGAACGGGAAGCAGATATACCCAGTCGGCTAGCAGAGTCCTACGGGGACCAGCCTATCTGGCTGCCACGCCTGAATGTTTGCAACCGCGGCCGAGCTAGGCAGGGGCAATTGTGCAGCAATGGAAACTGCATAACCTGTCCAAATTTCACGGGTGTACAAGAAACCACGCGGGATTTAGAAGGAGATGTTCACCTGAAAGAGCCGGAGGCCTGCCGGCAGCAAGATTCCGGAATTCTTCCTGAGAAGCCTTGAAAGCAGTAAAACGCTCATATGTTGCAATAACTCAGAACCTCATTCTGAGTGTTCCTGGCAGAGGTCATTCGGCTGAACACAACCGTGGACCAATTAGAGCCAGATGTAGGCAGTGCCGTCCATAGTGCTGGATGGACAGTGGTGGCGTGCCAAACAACTGAGCTCTAGTTCTCAACAGTTTCACAAAGTGCCATAAGTTGAGGTTCAACTTACTGCTCCGGTTGAGTAGAGTTTAGCCGTCAAAGCTGGAATCAGTAGCACTCAGGTGAGAAGAACGGGAAGCAGATATACACAGTCGGCTGGCAGAGTCCTACCGGGACCAGCCTATCTGGCTGCCACGCCTGAATGTTTGCAACCGCGGCCGAGCTAGGCAGGCGCAATTGTGCAGCAATGCAAACTGCATAACCTGTCCGAATTTCACGGGTGTACAAGAAACCACGGGGGATTTACAAGGAGATGTTCACCCGGAAGGGCCGGAGTCCACCCGGCAGCAAGATTCCGGAATTCTTCCTGAGAAGCCTTGAAAGCAGTGAAACGCTCCTATGTTGCAATAACTCAGAACCTCATTCTGAGTGTTGCCGGCAGAGGTCATTCGGCTGAACTCAACCGTGGACTAATTAGAGCCAGATGTAGGCAGTGCCGTCCATAGTGCTGGATGGACAGTGGTATCGTGCCAAACAACTGAGCTCTAGTTCTCAACAGTTTCACAAAGTGCCATAAGTTGAGGTTCAACTTACTGCTCTGCTTGAGTAGAGTGCAGCCGTCAAACTGAAATCAGTAGCACTCAGGTGAGAAGAACGGGAAGCAGATATACCCAGTCCGCTGGCAGAGTCCTACGGGGACCAGCCTATCTGGCTGCCACGCCTGAATGTTTGCAACCGCGGCCGAGATAGGCAGGGGCAATTGTGCAGCAATGCAAACTGCATAACCTGGCCAAATTTCACGGGTGTACAAGAAACCACGGGGGATTTACAAGGAGATGTTCACCCGGAAGGGCCGGAGTCCACCCGGCAGCAAGATTCCGGAATTCTTCCTGAGAAGCCTTGAAAGCAGTGAAACGCTCCTATGTTGCAATAACTCAGAACCTCATTCTGAGTGTTGCCGGCAGAGGTCATTCGGCTGAACTCAACCGTGGACTAATTAGAGCCAGATGTAGGCAGTGCCGTCCATAGTGCTGGATGGACAGTGGTGGCGTGCCAAACAACTGAGCTCTAGTTCTCAACAGTTTCACAAAGTGCCATAAGTAGAGGTTCAACTTAATGCTTCGGTTGAGTAGACTGTAGCCGTCAAAGCTGGAATCAGTAGCACTCAGGTGAGAAGAACGGGAAGCAGATATACCCAGTCCGCTGGGAGAGTCCTACGGGGACCAGCCTATCTGGCTGCCACGCCTGAATGTTTGCAACCGCCGCCGAGCTAGGCAGGCGCAATTGTGCAGTAATGCAAACTGCATAACCTGGCCAAATTTCACGGGTGTACAAGAAACCACGGGGGATTTACAAGGAGATGTTCACCCGGAACAGCCGGGGGCCTGCCGGCAGCAAGATTCCGAAATTCTTCCTGAGAAGCCTTGAAAGCAGTGAAACGCTCCTGTGTTGCAATAACTCAGAACCTCATTCTGAGTGTTCCCGGCAGAGGTCATTCGGCTGAACACAACCGTGGACTAATTAGAGCCAGATGTAGGCAGTGCCGTCCATAGTGCTGGATGGAGATTGGTGGCGTGCCAAACAACTGAGCGCTAGTTCTCAACAGTTTCACAAAGTGCCATAAGTTGAGGTGCAACTTAATGCTCCCGTTGAGTAGAGTGTAGCCGTCAAAGCTGGAATCAGTAGCACTCACGTGAGAAGAACGCGAAGCAGATATACCCAGTCCGCTGGCAGTGTCCTACGGGGAACAGCCTATCTGGCTGCCACGCCTGAATATTTGCAACCTCGGCTGTGCTTGGCAGGCGCAATTGTGCAGCAATACAAACAGCATAACCTGGGCAAATATCACGGGTGTACAAGAAACCACGGGGGATTTACAAGGAGATGTTCACCCGGAACAGCCGGAGGCCTGCTGGCATCAAGATTCCGGAATTCTTTCTGAGAAGCCTTGAAAGCAGTGAAACGCTCCTATGTTGCAATAACTCAGAACCGCATTCTGAGTATTCCCAGCAGATGTCATGCGGCTGAACACAATCGTGGACTAATGAGAGCCAGATGTAAGCAGTTCCGTCCATAGTACTGGATGGACAGTGTTGGCGTGCCAAACAACTGAGCTCTAGTTCTCAACAGTTTCACAAAGTGCCATAAGTTGAGGTTCAACTTACTGCTCGGATTGAGTAGAGTGTAGCCGTCGAATCTGGAATCAGTAGCACTCAGGTGAGAAGAACGGGAAGTTGATATACTCAGTCTGCTGGCAGTGTCTTACGGGGACCAGCCTATCTGGCTGCCACGCCTGAATGTTTGTAACCGCGGCCGAGCTAGGCAGGCACAATTGTGCAGCAATGCAAACTGCATAACCTGGCCAAATTTCACGGGTGTACAAGAAACCACGGGGGATTTACAAGGAGATGTTCACCCGGAACAGCCGGAGGCCTGCCGGCAGCAAAATTCCGGAATTCTTCCTGAGAATCCTTGAAAGCAGTGAAAAGCTCCTATGTTGCAATAACTCAGAACCTCATTCTGATTGTTCCCGGCAGAGGTCATTCGGCTGAACACAATCGTGGACTAATTAGAGCCAGATGTAGGCAGTGCCGTCCATAGTGCTGGATGGACAGTGGTGGGGTGCCAAACAACTGAGCTCTAGTTCTCAACAGTTTCACAAAGTGCCATAAGTTGAGGTGCAACTTAATGCTCCGGTTGAGTAGAGTGTAGCCGTCAAAGCTGGAATCAGTAGCACTCAGGTGAGAAGAATCGGAAGCAGATATACCCAGTATGCTGGCAGTGTCCTACAGGGACCATTCTATCTGGCTGCCATGCCTGAATGTTTGCAACCGCGGCCGAGCTCGTCAGGCGCAATTGTGCAGCAATGCAAACTGCATAACCTGGCCAAATTTCACGGGTGTACAAGAAACCACGTGGGATTTACAAGGAGATTTTCACCCGGAACAGCCAGAGGCCTGCCGGCAGCAAGATTCCGGAATTCTTCCTGAGAAGCCTTGAAAGCAGTGAAACGATCCTATGTTGCAATAACTCAGAACCTCATTCTGAGTATTCCCGGCAGAGGTCATTCAGCTGAACACAACCGTGGACTAATTAGAGCCAGATGTAGGCAGTGCCGTCCATAGTGCTGGATGGACAGTGGTGGCGTGCCAAACAACTGAGCTCTAGTTCTCAACAGTTTCACAAACTGCCCTAAGTTGAGGTTCAACTTACTACTCCGGTTGAGTAGAGTGTAGCCGTAAAACCTGGAATCAGTAGAACTCAGGTGAGAAGAACGGGAAGCAGATATACCCAGTCCCCTGGCAGTGTCCTACGGGGACTACCCTATCCGGCTGCCATGCCTGAATGTTTGCAACCGCGGCCGAGCTAGGCAGGCGCAATTGTGCAGCAATGCAAACTGCATAACCTGGCCATATTTCACGGGTGTACAAGGAACCGCCGGTGATTTACAAGGAGATGTTCACACGAACAGCAGGAGGCCTGCCGGCAGCAAGATTCCGGAATTCTTCCTGAGAAGCCCTGAAAGCAGTGAAACGCTCCTCTGTTGCAATAACTCAGAACCTCATTCTGAGTGTTCCCGGCAGAGGTCATTCGGCTGAACACAACCATGGACTAATTAGAGCCAGATGTAGGCAGTGCCGTCCATAGTGCTGGATGGACAGTGGTGGCGTGCCAAACAACTGAGCTCTAGTTCTCATCACTTTCACAAAGTGCCGTAACTTGAGGTTCAACTTACTGCTCCGGTTGAGTAGAGTGTAGCCCTCAAAGCTGGAATCAGTAGTACTCAGATGAGAAGAACGTGAAGCAGATATACCGAGTCCGCTGGCAGTGTCCTACGGGGACCAGCCTATCTGGCTGCCACTCCAGAATGTTTGCAACCGCGGCCGAGCTAGGCAGGTGCAATTGTGCATCAATGCAAACTGCTTAACCTGGTCAAATTTTACGGGTGTACAAGAAACCACGGGGGATTTACAAGGAGATGTTCACCCGGAACAGCCAGAGGCCTGCCGGCAGCAAGATTCCAGAATTCTTCCTGAGAAGCCTTGAAAGCAGTGAAACGCTCCTATGTTGCAATAACTGAGAACCTCATTCTGAGTGTTCCCTGCAGAGGTCAGTCGGCTGAACACAACGGTAGACTAATTAGAGCCAGATGTAGGCAGCGCAGTCCATAGTGCTGGATGGACAGTGGTGGCGTGCCAAACAACTGAGCTCTAGTTCTCAACAGTTTCACAAAGTGCCCTAAGTTGAGGTTCAACTTACGGCTCCGGTTGAGTAGAGTGTAGCCGTCAAAGCTGGAATCAGTAGCACTCAGGTGAGAAGAACGGGAAGCAGATATACCCAGTCAATTGGCAGTGTCCTACGGGGACCAGCCTATCTGGCTACCACGCCTGAATGTTTGCAACCGCGGCCGAGCTTTGCAGGCGCAATTGTGCTGGAATGCAAACTGCATAACCTGGCCAAATTTCACGGATGTACAAGAAACCACGGGGGATTTACAAGGAGATGTTCACCCGGAAGAGCCGGAGGCCTGCCGGCAGCAAGATTCTGGAATTCGTCTTGAGAGGCCTTGAAAGCAGTGAAACGCTCCTATGTTGCAATAACTCAGAACCTCATTCTGAGTGTTCCCGGCAGAGTTCATTCGGCTGAACACAACCGTGGAGTAATTAGAGCCAGATGTAGGCAGTGCCGTCCATAGTGCTGGATGGACAGTGGTGGCGTGCCAAACAACTGAGCTCTAGTTCTCATCACTTTCACAAAGTGCCATAAGTTGAGGTTCAACTTATTGCTCCGGTTGAGTAGAGTGTAGCGGTCAAAGCTTGAATCAGTAGTACTCAGGTGAGAAGAACGGGAACCAGATATACCCAGTCCGCTGGCAGTGTCCTACGGGGACCAGCCTATCTGGCTGCCACGCCTGAATGTTTGAAACCGTGGCTGAGCTAGGCAGGCGCAATTGTGCAGCAATGCGAACTGCATAACCTGGCCAAATATCACGGATGTACAAGAAACCACGGGGGATTTACAAGGAGATGTTGACCCGGAACTGCCAGAGGCCTGCCGGCAGCAAGATCCCGGAATTCTTCCTGAGAAGCCTTGAAAGCAGTGAAACGCTCCTATGTTGCAATAACTCAGAACCTCATTCTGAGTGTTCCCGGCAGAGGTCATTCGGCTGAACACAACCATGGACTAATTAGAGCCAGATGTAGGCAGTGCCGTCCATAGTGCTGGATGGAGAGTGGTGGCGTGCCAAACAACTGAACTCTAGTTCTCAACACTTTCACAAAGTGCCATAAGTTGAGGTTCAACTTACTGCTCCGGTTGAGTAGAGTGTAGCCGTCAAAGCTGGAATAATTAGCACTCAGGTGCGAAGAACGTGAAGCAGATATACCCAGTCCGCTGGCAGTGTCCTACGGGGACCAGCCTATCTGGCTGCCACGCCTGAATGTTTGCAACCGCGGCCGAGCTAGCCAGGCGCAATTGTGCAGCAATGCAAACTGCATAACCTGGACAAATTTCACGGATGTACAAGAAACCACGGGGGATTTCCAAGGAGATGTTCACCCGGAACAGCCGGAGGCCTGCCGGCAGCAAGATTCTGGAATTCGTCTTGAGAGGCCTTGAAAGCAGTGAAACGCTCCTATGTTGCAATAACTCAGAACCTCATTCTGAGTGTTCCCGGCAGAGGACATTTGGCTGAACACAACCGTGGAGTAATTAGAGCCAGATGTAGGCAGGGCCGTCCATAGTGCTGGATGGACAGTGGTGGCGTGCCAAACAACTGAGCTCTAGTTCTCATCACTTTCACAAAGTGCCATAAGTTGAGGTTCAACTTACTGCTCCGGTTGAGTAGAGTGTAGCGGTCAAAGCTTGAATCAGTAATACTCAGGTGAGAAGAACGGGAACCAGATATACACAGTCCGCTGGCAGTGTCCTACGGGGACCAGCCTATCTGGCTGCCACGCCTGAATGTTTGCAACCGCGGCCGAGCTAGGCAGGCGCAATTGTGCAGCAATGCAAACTGCATAACCTGGCCAAATTTCACGGATGTACAAGAAACCACGGGGGATTTACATGGAGATGTTTATACGGAACTGCCGGAGGCCTGCCGGCAGCAAGATTCCGGAATTCTTCCTGAGAAGCCTTGAAAGTAGTGAAACGCTCCTATGTTGCAATAACTCAGAACATCATTCTGGGTGTCCCCGGCAGAGGTCATTCGGCTGAACACAACCGTCGACTAATTAGAGCCAGATGTAGGCAGTGCCGTCCATAGTGCTGGATGGAGAGTGGTGGCGTGCCAAACCACTGAGCTCTAGTTCTCAACAGTTTCACAAAGTGCCATAAGTAGAGGTTCCACTTACTGCTCCGGTTGAGTAGAGTGTAGCCGTCAAAGCTGGAATCAGTAGCACTCAGGTGAGAAGAACGGGAAGCAGATATACCCAGTCCGCTGGCAGTGTCCTACGGGGACCAGCCTAACTGGCTGCCACGCCTGAATGTTTGCAACCGCGGCCGAGGTAGGCAGGCGCAGTTGTGCAGCAATGCAAACTGCATAACCTGGCCAAATTTCACGGATGTACAAGAAACCACAAGGGATTTACAAGGAGATGTTCACCCGGAAGAGCCGGAGGCCTGTCGTCAGGAAGATTCCGGAATTCTTCCTGAGAAGCCTTGAAAGCAGTGAAACGCTCCTATGTTGCAATAACTCAGAACCTCATTCTGAGTGTTCCCGGCAGAGGTCATTCGGCTGAACACAACCATGGACTAATTAGAGCCAGATGTAGGCAGTGCCGTCCATAGTGCTGGATGGACATTGGTGGCATGCCAAACAACTGAGCTCTAGTTCTCAACACTTTCACAAAGTGCCCTAAGTTGAGGTTCAACTTACGGCTCCGGTTGAGTAGAGTGTAGCAGTCAAAGCTGGAATCAGTAGCACTCAGGTGAGAAGAACGGGAAGCAGATATACCCAGTCCGCTGGCAGTGTCCGATGAGGACCAGCCTATCTGGCTGCCACGCCTGAATGTTTGCAAGCCCGGCCGAGCTAAGCCGGCAGAATTGTGCAGCAATGCAAACTGCATAACCTGGCCAAATTTCACGGGTGTACAAGAAACCACGGGGGATTTACAAGGAGATGTTCACCCGGAACAGCCGGAGGCCTGCCGGCAGCAAGATTCCAGAATTCTTCCTGAGAAGCCTTGAAAGCAGTGAAACGCTCCTATGTTGCAATAACTCAGAACCTCATTCTGAGTGTTCCCGGCAGAGGTCATTCGGCTGAACACAACCGTGGACTAATTAGAGCCAGATGTAGGCAGTGCAGTCCATAGTGCTGGATGGAGAGTGGTGGCGTGCCAAACAACTGAGCTCTAGTTCTCAACAGTTTCACAAAGTGCCCTAAGTTGAGGTTCAACTTACTGCTTCGGTTGAGTAGAGTGTAGCGGTCAAATCTGGAATCAGTAGCACTCATGTGAGAAGAACCGGAACCAGATATACCCAGTCCGCTGGCAGTGTCCTACGGGGACTAGCCTATCTGGATTCCATGCCTGAATGTTTGCAACCGTGGCCGAGCTACGCAGGCGGAATTGTGCAGCAATGCAAACTGCATAACCTGGCCAAATTTCACGGGTGTACAAGAAACCACGGGGGATTTACAAGGAGATGTTCACCCGGAACTGCCGGAGGCCTGCCGGCAGCAAGATTCCGGAATTCTTCCTGAGAAGCCTTGAAAGCAGTGAAACGCTCCTATGTAGCAATAACTCAGAACCTCATTCTGAGTGTACCCGGCAGAGGTCATTCCGCTGAACACAACCATGGACTAATTAGAGCCAGATGTAGGCAGTGCCGTCCATATTGCTGGATGGACAGTGGTGGCGTACCAAACAACTGAGCTCTAGTTCTCAACACTTTCACAAAGTGCCATAAGTTGAGGTTCAACTTTCTGCTCCGGTTGAGTAGAGTGTAGCCGTCAAACCTGGAATCAGTAGCACTCAGGTGAGAAGAACGGGAAGCAGATATACCCAGTCCGCTGGCAGTGTCCTACGGGGACCAGCCTATCTGGCGGCCACGCCTGAATATTTGCAACCACGGCCGAGCTAGCCAGGCGCAATTGTGCAGCAATGCAAACTGCATAACCTGGCCAAATTGCACGGGTGTACAAGAAACCACGGGGGATTTACAAGGAGATGTTCACCCGGAACTGCCGGAGGCCTGCCGGCAGCAAGATTCCGGAATTCTTCCTGAGAAGCCTTGAAAGCAGTGAAACGCTCCTATATTGCAATAACTCAGAACCTCATTCTGAGTGTTCCCGGCAGAGGTCAATCGGATGAACACAACCGTGGACTAATTAGAGCCAGATGTAGGCAGTGCCGTCCATTGTGCTGGATGGACAGTGGTGGAGTGCCAAACAACTGAGCTCTAGTTCTCAACACTTTCACAAAGTGCCCTAAGTTGAGGTTCAACTTACTGCTCCGGTTGAGTAGAGTGTAGCGGTCAAACCTGGAATCAGTAGCACTCAGGTGAGAAGAACGGGAAGCAGATATACCCAGTCCGCTGGCAGTGTCCTACGGGGACCAGCCTATCTGGCTGCCACGCCTGAATGTTTGCAACCGCTGCCGAGCTAGGCAGGCGCAATTGTGCAGCAATGCAAACTGCATAACCTGGCCAAATTTCACGGGTGTACAAGAAACCACGGGGGATTTACAAGGAGATGTTCACCCAGAACAGCCGGACGCCGGCGCGCAGCAAGATTCCGGAACTCTTCCTGAGAAGCCTTGAAAGCAGTGAAACGTTCCTATGTTGCAATAACTCAGAACCTCATTCTGAGTGTTCCCGGCAGAGGTCATTCGGCTGAACACAACCATGGACTAATTAGAGCCAGATGTAGGCAGTGCCGTCCATAGTGCTGGATGGAGAGTGGTGGCGTGCCAAACAACTGAGCTCTAGTTCTCAACACTTTCACAAAGTGCCATAAGTTGAGGTTCAACTTACTGCTCCGGTTGAGTAGAGTGTAGCCGTCAAAGCTGGAATAATTAGCACTCAGGGGCGAAGAACGGGAAGCAGATATACCCAGTCCGCTGGCAGTGTCCTAAGGGGACCACCCTATCTGGCGGCCACGCCTGAATGTTTGTAACCGCGGCCGAGCTAGCCAGGCGCAATTGTGCAGCAATGCAAACAGCATAACCTGGCCAAATTTCACGGGTTTACAAGAAACCAAGGGGGATTTACAAGGAGATGTTCACTGGGAACAGCCGGACGCCGGCGGGCAGCAATATTCCGGAACTCTTCCTGAGAAGCCTTGAAAGCACTGAAACGCTCCTATGTTGCAATAACTCAGAACCTCATTCTGAGTGTTCCCGGCAGAGGTCATTCGGCTGAACACAACCGTCTACTAATTAGAGCCAGATGTAGGCAGTGCCGTCCATAGTGCTGGATGGACAGTGGTGGCGTGCCAAACAACTGAGCTCTAGTTCTCAACACTTTCACAAAGTGCCATAAGTTGAGTTTCAACTTACTGCTCAGGTTGCGTAGAGTGTAGCCATCAAAGCTGGAATCAGTAGCATTCAGGTGAGAAGAACGGGAAGCAGATATACACATTCCGCTGGCAGTGTCCTACGGGGACCAGTCTATCTTGCTGCCACGCCTGAGTGTTTGCAACCGCGGCCGAGCTAGGCAGCCGCAATTGTGCAGCAATGCAAACTGCATAACCTGGGCAAATTTCACCGGTGTACAAGAAACCACGGGGGATTTACAAGGAGATGTTCACCCGCAACTGCCGGAGGCCTGCCGGCAGCAAGATTCCGGAATTCTTCCTGAGAAGCCTTGAAAGCAGTGAAACGCTCCTATGTTTCAATAACTCAGAACCTCATTCTGAGTGTTCCCGGCAGAGGTCATTCGGCTGAACACAACCGTCGACTAATTATATCCAGATGTAGGCAGTGCCGTCCATAGTGCTAAATGGACAGTGGTGGCGTGCCAAACAACTGAGCTGTAGTTCTCATCACTTTCACAAAGTGCCATAAGTTGAAGTTCAATTTACTGCTCCGGTTGAGTAGAGTGTAGCGGTCAAACCTGGAATCAGTAGCAATCAGGTGAGAAGAACGGGAAGCAGATATACCCAGTCCGTTGGCAGTGTCCTACGGGGACCAGCCTATCTAGCTGCCACGCTTGAATGTTTGCAACCGCGTACGAGCTAGGCAGGCACAATTGTGCAGCAATGCAAACTGCATAACCTGGCCAAATTTCACGGGTGTACAAGAAACCACGGAGGATTTACAAGGAGATGTTCACCGGAAATGTCGGAGGCCTGGGGGCAGCAAGATTCCGGAATTCTTCCTGAGAAGCCTTGAAAGCAGTGAAACGCTCCTATGTTGCAATAACTCAGAACCTCATTCTGAGTGTTCCCGGCAGAGGTCATTCAGCTGAACACAAACGTGGACTAATTAGAGCCAGATGTAGGCAGTGCCATCCATAGTTCTGGATGGACAGTGGTGGCGTGCCAAACAACTGAGCTCTAGTTCTCAACAGTTTCACAAAGTGCCCTAAGTTGAGGTTCAACTTACTGCTCCGGTTGAGTAGAGTGTAGCCGTCAAACCTGGAATCAGTATAACTCAGGTGAGAAGAACGGGAAGCAGATATACCCAGTCCGCTGGCAGTGTCCTACGGGGACTAGCCTATCCGGCTGCCATGCCTGAATGTTTGCAACCGCGGCCGAGCTAGGCAGGCGCAATTGTGCAGCAATGCAAACTGCATAACCTGGCCAAATTTCACGGGTGTACAAGAAACCACGGGGGATTTACAAGGAGATGTTCACCCGGAAGTGCCGGAGGCCTGCCGGCAGCAAGATTCCGGAATTCTTCCTGAGAAGCCTTGAAAGCAGTGAAACGCTCCTATGTTCCAATAACTCAGAACCTCATTCTGAGTATTGTCTGCAGAGGTCATTCGGCTGAACACAACCTTGGACTAATTAGAGCCAGATGTAGGCCGTGCCGTCCATAGTGCTGGATGGACAGTGGTGGCGTGCCAAACAACTGAGCTCTAGTTCTCATCACTTTCACAAAGTGCCATAAGTTGAGGTTCAACTTACTGCTCCGGTTGAGTAGAGTGTAGCCGTCAAAGCTGGAATCAGTAGTACTCAGGTGAGAAGAACGTGAAGCAGATGTACCGAGTCCGCTGGCAGTGTCCTACGGGGACCAGCCTATCTGGCTGCCACTCCTGAATGTTTGCAACCGCGGCCGAGCTAGGCAGGCGCAATTGTGCAGCAATGCAAACTGCTTAACCTGGTCAAATTTCACGGGTGTACAAGAAACCACGGGGGATTTACAAGGAGATATTCACCCGGAACTGCCTGAGGCCTGCCGGCAGCAATATTCCAGAATTCTTCCTGAGAAGCCTTGAAAGCAGTGAAACGCTCCTATGTTGCAATAACTCAGAACCTCATTCTGAGTGTTCCCTGCAGAGGTCATTCGGCTGAACACAACGGTAGACTAATTAGAGCCAGATGTAGGCAGTGCAGTCCATAGTGCTGGATGGAGAGTGGTGGCGTGCCAAACAACTGAGCTCTAGTTCTCAACAGTTTCACAAAGTGCCCTAAGTTGAGGTTCAACTTACGGCTCTGGTTGAGTAGAGTGTAGCCGTCAAAGCTGGAATCAGTAGCACTCAGGTGAGAAGAACGGGAAGCAGATATACCCAGTCAATTGGCAGTGTCCTACGGGGAGCAGCCTATCTGGCTGCCTCGCCTGAATGTTTGCAACCGCGGCCGAGCTTGGCAGGCGCAATTGTGCTGGAATGCAAACTGCATAACCTTGCCAAATTTCACGGATGTACAAGAAACCACGGGGGATTTACAAGGAGATGTTCACCCGGAAGAGCCTGAGGCCTGCCGGCTGCAAGATTCTGGAATTCGTCTTGAGAGTCCTTGAAAGCAGTGAAACGCTCCTATGTTGCAATAACTCAGAACCTCATTCTGAGTGTTCCCGGCAGAGGTCATTCGGCTGAACACAACCCTGGACTAATTAGAGCCAGATGTAGGCAGTGCCGTCCATAGTGCTTGATGGACAGTGGTGGCGTGACAAACAACTGAGCTCTAGTTCTCATCACTTTCACAAAGTGCCATAAGTTGAAGTTCAACTTACTGCTCCGGTTGAGTAGAGTGTAGTGGTCAAAGCTGGAATCAGTAGCACTCAGGTGAGAAGAACGGGAAGCAGATATACCCAGTCCGCTGGCACTGTCCTACGGGGACCAGCCTATCTGGCTGCCACGCCTGAGTTTTTGCAACCGCGTCCGAGCTAGGCAGGCGCAATTGTGCAGCAATGCAAACTGCATAACCTGGCCAAATTTCACGGGTGTACAAGAAACCACGGGGGATTTACAAGGAGATGTTCACCCGGAAGAGCCGGAGGCCTGCCGGCAGCAAGATTCCGGAGTTCTTCCTGAGAAGCGTTGAAAGCAGTGAAACGCTCCTATGTTGCAATAACTCAGAACCTCATTCTGAGTATTGTCTGCAGAGGTCATTCGGCTGAACACAACCTTGGACTAATTAGAGCCAGATGTAGGCAGTGCCGTCCATAGTGCTGGATGGACAGTGGTGGCGTGCCAAACAACTGAGCTCTAGTTCTCATCACTTTCACAAAGTGCCATAAGTTGAGGTTCAACTTACTGCTCCGGTTGAGTAGAGTGTAGCCGTCAAAGCTGGAATCAGTAGTACTCAGGTGAGAAGAACGTGAAGCAGATGTACCGAGTCCGCTGGCAGTGTCCTACGGGGACCAGCCTATCTGGCTGCCACTCCTGAATGTTTGCAACCGCGGCCGAGCTAGGCAGGCGCAATTGTGCAGCAATGCAAACTGCTTAACCTGGTCAAATTTCACGGGTGTACAAGAAACCACGGGGGATTTACAAGGAGATATTCACCCGGAACTGCCTGAGGCCTGCCGGCAGCAAGATTCCAGAATTCTTCCTGAGAAGCCTTGAAAGCAGTGAAACGCTCCTATGTTGCAATAACTCAGAACCTCATTCTGAGTGTTCCCTGCAGAGGTCATTCGGCTGAACACAACGGTAGACTAATTAGAGCCAGATGTAGGCAGTGCAGTCCATAGTGCTGGATGGACAGTGGTGGCGTGCCAAACAACTGAGCTCTAGTTCTCAACAGTTTCACAAAGTGCCCTAAGTTGTGGTTCAACTTACGGCTCTGGTTGAGTAGAGTGTAGCCGTCAAAGCTGGAATCAGTAGCACTCAGGTGAGAAGAACGGGAAGCAGATATACCCATTCAATTGGCAGTGTCCTACGGGGACCAGCCTCTCTGGCTGCCACGCCTGAATGTTTGCAACCGCGGCCGAGCTTGGCAGGCGCAATTGTGCTGGAATGCAAACTGCATAACCTGGCCAAATTTCACGGATGTACAAGAAACCACGGGGGATTTACAAGGAGATGTTCAACCGGAAGAGCCGGAGGCCTGCCGGCTGCAAGATTCCGGAATTCGTCTTGAGAGGCCTTGAAAGCAGTGAAACGCTCCTATGTTGCAATAACTCAGAACCTCATTCTGAGTGTTCCCGGCAGAGGTCATTCGGCTGAACACAACCCTGGACTAATTAGAGCCAGATGTAGGCAGTGCCGTCCATAGTGCTTGATGGACAGTGGTGGCGTGCCAAACAACTGAGCTCTAGTTCTCATCACTTTCACAAAGTGCCATAAGTTGAAGTTCAACTTACTGCTCCGGTTGAGTAGAGTGTAGTGGTCAAAGCTGGAATCAGTAGCACTCAGGTGAGAAGAACGGGAAGCAGATATACCCAGTCCGCTGGCAGTGTCCTACGGGGACCAGCCTATCTGGCTGCCACGCCTGAGTTTTTGCAACCGCGTCCGAGCTAGGCAGGCGCAATTGTGCAGCAATGCAAACTGCATAACCTCGCCAAATTTCACGGATGTACAAGAAACCACGGGGGATTTACAAGGAGATGTTCACCCGGAACAGACGGAGGCCAGCCGACAGCAAGATTCCGGAATTCTTCCTGAGAAGCCTTGAAAGCAGTGAAACGCTCCTATGTTGCAATAATTCAGAACCCCATTCTTAGTGTTCCCGGCAGAGGTCATTCAGCTGAACACAACCGTGGACTAATTAGAGCCAGATGTAGGCAGTGCCATCCATAGTGCTGGATGGACAGTGGTGGCGTGCCAAACAACTGAGCTCTAGTTCTCAACAGTCTCACAAAGTGCCCTAAGTTGAGGTTCAACTTACTGCTCCAGTTGAGTAGAGTGCAGCCGTCAAAGCTGGAATCAGTAGCACTCAGGTGAGAAGAACGTGAAGCAGATATAGCCAGTCCGCTGGCAGTGTCCTTCGGGGACTAGACTATCTGGATTCCATGCCTGAATGTTTGCAACCGTGGCCGAGCTAGGCAGGCGGAATTGTGCAACAATGCAAACTGCATAACATGGCCAAATTTCACGGGTCTACAAGAAACCACGGGGGATTTACAAGGAGATGTTGACCCGGAACTGCCGGAGGCCTGCCGGCAGCAAGATCCCGGATTTCTTCCTGAGAAGCCTTGAAAGCAGTGAAACGCTCCTATGTTGCAATAACTCAGAACCTCATTCTGAGTGTTCCCGGCAGAGGTCATTCGGCTGAACACAACCATGGACTAATTAGAGCCAGATGTAGGCAGTGCCGTAAATAGTGCTGGATGGAGAGTGGTGGCGTGCCAAACAACTGAGCTCTAGTTCTCAACACTTTCACAAAGTGCCATAAGTTGAGGTTCAACTTACTGCTCCGGTTGAGTAGAGTGTAGCGGTCAAAGCTTGAATCAGTAGTACTCAGGTGAGAAGAATGGGAACCAGATATACCCAGTCTGCTGGCAGTGTCCTACGGGGACCAGCCTATCTGGCTGCCACGCCTGAATGTTTGCAACCGCGGGCGAGCTAGGCAGGCGCAATTGTGCAGCAATGCAAACTGCATAACCTGGCCAAATTTCACGGATGTACAAGAAACCACGGGGGATTTACAAGGAGATGTTCACCCAGAAGAGCCGGAGGCCTGTCGTCATCAAGATTCCGGAATTCTTCCTGAGAAGCCTTGAAAGCAGTGAAACGCTCCTATGTTGCAATAACTCAGAACCTCATTCTGAGTGTTCCCGGCAGAGGTCATTCGGATGAACACAACCATGGACTAATTAGAGCCAGATGTAGGCATTGCCGCCCATAGTGCTGGATGGACAGTGGTGGCGTGCCAAACAACTGAGCTCTAGTTCTCAACAGTTTCACAAAGTGCCCTAAGTTGAGGTTCAACTTACGGCTCCGGTTGAGTAGAGTGTAGCAGTCAAAGCTGGAATCAGTAGCACTCAGGTGAGAAGAACGGGAAGCAGATATACCCAGTCCGCTGGCAGTGTCCTATGAGGACCAGCCTATCTGGCTGCCACGCCTGAATGTTGTCAAGAGCGGCCGAGCTAAGCAGGCAGAATTGTGCAGCAATGCAAACTGCATAACCTGGCCAAATTTCACGGGTGTACAAGAAACCACGGGGGATTTACAAGGAGATGTTCACCCGGAACAGCCGGAGGCCTGCCGGCAGCAAGATTCCAGAATTCTTCCTGAGAAGCCTTGAAAGCAGTGAAACGCTCCTATGTTGCAATAACTCAGAACCTCATTCTGAGTGTTCCCTGCAGAGGTCATTCGGCTGAACACAACCGTGGACTAATTAGAGCCAGATGTAGGCAGTGCAGTCCATAGTGCTGGATGGAGAGTGGTGGCGTGCCAAACAACTGAGCTCTAGTTCTCAACAGTTTCACAAAGTGCCCTAAGTTGAGGTTCAACTTACGGCTCCGGTTGAGTAGAGTGTAGCCGTCAAAGCTGGAATCAGTAGCACTCAGGTGAGAAGAACGGGAAGCAGATATACCCAGTCAATTGGCAGTGTCCTACGGGGACCAGCCTATCTGGCTGCCACGCCTGAATGTTTGCAACCGCGGCCGAGCTAGGCAGGCACAATTGTGCAGCAATGAAAACTGCATAACCTGGCCAAATATCACGGGTGAACAAGAAACCACGGGGGATTTACAAGGAGATGTTCACCCGGAACTGCCAGAGGCCTGCCGGCAGTAAGATTCCGGAATTCTTCCTGAGAAGCCTTGAAAGCAGTGAAACGCTCCTATGTTGCAATAACTCAGAACATCATTCTGAGTGTCCCCGGCCAAGTTCATTCGGCTGAACACAACCGTGGACTAAATAGAGCCAGATGTAGGCAATGCCGTCCATAGTGCTTGATGGACAGTGGTGGCGTGCCAAACAACTGAGCTCTAGTTCTCATCACTTTCACAAAGTGCCATAAGTTGAAGTTCAACTTACTGCTCCGGTTGAGTAGAGTGTAGTGGTCAAAGCTGGAATCAGTAGTACTCAGGTGAGAAGAACGGGAAGCAGATATACCCAGTCCGCTGGCACTGTCCTACGGGGACCAGCCTATCTGGCTGCCACGCCTGAGTTTTTGCAACCGCGTCCGAGCTAGGCAGGCGCAATTGTGCAGCAATGCAAACTGCATAACCTCGCCAAATTTCACGGATGTACAAGAAACCACGGGGGATTTACAAGGAGATGTTCACCCGGAACTGCCTGAGGCCTGCCGGCAGCAAGATTCCAGAATTCTTCCTGAGAAGCCTTGAAAGCAGTGAAACGCTCCTATGTTGCAATAACTCAGAACCTCATTCTGAGTGTTCCCTGCAGAGGTCATTCGGCTGAACACAACCGTGGACTAATTAGAGCCAGATGTAGGCAGTGCCGTCCATAGTGCTGGATGGACAGTGGTGGCATGCCAAACAACTGAGCTCGAGTTCTCATCACTTTCACAAAGTGCCATAAGTTGAAGTTCAACTTACTGCTCCGGTTGAGTACAGTGTAGGGGTCAAACCTGGAATCAGTAGCACTCAGGTGAGAAGAACGGGAAGCAGATATACCCAGTCAGCTTGCAGTGTCCTACGGGGACCAGCCTATCTGGCTGCCACGCCTGAATGTTTGCAACCGCGTCCGAGCTATGCAGGCGCAATTGTGCAGCAATGCAAACTGCATAACATGGCCAAATTTCACGGGTGTACAAGAAACCACGGAAGATTTACAAGGAGATGTTCACCAGGAACTGCCGGAGTCCTGCCGGCAGCAAGATTCCGGAATTCTTCCTGAGAAGCCTTGAAAGCAGTGAAACGCTCCTATGTTGCAATAACTCAGAACCTCATTCTGAGTGTTCCCGGCAGAGGTCATTCGGCTGAACACAACCATGGACTAATTAGAGCCAGATAAATGCAGTGCCGTCCATAGTCCTGGATGGAGAGTGGTGGCGTGCCAAACAACTGAGCTCTAGTTCTCAACACTTTCACAAAGTGCCATAAGTTGAGGTTCAACTTACTGCTCTGGTTGGGTAGAGTGTAGCGGTCAAACCTGGAATCAGTAGCACTCAGGTGAGAAGAACGGGAAGCAGATATACCCAGTCCATTGGCAGTGTCCTACGGGGACCAGCCTATCTGGCTGCACCGCCTGAATGTTTGCAACCGCGGCCGAGCGAGGCAGGCGCAATTGTGCAGCAATGCAAACTGCATAACTTGGCCAAATTTCACGGATGTACAAGAAACCACGGGGGATTTACATGGAGATGTATATGCGGAACTGCCAGAGGCCTGCCGGCAGCAAGATTCCGGAATTCTTCCTGAGAAGCCTTGAAAGCAGTGAAACGCTCCTATGTTGCAATAACTCAGAACATCATTCTGGGTGTCCCCGGCAGAGGTCATTCGGCTGAACACAACCGTGGACTAATTAGAGCCAGATGTAGGCAGTGCCGTCCATTGTGCTGGATGGAGAGTGGTGGCGTGCCAAACAACTGAGCTATAGTTCTCAACAGTTTCACAAAGTGCCATAAGTAGAGGTTCAACTTACTGCTCCGATTGAGTAGAGTGTAGCCGTCAAAGCTGGAATCAGTAGCACTCAGGTGAGAAGAACAGGAAGCAGATATACCCAGTCCGCTGGCAGTGTCCTACGGGGACCAGCCTATCTGGCTGCCACGCCTGAATGTTTGCAACCGCGGCCGATGTAGGCAGGCGCAGTTGTGCAGCAATGCAAACTGCATAACCTGGCCAAATTTCACGGATGTACAAGAAACCACGGGGGATTTACAAGGAGATGTTCACCCGGAAGAGCCGGAGGCCTGTCGTCAGCAAGATTCCGGAATTCTTCCTGAGAAGCCTTGAAAGCAGTGAAACGCTCCTATGTTGCAATAACTCCGAACCTCATTCTGAGTGTTCCCGGCAGAGGTCATTTTCTGAACACAACCATGGACTAATTAGAGCCAGATGTAGGCAGTGCCGTCCATAGTGCTGGATGGACAGTGGTGGCGTGCCAAACAACTGAGCTCTAGTTCTCAACAGTTTCACAAAGTGCCCTAAGTTGAGGTTCAACTTACGGCTCCGGTTGAGTAGAGAATAGCCCTCAAAGCTGGAATCAGTAGCACTCAGGTGAGAAGAACGGGACGCAGATAAACCCAGTCAATTGGCAGTGTCCTACGGGGACCAGCCTATCTGGCTGCCACGCCTGAATGTTTGCAACCGCGGCCGAGCTAGGCAGGCACAATTGTGCAGCAATGAAAACTGCATAACCTGGCCAAATATCACGGGTGAACAAGAAACCACGGGGGATTTATAAGGAGATGTTCACCCGGAACTGCCAGAGGCCTGCCGGCAGTAAGATTCCGGAATTCTTCCTGAGAAGCCTTGAAAGCAGTGAAACGCTCCTATGTTGCAATAACTCAGAACATCATTCTGAGTGTCCCCGGCCAAGGTCATTCGGCTGAACACAACCGTGGACTGAATAGAGCCAGATGTAGGCAGTGCCGTCCACAGTGCTGGATGGACAGTGGTGGCGTGCCAAACAACTGAGCTCTAGTTCTCAACAGTTTCACAAAGTGCCATAAGTAGAGGTTAAACTTACTGCTATGGTTGAGTAGAGTGTAGCCGTCAAAGCTGGAATCAGTAGCACTCAGTTGAGAAGAACGGGAAGCAGATATACCCAGTCCGCTGGCAGTTTCCTACGGGGACTAGCCTATCTGGCTGCCACGCCTGAGTTTTTGCAACCGCGATCGAGCTAGGCAGGCACAATTGTGCAGCAATTCAAACTGCATAACCTGGCCAAATTTCACGCGTGTACAAGAAACCACGGGGGATTTACAAGGAGATGTTTACCCGGAACTGCCGGAGGCCTGCCGGCAGCAAGATCCGGAATTCTTCCTGAGAAGCCTTGAAAGCAGTGAAACGCTCCTATGTTGAAATTACTTAGAACCTCATTCTGAGTGTTCCCGGCAGAGGTCATTCGGCTGAACACAACCGTGGACTAATTAGAGCCAGATGTAGGCAGTGCCGTCCATAGTGCTGGATGGACAGTGGTGGTGTGCCAAACAACTGAGCTCTAGTTCTCATCACTTTCACAAAGTGCCATAAGTTGAGGTTCAACTTACTGCTCCGGTTGAGTAGAGTGTAGCGGTCAAACCTGGAATCAGTAGCACTCAGGTGAGAAGAACGGGAAGCAGATATACCCAGTCCTCTGGCAGTTTCCTACGGGGACTAGCCTATCTGGCTGCCACGCCTGAGTTTTTGCAACCGCGATCGTGCTAGGCAGGCGCAATTGTGCAGCAATGCAAACTGCATAACCTGGCCAAATTTCACGGATGTACAAGAAACCACGGGGGATTTACAAGGAGATGTTCACCCGGAACTGCCAGAGGCCTGCCGGCAGCAAGATTCCGGAATTCTTCCTGAGAAGCCTTGAAAGCAGTGAAACGTTCCTATATTGCAATAACTCAGAACCTCATTCTGAGTGTTCCCGGCAGAGGTCATTCGGCTGAACACAACCGTGGACTAATTAGAGCCCGATGTAGGCAGTGCCGTCCATAGTGCTGGATGGCCAGTGGTGGCATGCCAAACAACTGAGCTCTAGTTCTCATCACTTTCACAAAGTGCCATAAGTTGAGGTTCAACTTACTGCTCAGGTTGCGTAGAGTGTAACCGTCAAAGCTGGAATCAGTTGCACTCAGGTGAGAAGAAGGGGATGCAGATATACCCAGTCCGCTGGCAGTGTCCTACGGGGACCAGCCTATGTGGCTGCCACCCCTGAATGTTTGCAACCGCGGCCGAGCTAGGCAGGCGGAATTGTGCAGCAATGCAAACTGCATAATCTGGCCAAATTTCACGGATGTACAAGAAACCACGGGGGATTTGCAAGGAGATGTTCACCCGGAACTGCCAGAGGCCTGCCGGCAGCAATATTCCGGAATTCTTCCTGAGAAGCCTTGAAAGCAGTGAAACGCTCCTATGTTGCAATAACTCAGAACCTCATTCTGAGTGTTCCCGGCAGAGGTCATTCGGCTGAACACAACCATGGACTAATTAGAGCCAGATGTAGGCAGTGCCGTCCATTGTGCTGGATGGACAGTGGTGGAGTGCCAAACAACTGAGCTCTAGTTCTCATCACTTTCACAAAGTGCCATAAGTTGAGGTTCAACTTACGGCTCCGGTTGAGTAGAGTGTAGCGGTCAAACCTGGAATCAGTAGCACTCAGGTGAGAAGAACGGGAAGCAGATATACCCAGTCCGCTGGCAGTGTCCTACGGGGACCAGCCTATCTGGCTGCCACGCCTGAATGTTTGCAACCGCGGCCGAGCTAGGCAGGCGCAATTGTGCAGCAATGCAAACTGCATAACCTGGCCAAATTTCACGGGTGTACAAGAAACCGAGGGGGATTTACAAGGAGATGTTCACCCGGAACAGCCGGAAGCCGGCGGGCAGCAAGATTGCGGAACTCTTCCTGAGAAGCCTTGAAAGCAATGAAACGCTCCTATGTTGCAATAACTCAGAACCTCATTCTGAGTGTTCCCGGCAGAGGTCATTCGGCTGAACACAACCGTGGACTAATTAGAGCCAGATGTAGGCAGTGCCGTCCATAGTGCTGGATGGACAGTGGTGGAGTGCCAAACAACTGAGCTCTAGTTCTCAACAGTTTCACAAAGTGCCCTAAGTTGAGGTTCAACTTACTGCTCCGGTTGAGTAGAGTGTAGCGGTCAAAGCTGGAATCAGTAGCACTCAGGTGAGAAGAACGGGAAGCAGATATACCCATTCCGCTGGCAGTGTCCTACGGGGACTAGCCTATCTTGCAGCCACGCCTGAATGTTTGCAACCGCGGCCGAGCTAGGCAGGCGCAATTGTGCAGCAATGCAAACTGCTTAACCTGGTCAAATTTCACGGGTGTATAAGAAACCACGGGGGATTTACAAGGAGATGTTCACCCGGAACTGCCTGAGGCCTGCCGGCAGCAAGATTCCAAATTTCATCCTGAGAAGCCTTGAAAGCAGTGAAACGCTCCTATGTTGCAATAACTCAGAACCTCATTCTGAGTGTTCCCGGCAGAGGTCATTCGGCTGAACACAACCGTGGACTAATTAGAGCCAGATGTAAGCAGTGCCCTCCATAGTGCTGGATGGACAGTGGTGGCGTGCCAAACAACTGAGCTCTAGTTCTCATCACTTTCACAAAGTGCCATAAGTTGAGGTTCAACTTACTGCTCCGGTTGAGTAGAGTGTAGCGGTCAAACCTGGAATCAGTAGCACTCAGGTGAGAAGAACGGGAAGCAGATATACCCAGTCCGCTGGCGGTGTCCTCCAGGGACCAGCCTATCTGGCTGCCACGCCTGAATGTTTGCAACCACGGCCGAGCTGGGCGGGCGCAATTGTGCAGCAATGCAAACTGCATAACCTGGCCAAATTTCACGGGTGTACAAGGAACCGCCGGTGATTTACAAGGAGATGTTCACCCGGAACAGCCAGAGGCCTGCCGGCAGCAAGATTCCAGAATTCTTCCTGAGAAGCCTTGAAAGCAGTGAAACGCTCCTATGTTGCAATAACTCAGAACCTCATTCTGAGTGTTCCCTGTAGAGTTCATTCGGCTGAACACAACGGTAGACTAATTAGAGGCAGATGTAGGCAGTGCAGTCCATAGTGCTGGATGGAGAGTGGTCGCGTGCCAAACAACTGAGCTCTAGTTCTCAACAGTTTCACAAAGTGCCCTAAGTTGAGGTTCAACTTACGGCTCCGGTTGAGTAGAGTGTAGCCGTCAAAGCTGGAATCAGTAGCACTCAGGTGAGAAGAACGGGAAGCAGATATACCCAGTCAATTGGCAGTGTCCTACGGGGACCAGGCTATCCGGCTGCCACGACTGAATGTTTGCAACCGCGGCCGAGCTTGGCAGGCGCAATTGTGCAGGAATGCAAACTGCATAACCTGGCCAAATTTCACGGATGTACAAGAAACCACGGGGGATTTACCAGGAGATGTTCACCCGGAACAGCCGGAGGCCTGCCGGCAGCAAGATTCTGGAATTCGTCTTGAGAGGCCTTGAAAGCAGTGAAACTCTCCTATGTTGCAATAACTCAGAACCTCATTCTGAGTGTTCCCGGCAGAGGTCATTCGGCTGAACACAACCGTGGAGTAATTAGAGCCAGATGTAGGCAGTGCCGTCCATAGTGCTGGATGGAGAGTGGTGGCGTGCCAAACAACTGAGCTCTAGTTCTCAACAGTTTCACAAAGTGCCATAAGTAGAGGTTCAACTTACTGCCCCGATTGAGTAGAGTTTAGCCGTCAAAGCTGGAATCAGTAGCACTCAGGTGAGAAGAACGGGAAGCAGATATACCCAGTCCGCTGGCAGTGTCCTACGGGGACCAGCCTATCTGGCTGCCACGCCTGAATGTTTGCAACCGCGGCCGAGGTAAGCAGGCGCAATTGTGCAGCAATGCAAACTGCATAACCTGGCCAAATTTCACGGATGTACAAGAAACCACGGGGGATTTACAAGGAGATATTCACCCGGAAGAGCCGGAGGCCTGTCGGCAGCAAGATTCCGGAATTCTTCCTGAGAAGCCTTGAAAGAAGTGAAACGCTCCTATGTTGCAATAACTCAGAACCTCATTCTGAGTGTTTCCGGCAGTGGTCATTCGGCTGAACACAACCATGGACTAATTAGAGCCAGATGTAGGCAGTGCCGTCCATAGTGCTGGATGGAGAGTGGTGGCGTGCCAAACAACTGAGCTCTAGTTCTCAACACTTTCACAAAGTGCCCTAAGTTGAGGTTCAACTTACGGCTCCGGTTGAGTAGAGTGTAGCGGTCAAAGCTGGAATCAGTAGCACTCAGGTGAGAAGAACGGGAAGCAGATATACCCAGTCCGCTGGCAGTGTCCTACGAGGACCAGCCTATCTGAGTGCCACGCCTGAATGTTTGCAAGCGCGGCCGAGCTAAGCAGGCGGAATTGTGCAGCAATGCAAACTGCATAAACTGGCCAAATTTCACGGGTGTACAAGAAATCACGGGGGATTTACAAGGAGATGTTCACCCGGAACAGCCAGAGGCCTGCCGGCAGCAAGATTCCAGAATTCTTCCTGAGAAGCCTTGAAAGCAGTGAAACGCTCCTATGTTGCAATAACTCAGAACCTCATTCTGAGTGTTCCCGGCAGAGGTCATTCGGCTGAACACAACCGTGGACTAATTAGAGCCAGATGTAGGCAGTGCAGTCCATAGTGCTGGATGGACAGTGGTGGCGTGCCAAACAACTGAGCTCTAGTTCTCAACAGTTTCACAAAGTGCCCTAAGTTGAGGTTCAACTTACGGCTCCGGTTGAGTAGAGTGTAGCCGTCAAAGCTGGAATCAGTAGCACTCAGGTGAGAAGAACGTGAAGCAGATATAGCCAGTCCGCTGGCAGTGTCCTACGGGGACTAGCCTATCTGGCTGCCTCGCCTGAATGTTTGCAAGCGCGGCCGAGCTAAGAAGGCGGAATTGTGCAGCAATGCAAACTGTATAACCTGGCCAAATTTCACGGGTGTACAAGAATCCACGGGGGATTTACAAGATGTTCACCCGGAAGAGCCGGAGGCCTGCCGGCAGCAAGATTCCGGAATTCTTCCTGAGAAGCCTTGAGAGCAGTGAAACGCTCCTAGGTTGCAATAACTCAGAACCTCATTCTGAGTGTTCCCGGCAGAGTTCATTCGGCTGAACACAACCGTGGACTAATTAGAGCCAAATGTAGGCAGTGCCGTCCATAGTGCTGGATGGACAGTGGTGGCGTGCCAAACAACTGAGATCTAGTTCTCAACAGTTTCACAAAGTGCCCTAAGTTGAGGTTCAACTTACTGCTCCGGTTGAGTAGAGTGTAGCGGTCAAAGCTGGAATCAGTAGCACTCAGGTGAGAAGAACGGGAAGCAGATATACCCATTCCGCTGGCAATGTCCTACGGGGACTAGCCTATCTGGCTGCCACGCCTGAATGTTTGCAACCGCGGCCGAGCTAGGCAGGCGCAATTGTGCAGCAATGCAAACTGCATAACCTGGGCAAATTTCACGGGTGTACAAGAAACCATGGGGGATTTACAAGGAGATGATCACCCGGAACTGCCGGAGGCTTGCCGGCAGCAAGATTCCGGAATTCTTCCTGAGAAGCCTTGAAAGCAGTGAAACGCTCCTATGTTGCAATAACTCAGAACCTGATTCTGAGTATTCGCGGGAGAGGTCATTCGGCTGAACACAACCGTCGACTAATTAGAGCCAGATGTAGGCAGTGCCGTCCATAGTGCTGGATGGACAGTGGTGGCGTGCCAAACAACTGAGCTCTAGTTCTCATCACTTCCACAAAGTGCCATAAGTTGAAGTTCAACTTACTGCTCCGGTTGAGTACAGTGTAGCGGTCAAAGCTTGAATCAGTAGTACTCAGGTGAGAAGAACGGGAACCAGATATACCCAGTCCGCTGGCAGTGTCCTACGGGGACCAGCCTATCTGGCTGCCACGCCTGAATGTTTGCAACCGCGGGCGAGCTAGGCAGGCGCAATTGTGCAGCAATGCAAACTGCATAACCTGGCCAAATTTCACGGATGTACAAGAAACCACGGGGGATTTACAAGGAGATGTTCACCCAGAAGAGCCGGAGGCCTGTCGTCAGCAAGATTCCGGAATTCTTCCTGAGAAGCCTTGAAAGCAGTGAAACGCTCCTATGTTGCAATAACTCAGAACCTCATTCTGAGTGTTCCCGGCAGAGGTCATTCGGCTGAACACAACTATGGACTAATTAGAGCCAGATGTAGGCAGTGCCGCCCATAGTGCTGGATGGACAGTGGTGGCGTGCCAAACAACTGAGCTCTAGTTCTCAACAGTTTCACAAAGTGCCCTAAGTTGAGGTTCAACTTACGGCTCCGGTTGAGTAGAGTGTAGCAGTCAAAGCTGGAATCAGTAGCACTCAGGTGAGAAGGACGGGAAGCAGATATACCCAGTCCGCTGGCAGTGTCCTATGAGGACCAGCCTATCTGGCTGCCACGCCTGAATGTTGGCAAGAGCGGCCGAGCTAAGCAGGCAGAATTGTGCAGCAATGCAAACTGCATAACCTGGCCAAATTTCACGGGTGTACAAGAAACCACGGGGGATTTACAAGGAGATGTTCACCCGGAACAGCCGGAGGCCTGCCGGCAGCAAGATTCCAGAATTCTTCCTGAGAAGCCTTGAAAGCAGTGAAACGCTCCTATGTTGCAATAACTCAGAACCTCATTCTGAGTGTTCCCTGCAGAGGTCATTCGGCTGAACACAACCGTGGACTAATTAGAGCCAGATGTAGGCAGTGCCGTCCATAGTGCTGGATGGAGAGTGGTGGCGTGCCAAACAACTGAGCTCTAGTTCTCAACAGTTTCACAAAGTGCCCTAAGTTGAGGTTCAACTTACGGCTCCGGTTGAGTAGAGTGTAGCCGTCAAAGCTGGAATCAGTAGCACTCAGGTGAGAAGAACGGGAAGCAGATATACCCAGTCAATTGGCAGTGTCCTACGGGGACCAGCCTATCTGGCTGCCACGCCTGAATGTTTGCAACCGCGGCCGAGCTAGGCAGGCACAATTGTGCAGCAATGAACACTGCATAACCTGGCCAAATATCACGGGTGAACAAGAAACCACGGGGGATTTACAAGGAGATGTTCACCCGGAACTGCCAGAGGCCTGCCGGCAGTAAGATTTTGGAATTCTTCCTGAGAAGCCTTGAAAGCAGTGAAACGCTCCTATGTTGCAATAACTCAGAACTTCATTCTGAGTGTCCCCGGCCAAGTTCATTCGGCTGAACACAACCGTGGACTAAATAGAGCCAGATGTAGGCAGTGCCGTCCACAGTGCTGGATGGACAGTGGTGGCGTGCCAAACAACTGAGCTCTAGTTCTCAACAGTTTCACAAAGTGCCATAAGTAGAGGTTCAACTTACTGCTAAGGTTGAGTAGAGTGTAGCCGTCAAAGCTGGAATCAGTAGCACTCAGGTGAGAAGAACGGGAAGAAGATATACCCAGTCCGCTGGCAGTGTCCTACGGGGACCAGCCTATCTGGCTGCCACGCCTGAATGTTTGCAACCGCGTCCGAGCTAGGCAGGCGCAATTGTGCAGCAATGAAAATTGCATAACCTGGCCAAATTTCACGGATGTACAAGAAACCACGGGGGATTTACAAGGAGATGTTCACCCGGAAGAGCCGGATGCCTGCCAGCAGCAAGATTCCGGAATTCTTCCTGAGAAGCCTTCAAAGCAGTGAAAAGCTCCGATGTTGCAATAACTCAGAACCTCATTCTGAGTGTTCCTGGCAGAGGTCATTCAGCTGAACACAACCGTGGACTAATTAGAGCCAGATGTAGGCAGTGCCGTCCATAGGGCTGGATGGAGAGTGGTGGCGTGCCAAACAACTGAGCTCTAGTTCTCAACAGTTTCACAAAGTGCCATAAGTTGAGGTTCAACTTACTGCTCCGGTTGAGTAGAGTGTAGCCGTCAAAGCTGGAATCAGTAGCACTCAGGTGAGAAGAACGGGAAGCAGATATACCCAGTCCGCTGGCAGTGTCCTACGGGGACCAGCCTATCTGGCTGCCACGCCTGAATGTTTGCAACCCCGGCCGAGCTAGGCATGCGCAATTGTGCAGCAATTCAAACTGCATAACCTGGCCAAATTTCACGGGTGTACAAGAAACCACGGGGGATTTACAAGGAGATGTTTACCCGGAACTGCCGGAGGCCTGCCGGCAGCAAGATTCCGGAATTCTTCCTGAGAAGCCTTGAAAGCAGTGAAACGCTCCTATGTTGCAATAACTCAGAACCTCATTCTGAGTGTTCCCGGCAGAGGTCATTCGGCTGAACACAACCGTGGACTAATTAGAGCCAGATGTAGGCAGTGCCGTCCATAGTGCTGGATGGAGAGTGGTGGCGTGCCAAACAACTGAGCTCTAGTTCTCATCACTTTCACAAAGTGCCATAAGTTGAGGTTCAACTTACTGCTCCGGTTGAGTAGAGTGTAGCGGTCAAAGCTGGAATCAGTAGCACTCAGGTGAGAAGAACCGGAACCAGATATACCCAGTCCGCTGGCAGTGTCCTACGGGGACTAGCCTATCTCGATTCCATGCCTGAATGTTTGCAACCGCGGCCGAGCTAGGCAGTAGGAATTGTGCAACAATGCAAACTGCATAACCTGGCCAAATTTCACGGGTGTACAAGAAACCACGGGGGATTTACAAGGAGATGTTCACCCGGAACTGCCGGAGGCCTGCCGGCAGCAAGATTCCGTAATTCTTCCTGAGAAGCCTTGAAACGCTCCTATGTTGCAATAACTCAGAACCTCATTCTGAGTGTTCCCGGCAGAGGTCATTCGGCGGAATACAACCATGGACTACTTAGAGCCAGATGTAGGCAGTGCCGTCCATAGTGCTGGATGGACAGTGGTGGCGTACCAAACAACTGAGCTCTAGTTCTCAACACTTTCACAAAGTGCCATAAGTTGAGGTTCAACTTACTGCTCCGGTTGAGTAGAGTGTAGCCGTCAAAGCTGGAATCAGTAGCACTCAGGTGAGAAGAACGGGAAGCAGATATACCCAGTCCGCTGGCAGTGTCCTACGGGGACCAGCCTATCTGGCGGCCATGCCTGAATGTTTGCAACCGCGGCCGAGCTAGGCAGGCGCAATCGTGCAGCAATGCAAACTGCATAACCTGGCCAAATTTCACGGGTGTACAAGAAAGCACGGGGGATTTACAAGGAGATGTTCACCCGGAACTGCCGGAGGCCTGCGGGCAGCAAGATTCTGGAATTCTTCCTGAGAAGCCTTGAAAGCATTGAAACGTTCCTATATTGCAATAACTCAGAACCTCATTCTGAGTGTTCCCGGCAGAGGTCATTCGGATGAACACAACCGTGGACTAATTAGAGCCAGATGTAGGCAGTGCCGTCCATAGTGCTGGATGGCCAGTGGTGGCATGCCGAATAACTGAGCTCTAGTTCTCATCACTTTCACAAAGTGCCATAAGTTGAGGTTCAACTTACTGCTCCGGTTGAGTAGAGTGTAGCGGTCAAACCTGGAATCAGTAGCACTCAGGTGAGAAGAACGGGAAGCAGATATACCCATTCCGCTGGCAATGTCCTACGGGGACTAGCCTATCTTGCTGCCACGCCTGAGTGTTTGCAACCGCGGCCGAGCTAGGCAGGCGCAATTGTGCAGCAATGCAAACTGCATAACCTGGGCAAATTTCACGGGTGTACAAGAAACCATGGGGGATTTACAAGGAGATGTTCACCCGGAACTGCCGGAGGCCTGCCGGCAGCAAGATTCCGGAATTCTTCCTGAGAAGCCTTGAAAGCAGTGAAACGCTACTATGTTGCAATAACTCAGAACCTCATTCTGAGTGTTCGCGGCAGAGGTCATTCGGCTGAACAGAACCATCGACTAATTAGAGCCAGATGTAGGCAGTGCCGTCCACAGTGCTGGATGGACAGTGGTGGCGTGCCAAACAACTGAGCTCTAGTTCTCATCACTTCCATAAAGTGCCATAAGTTGAAGTTCAACTTACTGATCCGGTTGAGTAGAGTGTAGCCGTCAAAGCTGGAATAATTAGCACTCAGGTGCAAAGAACGGGAAGCAGATATACCCAGTCCGCTGGCAGTGTCCTACGGGGACCAGCCTACCTGGCGGCCACGCCTGAATGTTTGCAACCGCGGCCGAGCTAGCCAGGCGCAATTGTGCAGCAATGCAAACTGCATAACCTGGCCAAATTTCACGGGTGTACAAGAAACCAAGGGGGATTTACAAGGAGATGTTCACTCGGAACAGCCGGACGCCGGCGGGCAGCAATATTCCGGAACTCTTCCTGAGAAGCCTTGAAAGCAGTGAAACGCTCCTATGTTGCAATAACTCAGAACCTCATTCTGAGTGTTCCCGGCAGAGGTCATTCGGCAGAACACAACCGTGGAGTAATTAGAGCCAGATGTATGCAGTGCCGTCCATAGTGCTGGATGGACAGTGGTGGCATGCCAAACAACTGAGCTCTAGTTCTCAACACTTTCACAAAGTGCCATAATTTGAGGTTCAACTTACTGCTCAGGTTGCGTAGAGTGTAGCCGTCAAACCTGGAATCAGTAGAACTCAGGTGAGAAGAACGGGAAGCAGATATACCCAGTTCGCAGGCAGTGTCCTACGGGGACTAGCCTATCCGGCTGCCATGCCTGAATGTTTGCAACCGCGGCCGAGCTAGGCAGGCGCAATTGTGCAGCAATGCAAACTGCATAACCTGGCCAAATTTCACGGGTGTACAAGAAACCACGGGGGATTTACAAGGAGATGTTCACCCGGAAGAGCCGGAGGCTTGCCGGCAGAAAGATTCCGGAATTCTTCCTGAGAAGCGTTGAAAGCAGTGAAACGCTCCTATGTGGCAATAACTCAGAATCTCATTCTGAGAATTGCCTGCAGAGGTCATTCGGCTGAACACAACCTTGGACTAATTAGAGCCAGATGTAGGCAGTGCCGTCCATAGTGCTGGATGGACAGTGGTGGCGTGCCAAACAACTGAGCCCTAGTTCTCATCACTTTCACAAAGTGCCATAAGTTGAGGTTCAACTTACTGCTCCGGTTGAGTAGAGTGTAGCGGTCAAAGCTGGAATCAGTAGTACTCAGGTGAGAAGAACGTGAAGCAGATATACCGAGTCCGCTGGCAGTGTCCTACGGGGACCAGCCTATCTGGCTGCCACTCCTGAATGTTTGCAACCGCGGCCGAGCTAGGCAGGCGCAATTGTGCAGCAATGCAAACTGCTTAACCTGGTCAAATTTCACGGGTGTACAAGAAACCACGGGGGATTTACAAGGAGATGTTCACCCGGAACTGCCTGAGGCCTGCCGGCAGCAAGATTCCGAAATTCATCCTGAGAAGCCTTGAAAGCAGTGAAACGCTCCTATGTTGCAATAACTCAGAACCTCATTCTGAGTGTTCCCGGCAGAGGTCATTCGGCTGAACACAACCGTGGACTAATTAGATCCAGATGTAAGCAGTGCCGTCCATAGTGCTGGATGGACAGTGGTGGCGTGCCAAACAACTGAGCTCTAGTTCTCATCACTTTCACAAAGTGCCATAAGTTGAGGTTCAACTTACTGCTCCGGTTGAGTAGAGTGTAGCGGTCAAACCTGGAATCAGTAGCACTCAGGTGAGAAGAACGGGAAGCAGATATACCCAGTCCGCTGGCGGTGTCCTCCAGGGACCAGCCTATCTGGCTGCCACGCCTGAATGTTTGCAACCACGGCCGAGCTGGGCGGGCGCAATTGTGCAGCAATGCAAACTGCATAACCTGGCCAAATTTCACGGGTGTACAAGGAACCGCCGGTGATTTACAAGGAGATGTTCACCCGAACAGCAGGAGGCCTGCCGGCAGCAAGATTCCGGAATTCTTCCTGAGAAGCCCTGAAAGCAGTGAAACGCTCCTATGTTGCAATAACTCAGAACCTCATTCTTAGTGTTCCCGGCAGAGGTCATTCGGCTGAACACAACCATGGACTAATTAGAGCCAGATGTAGGCAGTGCCGTCCATAGTGCTGGACGGACAGTCGTGGCGTGCCAAACAACTGAGCTCTAGTTCTCAACGGTTTCACAAAGTGCCATAAGTTGAGGATCAACTTACTACTCGGGTTGAGTAGAGTGTAGCGGTCAAAGCTGGAATCAGTAGCACTCAGGTGAGAAGAACGGGAAGCAGATATACCCAGTCCGCTGGCAGTGTCCTACGAGGACCAGCCTATCTGGCTGCCACGCCTGAATGTTTGCAAGCGCGGACGAGCTAAGCAGGCGGAATTGTGCAGCAATGCAAACTGCATAACCTGGCCAAATTTCATGGTTGTACAAGAAACCACGGGGGATTTACAAGGAGATGTTCACCCGGAACAGCCAGAGGCCTGCCGGCAGCAAGATTCCAGAATTCTTCCTGAGAAGCCTTGAAAGCAGTGAAACGCTCCTATGTTGCAATAACTCAGAACATCATTCTGAGTGTTCGCGGGAGAGGTCATTCGGCTGAACACAACGGTAGAATAATTAGAGCCAGATGTAGGCAGTGCAGTCCATAGTGCTGGATGGAGAGTGGTGGCGTGCCAAACAAATGAGCTCTAGTTCTCAACAGTTTCACAAAGTGCCCTAAGTTGAGGTTCAACTTACGGCTCCGGTTGAGTAGAGTGTAGCCGTCAAAGCTGGAATCAGTAGCACTCAGGTGAGAAGAACGGGAAGCAGATATACCCAGTCAATTGGCAGTGTCCTACGGGGACCAGCCTATCCGGCTTCCACGACTGAATGTTTGCAACCGCGGCCGAGATTGGCAGGCGCAATTGTGCAGGAATACAAACTGCATAACCTGGCCAAATTTCACGGATGTACAAGAAACCACGGGGGATTTACCAGGAGATGTTCACCCGGAACAGCCGGAGGCCTGACGGCAGCAAGATTCTGGAATTCGTCTTGAGAGGCCTTGAAAGCAGTGAAACTCTCCTATGTTGCAATAACTCAGAACCTCATTCTGAGTGTTCCCGGAAGAGGTCATTCGGATGAACACAACCGTGGAGTAATTAGAGCCAGATGTAGGCAGTGCCGTCCATAGTGCTGGATGGACAGTGGTGGCGTGCCAAACAACTGAGCTCTAGTTCTCAACAGTTTCACAAAGTGCCATAAGTAGAGGTTCAACTTACTGCCCCGATTGAGTAGAGTTTAGCCGTCAAAGCTGGAATCAGTAGCACTCAGGTGAGAAGAACGGGAAGCAGATATACCCAGTCCGCTGGCAGTGTCCTACGGGGACCAGCCTATCTGGCTGCCACGCCTGAATATTTGCAACCGCGGCCGAGGTAAGCAGGAGCAATTGTACAGCAATGCAAACTGCATAACCTGGCCAAATTTCACGGATGTACAAGAAACCACGGGGGATTTACAAGGAGATATTCACCCGGAAGAGCCGGAGGCCTGTCGGCAGCAAGATTCCGGAATTCTTCCTGAGAAGCCTTGAAAGAAGTGAAACGCTCCTATGTTGCAATAACGCAGAACCTCATTCTGAGTGTTTCCGGCAGAGGTCATTCGGCTGAACACAACCGTGGACTAATTAGAGCCAGATGTAGGCAGTGCCGTCCATAGTGCTGGATGGACAGTGGTGGCGTGCCAAACAACTGAGCTCTAGTTCTCATCACTTCCACAAAGTGCCATAAGTTGAAGTTCAACTTACTGCTCCGGTTGAGTAGAGTGTAGCGGTCAAAGCTGGAATCAGTAGCACTCAGGTGAGAAGAACGGGAAGCAGATATACCCAGTCCGCTGGCAGTGTCCTACGGGGACCAGCCTATCTGGCTGCCACGCCTGAATGTTTGCAAGCGCGTCCGAGCTATGCAGGCGCAATTGTGCAGCAATGCAAACTGCATAACATGGCCAAATTTCACGGGTGTACAAGAAACCACGGGGGATTTACAAGGAGATGTTCACCCGGAACTGCCGGAGGCCTGCAGGCAGCAAGATTCCGGAATTCTTCCTGAGAAGCCTTGAAAGCAGTGAAAGGCTCCTATGTTGCAGTAACTCAGAACATCATTCTGAGTGTTCCCGGCAGAGGTCATTCGGCTGAACACAACCGTGGACTAATTAGAGTCAGATGTAGGCAGTGCAGTCCATAGTGCTGGATGGACAGTGGTGGCATGCCAAACAACTGAGCTCTAGTTCTCAACACTTTCACAAAGTGCCATAAGTTGAGGTTCAACTTACTGCTCAGGTTGCGTAGAGTGTAGCCGTCAAACCTGGAATCAGTAGAACTCAGGTGAGAAGAACGTGAAGCAGATATACCGAGTCCGCTGGCAGTGTCCTACGGGGTACAGCCTATCTGGCTGCCACTCCTGAATGTTTGCAACCGCGGCCGAGCTAGGCAGGCGCAATTGTGCAGCAATGCAAACTGCTTAACCTGGTCAAATTTCACGGGTGTACAAGAAACCAAGGGGATTTACAAGGAGATGTTCACCCGGAACTGCCTGAGGCCTGCCGGCAGCAGGATTCCGAAATTCATCCTGAGAAGCCTTGAAAGCAGTGAAACGCTCCTATGTTGCAATAACTCAGAACCTCATTCTGAGTGTTCCCGGCAGAGGTCATTCGGCTGAACACAACCGTGGACTAATTAGAGCCAGATGTAAGCAGTGCCGTCCATAGTGCTGGATGGACAGTGGTGGCGTGCCAAACAACTGAGCTCTAGTTCTCATCACTTTCACAAAGTGCCATAAGTTGAGGTTCAACTTACTGCTCCGGTTGAGTAGAGTGTAGCGGTCAAACCTGGAATCAGTAGCACTCAGGTGAGAAGAACGGGAAGCAGATATACCCAGTCCGCTGGCGGTGTCCTCCAGGGACCAGCCTATCTGGCTGCCACGCCTGAATGTTTGCAACCACGGCCGAGCTGGGCGGGCGCAATTCTGCAGCAATGCAAACTGCATAACCTGGCCAAATTTCACGGGTGTACAAGGAACCGCCGGTGATTTACAAGGAGATGTTCACCCGAACAGCAGGAGGCCTGCCGGCAGCAAGATTCCGGAATTCTTCCTGAGAAGCCCTGAAAGCAGTGAAACGCTCCTATGTTGCAATAACTCAGAACCTCATTCTTAGTGTTCCCGGCAGAGGTCATTCGGCTGAACACAACCATGGACTAATTAGAGCCAGATGTAGGCAGTGCCGTCCATAGTGCTGGACGGACAGTCGTGGCGTGCCAAACAACTGAGCTCTAGTTCTCAACGGTTTCACAAAGTGCCATAAGTTGAGGATCAACTTACTACTCGGGTTGAGTAGAGTGTAGCGGTCAAAGCTGGAATCAGTAGCACTCAGGTGAGAAGAACGGGAAGCAGATATACCCAGTCCGCTGGCAGTGTCCTACGAGGACCAGCCTATCTGGCTGCCACCCCTGAATGTTTGCAAACGCGGCCAAGCTAAGCAGGCGGAATTGTGCAGCAATGCAAACTGCATAACCTGGCCAAATTTCATGGTTGTACAAGAAACCACGGGGGATTTACAAGGAGATGTTCACCCGGAACAGCCAGAGGCCTGCCGGCAGCAAGATTCCAGAATTCTTCCTGAGGAGCCTTGAAAGCAGTGAAAAGCTCCTATGTTGCAATAACTCAGAACCTCATTCTGAGTTTTCCCTGTAGAGGTCATTCGGCTGAAAAGAAAGGTAGACTAATTAGAGCAGGATGTAGGCAGTGCAGTCCATAGTGCTGGATGGACAGTGGTGGCGTGCCAAACAACTGAGCTCTAGTTCTCAACAGTTTCACAAAGTGCCCTAAGTTGAGGTTCAACTTACGGCTCCGGTTGAGTAGAGTGTAGCCGTCAAAGCTGGAATCAGTAGCACTCAGGTGAGAAGAACGGGAAGCAGATATACCCAGTCCGCTGGCAGTGTCCTACGGGGACCAGCCTATCTGGCTGCCACGCCTGAATGTTTGTAACCGCGTCCGAGCTAGGCAGGCGCAATTGTGCAGCAATGAAAATTGCATAACCTGGCCAAATTTCACGGATGTACAAGAAACCACGGGGGATTTACAAGGAGATGTTCACCCGGAAGAGCCAGAGGCCTGCCGGCAGCAAGATTCCGGAATTCTTCCTGAGAAGCCTTGAAAGCAGTGAAAAGCTCCGATGTTGCAATAACTCAGAACCTCATTCTGAGTGTTCCCGGCAGAGGTCATTCAGCTGAACACAACCGTGGACTAATTAGAGCCAGATGTAGGCAGTGCCGTCCTTAGGGCTGGATGGAGAGTGGTGGCGTGACAAACAACTGAGCTCTAGTTCTCAACAGTTTCACAAAGTGCCATAAGATGAGGTTCAACTTACTGCTCCGGTTGAGTAGAGTGTAGCCGTCAAAGCTGGAATCAGTAGCACTCAGGTGAGAAGAACGGGAAGCAGATATACCCAGTCCGCTGGCAGTGTCCTACGGGGACCAGCCTATCTGGCTGCCACGCCTGAATGTTTGCAACCGCGGCCGAGCTAGGCAGGCGCAATTGTGCAGCAATTCAAACTGCATAACCTGGCCAAATTTCACGGGTGAACAAGAAACCACGGGGGATTTACAAGGAGATGTTTACCCGGAACTGCCGGAGGCCTGCCGGCAGCAAGATTCCGGAATTCTTCCTGAGAAGCCTTGAAAGCAGTGAAAGGCTCCTATGTTGCAGTAACTCAGAACATCATTCTGAGTGTTCCCGGCAGAGGTCATTCGGCTGAGCACAACCGTGGACTAATTAGAGTCAGATGTAGGCAGTGCAGTCCATAGTGCTGGATGGACAGTGGTGGCGTGCCAAACAACTGAGCTCTAGTTCTCAACAGTTTCACAAAGTGCCCTAAGTTGAGGTTCAACTTACGGCTCCGGTTGAGTAGATTGTAGCCGTCAAAACTGGAATAATTAGCACTCAGGTGCAAAGAACGGCAAGCAGATATACCCAGTCCGCTGGCAGTGTCCTACGGGGACCAGCCTACCTGGCGGCCACGCCTGAATGTTTGCAACTGCGGCTGAGCTAGCCAGGCGCAATTGTGCAGCAATGCAAACTGCATAACCTGGCCAAATTTCACGGGTGTTCAAGAAACCAAGGGGGATTTACAAGGAGATGTTCACTCGGAACAGCCGGACGCCGGCAGGCAGCAATATTCCGGAACTCTTCCTTAGAAGCCTTGAAAGCAGTGAAACGCTCCTATGTTGCAATAACTCAGAACCTCATTCTGAGTGTTCCCGGCAGAGGTCATTCGGCAGAACACAACCGTGGAGTAATTAGAGCCAGATGTATGCAGTGCCGTCCATAGTGCTGGATGGACAGTGGTGGCATGCCAAACAACTGAGCTCTAGTTCTCAACACTTTCACAAAGTGCCATAAGTTGAGGTTCAACTTACTGCTCAGGTTGCGTAGAGTGTAGCCGTCAAACCTGGAATCAGTAGAACTCAGGTGAGAAGAACGTGAAGCAGATATACCGAGTCCGCTGGCAGTGTCCTACGGGGTACAGCCTATCTGGCTGCCACTCCTGAATGTTTGCAACCGCGGCCGAGCTAGGCAGGCGCAATTGTGCAGCAATGCAAACTGCTTAACCTGGTCAAATTTCACGGGTGTACAAGAAACCAAGGGGATTTACAAGGAGATGTTCACCCGGAACTGCCTGAGGCCTGCCGGCAGCAAGATTCCGAAATTCATCCTGAGAAGCCTTGAAAGCAGTGAAACGCTCCTATGTTGCAATAACTCAGAACCTCATTCTGAGTGTTCCCGGCAGAGGTCATTCGGCTGAACACAACCGTGGACTAATTAGAGCCAGATGTAAGCAGTGCCGTCAATAGTGCTGGATGGACAGTGGTGGCATGCTAAACAACTGAGCTCTAGTTCTCATCACTTTCAGAAAGTGCCATAAGTTGAGGTTCAACTTACTGCTCCGGTTGAGTAGAGTGTAGCGGTCAAACCTGGAATCAGTAGCACTCAGGTGAGAAGAACGGGAAGCAGATATACCCAGTCCGCTGGCGGTGTCCTCCAGGGACCAGCCTATCTGGCTGCCACGCCTGAATGTTTGCAACCACGGCCGAGCTGGGCGGGCGCAATTGTGCAGCAATGCAAACTGCATAACCTGGCCAAATTTCACGGGTGTACAAGGAACCGCCGGTGATTTACAAGGAGATGTTCACCCGAACAGCAGAAGGCCTGCCGGCAGCAAGATTCCGGAATTCTTCCTGAGAAGCCCTGAAAGCAGTGAAACGCTCCTATGTTGCAATAACTCAGAACCTCATTCTTAGTGTTCCCGGCAGAGGTCATTCGGCTGAACACAACCATGGACTAATTAGAGCCAGATGTAGGCAGTGCCGTCCATAGTGCTGGACGGACAGTCGTGGCGTGCCAAACAACTGAGCTCTAGTTCTCAACGGTTTCACAAAGTGCCATAAGTTGAGGATCAATTACTACTCGGGTTGAGTAGAGTGTAGCGGTCAAAGCTGGAATCAGTAGCACTCAGGTGAGAAGAACGGGAAGCAGATATACCCAGTCCGCTGGCAGTGTCCTACGAGGACCAGCCTATCTGGCTGCCACCCCTGAATGTTTGCAAACGCGGCCAAGCTAAGCAGGCGGAATTGTGCAGCAATGCAAACTGCATAACCTAGCCAAATTTCATGGTTGTACAAGAAACCACGGGGGATTTACAAGGAGATGTTCACCCGGAACAGCCAGAGGCCTGCCGGCAGCAAGATTCCAGAATTCTTCCTGAGAAGCCTTGAAAGCAGTGAAAAGCTCCTATGTTGCAATAACTCAGAACCTCATTCTGAGTTTTCCCTGTAGAGGTCATTCGGCTGAAAAGAAAGGTAGACTAATTAGAGCAGGATGTAGGCAGTGCAGTCCATAGTGCTGGATGGACAGTGGTGGCGTGCCAAACAACTGAGCTCTAGTTCTCCACAGTTTCACAAAGTGCCCTAAGTTGAGGTTCAACTTACGGCTCCGGTTGAGTAGAGTGTAGCCGTCAAAGCTGGAATCAGTAGCACTCAGGTGAGAAGAACGGGAAGCAGATATACCCAGTCCGCTGGCAGTGTCCTACGGGGACCAGCCTATCTGGCTGCCACGCCTGAATGTTTGCAACCGCGTCCGAGCTAGGCAGGCGCAATTGTGGAGCAATGAAAATTGCATAACCTGGCCAAATTTCACGGATGTACAAGAAACCACGGGGGATTTACAAGGAGATGTTCACCCGGAAGAGCCAGAGGCCTGCCGGCAGCAAGATTCCGGAATTCTTCCTGAGAAGCCTTGAAAGCAGTGAAAAGCTCCGATGTTGCAATAACTCAGAACCTCATTCTGAGTGTTTCCGGCAGAGGTCATTCAGCTGAACACAACCGTGGACTAATTAGAGCCAGATGTAGGCAGTGCCGTCCTTAGGGCTGGATGGAGAGTGGTGGCGTGACAAACAACTGAGCTCTAGTTCTCAACAGTTTCACAAAGTGCCATAAGATGAGGTTCAACTTACTGCTCCGGTTGAGTAGAGTGTAGCCGTCAAAGGTGGAATCAGTAGCACTCAGGTGAGAAGAACGGGAAGCAGATATACCCAGTCCGCTGGCAGTGTCCTACGGGGACCAGCCTATCTGGCTGCCACGCCTGAATGTTTGCAACCGCGGCCGAGCTAGGCAGGCGCAATTGTGCAGCAATTCAAACTGCATAACCTGGCCAAATTTCACGGGTGTACAAGAAACCACGGGGAATTTACAAGGAGATGTTTACCCGGAACTGCCGGAGGCCTGCCGGCAGCAAGATTCCGGAATTCTTCCTGAGAAGCCTTGAAAGCAGTGAAACGATCCTATGTTGAAATAACTCAGAACCTCATTCTGAGTGTTTCCGGCAGAGGTCATTCGGATGAACACAACCGTGGACTAATTAGAGCCAGATGTAGGCAGTGCCGTCCATAGTGCTGGATGGAGAGTGGTGGCGTGCCAAACAACTGAGCTCTAGTTCTCATCACTTTCACAAAGTGCCATAAGTTGAGGTTCAACTTACTGCTCCGGTTGAGTAGAGTGTAGCGGTCAAAGCTGGAATCAGTAGCACTCAGGTGAGAAGAACCGGAACCAGATATACCCAGTCCGCTGGCAGTGTCCTACGGGGACTAGCCTATCTGCATTCCATGCCTGAATGTTTGCAACCGCGGCCGAGCTAGGCAGGCGGAATTGTGCAACAATGCAAACTGCATAACCTGGCCAAATTTCACGGGTGTACAAGAAACCACGGGGGATTTACAAGGAGATGTTCACCCGGAACTGCCGGAGGCCTGCCGGCAGCAAGATTCCGTAATTCTTCCTGAGAAGCCTTGAAAGCAGTGAAACGCTCCTATGTTGCAATAACTCAGAACCTCATTCTGAGTGTTCCCGGCAGAGGTCATTCGGCGGAACACAACCATGGACTACTTAGAGCCAGATGTAGGCAGTGCCGTCCATAGTGCTGGATGGACAGTGGTGGCGTACCAAACAACTGAGCTCTAGTTCTCAACACTTTCACAAAGTGCCATCAGTTGAGGTTCAACTTACTGATCCGGTTGAGTAGAGTGTAGCCGTCAAAGCTGGAATCAGTAGCACTCAGGTGAGAAGAACGGGAAGCAGATATACCCAGTCCGCTGGCAGTGTCCTACGGGGACCAGCCTATCTGGCGGCCATGCCTGAATGTTTGCAACCGCGGCCGAGCTAGGCAGGCGCAATCGTGCAGCAATGCAAACTGCATAACCTGGCCAAATTTCACGGGTGTACAAGAAAGCACGGGGGATTTACAAGGAGATGTTCACCCGGAACTGCCGGAGGCCTGCGGGCAGCAAGATTCTGGAATTCTTCCTGAGAAGCCTTGAAAGCAGTGAAACGTTCCTATATTGCAATAACTCAGAACCTCATTCTGAGTGTTCCCGGCCGAGGTCATTCGGATGAACACAACCGTGGACTAATTAGAGCCAGATGTAGGCAGTGCCGTCCATAGTGCTGGATGGACAGTGGTGGCATGCCGAATAACTGAGCTCTAGTTCTCAACACTTTCACAAATTGCCATAAGTTGAGGTTCAACTTACTGCTTAGGTTGCGTAGAGTGTAGCCGTCAAAGCTGGAATCAGTAGCACTCAGGTGAGAAGAACGGGAAGCAGATATACCCAGTCCGCTGGCAGTGTCCTACGGGGACCAGCCTATCTGGCTGCCACGCCTGAATGTTTGCAACCGCGGCCGAGCTAGGCAGGCGCAATTGTGCAGCAATTCAAACTGCATAACCTGGCCAAATTTCACGGGTGTACAAGAAACCACGGGGGATTTACAAGGAGATGTTTACCCGGAACTGCCGGAGGCCTGCCGGCAGCAAGATTCCGGAATTCTTCCTGAGAAGCCTTGAAAGCAGTGAAACGATCCTATGTTGAAATAACTCAGAACCTCATTCTGAGTGTTTCCGGCAGAGGTCATTCGGATGAACACAACCGTGGACTAATTAGAGCCAGATGTAGGCAGTGCCGTCCATAGTGCTGGATGGAGAGTGGTGGCGTGCCAAACAACTGAGCTCTAGTTCTCATCACTTTCACAAAGTGCCATAAGTTGAGGTTCAACTTACTGCTCCGGTTGAGTAGAGTGTAGCGGTCAAAGCTGGAATCAGTAGCACTCAGGTGAGAAGAACCGGAACCAGATATACCCAGTCCGCTGGCAGTGTCCTACGGGGACTAGCCTATCTGCATTCCATGCCTGAATGTTTGCAACCGCGGCCGAGCTAGGCAGGCGGAATTGTGCAACAATGCAAACTGCATAACCTGGCCAAATTTCACGGGTGTACAAGAAACCACGGGGGATTTACAAGGAGATGTTCACCCGGAACTGCCGGAGGCCTGCCGGCAGCAAGATTCCGTAATTCTTCCTGAGAAGCCTTGAAAGCAGTGAAACGCTCCTATGTTGCAATAACTCAGAACCTCATTCTGAGTGTTCCCGGCAGAGGTCATTCGGCGGAACACAACCATGGACTACTTAGAGCCAGATGTAGGCAGTGCCGTCCATAGTGCTGGATGGACCGTGGTGGCGTAACAAACAACTGAGCTCTAGTTCTCAACACTTTCACAAAGTGCCATAAGTTGAGGTTCAACTTACTGCTCAGGTTGCGTAGAGTGTAGCCGTCAAACCTGGAATCAGTAGAACTCAGGTGAGAAGAACGTGAAGCAGATATACCGAGTCCGCTGGCAGTGTCCTACGGGGTACAGCCTATCTGGCTGCCACTCCTGAATGTTTGCAACCGCGGCCGAGCTAGGCAGGCGCAATTGTGCAGCAATGCAAACTGCTTAACCTGGTCAAATTTCACGGGTGTACAAGAAACCAAGGGGATTTACAAGGAGATGTTCACCCGGAACTGCCTGAGGCCTGCCGGCAGCAAGATTCCGAAATTCATCCTGAGAAGCCTTGAAAGCAGTGAAACGCTCCTATGTTGCAATAACTCAGAACCTCATTCTGAGTGTTCCCGGCAGAGGTCATTCGGCTGAACACAACCGTGGACTAATTAGAGCCAGATGTAAGCAGTGCCGTCAATAGTGCTGGATGGACAGTGGTGGCATGCTAAACAACTGAGCTCTAGTTCTCATCACTTTCAGAAAGTGCCATAAGTTGAGGTTCAACTTACTGCTCCGGTTGAGTAGAGTGTAGCGGTCAAACCTGGAATCAGTAGCACTCAGGTGAGAAGAACGGGAAGCAGATATACCCAGTCCGCTGGCGGTGTCCTCCAGGGACCAGCCTATCTGGCTGCCACGCCTGAATGTTTGCAACCACGGCCGAGCTGGGCGGGCGCAATTGTGCAGCAATGCAAACTGCATAACCTGGCCAAATTTCACGGGTGTACAAGGAACCGCCGGTGATTTACAAGGAGATGTTCACCCGAACAGCAGAAGGCCTGCCGGCAGCAAGATTCCGGAATTCTTCCTGAGAAGCCCTGAAAGCAGTGAAACGCTCCTATGTTGCAATAACTCAGAACCTCATTCTTAGTGTTCCCGGCAGAGGTCATTCGGCTGAACACAACCATGGACTAATTAGAGCCAGATGTAGGCAGTGCCGTCCATAGTGCTGGACGGACAGTCGTGGCGTGCCAAACAACTGAGCTCTAGTTCTCAACGGTTTCACAAAGTGCCATAAGTTGAGGATCAATTACTACTCGGGTTGAGTAGAGTGTAGCGGTCAAAGCTGGAATCAGTAGCACTCAGGTGAGAAGAACGGGAAGCAGATATACCCAGTCCGCTGGCAGTGTCCTACGAGGACCAGCCTATCTGGCTGCCACCCCTGAATGTTTGCAAACGCGGCCAAGCTAAGCAGGCGGAATTGTGCAGCAATGCAAACTGCATAACCTAGCCAAATTTCATGGTTGTACAAGAAACCACGGGGGATTTACAAGGAGATGTTCACCCGGAACAGCCAGAGGCCTGCCGGCAGCAAGATTCCAGAATTCTTCCTGAGAAGCCTTGAAAGCAGTGAAAAGCTCCTATGTTGCAATAACTCAGAACCTCATTCTGAGTTTTCCCTGTAGAGGTCATTCGGCTGAAAAGAAAGGTAGACTAATTAGAGCAGGATGTAGGCAGTGCAGTCCATAGTGCTGGATGGACAGTGGTGGCGTGCCAAACAACTGAGCTCTAGTTCTCAACAGTTTCACAAAGTGCCCTAAGTTGAGGTTCAACTTACGGCTCCGGTTGAGTAGAGTGTAGCCGTCAAAGCTGGAATCAGTAGCACTCAGGTGAGAAGAACGGGAAGCAGATATACCCAGTCCGCTGGCAGTGTCCTACGGGGACCAGCCTATCTGGCTGCCACGCCTGAATGTTTGCAACCGCGTCCGAGCTAGGCAGGCGCAATTGTGCAGCAATGAAAATTGCATAACCTGGCCAAATTTCACGGATGTACAAGAAACCACGGGGGATTTACAAGGAGATGTTCACCCGGAAGAGCCAGAGGCCTGCCGGCAGCAAGATTCCGGAATTCTTCCTGAGAAGCCTTGAAAGCAGTGAAAAGCTCCGATGTTGCAATAACTCAGAACCTCATTCTGAGTGTTTCCGGCAGAGGTCATTCAGCTGAACACAACCGTGGACTAATTAGAGCCAGATGTAGGCAGTGCCGTCCTTAGGGCTGGATGGAGAGTGGTGGCGTGACAAACAACTGAGCTCTAGTTCTCAACAGTTTCACAAAGTGCCATAAGATGAGGTTCAACTTACTGCTCCGGTTGAGTAGAGTGTAGCCGTCAAAGGTGGAATCAGTAGCACTCAGGTGAGAAGAACGGGAAGCAGATATACCCAGTCCGCTGGCAGTGTCCTACGGGGACCAGCCTATCTGGCTGCCACGCCTGAATGTTTGCAACCGCGGCCGAGCTAGGCAGGCGCAATTGTGCAGCAATTCAAACTGCATAACCTGGCCAAATTTCACGGGTGTACAAGAAACCACGGGGGATTTACAAGGAGATGTTTACCCGGAACTGCCGGAGGCCTGCCGGCAGCAAGATTCCGGAATTCTTCCTGAGAAGCCTTGAAAGCAGTGAAACGATCCTATGTTGAAATAACTCAGAACCTCATTCTGAGTGTTTCCGGCAGAGGTCATTCGGATGAACACAACCGTGGACTAATTAGAGCCAGATGTAGGCAGTGCCGTCCATAGTGCTGGATGGAGAGTGGTGGCGTGCCAAACAACTGAGCTCTAGTTCTCATCACTTTCACAAAGTGCCATAAGTTGAGGTTCAATTTACTGCTCCGGTTGAGTAGAGTGTAGCGGTCAAAGCTGGAATCAGTAGCACTCAGGTGAGAAGAACCGGAACCAGATATACCCAGTCCGCTGGCAGTGTCCTACGGGGACTAGCCTATCTGCAATCCATGCCTGAATGTTTGCAACCGCGGCCGAGCTAGGCAGGCGGAATTGTGCAACAATGCAAACTGCATAACCTGGCCAAATTTCACGGGTGTACAAGAAACCACGGGGGATTTACAAGGAGATGTTCACCCGGAACTGCCGGAGGCCTGCCGGCAGCAAGATTCCGTAATTCTTCCTGAGAAGCCTTGAAAGCAGTGAAACGCTCCTATGTTGCAATAACTCAGAACCTCATTCTGAGTGTTCCCGGCAGAGGTCATTCGGCGGAACACAACCATGGACTACTTAGAGCCAGATGTAGGCAGTGCCGTCCATAGTGCTGGATGGACAGTGGTGGCGTACCAAACAACTGAGCTCTAGTTCTCAACACTTTCACAAAGTGCCATCAGTTGAGGTTCAACTTACTGATCCGGTTGAGTAGAGTGTAGCCGTCAAAGCTGGAATCAGTAGCACTCAGGTGAGAAGAACGGGAAGCAGATATACCCAGTCCGCTGGCAGTGTCCTACGGGGACCAGCCTATCTGGCGGCCATGCCTGAATGTTTGCAACCGCGGCCGAGCTAGGCAGGCGCAATCGTGCAGCAATGCAAACTGCATAACCTGGCCAAATTTCACGGGTGTACAAGAAAGCACGGGGGATTTACAAGGAGATGTTCACCCGGAACTGCCGGAGGCCTGCGGGCAGCAAGATTCTGGAATTCTTCCTGAGAAGCCTTGAAAGCAGTGAAACGTTCCTATATTGCAATAACTCAGAACCTCATTCTGAGTGTTCCCGGCCGAGGTCATTCGGATGAACACAACCGTGGACTAATTAGAGCCAGATGTAGGCAGTGCCGTCCATAGTGCTGGATGGACAGTGGTGGCATGCCGAATAACTGAGCTCTAGTTCTCAACACTTTCACAAATTGCCATAAGTTGAGGTTCAACTTACTGCTTAGGTTGCGTAGAGTGTAGCCGTCAAAGCTGGAATCAGTAGCACTCAGGTGAGAAGAACGGGAAGCAGATATACCCAGTCCGCTGGCAGTGTCCTACGGGGACCAGCCTATCTGGCTGCCACGCCTGAATGTTTGCAACCGCGGCCGAGCTAGGCAGGCGCAATTGTGCAGCAATTCAAACTGCATAACCTGGCCAAATTTCACGGGTGTACAAGAAACCACGGGGGATTTACAAGGAGATGTTTACCCGGAACTGCCGGAGGCCTGCCGGCAGCAAGATTCCGGAATTCTTCCTGAGAAGCCTTGAAAGCAGTGAAACGATCCTATGTTGAAATAACTCAGAACCTCATTCTGAGTGTTTCCGGCAGAGGTCATTCGGATGAACACAACCGTGGACTAATTAGAGCCAGATGTAGGCAGTGCCGTCCATAGTGCTGGATGGAGAGTGGTGGCGTGCCAAACAACTGAGCTCTAGTTCTCATCACTTTCACAAAGTGCCATAAGTTGAGGTTCAACTTACTGCTCCGGTTGAGTAGAGTGTAGCGGTCAAAGCTGGAATCAGTAGCACTCAGGTGAGAAGAACCGGAACCAGATATACCCAGTCCGCTGGCAGTGTCCTACGGGGACTAGCCTATCTGCATTCCATGCCTGAATGTTTGCAACCGCGGCCGAGCTAGGCAGGCGGAATTGTGCAACAATGCAAACTGCATAACCTGGCCAAATTTCACGGGTGTACAAGAAACCACGGGGGATTTACAAGGAGATGTTCACCCGGAACTGCCGGAGGCCTGCCGGCAGCAAGATTCCGTAATTCTTCCTGAGAAGCCTTGAAAGCAGTGAAACGCTCCTATGTTGCAATAACTCAGAACCTCATTCTGAGTGTTCCCGGCAGAGGTCATTCGGCGGAACACAACCATGGACTACTTAGAGCCAGATGTAGGCAGTGCCGTCCATAGTGCTGGATGGACCGTGGTGGCGTACCAAACAACTGAGCTCTAGTTCTCAACACTTTCACAAAGTGCCATCAGTTGAGGTTCAACTTACTGATCCGGTTGAGTAGAGTGTAGCCGTCAAAGCTGGAATCAGTAGCACTCAGGTGAGAAGAACGGGAAGCAGATATACCCAGTCCGCTGGCAGTGTCCTACGGGGACCAGCCTATCTGGCGGCCATGCCTGAATGTTTGCAACCGCGGCCGAGCTAGGCAGGCGCAATCGTGCAGCAATGCAAACTGCATAACCTGGCCAAATTTCACGGGTGTACAAGAAAGCACGGGGGATTTACAAGGAGATGTTCACCCGGAACTGCCGGAGGCCTGCGGGCAGCAAGATTCTGGAATTCTTCCTGAGAAGCCTTGAAAGCAGTGAAACGTTCCTATATTGCAATAACTCAGAACCTCATTCTGAGTGTTCCCGGCCGAGGTCATTCGGATGAACACAACCGTGGACTAATTAGAGCCAGATGTAGGCAGTGCCGTCCATAGTGCTGGATGGACAGTGGTGGCATGCCGAATAACTGAGCTCTAGTTCTCAACACTTTCACAAATTGCCATAAGTTGAGGTTCAACTTACTGCTTAGGTTGCGTAGAGTGTAGCCGTCAAAGCTGGAATCAGTAGCACTCAGGTGAGAAGAACGGGAAGCAGATATACCCAGTCCGCTGGCAGTGTCCTACGGGGACCAGCCTATCTGGCTGCCACGCCTGAATGTTTGCAACCGCGGCCGAGCTAGGCAGGCGCAATTGTGCAGCAATTCAAACTGCATAACCTGGCCAAATTTCACGGGTGTACAAGAAACCACGGGGGATTTACAAGGAGATGTTTACCCGGAACTGCCGGAGGCCTGCCGGCAGCAAGATTCCGGAATTCTTCCTGAGAAGCCTTGAAAGCAGTGAAACGATCCTATGTTGAAATAACTCAGAACCTCATTCTGAGTGTTTCCGGCAGAGGTCATTCGGATGAACACAACCGTGGACTAATTAGAGCCAGATGTAGGCAGTGCCGTCCATAGTGCTGGATGGAGAGTGGTGGCGTGCCAAACAACTGAGCTCTAGTTCTCATCACTTTCACAAAGTGCCATAAGTTGAGGTTCAACTTACTGCTCCGGTTGAGTAGAGTGTAGCGGTCAAAGCTGGAATCAGTAGCACTCAGGTGAGAAGAACCGGAACCAGATATACCCAGTCCGCTGGCAGTGTCCAACGGGGACTAGCCTATCTGCATTCCATGCCTGAATGTTTGCAACCGCGGCCGAGCTAGGCAGGCGGAATTGTGCAACAATGCAAACTGCATAACCTGGCCAAATTTCACGGGTGTACAAGAAACCACGGGGGATTTACAAGGAGATGTTCACCCGGAACTGCCGGAGGCCTGCCGGCAGCAAGATTCCGTAATTCTTCCTGAGAAGCCTTGAAAGCAGTGAAACGCTCCTATGTTGCAATAACTCAGAACCTCATTCTGAGTGTTCCCGGCAGAGGTCATTCGGCTGAACACAACCGTGGACTAATTAGAGCCAGATGTAGGCAGTGCCGTCCATAGTGCTGGATGGACAGTGGTGGTGTGCCAAACAACTGAGCTCTAGTTCTCAACAGTTTCACAAAGTGCCCTAAGTTGAGGTTCAACTTACTGCTCCGGTTGAGTAGAGTGTATCGGTCAAAGCTGGAATCAGTAGCACTCAGGTGAGAAGAATGGGAAGCAGATATACCCATTCCGCTGGCAATGTCCTACGGGGACTAGCCTATCTGGCTGCCACGCCTGAATGTGTGCAACCGCGGCCGAGCTAGGCAGGCGCAATTGTGCAGCAATGCAAACTGCATAACCTGGGCAAATTTCACGGGTGTACAAGAAACCATGGGGGATTTACAAGGAGATGTTCACCCGGAACTGCCGGAGGCCTGCCGGCAGCAAGATTCCGGAATTCTTCCTGAGAAGCCTTGAAAGCAGGGAAACGCTCCTATGTTGCAATAACTCAGAACCTCATTCTGAGTGTTCGCGGCAGAGGTCATTCGGCTGAACACAACCGTCGACTAATTAGAGCCAGATGTAGGCAGTGCCGTCCATAGTGCTGGATGGACAGTGGTGGCGTGCCAAACAACTGAGCTCTAGTTCTCATCACTTCCACAAAGTGCCATAAGTTGAAGTTCAACTTACTGCTCCGGTTGAGTACAGTGTAGGGGTCAAACCTGGAATCAGTAGCACTCAGGTGAGAAGAACTGGAAGCAGATATACCCAGTCCGCTGGCAGTGTCCTACTGGGACCAGCCTATCTGGCTGCCACGCCTGAATGTGTGCAACCGCGTCCGAGCTATGCAGGCGAATTGTGCAGCAATGCAAACTGCATAACCTGGCCAAATTTCACGGGTGTACAAGAAACCACGGGGGATTTACAAGGAGATGTTCACCCGGAACAGCCGGACGCGGGCGGGCAGCAATATTCCGGAACTCTTCCTGAGAAGCCTTGAAAGCAGTGAAACGCTCCTATGTTGCAATAACTCCGAACCTCATTCTGAGTGTTCCCGGCAGAGGTCATTCGGCTGAACACAACCGTCGACTCATTAGAGCCAGATGTAGGCAGTGCCGTCCATAGTGCTGGATGGACAGTGGTGGCGTGCCAAACAACTGAGCTCTAATTCTCAACAGTTTCACAAAGTGCCCTAAATTGAGGTTAAAACTTACTGCTCTGGTTGAGTAGAGTGTAGCGGTCAAAGCTGGAATCAGTAGCACTCAGGTGAGAAGAACGGGAAGCAGATATACCCAGTCCGCTGGCAGTGTCCTACGGGGACTAGCCTATCTGGATTCCATGCCTGAATGTTTGCAACCGCGGCCGACCTAGGCAGGCGGAATTGTGCAACAATGCAAACTGCATAACATGGCCAAATTTCACGGGTGTACAAGAAACCACGGGGGATTTACAAGGAGATGTTGACCCGGAACTGCCGGAGGCCTGCCGGCAGCAAGATCCCGGAATTCTTCCTGAGAAGCCTTGAAAGCAGTGAAACGCTCCTATGTTGCAATAACTCAGAACCTCATTCTGAGTTTTCCCGGCAGAGGTCATTCGGCTGAACACAACCATGGACTAATTAGAGCCAGATGTAGGCAGTGCCGTAAATAGTGCTGGATGGAGAGTGGTGGCGTGCCAAACAACTGAGCTCTAGTTCTCAACACTTTCACAAAGTGCCATAAGTTGAGGTTCAACTTACTGCTCCGGTTGAGTAGAGTGTAGCGGTCAAACCTGGAATCAGTAGCAGTCAGGTGAGAAGAACGGGAAGCAGATATACCCAGTCCGTTGGCAGTGTCCTCTGGGGACCAGCCTATCTAGCTACCACGCCTGAATGTTTGCAACCGGGTACGAGCTAGGCAGGCGCAATTGTGCAGCAATGCAAACTGCATAACCTGGCCAAATTTAACGGGTGTACAAGAATCCACGGGGGATTTACAAGGAGATGTTCACCGGAACTGTCGGAGGCCTGGTGGCAGCAAGATTCCGGAATTCTTCCTGAGAAGCCTTTAAAGCAGTGAAACGCTCCTATGTTGCAATAACTCAGAACCTCATTCTGAGTGTTCCCGGCAGAGGTCATTCAGCTGAACACAACCGTGGACTAATTAGAGCCAGATGTAGGCAGTGCCATCCATAGTTCTGGATGGACAGTGTTGGCGTGCCAAACAACTGAGCTCTAGTTCTCAACAGTTTCACAAAGTGCCCTAAGTTGAGCTTCAACTTACTCCTTCGGTTGAGTAGAGTGTAGCCGTGAAACCTGGAATCAGTAGAACTCAGGTGAGTAGAACGGGAAGCAGATATACCCAGTCCGCTGGCAGTGTCCTACGGGGACTAGCCTATCCGGCTGCCATGCCTGAATGTTTGCACCCGCGGCCGAGCTAGGCAGGCGCAATTGTGCAGCAATGCAAACTGCATAACCTGGCCAAATTTCACGGGTGTACAAGGAACCGCCGGTGATTTACAAGGAGATGTTCACCCGAACAGCAGAAGGCCTGCCGGCAGCAAGATTCCGGAATTCTTCCTTAGAAGCCCTGAAAGCAGTGAAACGCTCTTATGTTGCAATAACTCAGAACATCATTCTGAGTGTCCCCGGCAGAGGTCATTCGGCTGAACACAACCGTGGACTAATTAGAGCCAGATGTAGGCAGTGCCGTCCATAGTGCTGGATGGAGAGTGGTGGCGTGCCAAACAACTGAGCTCTAGTTCTCAACTGTTTCACAAAGTGCCCTAAGTTGAGGTTCAACTTACGGCTCCGGTTGAGTAGAGTGTAGCCGTCAAAGCTGGAATCAGTAGCACTCAGGTGAGAAGAAGGGGAAGCAGATATACCCAGTCAATTGGCAGTGTCCTACGGGGACCAGCCTATCTGGCTGCCACGCCTGAATGTTTGCAACCCAGGCCGAGCAAGGCAGGCGAAATTGTGCAGCAATGCAAACTGCATAACCTGGCCAAATTTCACGGGTGTACAAGAAACCACGGGGGATTTACAAGGAGATGTTCACCCGGAACTGCCGGACGCCGGCGGGCAGCAAGATTCCGGAATTCTTCCTGAGAAGCCTTGAAAGCAGTGAAACGATCCTATGTTGCAATAACTCAGAACCTCATTCTGAGTGTTCCCGGCAATGTTGATTCGGCTGAACACAACCATGGACTAATTAGAGCCAGATGTAGGCAGTGCCGTCCATAGTGCTGGATGGATAGTGGTGGCGTGCCAAACAACTGAGCTCTAGTTCTCAACAGTTTCACAAAGTGCCCTAAGTTGAGGTTCAACTTACTGCTCCGGTTGAGTAGAGTGTAGCCGTCAAAGCTGGAATCAGTAGCACTCAGGTGAGAAGAACGGGAAGCAGATATACCCAGTCCGCTGGCAGTGTCCTACGGGGACCAGCCTATCTGGCTGCCACACCTGAATGTTTGCAACCGCTGCCGAGCTAGGCAGGCACAATTGTGCAGCAATGTAAATTGCATAACCTGGCCAAATATCACGGGTGTACAAGAAACCACGGGGGATTTACAAGGAGATGTTCACCCGGAACAGCCGGAGGCCTGCCAGCAGAAAGATTCCGGAATTCTTCCTGAGAAGCCTTGAAAGCAGTGAAACGCTCCTATGTTGCAATAACTCAGAACATCATTCTGAGTGTCCCCGGCCGAGGTCTTTCGGCTGAACACAACCGTGGACTAATTAGAGCCACATGTAGGCAGTGCCGTCCGTAGTGCTGGATGGACTGTGGTGGCGTGCCAAACAACTGAGCTCTAGTTCTCAACAGTTTCACAAAGTCCCATAAGTAGAGGTTCAACTTACTGCTCCGGTTGAGTCGAGTGTAGCCGTCAAAGCTGGAATCAGTAGCACTCAGGTGAGAAGAACGGGAAGCAGATATACCCAGTCCGCTGGCAGTGTCCTACGGGGACCAGCCTATGTGGCTGCCACGCCTGAATGTTTGCAACCGCGGCCGAGCTAGGCAGGCGCAATTGTGCAGCAATGCAAACTGCATAACCTGGCCAAATTTCACGGATGTAGAAGAAACCACGGGGGATTTACAAGGAGATGTTCACCCGGAAGATCCGGAGGCCTGCCGGCAGCAAGATTCCGGAATTCTTCCTGAGAAGCCTTGAAAGCAGTGAAACGCTCCTATGTTGCAATAACTCAGAACCTCATTCTGAGTGTTCCCGGCAGAGGTCATTCAGCTGAACACAACCGTGGACTAATTAGAGCCAGATGTAGGCAGTGCCGTCCATAGCGCTGGATGGACAGTGGTGGCGTGCCAAACAACTGAGCTCTAGTTCTCAACAGTTTCACAAAGTGCCCTAAGTTGAGGTTCAACTTACGGCTCCGGTTGAGTAGAGTGTAGCGGTCAAAGCTGGAATCAGTAGCACTCAGGTGAGAAGAACGTGAAGCAGATATAGCCAGTCCGCTGGCAGTGTCCTACGGGGACTAGCCTGTCTGGCTGCCACGCCTGAATGTTTGCAAGCGGGGCCGAGCTAAGCAGGCGGCATTGTGCAGCAATGCAAACTGTATAACCTGGCCAAATTTCACTGGTGTACAAGAAACCACGGTGGATTTACAAGGAGATGTTCACCCCGAACAGCCGGAGGCTTGCCGGCAGCAAGAGTCCAGAATTCTTCCTGAGAAGCCTTGAAAGCAGTGAAACGCTCCTATGTTGCAATAACTCAGAACCTCATTCTGAGTGTTCCCGGCAGAGGTCATTCGGCTGAACACAACCGTGGACTAATTAGAGCCAGATGTAGGCAGTGCCGTCCATAGTGCTGGATGGACAGTGGTGGCATGCCAAACAACTGAGCTCTAGTTCTCATCACTTTCACAAAGTGCCATTAGTTGAGGATCAACTTACGGCTCCGAATGAGTAGAGTGTAGCCGTCAAAGCTGGAATCAGTAGCACTCAGGTGAGAAGAACGGGAAGCAGATATACCCAGTCCATTGGCAGTGTCCTTCGGGGACCAGCCTATCTGGCTGCCACGCCTGAATGTTTGCCACCGCGGCCGAGCTAGGCAGGCGCAATTGTGCAGCAATGCAAACTGCATAGCCTGGCCAAATTTCACGGATGTACAAGAAACCACAGGGGATTTACAAGGAGATGTTCACCCGGAACAGCCGGAGGCCTGCCGGCAGCAAGATTCCGGAATTCTTCCTGAGAAGCCTTGAAAGCAGTGAAACGCTCCTATGTTGCAATAACTCAGAACCTCTTTCTGAGTGTTCCCGGCAGAGGTCATTCAGCTGAACACAACCGTGGACTAATTAGAGCCAGATGTAGGCAGTGCCGTCCATAGTGCTGGATGGACAGTGGCGGCGTGCCAAACAACTGAGCTCTAGTTCTCAACAGTTTCACAAAGTGCCCTAAGTTGAGGTTCAAATTACGCCTCCGGTTGAGTAGAGTGTAGCGGTCAAAGCTGGAATCAGTCGCACTCAGGTGAGAAGAACGTGAAGCAGATATAGCTAGTCCGCTGGCAGTGTCCTACGTGGACTAGCCTATCTGGGTGCCACGCCTGAATGTTTGCAACCGCGGCCGAGGTAGGCAGGCGCAATTGTGCAGCAATGCAAACTGCATAACCTGGCCAAATTTCACGGATGTACAAGAAATCACGGGGGATTTACAAGGAGATGTTCACCTGGAACAGCTGGAGACCTGCCGGCAGCAAGATTCCAGAATTCTTCCTGAGAAGCCTTGAAAGCAGTGAAACGCTCCTATGTTGCAATAACTCAGAACCTCATTCTGAGTGTTCCAGGCAGAAGTCATTCGGCTGAACACAACCGTGGACTAATTAGAGCCAGATGTAGGCAGTGCCGTCCATAGTGCTGGATGGACAGTGGTGGCGTGCCAAACAACTGAGCTCTAGTTCTCAACAGTTTCACAAAGTGCCATGAGTTGAGGTTCAACTTACTGCTCCGGTGGAGTAGAGTGTAGCCGTCAAAGATGTAATCAGTAGCACTCAGGGGAGAAGAACGGGAAGCAGATATACCCAGTCCGCTGGCAGTGTCCTACGGGGACCAGCCTATCTGGCTGCCACACCTGAATGTTTGCAACCGCGGCCGAGCTAGGCAGGCACAATTGTGCAGCAATTCAAACTGCATAACCTGGCCAAATATCACGGGTGAACAAGAAACCACGGGGGATTTACAAGGAGATGTTCGGCCGGAACTGCCAGAGGCCTGCCGGCAGTAAGATTCCGGAATTCTTCCTGAGAAGCCTTGAAAGCAGTGAAACGCTCCTATGTTGCAATAACTCAGAACATCATTCTGAGTGTCCCCGGCCGAGGTCATTCGGCTGAACACAACCGTGGACTAATTAGAGCCAGATGTAGGCAGTGCCGTCCATAGTGCTGGATGCACAGTGGTGGCTTGCCAAACAACTGAGCTCTAGTTCTCAACAGTTTCACAAAGTGCCATAAGTAGAGGTTAAACTTACTGCTCCGGTTGAGAAGAGTGTAGCCGTCAAAGCTGGAATCAGTAGCACTCAGGTGAGAAGAACGGGAAGCAGCTATACCCAGTCCGCTGGCAGTGTCCTACGGGGACCAACCTATCTGGCTGCCACGCCTGAATGTTTGCAACCGCGGCCGAGCTAGGCAGGCGCAATTGTGCAGCAATGCAAACTGCATAACCTGGCCAAATTTCACGGATGTACAAGAAGCCACGGGGGATTTCAAGGAGATGTTCACCGGGAAGAGCCGGAGGCCTGCCGGCAGCAAGATTCCGGAATTCTTCCTGAGAAGCCTTGAAAGCAGTGAAACGCTCCTATGTTGCAATAACTCAGAACCTCATTCTGAGTGTTCCCGTCAGAGGTCATTCAGCTGAAAACAACCGTGGACTAATTAGAGCCAGATGTAGGCAGTGCCGTCCATAGTGCTGGATGGACAGTGGTGGCTTGCCAAACAACTGAGCTCTAGTTCTCAACAGTTTCACAAAGTGCCCTAAGTTGAGGTTCAACTTATGGCTCCGGTTGAGTAGAGTGTAGCGGTCAAAGATGGAATCAGTAGCACTCAGGTGAGAAGAACGTGAAGCAGATATAGCCAGTCCGCTGGCAGTGTCCTACGGGGACTAGCCTATCTGGCTGCCACGCCTGAATGTTGGCAAGCGCGGCCGAGCTAAGCAGGCGGAATTGTGCAGCAATGCAAACTGCATAACCTGGCCAAATTTCACGGATGTACAGAAACCACGGGGGATTTACAAGGAGATGTTCACCCGGAACAGCCGGAGGCCTGCCGGAAGCCAGATTCCTGAATTCTTCCTGAGAAGCCTTGAAAGCAGTGAAACGCTCCTATGTTGCAATAACTCAGAACCTCATTCTGAGTGTTCCAGACAGAGGTCATTCGGCTGAACACAACCGTGGACTAATTAGAGCCAGATGTAGGCAGTGCCGTCCATAGGGCTGGATGGAGAGTGGTGGCGTGCCAAACAACTGAGCTCTAGTTCTCAACAGTTTCACAAAGTGCCCTAAGTTGAGGTTCAACTTACGGCTCCGGTTGAGTAGAGTGTAGCCGTCAAAGCTGGAATCAGTAGCACTCAGGTGAGAAGAACGGGAAGCAGATATACCCTGTCCGCTGGCAGTGTCCTACGGGGACCAGGCTATCTGGCTGCCACGCCTGAATGTTTGCAACCACGACCGAGCTAGGCAGGGCCAATTGTGCAGCAATTCAAACTGCATAACCTGGCCAAATTTCACGGGTGTACAAGAAACCACGGGGGATTTACAAGGAGATGTTCACCCGGAACTGCCGGAGGCCTGCCGGCAGCAAGATTCCGGAATTCTTCCTGAGAAGCCTTGAAAGCAGTGAAACGCTCCTATGTTGAAATAACTCAGAACCTCATTCTGAGTGTTCCCGGCAGAGGTCATTCGGCTGAACACAACCGTGGACTAATTAGAGCCAGATGTAAGCAGTGCCGTCCATAGTGCTGGATGGACAGTGGTGGCGTGCCAAACAACTGAGCTCTAGTTCTCATCACTTTCACAAAGTGCCATAAGTTGAGGTTCAACTTACTGCTCCGGTTGAGTAGAGTGTAGCGGTCAAAGCTGGAATCAGTAGCACTCAGGTGAGAAGAACGGGAAGCAGATATACCCAGTCCGCTGGCAGTGTCCTACGGGGACCAACCTATCTGGCTGCCACGCCTGAATGTTTGCAACCGCGGCCGAGCTAGGCAGGCGCAATTGTGCAGCAATGCAAACTGCATAACCTGGCCAAATTTCACGGATGTACAAGAAGCCACGGGGGATTTCAAGGAGATTTTCACCCGGAAGAGCCGGAGGCCTGCTGGCAGCAAGATTTCGGAATTCTTCCTGAGAAGCCTTGAAAGCAGTGAAACGCTCCTATGTTGCAATAACTCAGAACCTCATTCTGAGTGTTCCCGTCAGAGGTCATTCAGCTGAAAACAACCGTGGACTAATTAGAGCCAGATGTAGGCAGTGCCGTCCATAGTGCTGGATGGACAGTGGTGGCGTGCCAACCAACTGAGCTCTAGTTCTCAACAGTTTCACAAAGTGCCCTAAGTTGAGGTTCAACTTACGGCTCCGGTTGAGTAGAGTGTAGCGGTCAAAGATGGAATCAGTAGCACTCAGGTGAGAAGAACGTGAAGCAGATATAGCCAGTCCGCTGTCAGTGTCCTACGGGGACTAGCCAATCTGGCTGCCACGCCTGAATGTTGGCAAGCGTGGCCGAGCTAAGCAGGCGGAATTGTGCAGCAATGCAAACTGCATAACCTGGCCAAATTTCACGGATGTACAAGAAACCACGGGGGATTTACAAGGAGATGTTCACCCCGAACAGCCGGAGGCCTGCCGGCAGCCAGATTCCTGAATTCTTCCTGAGAAGCCTTGAAAGCAGTGAAACGCTCCTATGTTGCAGTAACTCAGAACATCATTCTGAGTGTCCCCGGCCAAGGTCATTCGGCTGAACACAACCGTGGACTAATTAGAGCCAGATGTAGTCAGTGCCGTCCATAGTGCTGGATGGACAGTGGTGGCGTGCCAAACAACTGAGCTCTAGTTCTCAACAGTTTCACAAAGTGCCATAAGTAGAGGTTCAACTTACTGCTCCGGTTGAGTAGAGTGTAGCCGTCAAAGCTGGAATCAGTAGCACTCAGGTGAGAAGAACGTGAAGCAGATATAGCCAGTCCGCTGGCAGTGTCCTACGGGGACTAGCCTATCTGGCTGCCACGCCTGAATGTTTGCAAGCGCGGCCGAGCTAAGCAGGCGGAATTGTGCAGCAATGCAAACTGCATAACCTGGCCAAATTTCACGGATGTACAAGAAACCACGGGGGATTTACAAAGACATGTTCACCCGGAACAGCCGGAGGCCGGCCGGCAGCAAGATTCCGGAATTCTTCCTGAGAAGCCTTGAAAGCAGTGAAACGCTCCTATGTTGAAATAACTCAGAACCTCATTCTGAGTGTTCCCGGCAGAGGTCATTCGGCTGAACTAAACCGTCGACTAATTAGAGCCAGATGTAGGCAGTGCCGTCCATAGTGCTGGATGAACAGTGGTGGCGTGCCAAACAACTGAGCTCTAGTTGTCATCACTTTCACAAAGTGCCATAAGTTGAGGTTCAACTTACTGCTCCGGTTGAGTAGTGTGTAGCCGTCAAAGCTGGAATCAGTAGCACTCAGGTGAGAAGAACGGGAAGCAGATATAGCCAGTCCGCTGGCAGTGTCCTACGGGGACCAGCCTATCTGGCTGCCATGCCTGAATGTTTGCAACCGCGGCCGAGCTACGAAGGCGCAATTGTGCAGCAATGCAAACTGCATAACCTGGCCAAATTTCACGGGTGTACAAGAAACCACGGGGGATTGACAAGGAGAGGTTCACCCGGAACTGCCGGAGGCCTGCCGGCAGCAAGATTCCGGAATTCTTCCTGAGAAGCCTTGAAAGAAGTGAAACGCTCCTATGTTGCAATAACTCAGAACCTCATTCTGAGTGTTCCCGGCAGAGGTCATTCGGCTGAACACAACCATGGAATAATTAGAGCCAGATGTAGGCAGTGCCGTCCATAGTGCTGGATGGACAGTGGTGGCGTGCCAAACAACTGAGCTCTAGTTCTCATCGCTTTCACAAAGTGCCATGAGTGGAGGTTCAACTTACTGCTCCGGTTTAGTAGAGTGTAGCCGTCAAAGCTGGAATCAGTAGCACTCAGGTGAGAAGAACGGGAAGCAGATATACCCAGTCCGCTGGCAGTGTACTACGGGGACCAGCCTATCTGGCTGCCACGCCTGAATGTTTGCAACCGCGGCCGAGCTAGGCAGGCGCAATTGTGCAGCAATTTAAACTGCATAACCTGGCCAAATTTCACGGGTGTACAACGAACCGCGGGTGATTTACAAGGAGATGTTCACCCGGAACAGCCGGAGGCCTGCTGGCAGCAAGATTCCGGAATTCTTCCTGAGAAGCCTTGAAAGCAGTGAAACGCTCCTATGTTGCAGTAACTCAGAACCTCATTCTGAGTGTTCCCGGCAGAGGTCATTCGGCTGAACACAACCGTGGACTAATTAGAGCCAGATGTAGGCAGTGCCGTCCATAGTGCTGGATGGACAGTGGTGGCGTGCCAAACAACTGAGCTCTAGTTCTCATCACTTTCACAAAATTCCATAAGTAGAGGTTCAACTTACTGCTCCAGTTGAGTAGAGTGTAGCCTTCAAAGGTGGAATCAGTAGCACTCAGGTGAGAAGAACGGGAAGCAGATATACCCAGTCCGCTGGCAGTGTACTACGGGGACCAGCCTCTCTGGCTGCCTCGCCTGAATGTTTGCAACCGTGGCTGAGCTAGGCAGGCGCAATTGTGCAGCATTGCAAACTGCATAACCTGGCCAAATTTCACGGATGTACAAGAAACCACGGGGGATTTACAAGGAGATGTTCACCCGGAACAGCCGGACGCCGGCGGGCAGCATGATTCCGGAACTCTTCCTGAGAAGCCTTGAAAGCAGTGAAACGCTCCTATGTTGCAATAAGTCAGAACCTCATTCTGAGTGTTCCCGGCAGAGGTCATTCGGCTGAACACAAACATAGACTAATTAGAGCCAGATGTAGGCAGTGCCGTCCATAGTGCTGGATGGACAGTGGTGGCATGCCAAACAACTGAGGTCTAGTTCTCAACACTTTCACAAAGTGCCATAAGTTGAGGTTCAATTTACTGCTACAGTTGAGTAGAGAGTGTAGCCGTCAAAGGTGGAATCAGTAGCAGTCAGGTGAGAAGAACGGGAAGCAGATATACCCAGTATGCTGGTAGTGTCCTACGGGGACCAGCCTATCTGCCTGCCACGCCTGAATGTTTGCAACCGCGGCCGAGCTAGGCTGGCGCAATTGTGCAGCAATGCAAACTGCATAACCTGTCCAAATTTCAGGGGTGTACAAGAAACCACGGGGGATTTACAAGGAGATGTTCACCCGGAACAGCCCGAGGCCTGCCGGCAGCAAGATTCCGGAATTCTTCCTCAGAAGCCGTGAAACCAGTGCAACGCTCCTATGTTGCAATAACTCAGAACCTCATTCTGAGGGTTCCAGGCAGAGGTCATTCGGCTGAACACAACCGTGGACTAACTAGAGCCAGATGTAGGCAGTGCCGTCCATAGTGCTGGATGTAGAGTGGTGGCGAGCCAAACAACTGACCTCTAGTTCTGAACAGTTTCACAAAATGCCATAACTTGAGGTTCAACTTAATGCTCCGGTTGAGTAGTGTGTAGCCGTCAAAGCTGGAATCAGTAGCACTCAGGTGAGGAGAACGGGAAGCAGATATACCGAGTCCGCTGGCAGTGTCCTACGGGGTACAGCCTATCTGGCTGCCACTCCTGAATGTTTGCAACCGCGGCCGAGCTAGGCAGGCGCAATTGTGCAGCAATGCAAACTGCTTAACCTGGTCAAATTTCACGGGTGTACAAGAAACCAAGGGGATTTACAAGGAGATGTTCACCCGGAACTGCCTGAGGCCTGCCGGCAGCAAGATTCCGAAATTCATCCTGAGAAGCCTTGAAAGCAGTGAAACGCTCCTATGTTGCAATAACTCAGAACCTCATTCTGAGTGTTCCCGGCAGAGGTCATTCGGCTGAACACAACCGTGGACTAATTAGAGGCAGATGTAAGCAGTGCCGTCCATAGTGCTGGATGGACAGTGGTGGCGTGCCAAACAACTGAGCTCTAGTTCTCATCACTTTCACAAAGTGCCATAAGTTGAGGTTCAACTTACTGCTCCGGTTGAGTAGAGTGTAGCGGTCAAACCTGGAATCAGTAGCACTCAGGTGAGAAGAACGGGAAGCAGATATACCCAGTCCGCTGGCGGTGTCCTCCAGGGACCAGCCTATCTGGCTGCCACGCCTGAATGTTTGCAACCACGGCCGAGCTGGGCGGGCGCAATTGTGCAGCAATGCAAACTGCATAACCTGGCCAAATTTCACGGGTGTACAAGGAACCGCCGGTGATTTACAAGGAGATGTTCACCCGAACAGCAGGAGGCCTGCCGGCAGCAAGATTCCGGAATTCTTCCTGAGAAGCCCTGAAAGCAGTGAAACGCTCCTATGTTGCAATAACTCAGAACCTCATTCTTAGTGTTCCCGGCAGAGGTCATTCGGCTGAACACAACCATGGACTAATTAGAGCCAGATGTAGGCAGTGCCGTCCATAGTGCTGGACGGACAGTCGTGGCGTGCCAAACAACCGAGCTCTAGTTCTCAACGGTTTCACAAAGTGCCAAAAGTTGAGGATCAACTTACTACTCGGGTTGAGTAGAGTGTAGCGGTCAAAGCTGGAATCAGTAGCACTCAGGTGAGAAGAACGGGAAGCAGATATACCCAGTCCGCTGGCAGTGTCCTACGAGGACCAGCCTATCTGGCTGCCACCCCTGAATGTTTGCAAACGCGGCCAAGCTAAGCAGGCGGAATTGTGCAGCAATGCAAACTGCATAACCTGGCCAAATTTCATGGTTGTACAAGAAACCACGGGGGATTTACAAGGAGATGTTCACCCGGAACAGCCAGAGGCCTGCCGGCAGCAAGATTCCAGAATTCTTCCTGAGAAGCCTTGAAAGCAGTGAAAAGCTCCTATGTTGCAATAACTCAGAACCTCATTCTGAGTTTTCCCTGTAGAGGTCATTCGGCTGAAAACAAAGGTAGACTAATTAGAGCAGGATGTAGGCAGTGCAGTCCATAGTGCTGGATGGACAGTGGTGGCGTGCCAAACAACTGAGCTCTAGTTCTCAACAGTTTCACAAAGTACCCTAAGTTGAGGTTCAACTTACGGCTCCGGTTGAGTAGAGTGTAGCCGTCAAAGCTGGAATCAGTAGCACTCAGGTGAGAAGAACGGGAAGCAGATATACCCAGTCCGCTGGCAGTGTCCTACGGGGACCAGCCTATCTGGCTGCCACGCCTGAATGTTTGCAACCGCGTCCGAGCTAGGCAGGCGCAATTGTGCAGCAATGAAAATTGCATAACCTGGCCAAATTTCACGGATGTACAAGAAACCACGGGGGATTTACAAGGAGATGTTCACCCGGAAGAGCCAGAGGCCTGCCGGCAGCAAGATTCCGGAATTCTTCCTGAGAAGCCTTGAAAGCAGTGAAAAGCTCCGATGTTGCAATAACTCAGAACCTCATTCTGAGTGTTCCCGGCAGAGTTCATTCAGCTGAACACAACCGTGGACTAATTAGAGCCAGATGTAGGCAGTGCCGTCCTTAGGGCTGGATGGAGAGTGGTGGCCTGACAAACAACTGAGCTCTAGTTCTCAACAGTTTCACAAAGTGCCATAAGATGAGGTTCAACTTACTGCTCCGGTTGAGTAGAGTGTAGCCGTCAAAGCTGGAATCAGTAGCACTCAGTTGAGAAGAACGGGAAGCAGATATACCCAGTCCGCTGGCAGTGTCCTACGGGGACCAGCCTATCTGGCTGCCACGCCTGAATGTTTGCAACCGCGGCCGAGCTAGGCAGGCGCAATTGTGCAGCAATTCAAACTGCATAACCTGGCCAAATTTCACGGGTGTACAAGAAACCACGGGGGATTTACAAGGAGATGTTTACCCGGAACTGCCGGAGGCCTGCCGGCAGCAAGATTCCTGAATTCTTCCTGAGAAGCCTTGAAAGCAGTGAAACGCTCCTATGTTGAAATAACTCAGAACCTCATTCTGAGTGTTCCCGGCAGAGGTCATTCGGATGAACACAACCGTGGACTAATTAGAGCCAGATGTAGGCAGTGCCGTCCATAGTGCTGGATGGAGAGTGGTGGCGTGCCAAACAACTGAGCTCTAGTTCTCATCACTTTCACAAAGTGCCATAAGTTGAGGTTCAACTTACTGCTCCGGTTGAGTAGAGTGTAGCGGTCAAAGCTGGAATCAGTAGCACTCAGGTGAGAAGAACCGGATCCAGATATACCCAGTCCGCTGGCAGTGTCCTACGGGGACTAGCCTATCTGCATTCCATGCCTGAATGTTTGCAACCGCGGCCGAGCTAGGCAGGCGGAATTGTGCAACAATGCAAACTGCATAACCTGGCCAAATTTCACGGGTGTACAAGAAACCACGGGGGATTTACAAGGAGATGTTCACCCGGAACTGCCGGAGGCCTGCCGGCAGCAAGATTCCGTAATTCTTCCTGAGAAGCCTTGAAAGCAGTGAAACGCTCCTATGTTGCAATAACTCAGAACCTCATTCTGAGTGTTCCCGGCAGAGGTCATTCGGCGGAACACAACCATGGACTACTTAGAGCCAGATGTAGGCAGTGCCGTCCATAGTGCTGGATGGACAGTGGTGGCGTACCAAACAACTGAGCTCTAGTTCTCAACACTTTCACAAAGTGCCATCAGTTGAGGTTCAACTTACTGGTCCAGTTGAGTAGAGTGTAGCCGTCAAAGCTGGAATCAGTAGCACTCAGGTGAGAAGAACGGGAAGCAGATATACCCAGTCCGCTGGCAGTGTCCTACGGGGACCAGCCTATCTGGCGGCCATGCCTGAATGTTTGCAACCGCGGCCGAGCTAGGCAGGCGCAATCGTGCAGCAATGCAAACTGCATAACCTGGCCAAATTTCACGGGTGTACAAGAAAGCACGGGGGATTTACAAGGAGATGTTCACCCGGAACTGCCGGAGGCCTGCGGGCAGCAAGATTCTGGAATTCTTCCTGAGAAGCCTTGAAAGCAGTGAAACGTTCCTATATTGCAATAACTCAGAACCTCATTCTGAGTGTTCCCGGCCGAGGTCATTCGGATGAACACAACCGTGGACTAATTAGAGCCAGATGTAGGCAGTGCCGTCCATAGTGCTGGATGGACAGTGGTGGCATGCCGAATAACTGAGCTCTAGTTCTCAACACTTTCACAAATTGCCATAAGTTGAGGTTCAACTTACTGCTTAGGTTGCGTAGAGTGTAGCCGTCAAAGCTGGAATCAGTAGCACTCAGGTGAGAAGAACGGGAAGCAGATATACCCAGTCCGCTGGCAGTGTCCTACGGGGACCAGCCTATCTGGCTGCCACGCCTGAGTTTTTGCAACCGCGTCCGAGCTAGGCAGGCGGAATTGTGCAGCAATGCAAACTGCATAATCTGGCCAAATTTCATGGATGTACAAGAAACCACGGGGGATTTGCAAGGAGATGTTCACCCGGAACAGCCAGAGGCCTGCCGGCAGCAAGATTCCGGAATTCTTCCTGAGAAGCCTTGAAAGCAGTGAAACGCTCCTATGTTGCAATAACTCAGAACCTCATTCTGAGTGTTCCCGGCAGAGGTCATTCGGCTGAACACAACCATGGACTAATTAGAGCCAGATGTAGGCAGTGCCGTCCATAGTGCTGGATGGAGAGTGGTGGCGTGCCAAACAACTGAGCTCTAGTTCTCATCACTTTCACAAAGTGCCATAAGTTGAGGTTCAACTTACTGCTCCGGTTGAGTAGAGTGTAGCGGTCAAACCTGGAATCAGTAGCACTCAGGTGAGAAGAACGGGAAGCAGATATACCTAGTCCGCTCGCAGTGTTCTACGGGGACCAGCCTATCTGGCTGCCACGCCTGAATGTTTGCAACCGCGGCCGAGCTAGGCAGGCGCAATTGTGCAGCAATGCAAACTGCATAACCTGGCCAAATTTCACGGGTGTACAAGAAACCGAGGGGGATTTACAAGTAGATGTTCACCCGGAACAGCCGGACGCTGGCGGGCAGCAAGATTCCGGAACTCTTCCTGAGAAGCCTTGAAAGCAGTGAAATGCTCCTATGTTACAATAACTCATAACCTCATTCTGAGTGTTCCCGGCAGAGGTCATTCGGCTGAACACAACCGTGGACTAATTAGAGCCAGATGTAGGCAGTGCCGTCCATAGTGCTGGATGGACAGTGGTGGTGTGCCAAACAACTGAGCTCTAGTTCTCAACAGTTTCACAAAGTGCCCTAAGTTGAGGTTCAACTTACTGCTCCGGTTGAGTAGAGTGTATCGGTCAAAGCTGGAATCAGTAGCACTCAGGTGAGAAGAACGGGAAGCAGATATACCCATTCCGCTGGCAATGTCCTACGGGGACTAGCCTATCTGGCTGCCACGCCTGAATGTGTGCAACCGCGGCCGAGCTAGGCAGGCGCAATTGTGCAGCAATGCAAACTGCATAACCTGGGCAAATTTCACGGGTGTACAAGAAACCACGGGGGATTTACAAGGAGATGTTCACCCGGAACTGCCGGAGGCCTGCCGGCAGCAAGATTCCGGAATTCTTCCTGAGAAGCCTTGAAAGCAGGGAAACGCTCCTATGTTGCAATAACTCAGAACCTCATTCTGAGTGTTCGCGGCAGAGGTCATTCGGCTGAACACAACCGTCGACTAATTAGAGCCAGATGTAGGCAGTGCCGTCCATAGTGCTGGATGGACAGTGGTGGCGTGCCAAACAACTGAGCTCTAGTTCTCATCACTTCCACAAAGTGCCATAAGTTGAAGTTCAACTTACTGCTCCGGTTGAGTACAGTGTAGGGGTCAAACCTGGAATCAGTAGCACTCAGGTGAGAAGAACTGGAAGCAGATATACCCAGTCCGCTGGCAGTGTCCTACTGGGACCAGCCTATCTGGCTGCCACGCCTGAATGTTTGCAACCGCGTCCGAGCTATGCAGGCGCAATTGTGCAGCAATGCAAACTGCATAACCTGGCCAAATTTCACGGGTGTACAAGAAACCACGGGGGATTTACAAGGAGATGTTCACCCGGAACAGCCGGACGCGGGCGGGCAGCAATATTCCGGAACTCTTCCTGAGAAGCCTTGAAAGCAGTGAAACGCTCCTATCTTGCAATAACTCAGAACCTCATTCTGAGTGTTCCCGGCAGAGGTCATTCTGCTGAACACAACCGTCGACTCATTAGAGCCAGATGTAGGCAGTGCCGTCCATAGTGCTGGATGGACAGTGGTGGCGTGCCAAACAACTGAGCTCTAATTCTCAACAGTTTCACAAAGTGCCCTAAATTCAGGTTCAACTTACTGCTCTGGTTGAGTAGAGTGTAGCGGTCAAAGCTGGAATCAGTAGCACTCAGGTGAGAAGAACGGGAAGCAGATATACCCAGTCCGCTGGCAGTGTCCTACGGGGACTAGCCTATCTGAATTCCATGCCTGAATGTTTGCAACCGCGGCCGACCTAGGCAGGCGGAATTGTGCAACAATGCAAACTGCATAACCTGGCCAAATTTCACGGATGTAGAAGAAACCACGGGGGATTTACAAGGAGATGTTCACCCGGAAGAGCCGGAGGCCTGCCGGCAGCAAGAGTCCAGAATTCTTCCTGAGAAGCCTTGAAAGCAGTGAAACGCTCCTATGTTGCAATAACTCAGAACCTCATTCTGAGTGTTCCCGGCAGAGGTCATTCGGCTGAACACAACCGTGGACTAATTAGAGCCAGATGTAGGCAGTGCCGTCCATAGTGCTGGATGGACAGTGGTGGCATGCCAAACAACTGAGCTCTAGTTATCATCACTTTCACAAAGTGCCATAAGTTGAGGATCAACTTACTGCTCCGATTGAGTAGAGTGTAGCCGTCAAAGCTGGAATCAGTAGCACTCAGGTGAGAAGAACGGGAAGCAGATATACCCAGTCCATTGGCAGTGTCCTTCGGGGACCAGCCTATCTGGCTGCCACGCCTGAATGTTTGCCACCGCGGCCGAGCTAGGCAGGCGCAATTGTGCAGCAATGCAAACTGCATAGCCTGGCCAAATTTCACGGATGTACAAGAAACCACAGGGGATTTACAAGGAGATGTTCACCCGGAACAGCCGGAGGCCTGCCGGCAGCAAGATTCCGGAATTCTTCCTGAGAAGCCTTGAAAGCAGTGAAACGCTCCTATGTTGCAATAACTCAGAACCTCATTCTGAGTGTTCCCGGCAGAGGTCATTCAGCTGAACACAACCGTGGACTAATTAGAGCCAGATGTAGTCAGTGCCGTCCATAGTGCTGGATGGACAGTGGTGGCGTGCCAAACAACTGAGCTCTAGTTCTCATCACTTTCACAAAGTGCCATAAGTTGAGGTTCAACTTACTGCGCCGATTGAGTAGAGTGTAGCCGTCAAAGCTGGAATCAGTAGCACTCAGGTGAGAAGAACGGGAAGCAGATATACCCAGTCCGCTGGCAGTGTCCTACGGGGACCAGCCTATCTGGCTGTGACACGTGAATGTTTGCAACCGCGGCCGAGGTAGGCAGGGCCAATTGTGCAGCAATTCAAACTGCATAACCTGGCCAAATTTCACGGATGTACAAGAAACCACGGGGGATTTACAAGGAGATGTTCTCCCGGAAGAGCAGGAGGCCTGCCGGCAGCAAGATTCCGGAATTCTTCCTGAGAAGCCTTGAAAGCAGTGAAACGCTCCTATGTTGCAATAACTCAGAACATCATTCTGAGTGTTGCCGACAGAGGTCATTCAGCTGAACACAACCGTGGACTAATTAGAGCCAGATGTAGGCAGTGCCGTCCATAGTGCTGGATGGAGAGTGGCGGCGTGCCAAACAACTGAGCTCTAGTTCTCAACAGTTTCACAAAGTGCCCTAAGTTGAGGTTCAACTTACGGCTCCGGTTGAGTAGAGTGTAGCGGTCAAAGCTGGAATCAGTCGCACTCAGGTGAGAAGAACCTGAAGCAGATATAGCTAGTCCGCTGGCAGTGTCCTACGTGGACTAGCCTATCTGGGTGCCACGCCTGAATGTTTGCAACCGCGGCCGAGGTAGGCAGGCGCAATTGTGCAGCAATGCAAACTGCATAACCTGGCCAAATTTCACGGATGTACAAGAAATCACGGGGGATTTACAAGGAGATGTTCACCCGGAACAGCTGGAGACCTGCCGGCAGCAAGATTCCAGAATTCTTCCTGAGAAGCCTTGAAAGCAGTGAAACGCTCCTATGTTGCAATAACTCAGAACCTCATTCTGAGTGTTCCAGGCAGAGGTCATTTGGCTGAACACAACCGTGGACTAATTAGAGCCAGATGTAAGCAGTGCCGTCCATAGTGCTGGATGGACAGTGGTGGCGTGCCAAACAACTGAGCTCTAGTTCTCAACAGTTTCACAAAGTGCCATGAGTTGAGGTTCAACTTACTGCTCCGGTGGAGTAGAGTGTAGCCGTCAAAGATGTAATAAGTAGCACTCAGGGGAGAAGAACGGGACGCAGATATACCCAGTCCGCTGGCAGTGTCCTACGGGGACCAGCCTATCTGGCTGCCACACCTGAATGTTTGCAACCGCGGCCGAGCTAGGCAGGCACAATTGTGCAGCAATTCAAACTGCATAACCTGGCCAAATATCACGGGTGAACAAGAAACCACGGGGGATTTACAAGGAGATGTTCGGCCGGAACTGCCAGAGGCCTGCCGGCAGTAAGATTCCGGAATTCTTCCTGAGAAGCCTTGAAAGCAGTGAAACGCTCCTATGTTGCAATAACTCAGAACATCATTCTGAGTGTCCCCGGCCGAGGTCATTCGGCTGAACACAACCGTGGACTAATTAGAGCCAGATGTAGGCAGTGCCGTCCATAGTGCTGGATGCACAGTGGTGGCTTGCCAAACAACTGAGCTCTAGTTCTCAACAGTTTCACAAAGTGCCATAAGTAGAGGTTAAACTTACTGCTCCGGTTGAGAAGAGTGTAGCCGTCAAAGCTGGAATCAGTAGCACTCAGGTGAGAAGAACGGGAAGCAGATATACCCAGTCTGCTGGCAGTGTCCTACGGGGACCAGCCTATCTGGCTGCCACGCCTGAATGTTTGCAAAGGTGGCCGAGGTAGGCAGGCGTAATTGTGCAGCAATGCAAACTGCATAACCTGGCCAAATTTCACGGATGTACAAGAAACCACGGGGGATTTACAAGGAGATGTTCACCCGGAAGAGCCGGAGGCCTGCCGGCAGCAAGATTCCGGAATTCTTCCTGAGAAGCCTTGAAAGCAGTGAAACACTCATATGTTGCAATAACTCAGAACCTCATTCTGAGTGTTTCCGGCAGAGGTCATTCAGCTGAACACAACCGTGGACTAAATAGAGCCAGATGTAGGCAGTGCCGTCCATAGTGCTGGATGGAGAGTGGTGGCGTGCCAAACAACTGAGCTCTAGTTCTCAACAGTTTCACAAAGTGCCCTAAGTTGAGGTTCAACTTACGGCTCCGGTTGAGTAGAGTGTAGCGGTCAAAGCTGGAATCAGTAGCACTCAGGTGAGAAGAACGGGAAGCAGATATAGCCAGTCCGCTGGCAGTGTCCTACGGGGACTAGCCTATCTGGCTGCCACGCCTGAATGTTTGCAAGCGCGGCCGAGCTAAGCCGGCGGAATTGTGCAGCAATACAAACTGTATAACCTGGCCAAATTTCAAGGGTGTACAAGAAACCACGGGGGATTTACAAGGAGATGTTCACCCGGAACAGCCGGAGGCCTGCCGGCAGCAAGATTCCAGAATTCTTCCTGAGAAGCCTTGAAAGCAGTGAAACGCTCCTATGTTGCAATAACTCAGAACCTCATTCTGAGTGTTCCAGACAGAGGTCATTCGGCTGAACACAACCGTGGACTAATTAGAGCCAGATGTATGCAGTGCCGTCCATAGGGCTGGATGGAGAGTGGTGGCGTGCCAAACAACTGAGCTCTAGTTCTCAACAGTTTCACAAAGTGCCCTAAGTTGAGGTTCAACTTACTGCTCCGGTTGAGTAGAGTGTAGCCGTCAAAGCTGGAATCAGTAGCACTCAGGTGAGAAGAACGGGAAGCAGATATACCCAGTCCGCTGGCAGTGTCCTACGGGGACCAGGCTCTCTGGCTGCCACGCCTGAATGTTTGCAACCGCGGCCGAGCTAGGCAGGGCCAATTGTGCAGCAATTCAAACTGCATAACCTGGCCAAATTTCACGGGTGTACAAGAAACCACGGGGGATTTACAAGGAGATGTTCACCCGGAACTGCCGGAGGCCTGCCGGCAGCAAGATTCCGGAATTCTTCCTGAGAAGCCTTGAAAGCAGTGAAACGCTCCTATGTTGAAATAACTCAGAACCTCATTTTAGTGTTCCCGGCAGAGGTCATTCGGCTGAACACAACCGTGGACTAATTAGAGCCAGATGTAGGCAGTGCCGTCCATAGTGCTGGATGGACAGTGGTGGCGTGCCAAACAACTGAACTCTAGTTCTCATCACTTTCACAAAGTGCCATAAGTTGAGGTTCAACTTACTGCTCCGGTTGAGTAGAGTGTAGCCGTCAAACATGGAATCAGTAGCACTCAGGTTAGAAGAACGGGAAGCAGATATACCCAGTCCGCTGGCAGTGTCCTACGGGGACCAACCTATCTGGCTGCCACGCCTGAATGTTTGCAACCGCGGCCGAGCTAGGCAGGCGCAATTGTGCAGCAATGCAAACTGCATAACCTGGCCAAATTTCACGGATGTACAAGAAGCCTCGGGGGATTTCAAGGAGATGTTCACCGGGAAGAGCCGGAGGCCTGCCGGCAGCAAGATTCCGGAATTCTTCCTGAGAAGCCTTGAAAGCAGTGAAAGGCTCCTATGTTGCAATAACTCAGAACCTCATTTTGAGTGTTCCCGTCAGAGGTCATTCAGCTGAAAACAACCGTGGACTAATTAGAGCCAGATGTAGGCAGTGCCGTCCATAGTGCTGGATGGACAGTGGTGGCTTGCCAAACAACTGAGCTCTAGTTCTCAACAGTTTCACAAAGTGCCCTAAGTTGAGGTTCAACTTACGGCTCCGGTTGAGTAGAGTGTAGCGGTCAAAGATGGAATCAGTAGCACTCAGGTGAGAAGAACGTGAAGCAGATATAGCCAGTCCGCTGGCAGTGTCCTACGGGGACTAGCCTATCTGGCTGCCACGCCTGAATGTTGGCAAGCGCGGCCGAGCTAAGCAGGCGGAATTGTGCAGCAATGCAAACTGCATAACCTGGCCAAATTTCACGGATGTAAAAGAAACCACGGGGGATTTACAAGGAGATGTTCACCGGGAACAGCCGGAGGCCTGCCGGCAGCCAGATTCCTGAATTCTTCCTGAGAAGCCTTGAAAGCAGTGAAACGCTCCTATGTTGCAGTAACTCAGAACATCATTCTGAGTGTCCCCGGCCAAGGTCATTCGGCTGAACACAACCGTGGACTAACTAGAGCCAGATGTAGGCAGTGCCGTCCATAGTGCTGGATGTAGAGTGGTGGCGAGCCAAACAACTGACCTCTAGTTCTGAACAGTTTCACAAAGTGCCATAACTTGAGGTTCAACTTAATGCTCCGGTTGAGTAGTGTGTAGCCGTCAAAGCTGGAATCAGTAGCACTCAGGTGAGGAGAACGGGAAGCAGATATACCCAGTCCGCTGGTAGTGTCCAACGAGGACCAGCCTATCTGGCTGCCACGCCTGAATGTTTGCAACCGCGGCCGAGCTAGGCAGGCGCAATTGTGCAGCAATGCAAACTGCATAACCTGGCCAAATTTGACAGGTGTACAAGAAACCACGGGGGATTTACAAGGAGATGTTCACCCGGAACAGCCGTAGGCCTCCCGGCAGCAAGATTCCGGAATTCTTCCTGAGAAGCCTTGAAAGCAGTGAAACGCTCCTATGTTGCAATAACTCAGAACCTCATTCTGAGTGTTCCCGGCAGAGGTCATTCGGCTGAACTAAACCGTCGACTAATTAGAGCCAGATGTAGGCAGTGCCGTCCATAGTGCTGGATGAACAGTGGTGGCGTGCCAAACAACTGAGCTCTAGTTGTCATCACTTTCACAAAGTGCCATAAGTTGAGGTTCAACTTACTGCTCCAGTTGAGTAGAGTGTAGCCGTCAAAGGTGGAATCAGTAGCACTCAGGTGAGAAGAACGGGAAGCAGATATAGCCAGTCCGCTGGCAGTGTCCTACGGGGACCAGCCTATCTGGCTGCCATGCCTGAATGTTTGCAACCGCGGCCGAGCTAGGCAGGCGCAATAGTGCAGCAATGCAAACTGCATAACCTGGCCAAATTTCACGGGTGTACAAGAAACCACGGGGGATTGACAAGGAGAGGTTCACCCGGAACTGCCGGAGGCCTGCCGGCAGCAAGATTCCGGAATTCTTCCTGAGAAGCCTTGAAAGCAGTGAAACGCTCCTATGTTGCAATAACTCAGAACCTCATTCTGAGTGTTCCCGGCAGAGGTCATTCGGCTGAACACAACCGTGGACTAATTAGAGCCAGATGTAGGCAGTGCCGTCCATAGTGCTGGATGGACAGTGGTGGCGTGCCAAACAACTGAGCTCTAGTTCTCATCACTTTCACAAAATTCCATAAGTAGAGGTTCAACTTACTGCTCCAGTTGAGTAGAGTGTAGCCGTCAAAGGTGGAATCAGTAGCACTCAGGTGAGAAGAACGGGAAGCAGATATACCCAGTCCGCTGGCAGTGTACTACGGGGACCAGCCTCTCTGGCTGCATCGCCTGAATGTTTGCAACCGTGGCTGAGCTAGGCAGGCGCAATTGTGCAGCAATGCAAACTGCATAACCTGGCCAAATTTCACGGATGTACAAGAAACCACGGGGGATTTACAAGGAGATGTTCACCCGGAACAGCCGGACGCCGGCGGGCAGCATGATTCCGGAACTCTTCCTGAGAAGCCTTGAAAGCAGTGAAACGCTCCTATGTTGCAATAAGTCAGAACCTCATTCTGAGTGTTCCCGGCAGAGGTCATTCGGCTGAACACAAACATAGACTAATTAGAGCCAGATGTAGGCAGTGCCGTCCATAGTGCTGGATGGACAGTGGTGGCATGCCAAACAACTGAGTTCTAGTTCTCAACAGTTTCACAAAGTGCCATAAGTTGAGGTTCAACTTACTGCTCCGGTTGAGTAGAGTGTAGCTGTCAAAGCTGGAATCAGTAGCACTCAGGTGAGAAGAACGGGAAGCAGATATACCCAGGCCGCTGGCAGTGTCCTATGGGGACCAGCCTATCTGGCTGTGATACGTGAATGTTTGCAACCGCGGCCGAGCTAGGCAGGCACAATTGTGCAGCAATGCAAACTGCATAACCTGGCCAAATGTCACGGGTGTACAAGAAACCACGGGGGATTTACAAGGAGATGTTCACCCGGAACTGCCGGAGGCCTGCTGGCAGCAAGATTCCGGAATTCTTCCTGAGAAGCCTTGAAAGCAGTGAAACGCTCCTATGTTGCAATAACTCAGAACATCATTCTGAGTGTCCCCGGCCAAGGTCATTCGGCTGAACACAACCGTGGACTAATTAGAGCCAGAATTAGGCAGTGCCGTCCATAGTGCTGGATGGAGAGTGGTGGCGTGCCAAACAACTGAGCTCTAGTTCTCAACCGTTTCACAAGGTGCCATAAGTAGAGGTTCAACTTACTGCTCCGGTTGAGTAGAGTGTAGCCGTCAAAGCTGGAATAAGTAGCACTCAGGTGAGAAGAACGGGAAGCAGATATACCCAGTCGGCTGGCAGAGTCCTACGGGGACCAGCCTATCTGGCTGCCACGCCTGAATGTTTGCAACCGAGGCCGAGGTAGGCAGGCGCAATTGTGCAGCAATGCAAACTGCATAACCTGGCCAAATTTCACGGATGTACAAGAAACCACGGGGGATTTACAAGGAGATGTTCACCCGGAAGAGCCGGAGGCCTGCCGGCAGCAAGATTCCGGAATTCTTCCTGAGAAGCCTTGAAAGCAGTGAAACGCTCCTATGTTGCAATAACTCAGAACATCATTCTGAGTGTTCCCGACAGAGGTCATTCAGCTGAAAACAACCGTGGACTAATTAGAGCCAGATGTAGGCAGTGCCGTCCATAGTGCTGGATGGACAGTGGTGGCGTGCCAAACAACTGAGCTCTAGTTCTCAACAGTTTCACAAAGTGCCCTAAGTTGAGGTTCAACTTACGGCTCCGGTTGAGTAGAGTGTAGCGGTCAAAGCTGGAATCAGTAGCACTCAGGTGAGAAGAACGTGAAGCAGATATAGCCAGTCCGCAGGCAGTGTCCTACGGGGACTAGCCTATCTGGCTGCCACGCCTGAATGTTTGAAAGCGCGGCCGAGGTAAGCAGGCGGAATTGTGCAGCAATGCAAACTGCATAACCTGGGCAAATTTCACGGATGTACAAGAAACCACGGGGGATTTACAAGGACATGTTCACCCGGAAGACCCGGAGGCCTGCCGGCAGCAAGATTCCGGAATTCTTCCTGAGAAGCCTTGAAAGCAGTGAAACGCTCCTATGTTGCAATACCTCAGAACCTCATTCTGAGTGTTCCCGGCAGAGGTCATTCGGCAGAACACAACCGTGGACTAATTAGAGCCAGATGTAGGCAGTGCCGTCCATAGTGCTGGATGGACAGTGGTGGCGTGCCAAACAACTGAGCTCTAGTGATCATCACTTTCACAAAATTCCATAAGTTGAGGTTCAACTTACTGCTCCGGTTGAGTAGAGTGTAGCCGTCAAAGGTGGAATCAGTAGCACTCAGGTGAGAAGAACGGGAAGCAGATATACCCAGTATGCTGGTAGTGTCCTATGGGGGCCATTCTATCTGGCTGCCACGCCTGAATGTTTGCAACCGAGGCTGAGGTAGTCAGGCGCAATTGTGCAGCAATGCAAACTGCATAACCTGGCCAAATTTCACGGGTGTACAAGAAACCACGTGGGATTTACAAGGAGATGTTCACCCGGAACAGCCAGAGGCCTGCCGGCAGCAAGATTCCGGAATTCTTCCTGAGAAGCCTTGAAAGCAGTGAAACGATCCTATGTTGCAATAACTCAGAACCTCATTCTGAGTATTCCCGGTAGAGGTCATTCGGCTGAACACAATCGTGGACTAATTAGAGCCAGATGTAGGCAGTGCCGTCCATAGTGCTGGATGGACAGTGGTGGCGTGTCAAACAACTGAGCTTAGTTCTCGACAGTTTCACAAAGTGCCATCAGTTGAGGTTCAACTTACTGCTCCGGTTGAGTAGAGTGTAGCCGTCAAAGCTGGAATCAGTAGCACTCAGGTGAGAAGAACGGGAAGAAGATATACCCAGTCAGCTGGCAGTGTCCTACGGGGACCAGCCTATCTGGCTGCCACGCCTGAATGTTTGCAACCGCGGCCGAGCTAGGCTGGCGCAATTGTGCAGCAATGCAAACTGCATAACCTGTCCAAATTTCAGGGGTGTACAAGAAACCACGGGGGATTTACAAGGAGATGTTCACCCGGAACAGCCCGAGGCCTGCTGGCAGCAAGATTCCGGAATTCTTCCTCAGAAGCCGTGAAACCAGTGCAACGCTCCTATGTTGCAATAACTCAGAACCTCATTCTGAGGGTTCCAGGCAGAGGTCATTCGGCTGAACACAACCGTGGACTAACTAGAGCCAGATGTAGGCAGTGCCGTCCATAGTGCTGGATGTAGAGTGGTGGCGAGCCAAACAACTGACCTCTAGTTCTGAACAGTTTCACAAAGTGCCATAACTTGAGGTTCAACTTAATGCTCCGGTTGAGTAGTGTGTAGCCGTCAAAGCTGGAATCAGTAGCACTCAGGTGAGGAGAACGGGAAGCAGATATACCCAGTCCGCTGGTAGTGTCCTACGAGGACCAGCCTATCTGGCTGCCACGCCTGAATGTTTGCAACCGCGGCCGAGCTAGGCAGGCGCAATTGTGCAGCAATGCAAACTGCATAACCTGGCCAAATTTGACGGGTGTACAAGAAACCACGGGGGATTTACAAGGAGATGTTCACCCGGAACAGCCGTAGGCCTGCCGGCAGCAAGATTCCGGAATTCTTCCTGAGAAGCCTTGAAAGCAGTGAAACGCTCCTATGTTGCAATAACTCAGAACCTCATTCTGAGTGTTCCCGGCAGAGGTCATTCGGCTGAACACAACCGTGGCCTAATTAGAGCCAGATGTAGGCAGTGCGGTGCATAGTGCTGGCTGGACAGTGGTGGCGTGCCAAACAACTGAGTTCTAGTGCTCAACACTTTCACAATGTGCCATAAGTTGAGGTTCAACTTAATGCTCCGGTTGAGTAGAGTGTAGCCGTAATAGCTGGAATCAGCAGCACTCAGGTGAGAAGAACGGGAAGCAGATATACCCAGTCCGCAGGAAGTGTCCTACGGGGACCAGCCTATCTGGCTCCCACGCCTGAATGTTTGTAACCGCGGCCGAGCTAGGCAGGCGCAATTGTGCAGCAATGCAAACTGCATAACCTGGCCAAATTTGACGGGTGTACAAGAAACCACGGGGGATTTACAAGGAGATGTTCACCCGGAACAGCCGGAGGCCTGCCGGCAGCAAGATTCCGGAATTCTTCCTGAGAAGCCTTGAAAGCAGTGAAACGCTCCTATGTTGCAATAACTCAGAACCTCATTCTGAGTGTTCCCGGCAGAGGTCATTCGGCTGAACACAACCGTGGACTAATTAGAGCCAGATGTAGGCAATGTCTTCCATAGTACTGGATGGACAGTGGTGGCGTGCCAAACACCTGAGCTCTAGTTCTCAACAGTTTCACAAAGTACCATAAGTTGAGTTTCAACTAACTGCTCCGGTTGAGTCGAGTGTAGCCGTCAAAGCTGGAATCAGTAGCACTCAGGTGAGAAGAACCGGAAGCAGATATACCCAGTCCGCTGGCAGAGTCCTATGGGCCCAGCCTATCTGGCTGCCACGCCTGAATGTTTGCAACCGCGGCCGAGCTAAGCTGGCGCAATTGTGCAGCAATGCAAACTGCATAACCTGTCCAAATTTCACGGGTGTACAAGAAACCACGGGGGATTTACAAGGAGATGTTCACCCGGAACAGCCGGAGGCCTGCCGGCAGCAAGATTCCGGAATTCTTCCTGAGAAGCCTTGAAAGCAGTGAAACGCTCCTATGTTGCAATAACTCAGAACCTCATTCTGAGTGTTCCCGGCAGAGGTCATTCGGCTAAACACAACCGTGAACTAATTAGAGCCAGATGTAGGCAGTGCCGTCCATAGTGCTGGATGGACAGTGGCGGCGTGCCAAACAACTGAGCTCTAGTTCTCAACAGTTTCACAAAGTTCCCTAAGTTGAGGTTCAACTTACGGCTCCGGTTGAGAAGAGTGTAGCGGTCAAAGCTGGAATCAGTAGCACTCAGGTGAGAAGAACGGGAAGCAGATATACCCAGTCCGCTGGCAGTGTCCTACGGGGACCAGCCTATCTGGCTGCCACGCCTGAATGTTTGCAACCGTGGCCGAGGTAGGCAGGCGCAATTGTGCAGCAATGCAAACTGCATACCCTGGCCAAATTTCACGGATGTACAAGAAACCACGGGGGATTTACAAGGAGATGTTCACCCGGAACTGCTGGAGGCCTGCCGACAGAAAGATTCCGAAATTCTTCCTGAGAAGCCTTGAAAGCAGTGAAACGCTCCTATGTTGCAATAACTCAGAACATCATTCTGAGTGTTCCCGACAGAGGTCATTCAGCTGAACACAACCGTCGACTAATTAGAGCCAGATGTAGGCAGTGCAGTCCATAGTGCTGGATGGACAGTGGTGGCGTGCCAAACAACTGAGCTCTAGTTCTCAACAGTTTCACAAAGTGCCATAAGTTGAGGTTCAACTTACGGCTCCGGTTGAGTAGAGTGTAGCGGTCAAAGCTGGAATCAGTAGCACTCAGGTGAGAAGAACGTGAAGCAGATATAGCCAGTCCGCTGGCAGTGTCCTACGGGGACTAGCCTATCTGGCTGCCACGCCTGAATGTTTGCAAGGGCGGCCGAGCTAAGCAGGCGGAATTGTGCAGCAATGCAAACTGCATAACCTGGCCAAATTTCACGGATGTACAAGAAACCACGTGGGATTTACAAAGACATGTTCACCCGGAACATCTGGAGGCCTGCCGGCAGCAAGATTCCGGAATTCTTCCTGAGAAGCCTTGAAAGCAGTGAAACGCTCCTATGTTGCAATAACTAAGAACCTCATTCTGAGTGTTCCCGGCAGAGGTCATTCGGCTGAACACAACCGTGGACTAATTAGAGCCAGATGTAGGCAGTGCCGTCCATAGTGCTGGATGGACAGTGGTGGCGTGCCAAACATCTGAGCTCTAGTTCTCATCACTTTCACAAAATTCCATAAGTTGAGGTTCAACTTACTGCTCCGGTTGAGTAGAGTGTAGCGGTCAAAGCTGGAATCAGTAGCACTCAGGTGAGAAGAACGTGAAGCAGATATAGCAAGTCCGCTGGCAGTGTCCTACGGGGACTAGACTATCTGGCTGCCACGCCTGAATGTTTGCAAGCGCGGCCGAGCTAAGTAGGCGGAATTGTGCAGCAATACAAACTGTATAACCTGGCCAAATTTCAAGGGTGTACAAGAAACCACGGGGGATTTACAAGGAGATATTCACCCGGAATAGCCGGAGGCCTGCCGGCAGCAAGATTCCAGAATTCTTCCTGAGAAGCCTTGAAAGCAGTGAAACGCTCCTATGTTGCAATAACTCAGAACTTCATTCTGAGTGTTCCAGGCAGAGGCCATTCGGCTGAACACAACCGTGGACTAATTAGAGCCAGATGTAGGCAGTGCCGTCCATAGGGCTGGATGGAGAGTGGTGGCGTGCCAAACAACTGAGCTCTAGTTCTCAACAGTTTCACAAAGTGCCCTAAGTTGAGGTTCAACTTACTGCTCCGGTTGAGTAGAGTGTAGCCGTCAAAGCTGGAATCAGTAGCACTCAGGTGAGAAGAACGGGAAGCAGATATACCCAGTCCGCTGGCAGTGTCCTACGGGGACCAGCCTATCTGGCTGCCACGACTAAATGTTTGCAACCGCGGCCGAGGTAGGCAGGCGCAATTGTGCAGCAATGCAAACTGCATAACCTGGCCAAATTTCACGGATGTACAAGAAACCACGGGGGATTTACAAGGAGATGTTCACCCGGAAGAGCCGGAGGCCTGGCGGCAGCAAGATTCCGGAATTCTTCCTGAGAAGCCTTGAAAGCAGTGAAATGCTCCTATGTTGCAATAACTCAGAACCTCATTCTGAGTGTTCCCGGCAGAGGTCATTCGGATGAACCCAACCGTGGACTAATTAGAGCCAGATGTAGGCAGTGCCGTCCATAGTGCTGGATGTAGAGTGGTGGCGTGCCAAACAACTGAGCTCTAGTTCTCATCACTTTCACAAAGTGCCATAAGTTGAGGTTCAACTTACTGCGCCGATTGAGTAGAGTGTAGCCGTCAAAGATGGAATCAGTAGCAGTCAGGTGAGAAGAATGGGAAGCAGATATACCCAGTGCGCTGGCAGTGTCCTATGGGGACCAGCCTATCTGGCTGCGACACGTGAATGTTTTCAAGCGCGGCAGAGCTAGGCAGGCACAATTGTGCAGCAATGCAAACTGCATAACCTGGCCAAATATCACGGGTGTACAAGAAACCACGGGGGATTTACAAGGAGATGTTCACCCGGAACTGCCGGAGGCCTGCCGGCAGCAAGATTCCGGAATTCTTCCTGAGAAGCCTTGAAAGCAGTGAAACGCTCCTATGTTGCAATAACTCAGAACATCATTCTGAGTGTCCCCGGCCAAGGTCATTCGGCTGAAAACAACCGTGGACTAATTAGAGCCAGATGTAGGCAGTGCCGTCCATAGTGTTGGATGGACAGTGGTGGCGTGCCAAACAACTGAGCTCTAGTTCTCAACACTTTCACAAAGTGCCATAAGTAGAGGTTCAACTTACTGCTCTGGTTGAGTAGAGTGTAGCCGTCAAAGCTGCAATCAGTAGCACTCAGGTGAGAAGAACGGGAAGCAGATATACCCAGTCCGCTGGCAGTGTCCTACGTTGACCAGCCTATCTGGGTGCCACGCCTGAATGTTTGCAATCGTGGCCGAGCTAGGCAGGTGCAATTGTGCAGCAATGCAAACTGCATAACCTGGCCAAATTTCACGGATGTACAAGAAACCACGGGGGATTTACAAGGAGATGTTCACCCGGAAGAGCCGGAGGCTTGCCGGCAGCAAGATTCCGGAATTCTTCCTGAGAAGCCTTGAAAGCAGTGAAACGCTCCTATGTTGCAATAACTCAGAACCTCATTCTGAGTGTTCCCGGCAGAGGTCATTCGGCTGAACACAACCGTGGACTAATTAGAGCCAGATGTAGGCAGTGCCGTCCATAGTGCTGGATGGACAGTGGCGGCGTGCCAAACAACTGAGCTCTAGTTCTCATCACTTTCACAAAATGCCATAAGTTGAGGTTCAACTTACTGCTCCGGTTGAGTAGACTGTAGCCGTCAAAGTTGGAATCAGTAGCACTCAGGTGAGAAGAACGGGAAGCAGATATACCCAGTCCGCTGACAGTGTCCTACGGGGACCAGCCTATCTGGCTGCCACGCCTGAATGTTTGCAACCGTGGCTGAGCTAGGCAGGCGCAATTGTGCATCAATGCAAACTGCATAACCTGGCCAAATTTCACGGATGTACAAGAAACCACGGGGGATTTACAAGGAGATGTTCACCCGGAACAGCCGTAGGCCTCCCGGCAGCAAGATTCCGGAATTCTTCCTGAGAAGCCTTGAAAGAAGTGAAACGCTCCTATGTTGCAATAACTCAGAACCTCATTCTGAGTGTTCCCGGCAGAGGTCATTCGGCTGAACACAACCATGGACTAATTAGAGCCAGATGTAGGCAGTGCCGTCCATAGTGCTGGATGGACAGTGGTGGCGTGCCAAACAACTGAGCTCTAGTTCTCATCGCTTTCACAATGTGCCATGAGTGGAGGTTCAACTTACTGCTCCGGTTGAGTAGAGTGTAGCCGTCAAAGTTGGAATCAGTAGCACTCAGGTGAGAAGAACGGGAAGCAGATATAACCAGTCCGCTGGCAGTGTACTACGGGGACCAGCCTATCTGGCTGCCACGCCTGAATGTTTGCAACCGCGGCCGAGCTAGGCAGGCGCAATTGTGCAGCAATTTAAACTGCATAACCTGGCAAAATTTCACGGGTGTACAAGGAACCGCGGGTGATTTACAAGGAGATGTTCACCCGGAACAGCCGGAGGCCTGCTGGCAGCAAGATTCCGGAATTCTTCCTGAGAAGCCTTGAAAGCAGTGAAACGCTCCTATGTTGCAATAACTCAGAACCTCATTCTGAGTGTTCCCGGCAGAGGTCATTCGGCTGAACACAACCGTGGACTAATAAGAGCCAGATGTAGGCAGTGCCGTCCATAGTGCTGGATGGACAGTGGTGGCGTGCCAAACAACTGAGCTCTAGTTCTCATCACTTTCTCAAAATTCCATAAGTAGAGGTTCAACTTACTGCTCCAGTTGAGTAGAGTGTAGCCGTCAAAGGTGGAATCAGTAGCACTCAGGTGAGAAGAACGGGAAGCAGATATACCCAGTCCGCTGGCAGTGTACTACGGGGACCAGCCTATCTGGCTGCCTCGCCTGAATGTTTGCAACCGTGGCTGAGCTAGGCAGGCGCAATCGTGCAGCAATGCAAACTGCATAACCTGGCCAAATTTCACGGATGTACAAGAAACCACGGGGGATTTACAAGGAGATGTTGACCCGGAACAGCCGGACGCCGGCGGGCAGCAAGATTCCGGAACTCTTTCTGAGAAGCCTTGAAAGCAGTGAAACGCTCCTATGTTGCAATAACTCAGAACCTCATTCTGAGTGTTCCCGGCAGAGGTCATTCGGCTGAACAAAACCATAGACTAATTAGAGCCAGATGTATGCCGTGCCGTCCATAGTGCTGGATGGACAGTGGTGGCGTGCCAAACAACTGAGCTCTAGTTCTCAACAGTTTCACAAAGTGCCATAAGTTGAGGTTCAACTTACTGCTCCGGTTGAGTAGAGTGTAGCGGTCAAAGATGGAATCAGTAGCACTCAGGTGAGAAGAACGTGAAGCAGATATAGCCAGTCCGCAGGCAGTGTCCTACGGGGACTAGCCTATCTGGCTGCCACGCCTGAATGTTTGAAAGCACGGCCGAGCTAAGCAGGCGGAATTGTGCAGCAATGCAAACTTCATAACCTGGCCAAATTTCACGGATGTACAAGAAACCACGGGGGATTTACAAGGACATGTTCACCCGGAAGAGCCGGAGGCCTGCCGGCAGCAAGATTCCGGAATTCTTCCTGAGAAGCCTTGAAAGCAGTGAAACGCTCCTATGTTGCAATAACTCAGAACATCATTCTGAGTGTTCCGGACAGAGGTCATTCAGCTGAACACAACCGTGGACTAATTAGAGCCAGATGTAGGCAGTGCCGTCCATAGAGCTGGATGGAGAGTGGTGGCGTGCCAAACAACTGAGCTCTAGTTCTCAACAGTTTCACAAAGTGCCCTAAGTTGAGGTTCAACTTACGGCTCCGGTTGAGTAGAGTGTAGCGGTCAAAGATGGAATCAGTAGCACTCAGGTGAGAAGAACGTGAAACAGATATAGCCAGTCCGCAGGTAGTGTCCTACGGGGACTAGCCTATCTGGCTGCCACGCCTGAATGTTTGAAAGCACGGCCGAGCTAAGCAGGCAGAATTGTGCAGCAATGCAAACTGCATAACCTGGCCAAATTTCACGGATGTACAAGAAACCACGGGGGATTTACAAGGACATGTTCACACGGAACAGCCGGAGGCCTGCCGGCAGCAAGATTCCGGAATTCTTCCTGAGAAGCCTTGAAAGCAGTGAAACGCTCCTATGTTGCAATAACTCAGAACCTCATTCTGAGTGTTCCCGGCAGAGGTCATTCGGCTGAACACAACCGTGGACTAATTAGAGCCAGATGTAGGCAGTGCCGTCCATAGTGCTGGATGGACAGTGGTGGCTTGCCAAACAACTGAGCTCTAGTTCTCATCACTTTCACAAAATTCCATAAGTTGAGGTTCAACTTACTGCTCCGGTTGAGTAGAGTGTAGCCGTCAAAGGTGGAATCAGTAGCACTCAGGTGAGAAGAACGGGAAGCAGATATACCCAGTCCGTTGGCAGTGAACTACGGGGACCAGCCTATCTGGCTGCCACGCCTGAATGTTTGCAACCGTGGCTGACCTAGGCAGGCGCAATTGTGCAGCAATGCAAACTGCATAACCTGGCCAAATTTCACGGATGTACAAGAAACCACGGGGGATTTACAAGGAGATATTCACCCGGAACAGCCGGACGCCAGCGGGCAACAAGATTCCAGAACTCTTCCTGAGAAGCCTTGAAAGCAGTGAAACGCTCCTATGTTGCAATAAGTCAGAACCTCATTCTGAGTGTTCCCGGCAGAGGTCATTCGGCTGAACACAACCGTGGACTAATTAGAGCCAGATGTAGGCAGTGCCGTCCATAGTGCTGGATGGACAGTGGTGGCGTGCCAAACAACTGAGCTCTAGTTCTCAACAGTTTCACAAAGTGCCATAAGTAGAGGTTAAACTTACTGCTCCGGTTGAGTAGACTGTAGCTGTCAAAGCTGGAATCAGTAGCACTCAGGTGAGAAGAACGGGAAGCAGATATACCCAGTCCGCTGGCAGTGTCCTACGGGGACCAGCCTATCTGGCTGCCACGCCTGAATGTTTGCAACCCCGGCCGAGCTACGCAGGCGCAATTGTGCAGCAATGCAAACTGCATAACCTGGCCAAATTTCACGGATGTACAAGAAACCACGGGGGATTTACAAGGAGATGTTCACCCGGAAGAGCCGGAGGCCTGCCGGCAGCAAGATTCCGGAATTCTTCCTGAGAAGCCTTGAAAGCAGTGAAACGCTCCTATGTTGCAATAACTCAGAACCTCATTCTGAGTGTTCCCGGCAGAGTTCATTCGGCTGAACACAACCGTGGACTAATTAGAGCCAGATGTAGGCAGTGCCGTCCATAGTGCTGGATGGACAGTGGTGGCGTGCCAAACAACTGAGCTCTAGTTCTTATCACTTTCACAAAGTGCCATAAGTTGAGGTTCAACTTACTGCGCCGATTGAGAAGAGTGTAGCCGTCAAAGATGGAATCAGTAGCACTCAGGTGAGAAGAACGGGAAGCAGATATACCCAGTCCGCTGGCAGTGTCCTACTGGGACCAGCCTATCTGGCTGCGACACGTGAATGTTTGCAACCGAGGCCGAGCTAGGCAGGCACAATTGTGCAGCAATGCAAACTGCATAACCTGGCCAAATATCACGGGTGTACAAGAAACCATGGGGGATTTACAAGGAGATGTTCACCCGGAACTGCCGGAGGCCTGCCGGCAGCAAGATTCCGGAATTCTTCCTGAGAAGCCTTGAAAGCAGTGAAACGCTCCTATGTTGCAATAACTCAGAACCTCATTCTGAGTGTTCCCGGCAGAGGTCATTCGGCTGAACGCAACCATGGACTAATTAGAGCCAGATGTAAGCAGTGCCGTCCATAGTGCTGGATGGACAGTGGTGGCGTGCCAAACAACTGAGCTCTAGTTCTCATCGCTTTCACAAAGTGCCATAAGTTGAGGTTCAACTTACTGCTCCGGTTGAGTAGAGTGTAGCCGTCAAAGTTGGAATCAGTAGCACTCAGGTGAGAAGAACGGGAAGCAGATATACCCAGTCCGCTGGCAGTGTACTACGGGGACCAGCCTATCTGGCTGCCACGCCTGAATGTTTGCAACCGCGGCCGAGCTAGGCAGGCGCAATTGTGCAGCAATTTAAACTGCATAACCTGGCCAAATTTCACGGGTGTACAAGGAACCGCGGGTGATTTACAAGGAGATGTTCACCCGGAACAGCCGGAGACCTGCTGGCAGCAAGATTCCGGAATTCTTCCTGAGAAGCCTTGAAAGCAGTGAAACGCTCCTATGTTGCAATAACTCAGAACCTCATTCTGAGTGTTCCCGGCAGAGGTCATTCGGCTGAACACAACCATGGACTAATTAGAGCCAGATGTAGGCAGTGCCGTCCATAGTGCTGGATGGACAGTGGTGGCGTGCCAAACAACTGAGCTCTAGTTCTCAACAGTTTCACAAAGTGCCCTAAGTTGAGGTTCAACTTACGGCTCCTGTTGAGTAGAGTGTAGCGGTCAAACCTGGAATCAGTAACACTCAGTTGAGAAGAACAGGAAGCAGATATACCCAGTCCGCTGGCAGTGTCCTACGGGGACCAGCCTATCTGGCTGAAACACCTGAATGTTTGAAACCGCGGCCGAGCTAGGCAGGCGCAATTGTGTAACAATGCAAACTGCATAACCTGGCCAAATTTCACGGGTGTACAAGAAACCACGGGGGATTTACAAGGAGATGTTCACCCCGAACAGCCGGAGGAATGGCGGCAGCAAGATTCCGGAATTCTTCCTGAGAAGCCTTGAAAGCAGTGAAACGCTCCTATGTTGCAATAACTCATAACACTCATTCTGAGTGTTATCGGCAGAGGTCATTCGGCTGAACACAACCGTCGACTAATTAGAGATAGATGTAGGCAGTGCCGTCCATAGTGCTGGATGGACAGTGGTGGGGTGCCAAACAACTGAGCTCTAGTTCTCATCACTTTCACAAAGTGCCATAAGTTGAGGTTCAACTTACTGTTCCCGTTGAGTAGAGTGTAGCCGTCAAAGCTGGAATCAGTACTACTCAGGTGAGAAGAACAGTAAGCAGATATACCCAGTCCGCTGGCAGTGTCTTACGGAGACCAGACTGTCTGGCTGCCACGCCTGAATGTTTGCAACCGCGGCCGAGCTAGGCAGGCGCAATTGTGCAGCAATGCAAACTGCATAACCTGGTCAAATTTCAAGGGTGTACAAGAAACCACGGGGGATTTACAAGGAGATGTTCACCCGGAAGAGCCGGAGGCCTGCCGGCAGCAAGATTCCGGAATTCTTCCTGAGAAGCCTTGAAAGCAGTGAAACGCTCCTATGTTGCAATAACTCAGAACCTCATTCTGAGTGTTCCCGGCAGAGGTCATTCGGCTGAACACAACCTTGCACTTATTAGAGCCAGATGTATGCAGTGCCATCCATAGTACTGGATGGACAGTGGTGGCGTGCCAAACAACTGAGCTCTAGTTCTCATCACTTTCACAAAGTGCCATAAGTTGAGGTTCAACTTACTGCTCCGGTTGAATAGAGTGTAGCCGTCAAAGCTGGAATCAGTAGTACTCAGGTGAGAAGAACGGGAAGCAGATATACCCAGTCCGCTGGCAATGTCCTACGGGGACCACCCTATCTGGCTGCCACGCCTGAATATTTGCAACCGCGGCCGAGCTAGGCAAGCCCAAATGTGCAGCAATGCAAACTGTATAACCTGGCCAAATTTCACGGGTGTACAAGAAACCCCTTTGGATTTACAAGGAGATGTTCACCCGGAACAGCCGGAGGCCTGCCGGCAGCAAGATTCCGGAAGTCTTCCTGAGAAGCCTTGAAAGCAGTGAAATGCTCCTATGTTGCAATAACTCAGAATCTCATTCTGAGTGTTCCCGGCAGAGGTCATTCGGCTGAACACAACCCTGGACTAATTAGAGCCAGATGTAGGCAGTGCCGTCAATAGTGCTGGATGGACAGTGGTGGTGTGCCAAACAACTGAGCTCTAGTTCTCAAGTTTCACAAAGTGCCATAAGTTGAGGTTCAACCTACTGGGCCGGTTGAGTAGAGTGTAGCCGTCAAAGGTGGAATCAGTAGCACTCAGGTGAGAAGAACGGGAAGCAGATATACCCAATCCGCTGGCAGTGTCCTACGGGGACCAGCCTCTCTGGCTGCCACACCTGAATATTTGGAACCGGGGCCGAGCTTGGCAGGCACAATTGTGCAGTAATACAAACTGCATAACCTGGCCAAATTTCAGGCGTGTACAAGCAACCATGGGGTTTTTACAAGGAGATGTTCACCCGGAAAAGCCGGAGGCCTTGCCGGCAGCCTGGTGGCGTGCCAAACAATTAAGATCTAGTTCTCAACAGTTTAACAAAGTGCCATAAGTTGAGGTTCAACTTACTGCTCCGGTTGAGTAGAGTGTAGCCGTCAAAGCTGGAATCAGTAGCACTCAGGGGAGAAGATCGGGAAGCAGATATACCCAGTCCGCTGGAGGTGTCCTACGGGGACCAGCATATCTGGCTGCCACGCCTGAATGTTTGCAACCGTGGCAGAGCTTGGCAGGCGGAATTGTGCAGCTATGCAAACTGCATAACCTGGTCAAATTTCACGGGTGTAAAAGAAACCTCGGGGGATTTACAAGGAGATGTTCACCCGGAACAGCCGGAGGCCTGCCGGTAGCAAGATTCCGGAATTCTTCCTGAGAAGCCTTGAAAGCAGTGATACGCTCCTATGTTGCAATAACTCAGAACCTCATTCTGAGAGTTCCCGGCAGAGGTCATTCGACTGAACACAACCCTGGACTAATTAGAACCAGATATAGGCAGTGCCGTCCATAGTGCTAAATGGACAGTGGTGCCGGCCAAACAACTGAGCTCTAGTTCTCAACAGTTTCACAAAGTGCCATAAGTAGAGGTTCAACTTACTTCTCCGGTTGAGTAGAGTTTAGCCGTCAAAGCTGGAATCAGTAGCACTCAGGTGAGAAGAACGGGAAGCAGATATACCCAGTCCGCTGGCAATGTCCTACGGGGACCAGCCTATCTGGCTGCCACGCCTGAATGTTTGCAACCGCGGCCGAGCTAGGCAGGCGCAATTGTGCAGCCATGCAAACTGCATAACCTGGCCAAATTTCACGGGTGTATAAGAAACCACCCGGGATTAACAAGGACATGTTCACCCGGAACAGCCGGAGGCCTGCCGGCAGCCAGATTCCTGAATTCTTCCTGAGAAGCCTTGAAAGCAGTGAAACGCTCCTATGTTGCAATAACTCAGAACCTCACTCTGAGTGTTCCCGGCAGCGGTCATTCGGCTGAACACAACCGTGGACTAATTAGAGCCAGATGTAGGCAGTGCCGTCCATAGTGCTGGACGGACAGTGGTGGCGTGCCAAACAACTGAGCTCTACTTCTCAACACTTTCACAAATTGCCATGAGTAGACGTTCAACTTACTGCTCCGGTTGAGTAGAGTGTAGCCGTCAAAGCTGGAATCAGTAGCACTCAGGTGAGAAGAACGGGAAGCAGATATACCCAGTCCGCTGGCAGTGTCCTACGGGGACCAGCCTATCTGGCTGCTACGCCTGAATGTTTGCAACCGCGGTCGAGCTAGGCAGGTACAATTGTGCAGCCATGCAAACTGCATAAGCTGGCCAAATTTCACGGGTGTACAAGAAACCACGGGGGATTTACAAGGAGATGTTCACCCGGAACATCCGGAGGCCTGCCGGCAGCAAGATTCCGGAATTCTTCCTGAGAAGCCTTGAAAGCAGTGAAACGCTCCTATGTTGCAATAACTCAGAACCTCATTCTGAGTTTTTCCGGCAGCGGTCATTCGGCTGAACACAACAGTGTACTAATTAGAGCCAGATGTAGGCAGTGCCGTCCATAGTGCTGGATGGACAGTGGTGGCGTGCCAAACAACTGAGCTCTAGTTCTCAACAGTTTCACAAAGTGCCATGAGTTGAAGTACAACTTACTGCTCTTGTTTAGTAGAGTGTAGCCGTCAAAGCTGGAATCAGTAGCACTCAGGTGAGAAGAACGGGAAGCAGATATACCCAGTCCGCTGGCAGTGTCCTACGGGGACCAGCCTATCTGGCTGCTACGCCTGAATGTTTGCAACCGCGGTCGAGCTAGGCAGGTACAATTGTGCAGCAATGCAAACTGCATAACCTGGCCAAATTTCACGGGTGTACAAGAAACCACGGGGGATTTACAAGGAGATGTTCACCCGGAACATCCGGAGGCCTGCCGGCAGCAAGATTCCGGAATTCTTCCTGAGAAGCCTTGAAAGCAGTGAAACGCTCCTATGTTGCAATAACTCAGAACCTCATTTTGAGTTTTTCCGGCAGCGGTCATTCGGCTGAACACAACAGTGTACTAATTAGAGCCAGATGTAGGCAGTGCCGTCCATAGTGCTGGATGGACAGTGGTGGCGTGCCAAACAACTGAGCTCTAGTTCTCAACAGTTTCACAAAGTGCCATGAGTTGAAGTACAACTTACTGCTCTTGTTTAGTAGAGTGTAGCCGTCAAAGCTGGAATCAGTAGCACTCAGGTGAGAAGAACGGGAAGCAGATATACCCAGTACGATGGCAGTGTCCTACGGGGACCAGCCTATCTGGCTGCCACGCCTGAATGGTTGCAACCACGGCGGAGCTAGGCAGGCGCATTTGTGCAGCAACGTAAACTGCATAACCTGGCCAAATTTCACGGGTGTATAAGAAACCACGGGGGATTTACAAGGAGATGTTCACCCGGGACAGTCAGAGGCCTGCCAGCAGTAAGATTCCGGAATTCTTCCTGAGAAGCCTTGAAAGCAGTGAAACGCTCCTATGTTGCAATAACTCAGAACCTCATTCTGAGTGTTCCCGGCAGAGGTCATTCGGCTGAACAAAACCGTGGACTAATTAGAGCCAGATGTAGGCAGTGCCGTCCATAGTGCTGGATGGACAGTTTTGGCGTGCCAAACAACTGAGCTCTAGTTCTCATCACTTTAACAAAGTGCCATAAGTTGAGGTTCAATTTACTACTGCGGTTTAGTAGAGTGTAGCTGTCAAAGCTTGCATCAGTAGCACTCAGGTGAGAAGAACGGGAAGCAAATATACCCAGTCCGCTGGCAGTGACCTTCGGGGACCAGCCTATCTGGCTGCCAACCCTGAATGTTTGCAACCGCGGCAGAGCTAGGCAGGCGCAATAGTGCAGCAATGCAAACTGCATAACCTGGCCAAATTTCACAGGTGTACAAGAAACCAGGCAGGATTTATTTTTTTTTTTTAATTTTTTTTATTGTAGAGATACTATACAGAGGGTTACAGTTACATGAGTTAGGTAATGAGTACACTTCCACTTCCTCTTGAACATTGTTACCCCCTCCATTGTTTTCCCCCTACCATCCCCTCCCTCCCTCCCTTCCCCAAGGTTCTTTTTTTTTTTTTTTTTTTTTGATCGTGATTAAGTGATTACTTAATTTCCGGAAATTCACAGTATTGTGGAATAATGATGCTCATTTAAAGTCACAAGTTCATTCTAACTTTCCTGGAGCAAATTGTCTATCACAGTCTATAATATATAACGGTGCTCATATGTTATATACCATATATGTGATCAGCAGCATGGGGATATTTAGTAGTGGTTCAACCAGATGAGTGGGAGTTCTTTGTTTCTTAAGTCCTGTTAGTTTTGTCATATCACCTAACATTTTGGATTCATCATCCACTTATCAGGGAGACCATGTACTGTTTGTCTCTTCGTTCTTGGCTTACCTCGCTCAACATGATTCCTTCTAGCTCCATCCATTTCCCTGCAAATGCCATTATTTTGTCATTTCTAATGGCTGCATAATATTCCATTGTGTATAGATACCACAATTTTTGGATCCATTCATCTGTGGTGGGGCATCTAGGTTGTTTCCATATCCTAGCTATTGCGAACAGTGCTGCAATAAACATGGAGGTGCATGTGTCCTTGTATATTGGTTCCTGTTGTTCAGGGTAGATGCCTAGAAGTGGTATGACTGGGTCGTAAGGGAGGTCAATCTTTAGCTTTCTAAGGACCCTCCAGACTGCTTTCCAAAGTGGTTGTATGAGTGTACATTCCCACCAGCAGTGTAATAGCGTTCCTCGTTCTCCACATCCCCTCCAGCATTTGTCGTTGGCTGATTTGTGGATGTGGGACATTCTGACTGGGGTAAGGTGGTATCTCAGGGTTGTCTTTATTTGCATTTCCTTCACCACCAGGGATGATGAACATTTCCTCATGTGTTTCTTTGCCATTTTTATTTCTTCATTTGAGAAGTCCCTCTTTAGTTCCCTTGCCCATTTAGTAATTGGTGTGTTGGGTTTGGGAGGGATTAGTTTCTTGAGTTCCCTGTATATACAGGATGTTAACCCCTTGTCTGATATATTGCTGGTAAATATTTTTTCCCAATTAGTTGGTTGTCTTTCTAGCTTGGTTGCGATAGCTTTATCTGTGCAGAAGCTTTTTATTTTAAGGTAGTCCCATTTGTCGAGTCTCTCTCCAATTTGTTGTGACCCTGGGACTCTGTTCAGGAAGTTCCTTCCTGTGCCTATTAGTTCAAGTGTCTCTCCTACTCTGTCCTGCAGTAGTTTCAGAGATTCAGGTTTAATGTTAAGGTCTTTAATCCATTTTGAGTTGATGTTGGTGCATGGTGATAGGCTGGGGTCCACTTTTAGTTTTCTGCATGTGGCTGCCCAGTTTTCCCAGCACCAGCGGTTGAAGAGGCTGTGTTTCTTCCATTGTATGTCTTTGGCTCCTTTGTCGAATATCAGCTGGCTGTAGGCCTGTGGATTTATTTCTGGATCTTCTATTCTGTTCCATTGGTCTTCGGGTCTGTTTTTGTGCCAGTACCATGCTGTCTTTGTTATTATAGCTCTGTAGTAGAGTTTGAAGTTCGGCATGGATAGCCCTCCCATATTGTCTTTATCCCCTAGAATTGTTTTGGCTATTCTAGGTCTTTTGTTGTTCCATATGAATTTTTGGACTGTTTTCTGTATTTCAGTGATGTACGTCATTGGGATTTTAATAGGAATTGCGTTGAATTTGTATATTAGTTTTGGAAGTATTACCATCTTTACTATATTAAGTCGGCCTATCCAGGAGCATGGGAGGTCTTTCCATTTCCTAGTGTCTTCTGCAATTTCTTTCTTTAACTTTTTATAGTTCTCATTAAATAGTTCTTTTACATCTTTGGTTAGGTTAATTCCTAAATATTTTATTTTTCGGGAGGTTATTGTGAATGGGGTTGCTCCCTTTATTTCCCTCTCTTCCTGTACATTATCAGTGTATAGGAAGGCAACTGATTTTTGTGGGTTTATTTTGTATCCTGCTATTTTGCCAAAGTGATTTATGATTTCTAAGAGTTTGGGGATGGAGTTTTTGGGATCGTGGAGGTATAGTATCATGTCGTCTGCAAAAAGGGATAGTTTAACTTCTTCTTTTCCTATGAGGATCCCTTTAATGTCTTTTTCTTGCCTTATTGCCCTGGCTAAGGGTTCTAGGACTATATTGAAGAGGAGTGGAGACAGTGGGCATCCTTGCCTTGTTCCTGATTTTAGGAGAATTGGTTGTAGCTTTTCCCCATTAAGTATAATATTGGCTATTGGTCTGTCATAAATGGCTTTTATTGTTTTTAGAAATGTTCCTTCTATTCCTATTTTCTCCAGAGCTTTTAGCATGAATGAATGTTGAATTTTGTCAAAGGCCTTTTCTGCATCTGTAGCGATAATCATGTGATTCTTGACCTTGGCTCTGTTGATATGTTGGATTACATTTATTGACTTACGTATGTTAAACCATCCCTGTGTCTCTGGGATGAAGCCTACCTGGTCATAGTGAATTATTTTTTTTATGTGTTTCTGGATTCTGTTAGCTAGAATCTTGTTAAGGATCTTTGCATCTGTGTTCATCAAGGAGATTGGCCTGTATTTCTCCTTTTTGGTTGGGTCTTTGCCTGGTTTGGGGATGAGTGTGATATTGGCTTCGTAGAATGAGTTTGGGATAGCTCCTTCCTTCTCTGTTTCTCTGAAGAGCTTGAGGAGTATGGGTATTAGTTCTTGTTTAAAGGTCTTATAGAATTCTGCTGTGAATCCATCTGGTCCTGGGCTTTTTTTTGTTGGAAGACTTTTGATAGCTTCCTGTATCTCATTATAGGATATTGGCTTATTTAATTGGTTAACTTCTTCTTTGCTCAGTTTGGGCAACTTGTATTTCTCTAAAAATGCATCCATTTCTGCCCGATTTTCTTCCTTTAGAGAGTATAGCTTTTGAAAGTAGTCTGTTAGAATTGTTTGGATATCTTGGGTACGTGTGGTGATGTTTCCCGTGGCATCCCTAATCCTATTAATATGGGTTTCCTCTCTTCTTTTTTTAATTAATCTAGCCAATGGGCCATCAATTTTGTTTATTTTTTCAAAGAACCAGCTTTTTGTTTGGTTTATTTTGGTTATGGTTTTCTGATTTTCTAATTGGTTAATCTCTGCTTTTAATTTGGTTATCTGGCTTCTTCTAGTAGCTTTAGGTTCCATTTTTTCCTGTTTTTCTAGCTGTTTTAATTGCAACGTGAGATTATTTACTTGGTCTGTCTCCATTCTCTTGATGTGGGCACTGAGGGCAATAAATTTGCCCCTCAGGACTGCTTTTGCTGTGTCCCACAAGTTTCTTTGTGAGGTGTTTTCATTTTCATTGAGTTGTAGGAAATGCTTTATTTCTTCTCTGATCTCTTCTGTTATCCAGGCATTGTTAAGGAGTGTGCTGTTCAATTTCCATGTATTGGAGAAATTTCTGCGGTATGCTTTGTTATTGAGAGCTAGCTTGATTCCACTGTGGTCAGATAGGATACAGGGGATTATGTCGATCCCTTTGTATTTGCTTAAGTTCCTTGCATGAACTATGATATGGTCTATTTTGGAGAAAGTTCCATGAGCTGCTGAGAAGAATGTGTACTGTGTTGTTTTAGGGTGAAATACTCGGTAGATGTCAGTTAATTCCGCTTGCAGTATGGCCTCTCTTAATTCGGTAGCTTCTTTGCCAATCCTCTGGTTGGTAGACCTGTCCTTTGGTGAGAGTGGTGTGTTAAAGTCTCCTAGTATTATCGTATTGGGATCTATTTTATTCTGTAAGTTTGAGAGCATTTGTTTGACATATCTGGGTGCACCAATATTTGGGGCATATAAGTTGATGATGGTTATATCCTCCTCTTGGATTGTTCCCTTTATTAATATGTAGTGTCCGTCCTTGTCTTTCTGTACTGATTTTAATGAAAAGTTTATTTTGTCAGATATCAGGATAGCTACACCTGCTTTCTTACTGGGGGCGTTTGATTGGTAGATCCTTTTCCACCCCTTCACTCTGAGTTTGTTTGTATGTTTGGCTGAGAGGTGGGTCTCCTGAAGGCAACAGATGGATGGGTCTTGTTTTCTTATCCAGTCCTCAGTTCGTTTTCTTTTAATTGGCGAATTCAGCCCATTTATATTAAGAGAAAGTATAGAGAGATGCATTGTTGTCCCTGCCATTCCGTTTTCCTAAGTTTTTCTTTTTTCCCATTCCTCCTGTGCTTGCTCAGTTAGACTTTGAGTAATGCCTGTTTGGGGCAGGCCCCAGTTCCTGGCTGCTTTCTTCAGGTTGTGTCCCCCCTCTTAGAATTCTTTGTAATGCTGGCTTAATGTTTATGAATTCATTTAGTTTTTCTTTGCTATTAAAAGTTTTCAGTTCTCCATCAAATGTGAATGCTAGCTTTGCCGGGTAGATCAGTCTGGGTTGGCAGTTATTGGCTCTCAGGGCTCGTATGGTGCTTTCCCAGGCTTTTCTTGCATTCATTGTTTGTGTGGAGAGATCTGCAGTAATTCTTATTTTTTTCCCATTGTAGTATAGCTCCTTCTTCATTTTTGCTGCATGCAGGATTGTTTCCTTATTATTCAGATCTATCATTTTTACTATAATGTGTCTAGAAGTGTTTCTCCTGGGGTCTTGCTTGTTGGGTGTTCGATAAGCTTTTGTGATGTAGTTAAGATGGTCGTTTTTGAGGTGGGGAAAATTTTCATTGATTATCTTGTTAAATAGGTGTTGCATTCCCTTGCTCTGGAATTCCTCACCTTCGTCCACTCCAATTATGCGAAGGTTAAATTTTTTAGCATTATCTGCTTGCTCTTGAATATCCCTTTGGTTTAATTTGAGTAATTTTTCCATATCTGTCACTTTTTGGTCCAGTTGGTGTATTCTGTCTTCTGTATCTGACACTCGACCTTCCATTTCATTCACTCTGTTGACAGTGGCTTCTATTGTGGTTTGCATGGAGGAAATGGATCCCTTTATGGATTCAATGTTGGTTCTCAGAGTACTGATCTCACCTCTCAATGAGGTATGCATTACCTCTAATTTGGCGTTTATCTCACTTCTTATTGAGGTTTGTGCAGCTTCTATTTTTGCATGCATCTCTTGTTTGATACCCTGTATCTCTTTGGATAGTTCATCCTTGTGCTCTTTCAATTTCTGATAAATTTCTCGCTTTATTTCTTGAGTCATTGCCTCCAGCAACCCTTGGAAGTAGCCTTTGTCTTCCATTCCTGCTTTGCTCCCACTGGGGCTCTCCCCTGTGTGGCTGCTGGCTTTTGGGGTGAGCTTGCTGTCCTGGGTGGTAGTAAACCTTGTGATTTTTCTCTGTGATTTTCGCATGGAGGTTCAGGAGACTGCTCTTCAATTTTGTTTTGGTGTGTCTGTCTTTGCTTGGTTGCTGATTCTGTATTGGTAGAGAGAGTCTGTGCCTGATCTGGGTTCTGTTGGGAGCCTATTTCCAGCTGCTATTCTGACTTACTTAGGATTCTCAGCTCTCTGCTGTAGATTGCTGACAGTTCCCGCCTTTGGAAGGGTTGAGCAGCCTAGACTGCTTGTGTTTGCTCCTACGGGTGCTCTTGTGAAGAACAGATGCTCTGGATGCACTCTCCCAAATGCTGGAGTCTGCTATGGGCTCCTGATGTGTTTTTGTTTATTTGTTTTGGGCTGGTTGTGGACTTGAACTCTAGGTTTGGGTGCTGTCCCTCAGCTTTTTCAGCTCAAGGCTGGCACCCTACCGTTTGAGCCACAGCACCACTTCTGACCCTTTTTGCTTTTGTGATGCTGAGGAATCAGATGCAGGGCCTCATACATCCAAGACTATCACTCTATTGCTGAGCCGCCTTAACAGTCTGAGCTCCTGCTTACTATCAGGTGCTGGCAGCCTGTGTTGCCCAATTCCCAGTCTAGGGTATATGGGTGGAGTTTTGGTGGGGTTTGGGCTTCTCTTGTCCTGGGCCTCCAGGTCTTTTGTTGTCACAGGCGTGCTTCCCGGGGGAGTGTTGTTTCCTGGTTTTCTCCCCTCTGTTGAGGCGTATGCTCAGCTTTTTACTTCAATTGGGAGGAGTTGGTTGTGTTGTTCAGGCGCCGGATCCCCGGGCTTGGTTCCGGCCCCAGCCTGGAGCGCACTTGTTAGGCCTGTGCTGATGTGTATACCCCCTAGGTTATACAGCCTGGGGGACACAGTTCAAATTTCTTCTACTGTTGGTAGTCTTGACCCAGGGGCGCTGTTCCTGGCTTGGGCATTTAAGCTCCCTTCCAGGGGTGCTCTTGCTCTAGCCTGGCCAGCTGAGTGTGCTCCACGGGCTGGTGGAGCTCTCAAACAGTTCCCAGTTTTAGTGGGTCCTGTGGTCCGGGTGCTGGGGTAGGGAGTCTAGGTCAGGGTCTGGGGATTCCCTCCAGCTCTGGTCTCCCTTAAGGGATACACTTCCCCTGTGGGGTACTCACCCTGGAGCTGGTTGTTTCTGTGTGGTGTAGGTCGTCAGTTGTTGTTGCAATCCGGGCTGGGTTGGGCGGTGGTGGCTCTGTGTGATTCTTTTCTGTCTCTGCCTCTGTCGAAGCTGTTGGGTCAAGAGTGTCCACGCTCAGGCAGCTTCTTCTCGGTACCTCTGGGGCCCAAGTGACCCCGCCGGGTTGTTGCGATCGTGATCGGGCGGGCGGGTGGTCTGCAGACAGGACCCTTTGTCGCGCCGAGCCGCTTTGGCGGGATGGAACCTCTCTGCTCGGGTGGAGAGTGCTGGATCGTTGCGATCGCGATCAGGCGGGCCGGGTGGTCTGCCGCAGGTCCTTTTGTCACTCTGCTGATGCCGAGCGGCTTTGGCGGGATGGAGCCTCTCTGCTCGGGTGGAGAGTGAGGGGTGGGGGTGGGATCCTCGTGGAGACTCCCGGCTGGTAGGTTTCTCTGTTACTGGCGATCTGCTGTTCTGCAAACCAGTACCTGATGTTCTGAAAGTGGCCCCCTGTGTCTCTGCTGTTTCTCTGGGGCTCCCACAGCCCCCGCCGGGCCGGCTGGCCGGCGGCTTGGCGCGCTGCCGCGCGGCCAGTAAAAGTTGGGGGAGGGGTCTTCGCTTTTTTCTGTTTTGAAATTCTTTTCCTCTTTCTTTTTTGTTATTCTCCGCCTCTGGTTTTTCTCTGAGTGTTCGTCTTTTTGTTGTTGTCGGTCTCTTGGGGAGATTAAACGTTGGAACTCGAACTCTCTTTTTGGTTGGAGAGAGCTGTGGCGTTCCCCTACTGCCCCATCGCCATCTTGGTCCCCCCCTCCCAGGCAGGATTTAAAAGGAGATGTTCACCCGGAACATCCGGAGGCCTGCCGGCAGCAAGATTCCGGAATTCTTCCTGAGAAGCCTTGAAAGCAGTGAAACGCTCCTATGTTGCAATAACTCAGAACCTCATTCTGAGTTTTTCCGGCAGCGGTCATTCGGCTGAACACAACAGTGTACTAATTAGAGCCAGATGTAGGCAGTGCCGTCCATAGTGCTGGATGGACAGTGGTGGTGTGCCAAACAACTGAGCTCTAGTTCTCAAGTTTCACAAAGTGCCATAAGTTGAGGTTCAACATACTGCGCCGGTTGAGTAGAGTGTAGCCGTCAAAGGTGGAATCAGTAGCACTCAGGTGAGAAGAACGGGAAGCAGATATACCCAATCCGCTGGCAGTGTCCTACGGGGACCAGCCTCTCTGGCTGCCACACCTGAATATTTGGAACCGGGGCCGAGCTTGGCAGGCACAATTGTGCAGTAATGCAAACTGCATAACCTGGCCAAATTTCAGGCGTGTACAAGAAACCATGGGGGATTTACAAGGAGATGTTCACCCGGAAAAGCCGGAGGCCTTGCCGGAAGCAAGATTCCGGAATTCTTCCTGAGAAGCCTTGAAAGCAGTGTAACGCTCCTATGTTGCAATAACTCAGAACCTCATTCTGAGTGTTCCCGGCAGAGGTCATTCGGATGAACACAACCGAGGACTAATTAGAGCCAGATGTACGCAGTGCCTACCATAGTGCTGGATGGACAGCGGTGGTGTGCCAAACAACTGAGCTCTAGTTCTCAACAGTTTCACAAAGGGCCGTAAGTTGAGGTTCAACTTACTGCTCCGGTTGAGTAGAGTGTAGCCGTCAAAGCTGGAATCAGTAGCACTCAGGTGAGAAGAAGAGGAAGCAGATATACCCAGTCCGCTGGCAGTGTCCTACGGGGACCAGCCTATCTGGCTGCCACGCCTAAATGTTTCCAACCGTGGACGAGCTAGGCAGGTGCAATTGTGCAGCTATGCAAACTGCATAACCTGGTCAAATTTCACGGGTGTAAAAGAAACCTCGGGGGATTTACAAGGAGATGTTCACCCGGAACAGCCGGAGGCCTGCCGGTAGCAAGATTCCGGAATTCTTCCTGAGAAGCCTTGAAATAAGTGATACGCTCCTATGTTGCAATAACTCAGAACCTCATTCTGAGAGTTCCCGGCAGAGGTCATTCGACTGAACACAACCTTGGACTAATTAGAACCAGATATAGGCAGTGCCGTCCATAGTGCTAAATGGACAGTGGTGGCGTGCCAAACAATTAAGATCTAGTTCTCAACAGTTTAACAAAGTGCCATAAGTTGAGGTTCAACTTACTGCTCCGGTTGAGTAGAGTGTAGCCGTCAAAGCTGGAATCAGTAGCACTCAGGGGAGAAGAATGGGAAGCAGATATACCCAGACCGCTGGCAGCGTCCTACGGGGACCAGCCTATCTGGCTGCCACGCCTGAATGTTTGCAACCGTGGCAGAGCTTGGCAGGTGGAATTGTTCAGCAATACAAACTGCATAACCTGGCCAAATTTCACGGGTGTACAAGAAACCACGGGGGATTTACAAGGAGATGTTCACCCGGAACTGCCGGAGGCCTGCCGGCAGCAAGATTCCGGAATTCTCCCTGAGAAGCCTTGAAAGCAGTGAAACGCTCCTATGTTGCAATAACTCAGAACCTCATTCTGAGTGTTCCCGGCAGAGGTCATTCGGCTGAACACAACCATGGACTAATTAGAGCCAGATGTAGGCAGTGCCGTCCATAGTGCTGGATGGACAGTGGTGGCGTGCCAAACAACTGAGCTCTAGTTCTCATCGCTTTCACAAAGTGCCATAAGTTGAGGTTCAACTTACTGCTCCGGTTGAGTAGAGTGTAGCCGTCAAAGTTGGAATCAGTAGCACTCAGGTGAGAAGAACGGGAAGCAGATATACCCAGTCCGCTGGTAGTGTACTACGGGGACCAGCCTATCTGGCTGCGATGCCTGAATGTTTGCAACCGGGGCCGAGCTAGGCAGGCGCAATTGTGCAGCAATTTAAACTGCATAACCTGGCCAAATTTCACGGGTGTACAAGGAACCGCGGGTGATTTACAAGGAGATGTTCACCCGGAACAGCCGGAGGCCTGCTGGCAGCAAGATTCCGGAATTCTTCCTGAGAAGCCTTGAAAGCAGTGAAACGCTCCTATGTTGCAATAACTCAGAACCTCATTCTGAGTGTTCCCGGCAGAGGTCATTCGGCTGAACACAACCATGGACTAATTAGAGCCAGATGTAGGCAGTGCCGTCAATAGTGCTGGATGGACAGTGGTGGCGTGCCAAACAACTGAGCTCTAGTTCTCAACAGTTTCACAAAGTGCCCTAAGTTGAGGTTCAACTTACTGCTCCGGTTGAGTAGAGTGTAGCGGTCAAACCTGGAATCAGTAACACTCAGGTGAGAAGAACGGGAAGCAGATATACCCAGTCCGCTGGCAGTGTCCTACGGGGACCAGCCTATCTGGCTGAAACACCTGAATGTTTGCAACCGCGGCCGAGCTAGGCAGGCGCAATTGTGCAGCAATGCAAACTGCATAACCTGGTCAAATTTCAAGGGTGTACAAGAAACCACGGGGGATTTACAAGGAGATGTTCACCCGGAAGAGCCGGAGGCCTGCCGGCAGCAAGATTCCGGAATTCTTCCTGAGAAGCCTTGAAAGCAGTGAAACGCTCCTATGTTGCAATAACTCAGAACCTCATTCTGAGTGTTCCCGGCAGAGGTCATTCGGCTGAACACAACCTTGCACTTATTAGAGCCAGATGTAGGCAGTGCCATCCATAGTACTGGATGGACAGTGGTGGCGTGCCAAACAACTGAGCTCTAGTTCTCATCACTTTCACAAAGTGCCATAAGTTGAGGTTCAACTTACTGCTCCGGTTGAATAGAGTGTAGCCGTCAAATCTGGAATCAGTAGTACTCAGGTGAGAAGAACGGGAAGCAGATATACCCAGTCCGCTGGCAGTGTCCTACGGGGACCAGCCTATCTGGCTGCCACGCCTGAATATTTGCAACCGCGGCCGAGCTAGGCAAGCGCAATTGTGCAGCAATGCAAAATGCATAACCTGGCCAAATTTCACGGGTGTACAAGAAACCCCTTTGGATTTACAATTAGATGTTCACCCGGAACAGCCGGAGGCCTGCCGGCAGCAAGATTCCGGAAGTCTTCCTGAGAAGCCTTGAAAACAGTGAAATGCTCCTATGTTGCAATAACTCAGAATCTCATTCTGAGTGTTCCCGGCAGAGGTCATTCGGCTGAACACAACCCTGGACTAATTAGAGCCAGATGTAGGCAGTGCCGTCAATAGTGCTGGATGGACAGTGGTGGTGTGCCAAACAACTGAGCTCTAGTTCTCAAGTTTCACAAAGTGCCATAAGTTGAGATTCAACTTACTGCACCGGTTGAGTAGAGTGTAGCCGTCAAAGGTGGAATCAGTAGCACTCAGGTGAGAAGAACGGGAAGCAGATATACCCAGTCAGCTGGCAGTGTCCTACGGGGACCAGCCTCTCTGGCTGCCACACCTGAATATTTGGAACCGGGGCCGAGCTTGGCAGGCACAATTGTGCAGTAATGCAAACTGCATAACCTGGCCAAATTTCAGGCGTGTACAAGAAACCATGGGGTTTTTACAAGGAGATGTTCACCCGAAAAAGCCGGAGGCCTTGCCGGCAGCGTGGTGGCGTGCCAAACAATTAAGATCTAGTTCTCAACAGTTTAACAAAGTGCCATAAGTTGAGGTTCAACTTACTGCTCCGGTTGAGTAGAGTGTAGCCGTCAAAGCTGGAATCAGTAGCACTCAGGGGAGAAGATCGGGAAGCAGATATACCCAGGCCGCTGGCAGCGTCCTACGGGGACCAGCCTATCTGGCTGCCACGCCTGAATGTTTGCAACCGTGGCAGAGCTTGGCAGGCGGAATTGTGCAGCTATGCAAACTGCATAACCTGGTCAAATTTCACGGGTGTAAAAGAAACCTCGGGGGATTTACAAGGAGATGTTCACCCGGAACAGCCGGAGGCCTGCCGGTAGCAAGATTCCGGAATTCTTCCTGAGAAGCCTTGAAAGCAGTGATACGCTCCTATGTTGCAATAACTCAGAACCTCATTCTGAGAGTTCCCGGCAGAGGTCATTCGACTGAACACAACCCTGGACTAATTAGAACCAGATATAGGCAGTGCCGTCCATAGTGCTAAATGGACAGTGGTGCCGGCCAAACAACTGAGCTCTAGTTCTCAACAGTTTCACAAAGTGCCATAAGTAGAGGTTCAACTTACTTCTCCGGTTGAGTAGAGTTTAGCCGTCAAAGCTGGAATCAGTAGCACTCAGGTGAGAAGAACGGGAAGCAGATATACCCAGTCCGCTGGCAATGTCCTACGGGGACCAGCCTATCTGGCTGCCACGCCTGAATGTTTGCAACCGCGGCCGAGCTAGGCAGGCGAAATTGTGCAGCCATGCAAACTGCATAACCTGGCCAAATTTCACGGGTGTATAAGAAACCACCCGGGATTAACAAGGAGATGTTCACCCGGAACAGCCGGAGGCCTGCCGGCAGCCAGATTCCTGAATTCTTCCTGAGAAGCCTTGAAAGCAGTGAAACGCTCCTATGTTGCAATAACTCAGAACCTCACTCTGAGTGTTCCTGGCAGAGGTCATTCGGCTGAACACAACCGTGGACTAATTAGAGCCAGATGTAGGCAGTGCCGTCCATAGTGCTGGACGGACAGTGGTGGCGTGCCAAACAACTGAGCTCTACTTCTCAACACTTTCACAAATTGCCATGAGTAGACGTTCAACTTACTGCTCCGGTTGAGTAGAGTGTAGCTGTCAAAGCTGGAATCAGTAGCACTCAGGTGAGAAGAACGGGAAGCAGATATACCCAGTCCGCTGGCAGTGTCCTACGGGGACCAGCCTATCTGGCTGCTACGCCTGAATGTTTGCAACCGCGGTCGAGCTAGGCAGGTACAATTGTGCAGCCATGCAAACTGCATAACCTGGCCAAATTTCACGGGTGTACAAGAAACCACGGGGGATTTACAAGGAGATGTTCACACGGAACAGACGGAGGCCTGCCGGCAGCAAGATTCCGGAATTCTTCCTGAGAAGCCTTGAAAGAAGTGAAACGCTCCTATGTTGCAATAACTCAGAACCTCATTCTGAGTTTTTCCGGCAGCGGTCATTCGGCTGAACACAACAGTGTACTAATTAGAGCCAGATGTAGGCAGTGCCGTCCATAGTGCTGGATGGACAGTGGTGGCGTGCCAAACAACTGAGCTCTAGTTCTCAACAGTTTCACAAAGTGCCATGAGTTGAAGTACAACTTACTGCTCTTGTTTAGTAGAGTGTAGCCGTCAAAGCTCGAATCAGTAGCACTCAGGTGAGAAGAACGGGAAGCAGATATACCCAGTACGCTGGCAGTGTCCTACGGGGACCAGCCTATATGGCTGCCACGCCTGAATGGTTGCAACCATGGCGGAGCTAGGCAGGCGCATTTGTGCAGCAACGTAAACTGCATAACCTGGCCAAATTTCACGGGTGTATAAGAAACCACGGGGGATTTACAAGGAGATGTTCACCCGGAACAGCCGGAGGCCTGCCGGCAGCAAGATTCCGGAATTCTTCCTGAGAAGCCTTGAAAGCAGTGAAACGCTCCTATGTTTCAATAACTCAGAACCTCATTCTGAGTGTTCCCGGCAGAGGTCATTCGGCTGAACAAAACCGTGGACTACTTAGAGCCAGATGTAGGCAGTGCCGTCCATAGTGCTGGATGGACAGTGGTGGCGTGCCAAACAACTGAGCTCTAGTTCTCATCACTTTAACAAAGTGCCATAAGTTGAGGTTCAATTTACTACTGCGGTTGAGTAGAGTGTAGCTGTCATAGCTTGCATCAGTAGCACTCAGGTGAGAAGAACGGGAAGCAAATATACCCAGTCCGCAGGCAGTGACCTTCGGGGACCAGCCTATCTGGCTGCCAACCCTGAATGTTTGCAACCGCGGCAGAGCTAGGCAGGCGGAATAGTGCAGCAATGCAAACTGCATAACCTGGCCAAATTTCACAGGTGTACAAGAAACCAGGCAGGATTTAAAAGGAGATGTTCACCCGGAACAGCGGGAGGCCTGCCGGCATCAAGATTCCTGAATTCTTCCTGAGAAGCCTTGAAAGCAGTGAAACGCTCTTATGTTGCAATAACTCAGAACCTCATTCTGAGTGTTCCCGGCAGAGGTCATTCGGCTGAACACAACCGTGGACTAATTAGAGCCAGATGTAGGCAGTGCCGTCCATAGTGCTGGATGGACAGTGGTGGCGTGCCAAACAACTGAGCTCTACTTCTCAACACTTTCACAAAGTGCCATAAGTTGAGGTTCAACTTACTGCGCCGGTTGAGTAGAGTGTAGCTGTCAAAGCTGGAATCAGTAACAATTAGGTGAGAAGAACGGGAAGCAGATACACCCAGTCCGCTGGCAATGTCCTACGTGTCCAGCCTATCTGGCTGCCACGCCTGAATGTTTGCAACCACGGCCGAGCTACGTAGGCGCAATTGTGCAGCAATGCAAACTGCATAACCTGGCCATATTTCACGGGTGTACAAGAAATCACGTGGGATTTACAAGGAGATGTTCACCCGGAACAGCCAGAGGCCTGCCGGAATCAAGATTCTGGAAATCTTCCTTAGAAGCCTTGAAAGCAGTGAAACGCTCCTATGTTGCAATAACTCAGAACCTCATTCTCAGTTTTCCCGGCAGAAGTCATTCGGCTGAACACAACCGTGGACTAATTAGAGCCAGATGTAGGCAGTGCCGTCCATAGTGCTGGATGGACAGTTGTGGCGTGCCAAACAACTGAGCTCTAGTTCTCAACAGTTTCACAAAGTGCCATAAGTTGAGGTTCAACTTACTGCTCCGGTTGAGTAGAGCGTAACCGTCAAAGCTGGAATCAGTAGCACTCAGGTGAGAAGAACGGGAAGCAGATATATCCAGTCGGCTGGCAGTGTCCTACGGGGACCAGCCTATCTGGATGCCACGCCTGAATATTTGCAACCGAGGCCGAGATAGGCAGACGCAATTGTGCAGCAATGAAAACTGCATAACCTGGCCAAATTTCACGGGTGTACAAGAAACCACGGGGGATTTACAAGGAGATGTTCACCCAGAACAGCTGGAGGCCTGTAGCCAGCAAGATTCCGGAATTCTTCCTGAGAAGCCTTGAAAGCAGTGAAACGCTCCTATGTTGCAATAACTCAGAACCTCATTCTGAGTGTTCCTGGCAGAGGTCATTCGGCTGAAGTCAATGGTGGACTAATTAGAGCCAGATGTAGGCAGTGCCGTCCATAGTGCTGGATGGACAGTTGTGGCGTGCCAAACAACTGAGCTCTAGTTCTCAACACTTTCATAAAGTGCCATAAGTTGAGGTTCAACTTACTGCGCCGGTTGAGTAGAGTGTAGCCGTCAAAGCTGGAATAAGTAGCACTCAGGTGAGAAGAACGGGCAGCAGATATACCCACTCCGGTGGCAGTGTCATTCAGGGGCGAGCCTATCTGGCTGCCATGCCTGAATGTTTGCAAACGCGGCCGAGCTAGGCAGGCACAATTGTGCAGCCATGCAAACTGCATAACCTGCCCAAATTTCACGGGTGTACAAGCAACCACGGGGGATTTACAAGGAGATGTTAACCTGTAAGAGCCAGAGGCTTACTGGCAGCAAGATTCCGGAATTCTTCCTGAGAAGCCTTGAAAGCAGTGAAACGCTCCTATGTTGCAATAACTCAGAACCTCATTCTGAGTGTTCCCGGCAGAGGTCATTCGGCTGAACACAACCGTGGACTAATTAGAGCCAGATGAAGGCAGTGCCGTCCATAGTGCTGGATGGACAGTTGTGGCGTGCCAAACAACTGAGCTCTAGTTCTCAACACTTTCACAATGTGCCATGAGTTGAGGTTCAACTTACTGCTCTGGTTGAGTAAGAGTGTAGCCGTCAAAGCTGGCATCAGTAGCACTCAGTTGAGAAGAAAGGGAAGCAGATATACCCAGTCCGCTGGCAGTGTCCTATGGGGACCAGCCTATCTGGCTGCCACGCCTGAATGTTTGCAACCGCGGCCGAGCTAGGCAGGCGAAATTGTGCAGCAAGGCAAACTGAATAACCTGGCCAAATTTCACGGGTGTACAAGAAACCACGGGTCATTTATAAGGAGATGTTCACCCGGAACAGAAGGAGGCGTGCCGGCAGCAAGATTCTGGAATTCTTCCTGAGAAGCCTTGAAAACAGTGAAACGCTCCTATGTTGCAATAACTCAGAACCTCATTCTGAGTGTTCCCGGCAGAGGTCATTCGGATGAACACAACCGTGGACAAATTACAACCAGATGTAGGCAGTGACTTCCATAGTGCTGGATGGACACTGGTGGCGTGCCAAACAACTGAGCACTAGTTCGCAACACTTTTACAAATTGCCTTAATTTGAGGTTCAACTTACTGCGCCGGTTGAGTAGAGTGTAGCCATCAAAGCTGGAATCAGTAGCACTCAGGTGAGAAGAACGGGAAGCAGATATACCCAGTCCGCTGGCAGTGTCCTACGGGGACCAGCCTATCTGGCTGCCACGCCTGAATGTTTGCAACCGCAGCCGAGCTAGGCAGGCACAATTGTGCAACCATGCAAACTGCATAACCTGGCCAAATTTCACGGGTGTACAAGAAACCACGGGGGATTTACAAGGAGATGTTCACCCGGAACAGACGGAGGCCTGCCGGCAGCAAGATTCCGGAATTCTTCCTGAGAAGCCTTGAAAGCAGTGAAACGCTCCTATGTTGCAATAACTCAGAACCTCATTCTGAGTGTTTCCGGCAGCGGTGATTCGGCTGAACACAACAGTGGACTAATTAGAGCCAGATGTAGGCAGTGCCGTCCATAGTGCTGGATGGACAGTTGTGGCGTGCCAAACAACTGAGCTCTAGTTCTCAACTGTTTCACAAAGTGCCATAATTTGAGGTTCAACTTACTGCTCCGGTTGTGTAGAGTGTAGCCGTCAAAGCTGGAATCAGTAGCACTCAGGTGAGAAGAACGGGAAGCAGATATACCCAGTCTGCTTGCAGTGTCCTACGGGTTCCACCCTATCTGGCTGCCTCGCCTGAATGTTAGCAACCGCGGCCGTGCTTGGCAGGCGCAATTGTGCAGCAATGCAAACTGCAAAACCTGGCCAAATTTCACAGGTGTACAAGAAACCACGGGGGATTTACAATGAGATGTTCACCCGGAACAGACGGAGGCCTGCCGGCAGAAGATTCTGAATTCTTCCTGAGAAGCCTTGAAAACAGTGAAACGCTCCTATGTTGCAATAACTCAGAACCTCATTCTGAGTGTTCCCGGCAGAGGTCATTCGGCTGAACACAACCGTGGACTAATTAGAGCCAGATGTAGGCAGTGCCGTCCATAGTGCTGGATGGACAGTGGTGGCGTGCCAAACAACTGAGCTCTAGTTCTCAACACTTTCACAAAGTGCCATAAGTTGAGGTTCAACTTACTGCGCCGGTTGAGTAGAGTGTAGCGGTCAAAGCTGGAATCAGTAGCACTCAGGTGAGAAGAACGGGAAGCAGGTATACTCAGTCCGCTGGCAGTGTCCTACGGGGACCAGCCTATCAGGCTGCCACGCCTGAATGTTTGCAAGCGTGGCCGTGCTAGGCAGGCGCAATTGTGCAGCAATGCAAACTGCATAACCTGGCCAAATTTCACGGGTGTACAAGAAACCACGGGGTATTTACAAGGAGATGTTCACCCGGAACAGACGGAGGCCTGCCGGCAGCAAGATTCCGGAATACTTCCTCAGAAGATTTGAAAGCAGTGAAACGCCCCTATGTTGCAATAACTCAGAACCTCATTCTGAGTGTTCCCAGCAGAGGTCATTCGGCTGAACACAACCGTGGACTAATTAGAGCCAGATGTAAGCAGTGCCATCCATAGTACTCGATGGACAGGGTGGAGTGCCAAACAACTGAGCTCTAGTTCTCAACATTTTCACAAAGTGCCATAAGTTGAGTTTCAACTTACTGCTCAAGTAGAGTGTAGCCGTCAATGCTGGAATCAGTAGCAGTCAGGTGAGAAGAACGGGAAGCAGATATACCCAATCCGCTGGCAGTGTCCTAGGGGGACCAGCCTATCTGGCTGCCACGCCTGAATGTTTGCAACCGCGGCCGGGCTTGGAAGGCGCCTTTGTGCAGCAATGCAAACTGCATAACCTGGCCAAATTTCACGGGTGTACAAGAAACCACGGGGGATTTACAAGGAGATGTTCACCCGGAACAGCCGGAGGCCTGCCGGCATCAAGATTCCGGAATTCTTCCTGAGAAGCCTTGAAAGCAGTGAAACGCTCCTATGTGGCAATAACTCAGAACCTCATAATGAGTCTTCCCGGCAGAGGTCATTCGGATGAACAAAACCGTGGACTATTTAGAGCTAGATGTAGGAAGTGCCGTCCATAGTGCTGGATGGACAGTTGTGGCGTGCCAAACAACTGAGCTCTAGTTCTCATCACTTTCACAAAGTGCCATAATTTGAGGTTCAACTTACTGCTGTGGTTGAGTAGAGTGTAGGCGTCGAAGCTGGAATCAGTAGCACTCAGGTGAGAAGAACGGGAAGCAGATATACCCAGTCCGTTGGCAGTGTCCTACGTGGACCAGCCTATCTGGCTGCCACGCATGAATGTTTGCAACCGCGGCCGAGCTTGGCAGGCGCAATTGTGCAGCCATGCAAACTGCATAACCTGGCCAAATTTTACGGGTGTACAAGAAACCACGGGGGATTTACAAGGAGATGTTCACCCGGAACAGCCGGAGGCCTGCCGGCAGCAAGATTCCGGAATTCTTCCTGAGAAGCCTTGAAAGCAGTGAAACGCTCCTATGTTGCAATAACTCAGAACCTCATTCTGAATGTTCTCGGCAGAGGTCATTCGGCTGAACACAACCATGGACTCATTAGAGCCAGATGTAGGCAGTGCCGTCCATAGTGCTGGATGGACAGTGGTGGCATGCCAAAGAACTGAGCTCTCGTTCTCAACACTTTCACAAAGTGCCATAAGTAGAGGTTCAACTTACTGCTCCGGTTGAGTAGAGTGTAGCCGTCAAAGCTGGAATCAGTAGCACTCAGGTGAGAAGAACGGGAAGCAGATATACCCAGTCCGCTGGCAGAGTCCTACGGGGAACAGCCAATCTGGCTGCCACGCCTGAATGTTTGCAACCCCGCCCGAGCTAGGCAGGCGCAATTGTGCAGCAATGCAAACTGCATAACCTGGCCAAATTTCACGGGTGTACAAGAAACCACGGGGGATTTACAAGGAGATATTCACCCGGAACAGCCGGAGGCCTGACGGCAGCAAGATTCCGGAATTCTTCCTGAGAAGCCTTGAAAGCAGTGAAACGCTCCTATGTTGCAATAACTCAGAACCTCATTCTGAATATTCTCGGCAGAGGTCATTCGGCTGAACACAACCGTGGACTAATTAGAGCCAGATGTAGGCAGTGCCGTCCATAGTGCTGGATGGACAGTTGTGGCGTGCCAAACAACTGAGCTCTAGTTCTCAACACTTTCACAAAGTGCCATAAGTTGAGGTTCAACTTACTGCTCCGGTTGAGTAGAGTGTAGCCGTCAAAGCTGGAATCAGTAGCACTCAGGTTAGAAGAACAGGAAGCAGATATACCCAGTCCGCTGGCAGTGTCCTACGGCGACCAGCCTATCTGGCTGCCACGCCTGAATGTTTGCAACCGCAGCCGACCTAGGCAGGCGCAATTGTGCAGCAATGCAAACTGCATAACCTGGCCAAATTTCACGGGTGTACAAGAAACCACGGGGGATTTACAAGGAGATGTTCACCCAGAACAGCCGGAGGCCTGTAGCCAGCAAGATTCCGGAATTCTTCCTGGGAAGCCTTGAAAGCAGTGAAACGCTCTTATGTTGCAATAACTCAGAACCTCATTCTGAGTGTTCCCTGCAGAGGTCATTCGGCTGAACACAACCGTGGACTAATTAGAGCCAGATGTAGGCAGTGCCGTCCACAGTGCTGGATGGAAAGTGGTGGCGTGCCAAACAACTGAGCTCGAGTTCTTAACAGTTTCACAAAGTGCCAAAAATTGAAGTTCAACTTACTGCTCCGGTTGAGTAGAGTGTAGCCGTCAAAGCTGGAATAAGTGGCACTCAGGTGAGAAGAACGGGAAGCAGATATACCCAATCCGCTGGCAGGGTCCTAGGGGGACCAGCCCATCTGGCTGCCAGGCCTGAATGTTTGCAACCACGGCCGAGCTTGGAAGGCGCATTTGTGCAGCAATGCAAACTGCATAACCTGGCCAAATTTCACGGGTGTACAAGAAACCACGGGGGATTTACAAGGAGATGTTCACCCAGAACAGCCGGAGGCCTGTAGCCAGCAAGATTCCGGAATTCTTCCTGAGAAGCCTTGAAAGCAGTGAAACGCTCCTATGTTGCAATAACTCAGAACCTCATTCTGAGTGTTCACGGCAGAGGTCATTCGGCTGAACACAACCATGGACTAATTAGAGCCAGATGTAGGCAGTGCCGTCCACAGTGCTGGATGGACATTGGTGGCATGCCAAACAACTGAGCTCTAGTTATCAACACTTTCACAAAGTGCCATAAGTTGAGGTTCAACTTACTGCGCCGGTTTAGTAGAATGTAGCCGTCAAAGCTGGAATCAGTAGCAATCAGGTGAGAAGAACGGGAAGCAGATATACCCAGTCCGCTGGCAGTGTCCTACGGGGACCAGCCTATCTAGCTGCTACGCCTGAATGTTTGCAACCGCGGCCGAGCTACGCAGGCGCAATTATGCAGCCATGCAAACTGCATAACCTGGCCAAATTTCACGGGTGTACAAGAAACCACGGGGGATTTACAAGGAGATGTTCACCCGGAACAGCCGGAGTACTACCGGCAGCAAGATTCTGGAATTCTTCCTGAGAAGCCTTGAGAGCAGTGTAACGCTCCTATGTTGCAATAACTCAGAACTTCATTCTGAGTGTTCCCGGCCGAGGTCATTGGGCTGAACACAACCGTGGACTAATTAGAGCCAGATGTAGGCAGTGCCGTCCATAGTGCTGGATGGACAGTGGTGGCGTGCCAAACAACTGAGCTCTACTTCTCAACACTTTCACAAAGTGCCATAAGTTGAGGTTCAACTTACTCCGCCGGTTGAGTAGAGTGTAGCTGTCAAAGCTGGAATCAGTAGCAATTAGGTGAGAAGAACGGGAAGCAGATACACCCAGTCCGCTGGCAATGTCCTACGTGTCCAGCCTATCTGGCTGCCACGCCTGAATGTTTGCAACCGCGGCCGACCTACGTAGGCGCAATTGTGCAGCAATGCAAACTGCATAACCTGGCCATATTTCACGGGTGTACAAGAAATCACGTGGGATTTACAAGGAGATGTTCACCCGGAACAGCCAGAGGCCTGCCGGAATCAAGATTCTGGAAATCTTCCTTAGAAGCCTTGAAAGCAGTGAAACGCTCCTATGTTGCAATAACTCAGAACCTCATTCTGAGTTTTCCCGGCAGAGGTCATTCGGCTGAACACAACCGTGGACTAATTAGAGCCAGATGTAGGCAGTGCCGTCCATAGTGCTGGATGGACAGTTGTGGCATGCCAAACAACTGAGCTCTAGTTCTCAACAGTTTCACAAAGTGCCATAAGTTGAGGTTCAACTTACTGCTCCGGTTGAGTAGAGTGTAGCCGTCCAAGCTGGAATCAGTAGCACTCAGGTGAGAAGAACGGGAAGCATATATACCCAGTCAGCTGGCAGTGTACTACGGGGACCAGCCTATCTGGATGCTACGCCTGAATATTTGCAACCGAGGCCGAGATAGGCAGACGCAATTGTGCAGCAATGAAAACTGCATAACCTGGCCAAATTTCAAGGGTGTACAAGAAACCACGGGGGATTTACAAGGAGATGTTCACCCAGAACAGCCGGAGGCCTGTAGCCAGCAAGATTCCGGAATTCTTCCTGAGAAGCCTTGAAAGCAGTGAAACGCTCCTATGTTGCAATAACTCAGAACCTCATTCTGAGTGTTCCCGGCAGAGGTCATTCGGCTGAACACAACGGTGGACTAATTAGAGCCAGATGTAGGCAGTGCCGTCCATAGTGCTGGATGGACAGTGGTGGCGTGCCAAACAACTGAGCTCTAGTTCTCAACACTTTCACAAAGTGCCATAAGTTGAGGTTTAACTTACGGCGCCGGTTGAGCAGAGTGTAGCCGTCAAAGCTGGAATAAGTAGCACTCAGGTGAGAAGAACGGGAAACAGATATTCCCAGTCCGCTGGCAGTATCCTACGGGGACCAGCCTTTCTGGCTGCGAGGCCTGAATTTTTGCATCCGCGGCCGAGCTAGGCAGGCGCAGTTGTGCAGCAATGCAAACTGCATAACCTGGCCAAATTTCACGGGTGTACAAGAAACCACGGGGGATTTACAAGGAGATGTTCACCCGGAACAGCCGGAGGCCTGCCGGCAGCTTGATTCCGGAATTCTTCCTGAGAACCCTTGAAAGCAGTTAAACGCTCCTATGTTGCAATAACTCAGAACCTCATTCTGAGTGTTCCCGGCAGAGGTCATTCTTCGGCTGAACACAACCGTGGACTAATTAGAGCCAGATGAAGGCAGTGCCGTCCATAGTGCTGGATGGACAGTTGTGGCGTGCCAAACAACTGAGCTCTAGTTCTCAACAGTTTCACAAAGTGCCATGAGTTGAGGTTCAACTTACTGCTCCGGTTGAGTAAGAGTGTAGCCGTCAAAGCTGGCATCAGTAGCACTCAGGTGAGAAGAAAGGGAAGCAGATATACCCAGTCCGCTGGCAGTGTCCTACGGGGACCAGCCTATCTGGCTGCCACGCCTGAATGTTTGCAACCGCGGCCGAGCTAGGCAGGCGAAATTGTGCAGCAAGGCAAACTGAATAACCTGGCCAAATTTCACGGGTGTACAAGAAACCACGGGTCATTTATAAAGAGATATTCACCCGGAACAGAAGGAGGCCTGCCGGCAGCAAGATTCTGGAATTCTTCCTGAGAAGCCTTGAAAACAGTGAAACGCTCCTATGTTGCAATAACTCAGAACCTCATTCTGAGTGTTCCCGGCAGAGGTCATTCGGCTGAACACAACCGTGGACAAATTACAACCAGATGTAGGCAGTGCCGTCCATAGTGCTGGATGGACACTGGTGGCGTGCCAAACAACTGAGCTCTAATTCGCAACACTTTTACAAAGTGCCATAATTTGAGGTTCAACTTACTGCGCCGGTTGAGTAGAGTGTAGCCATCAAAGCTGGAATCAGTAGCACTCAGCTGAGAAGAACGGGAAGCAGATATACCCAGTCCGCTGGCAGTGTCCTACGGGGACCAGCCTATCTGGCAGCCACCCCTGAATGTTTGCAACCGCAGCCGAGCTAGGCAGGCACAATTGTGCAACCATGCAAACTGCATAACCTGGCCAAATTACACGGGTGTACAAGAAACCACGGGGGATTTACAAGGAGATGTTCACCCGGAACAGCCGGAGGCCTGCCGGCAGCAAGATTCCGGAATTCTTCCTGAGAAGCCTTGAAAGCAGTGAAACGCTCCTATGTTGCAATAACTCAGAACCTCATTCTGAGTGTTTCCGGCAGCGGTCATTCGGCTGAACACAACAGTGGACTAATTAGAGCCAGATGTAGGCAGTGCCGTCCATAGTGCTGGATGGACAGTTGTGGCGTGCCAAACAACTGAGCTCTAGTTCTCAACCGTTTCACAAAGTGCCATAATTTGAGGTTCAACTTACTGCTCCGGTTGTGTAGAGTGTAGCCGTCAAAGCTGGAATCAGTAGCACTCAGGTGAGAAGAACGGGAAGCAGATATACCCAGTCTGCTCGCAGTGTCCTACGGGTTCCAACCTATCTGGCTGCCACGCCTGAATGTTAGCAACCGTGGCCGTGCTTGGCAGGCGCAATTGTGCAGCAATGCAAACTGCAAAACCTGGCCAAATTTCACGGGTGTACAAGAAACCACGGGGGATTTACAAGGAGATGTTCACCCGGAACAGACGGAGGCCTGCCGGCAGAAGATTCTGAATTCTTCCTGAGAAGCCTTGAAAGCAGTGAAACGCTCCTATGTTGCAATAACTCAGAACCTCATTCTGAGTGTTCCCGGCAGAGGTCATTCGGCTGAACACAACCGTGGACTAATTAGAGCCAGATGTAGGCAGTGCCGTCCATAGTGCTGGATGGACAGTTGTCGCGTGCCAAACAACTGAGCTCTAGTTCTCAACAGTTTCACAAAGTGCCATACGTTGAGGTTCAACTTACTGCTCTGGTTGAGTAGAGTGTAGCGGTCAAAGCTGGAATCAGTAGCACTCAGGTGAGAAGAACGGGAAGCAGGTATACTCAGTCCGCTGGCAGTGTCCTACGGGTACCAGCCTATCTGGCTGCCAAGCCTGAATGTTTGCAACCGTGGCCGTGCTAGGCAGGCGCAATTGTGCAGCAATGCAAACTGCATAACCTGGCCAAATTTCACGGGTGTACAAGAAACCACGGGGGATTTACAAGGAGCTGTTCACCCGGAACAGCCGGAGGCCTGCCGGCATCAAGATTCCGGAATTCTTCCTGAGAAGCCTTGAAAGCAGTGAAACGCTCCTATGTTGCAATAACTCAGAACCTCATTCTGAGTGTTCCCGGCAGAGGTCATTCGGCTGAACACAACCGTGGACTAATTAGAGCCAGATGTAGGCAGTGCCGTCCATAGTGCTGGATGGACCGTGGTGGTGTGCCAAACAACTGAGCTCTAGTTCTCAACACTTTCACAAAGTGCCATGAGTTGAGGTTCAACTTACTGAGCCGGTTGAGTAGAGTGAAGCCGTCAAAGCTGGAATCAGTAGCACTCAGGTGAGAAGAACGGGAAGCAGACACACCCAGTCCGCTGGCAATGTCCTACGGGGACCAGCCTATCTGGCGGCCACGCCTGAATGTTTGCAACCGCGGACGAGCTAGGTAGGCACAATGGTGCAGCAATGCAAACTGCATAACCTGGCCAAATTTCACGGGTGTACAAGAAACCACGGTGCATTTATAAGGAGATGTTCACCCGGAACAACAGGAGGCCTGCCGGCAGCAAGATTCTGGAATTCTTCCTGAGAAGCCTTGAAAACAGTGAAACGCTACTATGTTGCAAGAACTCAGACGCTCATTCTGAGTGTTCCCGGCAGAGGTCATTCGGCTGAACACAACCGTGGACAAATTACAACCAGATATAGGCAGTGCCGTCCATAGTGCTGGATGGACACTGGTGGCGTGCCAAACAACTGAGCTCTAGTTCGCAACACTTTCACAAAGTGCCATAATTTGAGGTTCAACTTACTGCGCCGGTTGAGTAGAGTGTAGCCGTCAAAGCTGGAATCAGTAGCACTCAGGTGAGAAGAAAGGGAAGCAGATATACCCATTCCGCTTGCAGTGTTCTACGGGGACCAGCCTATCTGGCTGCCAAGCCTGAATTATTGGAACCACGGCCGAGCTGGGCAGGCGCAATTGTGCAACAATGCAAACTGCATAACCTCGCCAAATTTCACAGGTGTACAAGAAACCACGGGGGATTTACAAGGAGATGTTCACCCGGAACAGCCAGAGGCCTGCCGGCAGCAAGATTCCGGAATTCTTCCTGAGAAGCCTTGAAAGCAGTGAAACGCTCCTGTATTGCAATAACTCAGAACCTCATTCTGAGTGTTCCCGGAAGAGGTCATTCGGCTGAACACAACCGTGGACTAATTAGAGCCAGATGTAGGCAGTGCCGTCCATAGTGCTGGATGGACTGTGGTGGCGTGCCAACCAACTGAGCTCTACTTCTCAACACTTTCACAAAGTGCCATAAGTTGAGGTTCAACATACTGCTCCGGTTGAGTAGAGCGTAGCCGTCAAAGCTGGAATCAGTAGCACTCAAGTGAGAAGAACGGGAAGCAGATATACTCAGTCCGCTGGCAATGTCCTACGGGGACCAGCCTATCTGGCTGCCACGCCTGAATGTTTGCAACCGTGGCCGTGCTAGGCAGGCGCAATTGTGCATCAATGCAAACTGCATAACCTGGCCAAAATTTCCGGGTGTACAAGAACCCACGGGGTATTTACAAGGAGATGTTCACCCGGAACAGACGGAGGCCTGCATGCAGCAAGATTCCGGAATACTTCCTCAGAAGATTTGAAAGCAGTGAAACGCCCCTATGTTGCAATAACTCAGAACCTCATTCTGAGTGTTCCCGGCAGAGGTCATTCGGCTGAACACAACCGTGGACTAATTAGAGCCAGATGTAGGCAGTGCCTTCCATAGTACTCGATGGACAGGGTGGCGTGCCAAACAACTGAGCTCTAGTTCTCAACATTTTCACAAAGTGCCATAAGTTGAGGTTCAACTTACTGCTCAAGTAGAGTGTAGCCGTCAATGCTGGAATCAGTAGCACTCAGGTGAGAAGAAAGGGAAACAGATATACCCAGACCGCTGGCAGTTTCCTTCGAGGACCATCCTATCTGGCTGCCACGCCTGAATGTTTGCAATCGCGGCCGAACTAGGCAGGCGCCATTGTGCAGCAATGCAAACTGCATAACCTGGCCAAATTTCTCGGTTGTACAAGAAACCACGGGGGATTTACAAGGAGTTGTTCACCCGGAACAGTCGGAGGCCTGCCAGCAGTAAGATTCCGGAATTCTTCCTGAGATGCCTTGAAAGCAGTGAAACCCTCCTATGTGACAATAACTCAGAACCTCATAATGAGTCTTCCCGGCAGAGGTCATTCGGATGAACACAACCGTGGACTAATTAGAGCCAGATGTAGGCAGTACCGTCCATAGTGCTGGATGGACAGTTGTGGCGTGCCAAACAACTGAGCTCTAGTTCTCATCACTTTCACAAAGTGCCATAAGTTGAGGTTCAATTTACTCCTGCGGTTGAGTAGAGTGTAGCTGTCAAAGCTGCCATCAATAGCACTCAGGTGAGAAGAAAGTGAAGCAAATATACCCAGTCCGCTGGCAGTGACCTTCGGGGACCAGCCTATCTGGCTGCCACGCCTGAATGTTTGCAACCAGGGCCGAGCTAGGCAGGCGCAATAGTGCAGCAATGCAAACTGCATAACCTGGCCAAATTTCACAGGTGTACAAGAAACCAGGGGGGATTTACAAGGAGATGTTCACCCGGAACAGCCGGAGGCCTGCCGGCAGCAAGATTCCGGAATTCTTCCTGAGAAGCCTTGAAAGCAGTGAAACGCTCCTATGTTGCAATAACTCAGAACCTAAATCTGAGTGTTCCTGGCAGAGGTCATTCGGCTGAACACAACCGTGGACTAATTAGAGCCAGATGTAGGCAGTGCCGTGCATAGTGCTGGATGGACAGTGGTGGCGTGCCAAACAACTGAGCTCTAGTTCTCAACACTTTCACAAAGTGCCAAAAGTTGAAGTTCAACTTACTGCTCCGGTTGAGTAGAGTGTAGCCGTCAAAGCTGGAATCAGTAGCACTCAGGTGAGAAGAACGGGAAGCAGATATACCCAGTCCGCTGGCAGTGTCCTACGGGGACCAGCCTATCTGGCTGCCACGCCTGAATGTTTGCAACCGCGGCCGAGCTACGCAGGCGCAATTATGCAGCCATGCAAACTGCATAACCTGGCCAAATTTCACGGGTGTACATGAAACCACGGGGGATTTACAAGGAGATGTTCACCCGGAACAGCCGGAGGCCTACCGGCAGCAAGATTCTGGAATTCTTCCTGAGAAGCCTTGAGAGCAGTGTAACGCTCCTATGTTGCAATAACTAAGAACTTCATTCTGAGTGTTCCCGGCAGAGGTCATTCGGCTGAACACAACCGTGGACTAATTAGAGCCAGATGTAGGCAGTGCAGTCCATAGTGCTGGACGGACAGTGGTGGCGTGCCAATCAACTGAGCTCTACTTCTCAACACTTTCACAAAGTGCCATAAGTTGAGGTTCAACTTACTGCGCCGGTTGAGTAGAGTGTAGCTGTCAAAGCTGGAATCAGTAGCAATTAGGTGAGAAGAACGGGAAGCAGATACACCCAGTCCGCTGGCAATGTCCTACGTGTCCAGCCTATCTGGCTGCCACGCCTGAATGTTTGCAACCGCGGCCGAGCTACGAAGGCGCAATTGTGCAGCAATGCAAACTGCATAACCTGGCCATATTTCACGGGTGTACAAGAAACCACGGGGGATTTACAAGGAAATGTTCACCCGGAACAGCCGGACTCCTGCCGGAATCAAGATTCCGGAAATCTTCCTGAGAAGCCTTGAAAGCAGTGAAACGCTCCTGTGTTGCAATAACTCAGAACCTCATTCTGAGTTTTCCCGGCAGAGGTCATTCGGCTGAACAGAACCGTGGACTAATTAGAGCCAGATGTAGGCAGTGCCGTCCATAGTGCTGGATGGACAGTTGTGGCGTGCCAAACAACTGAGCTCTAGGTCTCAACAGTTTCACAAAGTGCCATAAGTTCAGGTTCAACTTACTGCTCCGGTTGAGTAGAGTGTAGCCGTCAAAGCTGGAATCAGTAGCACTCAGGTGAGAAGAACGGGAAGCAGATATACCCAGTCGGCTGGCAGTGTCCTACGGGGACCAGCCTATCTGGATGCCACGCCTGAATATTTGCAACCGAGGCCGAGATAGGCAGGCGCAATTGTGCAGCAATGAAAACTGCATAACCTTGCCAAATTTCAAGGGTGTACAAGAAACCACGGGGGATTTACAAGGAGATGTATACCCAGAATAGCCGGAGGCCTGTCGGCAGCAAGATTCCGGAATTCTTCCTGAGAAGCCTTGAAAGCAGTGAAACGCACCTATGTTGCAATAACTCAGAACCTCATTCTGAGTGTTCCCGGCAGAGGTCATTCGGCTGAACACAACCGTGGACTAATTAGAGCCAGATGTAGGCATTGCCGTCCATAGTGCTGGATGGACAGTGGTGGCGTGCCAAACAACTGAGCTGTAGTTCACAACAGTTTCACAAAATGCCATGAGTTGAGGATCAACTTACTGCTCCGGTTGAGTAGAGTGTAGCAGTTAAAGCTAGAATCAGTAGCACTCAGGTGAGAAGAACGAGAAGCAGTTATTCCCAGTCCGCTGGCAGTATCGTACGGGGACCAGCCTATCCGGCTGGGACGCCTGAATTTTTGCAACCGCGGCCGAACTAGGCAGGCGCAGCTGTGCAGCAATGCAAACTGCATAACCTGGCCAAATTTCACTGGTGTACAAGACACCACGGGGGATTTACAAGGAGATGTTCACCCGGAACAGCCGGAGGCATGCCGGCAACAAGATTCCGGAATTCTTCCTGAGAAGCCTTGAAAGCAGTGAAACGCTCCTATGTTGCAATACCTCAGAACCTCATTCTGAGTGTTCCCGGCAGAGGTCATTCGGCTGAACACAACCGTGGACTACTTAGTACCAGATGTAGGCAATCCCGTCCATAGTGCTGTATGGACAGTGGTGGCGTGCCATACAACTGAGCTCTAGTTCTCAACACTTTCACAAAGTGCCATAAGTTGAGGTTCAACTTACTGCTCCGGTTGAGTAGAATGTAGCCGTCAAAGTTGGAATCAGTAGCACTCAGGTGAGAAGAACGGGAAGCAGATATACCCAGTCCGCTGAGAGTGTCCTACGGGGACCAGCCTATCTGGCTGCCACGCCTGAATGTTTGCAACCGCGGCCGAGCTAGGCAGGCGCAATTGTGCAGCAATGCAAACTGCATAACCTGGCCAAATTTCACGGGTGTACAAGAAACCACGGGGGATTTACAAGGAGATGTTCACCCGGAACAGACGGAGGCCTGCCGGCAGAAGATTCTGAATTCTTCCTGAGAAGCCTTGAAAACAGTGAAACGCTCCTATGTTGCAATAACTCAGAACCTCATTCTGAGTGTTCCCGGCAGAGGTCATTCGGCTGAACACAACCGTGGACTAATTAGAGCCAGATGTAGGCAGTGCCATCCATAGTACTCGATGGACAGGGTGGCGTGCCAAACAACTGAGCTCTAGTTCTCAACATTTTCACAAAGTGCCATAAGTTGAGGTTCAACTTACTGCTCAAGTAGAGTGTAGCCGTCAATGCTGGAATCAGTAGCACTCAGGTGAGAAGAAAGGGAAACAGATATACCCAGACCGCTGGCAGTTTCCTTCGAGGACCATCCTATCTGGCTGCCACGCCTGAATGTTTGCAATCGCGGCCGAACTAGGCAGGCGCAATTGTGCAGCAATGCAAACTGCATAACCTGGCCAAATTTCACGGGTGTACAAGAAACCACGAGGGATTTACAAGGAGTTGTTCACCCGGAACAGTCGGAGGCCTGCCAGCAGTAAGATTCCGGAATTCTTCCTGAGAAGCCTTGAAAGCAGTGAAACCCTCCTATGTGACAATAACTCAGAACCTCATAATGAGTCTTCCCGGCAGAGGTCATTCGGATGAACACAACCGTGGACTAATTAGAGCCAGATGTAGGCAGTGCCGTCCATAGTGCTGGATGGACAGTTGTGGCGTGCCAAACAACTGAGCTCTAGTTCTCATCACTTTCACAAAGTGCCATAAGTTGAGGTTCAATTTACTCCTGCGGTTGAGTAGAGTGTAGCTGTCAAAGCTGCCATCAATAGCACTCAGGTGAGAAGAAAGTGAAGCAAATATACCCAGTCCGCTGGCAGTGACCTTCGGAGACCAGCCTATCTGGCTGCCACGCCTGAATGTTTGCAACCAGGGCCGAGCTAGGCAGGCGCAATAGTGCAGCAATGCAAACTGCATAACCTGGCCAAATTTCACAGGTGTACAAGAAACCAGGGGGGATTTACAAGGAGATGTTCACCCGGAACAGCTGGAGGCCTGCCGGCAGCAAGATTCCGGAATTCTTCCTGAGAAGCCTTGAAAGCAGTGAAACGCTCCTATGTTGCAATAACTCAGAACCTAAATCTGAGTGTTCCTGGCAGAGGTCATTCGGCTGAACACAACCGTGGACTAATTAGAGCCAGATGTAGGCAGTGCCGTGCATAGTGCTGGATGGACAGTGGTGGCGTGCCAAACAACTGAGCTATAGTTTTCAACACTTTCTTAAAGTGCCATAAGTTGAGGTTCAACTTACTGCTCCATTGAATAGAGTGTAGCCGTCAAAGCTGGAATGGGTCCCACTCAGGTGAGAAGAACGGGAAGCTGATATACCCAGTCCGCTGGCAGTGTCCTACGGGGACCAGCCTATCTGGCTGCCATGCCTGAATATTTGCAACCGTGGCCGATCTAGGCAGGCGCAATTGTGCAGCAATGCAAACTGCATAACCTGGCCAAATTTCACAGATGTACAAGAAACCACGGGGGATTTACAAGGAGATGTTCACCCGGAACAGCCGGAGGCTTGCCAGCAGGAAGAATGCGGAATTCTTCCTGAGAAGCCTTGAAAGCAGTGAAACGCTCCTATGTTGCAATAACTCAGAACCTCATTCGGAGTGTTCCCTGCAGAGGTCATTCGGCTGAACACAACCGTGGACTAATTAGAGCCAGATGTAGGCAGTGCCGTCCATAGTGCTGGATGGACAGTGGTGGCGTGCCAAACAACTGAGCTCTAGTTCTCCACAGTTTCACAAAGGGCCATAAGTTGAGGTTCAACTTACTGCTCCGGTTGAGTAGAGTGTAGCCGTCAAAGCTGGAATCAGTAGCACTCAGGTGAGAAGAACGGGAAGCAGATATACCCAGTCCGCTGGCAGTGTCCTACGGGGACCAGGCTATCTGGCTGCCACGCCTGAATGTTTGCAACCGCGGCCTAGCTAGGCAGGCGCAATTGTACAGCAATGCAACTGCATAACCTGGCCAAATTCCACGGGTGTACAAGAAACCACGGGGGATTTACAAGGAGATGTTCACCTGGAACAGCCGGAGGCCTGCCGGCAGCAAGATTCCGGAATTCTTCCTGAGAAGCCTTGAAAGCAGTGAAACGCTCCTATGTTGCAATAACTCAGAACCTCTTTCTGAGTGTTCCCGGCAGAGGTCATTCGGCTGAACACAACCGTGGACTAATTAGAGCCAGATATAGGCAGTGCCGTCCATAGTGCTGGATGGACAGTGGTGGCGTGCCAAAAAACTGAGCTCTGGTTCTCAACACTTTCACAAAGTGCCATAAGTTGAGGTTCAACTTACTGCTCTGGTTTAGTAGAGTTTAGCCGTCAAAGCTGGAATCAGTAGCACTCAGCTGAGAAGAACGGGAAGCAGATATACCCAGTCTGCTGGCAGTGTCCTATCTGGCTGCCACGCCTTAATGTTTGCAACCGCGGCCGAGCTAGGCAGGCGCAATTGTGCAGCAATGCAAACTGCATAAACTGGCCAAATTTCACGGGTGTACAAGAAACCACGGGGGATTTACAAGGAGATGTTCACCCGGAACAGCCGGAGGCCTGCCGGCAGCAAGATTCCGGAATTCTTCCTGAGAAGCCTTGAAAGCAGTGAAACGCTCCTAGGTTGCAATAACTCAGAACCTCTTTCTGAGTGTTCCCGGCAGAGGTCATTCGGATGAACACAACCGTGGACTAATTAGAGCCAGATGTAGGCAGTGCCGTCCATAGTGCTGGATGGACAGTGGTGGCGTGCCAAACAACTGAGCTCTGGTTCTCAACACTTTCACAAAGTGCCATAAGTTGAGGTTCAACTTACTGCTCTGGTTTAGTAGAGTGTAGCCGTCAAAGCTGGAATCAGTAGCACTCAGGTGAGAAGAACGGAAAGCAGATATACCGAGTCCCCTGGCAGAGTCCGACGGGGACCAGGCTATCTGGCTGCCACGCCTGAATGTTTGCAACCGCGGCGGACCTAGGCAGGCGTAATTATGCAGCAATGCAAACTGCATAACCTGGCTAAATTTAACGGGTGTACAAGAAACCACTTGGGATTTACAAGGAGATGTTCACCCGGAACAACCGGAGGAATGCCGGCAGCAAGATTCCGGAATTCTTCCTGAGAAGCCTTGAAAGCAGTGAAACGCTCCTATGTTGCAGTAACTCAGAACCTCATTCTGAGTGTTCCCGGCAGAGGTCATTCGGCTGAACCCAACCGTGGACTAATTAGAACCAGATGTAGGCAGTTCCGTCCATAGTGCTGGATGGACAGTGGTGGCGTGCCAAACAACTGAGCTCTAGTTCTGCACAGTTTCACAAAGTGCCATAAGTTGAGGTTCAACTTACTGCTCCGGTTGAGTAGATTGTAGTCGTCAAAGCTGGAATCAGTAGCACTCAGTTTAGAAGAACGGAAAGCAGATATACACAGTCCGCTGGCAGAGTGCAACGGGGACCAGGCTATCTGGCTACCACGCCTGAATGTTTGCAAACGCGGCAGAGCTAAGCAGGCAGAATTGTGCAGCAATGCAAACTGCATAACCTGGCCAAATTCCACGGGTGTACAAGAAACCACGGGGGATTTACAAGGAGATGTTCACCCGGAACAGCCGGAGGCCTGCCGGCAGCCAGATTCCGGAATTCTTCCTGAGAAGCCTTGAAAGCAGTGAAACGCTCCTATGTTGCAATAACTCAGAACCTCATTCTGAGTGTTCCCGGCAGAGGTTATTCGGCTGAACACAACCGTGGACTAATTAGAGCCAGATGTAGGCAGTGCCGTCCATAGTGCTGGATGGACAGTGTTGGCGTGCCAAACAACTCAGTTCTAGTTCTCAACACTTTCACAAAGTGCCATAAGTTGAGGTTCAACTTACTACTCCGGTTGAGTAGAGTGTAGCCGTCAAAGGTGGAATCAGTAGCACTCAGGTGAGAAGAACGGGAAGCAGATATACCCAGTCTGCTGGCAGTGTCCTACCGGGACCAGCCTATCTGGCTGCCACGCCTGAATGTTTGCAACCGCGGCCGAGCTAGGCAGGCGCAATTGTGCAGCAATGCAAACTGCACGACCTGGCCAAATTTCACGGGTGTACAAGAAACCACGGGGAATTTACACGGAGATGTTCTCACGGAACAGCCACAGGCCTGCCGGCAGCAAGATTCCGGAATTTTTCCTGAGAAGCCTTGAAAGCAGTGAAACGCTCCTATGTTGCAATAACTCAGAACCTCATTCTGAGTGTTCCTAGCAGAGGTCTTTCGGCTAAACACAACCGTGGACTAATTAGAGCCAGATGTAGGCAGTGCCGTCCATAGTGCTGGATGGACTGTGGTGGCGTGCCAAACAACTGAGCTCTATTTCTCAACAGTTTCACAAAGTGCCATAAGTAGAGGTTCAACTTACTACTCTGGTTGAGTAGAGTGTAGCCGTCAAAGCTGGAATCAGTAGCACTCAGCTGAGAAGAACGGGAAGCAGATATACCCAGTCCGCTGGCAGAGTCCTACGGGGACCAGCCTATCTGGCTGCCACGCCGGAATGTTTGCAACCGCGGCCCAGCTCGGCTGGAACAATTGTGCAGCAATGCAAACTGCATAACCTGGCCAAATTTCACGGGTGTACAAGAACCACGGGGGATTTACAAGGAGATGTTAACCCGGAATAGCCGGAGGCCTGCTAGCAGCCAGATTCTGGAATTCTTCCTGAGGAGGCTTGAAATCAGTGAAACGCTCCTATGTTGCAATAACTCAGAACCTCATTCGGAGTGTTCCCGGCAGAGGTCATTCGGCTGAACACAACCGTGGACTAATTAGAGCCAGATGTAGGCAGTGCCGTCCATAGGGCTGGATGGACAGTGGTGGCGTGCCAAAAAACTGAGCTCTAGTTCTCAACACTTTCACAAAGTGCCATAAGTTGAGGTTCAACTTACTACTCCGGTTGAGTAGAGTGTAGCCGTCAAAGCTGGAATCAGTAGCACTCAGGTGAAAAGATCGGGAAGCAGATATACCCAGTCTGCTGGCAGTGTCCTACGGGGACCAGCCTATCTGGCTGCCACGCCTGAATATTTGCAACCGCGGCCGAGCTAGGCAGACGCAATTGTGCACCAATGCAAACTGCATAAACTGGCCAAATTTCACGGGTGTACAAGAAACCACGGGGAATTTACAAGGAGATGTTCACCCGGAACAGCCGGAGGCCTGCCGGCAGCAAGATTCCGGAATTCTTCCTGAGAAGCCTTGAAAGCAGTGAAACGCTGCTATGTTGCAATAACTCAGAACCTCATTCTGAGTGTTCACAGCAGAGGTCATTCGGCTGAACACAACCGTGGACTAATTAGAGCCAGATGTAGGCAGTGCCGTCCATAGTGCTGGATGGACAGTGGAGGCAAGCCATACAACTGAGCTCTAGTTCTCAACACTGTCACAAAATGCCATGAATTGAGGTTCAACTTACTGCTCCAGTTGAGTAGAGTGTAGCCGTCAAACCTGGAATCAGTAGCACTCAGGTGAGACGAACGGGAAGCAGATATACCCAGTCCGCTGGCAGTGTCCTACGGGGACCCGCCTGTATGGCTGCCACGACTGAATGTTTGCAACCGCGGCAGAGCTAGGCAGGCGGAATTGTGCAACAATGCCAACTGCATAACCTGGCCAAATTCCACGGGTGTACAAGAAACCACGGGGGATTTACAAGGAGATGTTCACCCAGAACGGCCGGAGGCCTGCCGAAATCAAGATTCCGGAATTCTTCCTGAGAAGCCTTGAAAGCAGTGAAACGCTCCTATGTTGCAATAACTCAGAACCTCATTCTCAGTGTTCCCGGCAGAGGTCATTCGGCTGAACACAACTGTGGACTAATTAGAGCCAGATGTAGGCAGTGCCGTCCATAGTGCTGGATGGACAGTGGTGGCGTGCCAAACAACTGAGCTCTAGTTCTCAACACTTTCACAAAGTGCCATAAGTTTAGGTTCAACTTACTACGCCGGTTGAGTAGAGTGTAGCCGTCAAAGCTGGAATCAGTAACACTCAGGTTAGAAGAACTGGAAGCAGATATACCCAGTCCGCTGACACTGTCCTACGGGGACCAGCCTGTCTGGTTGCCACGACTGAATGTTTGCAACCGCGGCCGAGCTAGGCAGGCGCAATTGTGCAGCAATGCAAACTGCATAACCTGGCCAAATTCCACGGGTGTACAAGAAACCACGGGGGATTTACAAGGAGATGTTCACCTGGAACATCCGGAGGCCTGCCGGCAGCAAGATTCCGGAATTCTTCCTGAGAAGCCTTGAAAGCAGTGAAACGCTCCTATGTTGCAATAACTCAGAACCTCTTTCTGAGTGTTCCCGGCAGAGGTCATTCGGATGAACACAACCGTGGACTAATTAGAGCCAGATGTAGGCTTTGCCGTCCATAGTGCTGGATGGACAGTGGTGGCGTGCCAAACAACTGAGCTCTGGTTCTCAACACTTTCACAAAGTGCCATAAGTTGAGGTTCAACTTACTGCTCTGGTTTAGTAGAGTGTAGCCGTCTAAGCTGGAATCAGTAGCACTCAGGTGAGAAGAACGGGAAGCAGATATACCCAGTCCCCTGGCAGTGTCCTACGGGGACCAACCTATCTGGCTGCCACGCCTGAATGTTTGCAACCGCAGCCGAGCTAGGCAGGCGCAATTGTGCAGCAATGCAAACTGCATAACCTGGCCAAATTTCACGGGTGTACAAGAAACCACGGGGGATTTACAAGGAGATGTTCACCCGGAACAGCCAGAGGCCTGCCGGCAGCAAGATTCCGGAATTCTTCCTGAGAAGCCTTGAAAGCAGTGAAACGCTCCTATGTTGCAATAACTCAGAACCTCATTCTGAGTGTTCCCGGCATTGGTCATTTGGCTAATTAGCGCAAGATGTAGGCAGTGCCGTGCATAGTGCTGGACGGAAAGTGGTGGCGTGCCAAAAACCTGACCTCTAGTTCTCAACAGTTTCACAAAGTGCCATGAGTTGATGTTCAACTTACTGCTCCGGTTGAGTAGAGTGTAGCCGTCAAAGCTGGAATCAGTAGCACTCAGGTGAGAAGAACGGGAAGCAGATATACCCAGTCCGCTGGCAGTGTCCTACGGGGACCAGCCTATCTGGCTGCCACCCCTGAATGTTTGCAACCACGGCCGAGCTAGGCAGGCGCAATTGTGCAGCAATGCAAACTGCATAACCTGGCCAAATTTCACGGGTGTACAAGAAACCACGGGGGATTTACAAGGAGATGTTCACCAGGAACAGCCGGAGGTCTGCCGGCAGCAAGATTCCGGAATTCTTCCTGAGAAGCCTTGAAAGCAGTGAAACGCTGCTATGTTGCAATAACTCAGAACCTCATTCTGAGTGTTCCCGGCAGAGGTCATTCGGCTGAACACAACCGTGGACTAATTAGAGCCAGATGTAGGCAGGGCAGTCCATAGTGCTGGATGGACAGTGGTGGCGTGCCATACAACTGAGCTCTAGTTCTCAACACTGTCACAAAGTGCCATAAATTGAGGTTCAACTTACTGCTCCGGTTGAGTAGAGTGTAGCCGTCAAACCTGGAATCAGTAGCACTCAGGTGAGACGAACGGGAAGCAGATATACCCAGTCCGCTGGGAGTGTCCTACGGGGACCAGCCTGTATGGCTGCCACGACTGAATGTTTGCAACCGCGGCAGAGCTAGGCAGGCGGAATTGTGCAGCAATGCCAACTGCATAACCTGGCCAAATTCCACGGGTGTACAAGAAACCACGGGGGATTTACAAGGAGATGTTCACCCAGAACGGCCTGAGGCTTGCCGGCAGCAAGATTCCGGAATTCTTCCTGAGAAGCCTTGAAAGCAGTGAAACGCTCCTATGTTGCAATAACTCAGAACCTCATTCTCAGTGTTCCTGGCAGAGGTCATTCCGCTGAACACAACCGTGGACTAATTAGAGCCAGCTGTAGGCAGTGCCGTCCATAGTGCTTGATGGACAGTGGTGGCGTGCCAAACAACTTAGCTCTAGTTCTCAACAGTTTCACAAAGTGCCCTAAGTTGAGGTTCAACTTACTGCTCCGGTTGAATAGAGTGTAGCCGTCAAAGCTGGATTCAGTAGCACTCAGGTGAGAAGAACGGGAAGCAGATATACCCAGTCCACTGGCAGAGTCCAACGGGGACCAGCCTATCTGGCTGCCACGCCTGAAGGTTTGCAACCGCGGCCGAGCTAGGCAGGCCCAATTGTGCAGCAATGCAAATTGCATAACCTGGCCAAATTTCACGGGTGTACAAGAAACCAAGGGGGATTTACAAGGAGATATTCACCCGGAACAGCCTGAGGCCTGCCGGCAGCAAGATTCCGTAATTCTTCTTGAGAAGCCTTGAAAGTAGTCAAAAGCTCCTATGTTGCAATAACTCAGAACCTCATTCTGAGTGTTCCCGGCAGAGGTCATTCGGCTGAACACAACCGTGGACTAATTAGAGCCAGATGTAGGCAGTGCTGTCTATAGTGCTGGATGGACAGTGGTGGCGTGCCAAACAACTGAGCTCTATTTCTCAACAGTTTCACAAAGTGCCATAAGTTGAGGTTCAACTTACTACTCCGGTTGAGTAGAGTGTAGCCGTCAAAGCTGGAATCAGTAGCACTCAGGTGAGAAGAACGGGAAGCAGATATACCCATTCCGCTGGCCCTGTCCTACGGGGACCAGACTGTCTGGCTGCCACGCCTGAATGTTTGCAACCGCGGCCGAGCTCGGCAGGCACAATTGTGCAGCAATGCAAATTGCATAAACTGGCCAAATTCAACGGGTGTACAAGAAACCACGTGGGATTTACAAGGACATATTCACCCTGAACAGCCGGAGGCCTGCCGGCAGCAAGATTCCGGAATTCTTCCTGAGAAGCCTTAAAAGCAGTGAAACGCTCCTATGTTGCAATAACTCAGAACCGCATTCGGAGTCTTCCCAGCAGAGGTCATTCGGATGAACACAACCGTGAACTGATTAGAGCCAGATGTAGGCAGTGCCGTCCATAGCGCTGGATGGACAGTGGTGGCGTGCCAAACAACTGAGCTCTATTTCTCAACAGTTTCACAAAGTGCCATAAGTTGAGGTTCAACTTACTACTCTGGTTGAGTAGAGTGTAGCCGTCAAAGCTGGAATCAGTAGCACTCAGGTGAGAAGAACCGGAAGCAGATATACCCAGGCTGCTTGCAGTGTCCTACGGGAACCAGCCTATCTTGCTGCCAGGCCTGAATGTTTGCAACCTCGGCCGAGCTAGGCAGGCGCAATTGTGCAGCAATTCAAACTGCATAATCTGGCCAAATTTCATGGGTGTACAAGAAACCACGGGGGATTTACAAGGAGATGTTCACCCGGAACAGCCGGAGGCCTGCCGGCAGCAAGATTCCAGAATTCTTCCTGAGAAGTCTTGAAAGCAGTGAAACGCTCCTATGTTGCAATAACTCAGAACCTCATTCTGAGTGTTCCCGGCAGAGGTCATTCGGCTGAACACAACCGTGCACTAATTAGAGCCAGATGTAGGCTCTGCTGTCCATAGTGCTGGATGGAATGTTGTGGCGTGCCAAACAACTGAGCTCTAGTTCTCAACACTTTCACAAATTGCCATAAGTTGAGGTTCAACTTACTGCTCCGGTTGTGTAGAGTGTAGCCGTCAAAGCTGGAATCAGTAGCACTCAGGTCAGAAGAACGGGAAGCAGATATACCCAGTCCGCTGGCAGTGTCCTACGGGGACCAGCCTATCTGGCTATCACGCCTGAATGTTTGCAACCACGGCTGAGGTAGGCAGGCACAATTGTGCAGCAATGCAAACTGCGTAACTTGGCCAAATTTCACTTGTGACTAAGAAACCACGGGGGATTTTCAAGGAGATGTTCACCCGGAACAGCCGGAGGCCTGCCGGCAGCAAGATTCCGGAATTCTTCCTGTGAAGCTTTGAAAGCAGTGAAACGCTCCTATGTTGCAATAACTCAGAACCTCATTCTTAGTGTTCCCGGCAGAGGTCATTCGGCTGAACACAACCGTGGACTATTTAGAGCAAGATGTAGACAGTGCCGTCCATACTGCTGGATGGACATTGGTGGCTAGTCAAAAACTGCGCTCTAGTTCTCAGCGCTTTCAGAAAGTGCCATAAGTTGAGGTTCAACTTACTACTCCCCTTGAGTATAGTGTAGCCTTCAAAGCTGGAATCAGTAGCACTCAGGTGAGAAGAACGGGAAGCAGATATACCCAGTACGCCAGCCGTGTCCTACCGGGACCAGCCTCTCTGGCTTCCACCCCTGAATGTTTGCAAGCGTGGCAAAGCTAGGCAGGCGCAATTGTGCAGCAATGCAAACTTCATAACCTGGCCAAATTTCACCGGTGTACAAGAAACCACGGGGGATTTACAAGGAGATGTTCACCCGGAACAGCCGGAGGCCTGCCAGCAGCAAGATTCCTGAATTCTTTCTAAGAAGCCTTGAACACAGTGAAACGCTCCTGTGTTGCAATAACTCAGCACGTCATTCGGAGTGTTCCCGGCAGAGGTCATTCGGCTGAACACAACCGTGGACTAATTAGAGCCAGATGTAGACAGTGCCGTCCATAGTGCTGGATGGACAGTTGTCGCGTGCCAAACAAGTGAGCTCTATTTCTCCAAACTTTAACAGAGTGCCATAAGTAGAGGTTCAATTTACTGCTTCGTTTGAGTAGAGTGTAGCCGTCAAATCGGGAATCAGTAGCACTCAGGTGAGAAGAATGGGAAGGAGATAAACCCAGTCCGCCAGCAGTGTCCTACCGGGACCAGCCTCTCTGGCTGCCACGCCTGAATATTTGCAACCGAGGCAGAGCTCGCCAGGCGGAATTGTGCAGCAATGCAAACTGCATAACCTGGCCAAATTTCACGGGTGTACAAGTAACCACCGGGGATGTACAAGGAGATGTTCCACCGGAACAGCCAGAGGCCTGCTGGCAGCAAGATTCCGGAATCCTTCCTAAGAAGCCTTGAAAGCAGTGAAACGCTCCTATGTTGAAATAACTCAGAAACTCATTCTGAGTGTTCCCGGCAGAGGTCATTCGGCTGAACTCATCCGTGGACTAATTAGAGCCAGATGTAGGCAGTGGACTAATTAGACCCAGATGTAGGCAATGGACTAATTAGAGCCAGATATAGGCAGTGTTTTCGATTGGAAAACAACTGAGCTTTAGTTCTCCAAACTTTCACAAAGTGCCATAAGTTGAGGTTCAACTTACTCCTCCGATTCAGTAGAGTATACCCGTCAAAGCTGGAATCAGTAGCACACAGGTGAGAAGAAGGGGAAGCAGGTAGACCAAGTCCGCTGGCAGTGTCCTACAAGAACCTGCCTTACTGGCTGCCACGCCTGAATGTTTGTAACCGCGGCAGAGCTATGCAGGCGGAATTGTGCAGCAATGCAAACTGCATAACCTGGCCAATTTTCACGGGTGCACAAGAAACCACGGGTGATTTACAAGGGGATTTCCCTCGGAACATCCGGAGGCCTGCCGGCAGCAAGATTCCGGAATTCTTCCTGTGAAACCTTGATAGCAGTGAAACGCTCCTAGGTTGCAATAACTCAGAACCTCATTCTGAGTGTTCCCGGCAGAGATCATTCAGCTGAACACAACTGTGGACTAATTAGAGCCAGATATAGGCAATGCCTTCCATAGTGCTGGATGGACTTTGGTGGCGTGCCAAACACCGGAGATCTAGTTCACAACACTTTCACAACGTACCATAAGTTGAGGTTCAAGTTACTGCTCCGGTTGAGAAGAGTGTAGCCGACAAAGCTGGAATGAATAGCACTCATGTGAGAAGAACGGGAAGCAGATATACCCAGTCCGCTGGCAGTGTCCTACAGGGACCAGCCTATCTGGCTGCCACGCCTGAATGATTGCAAACGCGGCAGATCTAGGCCAGCGCAATTGTGCAGCAAGGCAAACTGCATAATCAGGCCAAATTTCACGGGTGTACAAGAAAACACGGGGGATTTACAAGGGGATTTCCCTCGGAACATCCGGAGGCCTGCCGGCAGCAAGATTCCGGAATTCTTCCTGTGAAACCTTGAAAGCAGTGAAACGCTCCCAGGTTGCAATAACTCAGAACCTCATTCTGAGTGTTCCTGGCAGAGATCATTCAGCTGAACACAACTGTGGACTAATTAGAGCCAGATATAGGCAATGCCTTCCATAGTGCTGGATGGACATTGGTGGGGTGCCAAACACCGGAGATCTAGTTCACAACACTTTCACAACGTACCATAAGTTGAGGTTCAAGTTACTGCTCCGGTTGAGAAGAGTGTAGCCGACAAAGCTGGAATGAATAGCACTCATGTGATAAGAACGGGAAGCAGATATACCCAGTCCGCTGGCAGTGTCCTACAGGGACCAGCCTATCTGGCTGCCACGCCTGAATGATTGCAAACGCGGCAGATCTAGGCCAGCGCAATTGTGCAGCAATGCAAACTGCATAATCTGGCCAAATTTCACGGGTGTACAAGAAAACACGGGGGATTTACAAGGGGATGTTCACCCGGAACAGCTAGAGGCACGTCGGCCGAAACATTCCTGAATTCTTCCTAAGAAGCCTTGGAAGCAGTGAAGTGCTCCTATTTTGCAATAACTCAGAACCTCATTCTCAGTGTTCCCCGCAGAGGTCATTTGGCTGAACACAACCTTGGACTAATTAGAGCCAGGAGTAAGCAGTGCTGTCCACAGTGCTGGAAGGACAGTGGTGGCGTGCCAAACAACTGAGCTCTAGTTCTCAACACTTTCACAAAGAGACATAAGTTGAGGTTCAACTTACTGCTCCGATTGAGTAGAGCGTAGCGGTCAAAGCTGGAATCAGTAGCACTCAGATGAGAAGAACGGGAAGCAGATAGACCCAGTCCGCTGGCAGTGTCCCACGGGGATCAGCCTATCTGGTTGCCACGCCTGAATGTTTGCAACCGCGGCCGAGCTAGGCAGGCGCAATTGTGCAGCAATGCAAACTGCATAACCTGGCCAAATTCCACGGTTCTACAAGAAACCACGGGGGATTTACAAGGACATGTTCACCCGGAACAGCCGGAGGCCTGCCGGCAGCAAGATTCCGGAATTCTTCCTGAGAAGCCTTGAAAGCAGTGAAACGCTCCTATGTTGCAATAACTCAGAACCTCATTCTGAGTGTTCCCGGCAGAGGTCATTCGGCTGAACACAACCGTGGACTAATTAGAGCCAGATGTAGGCAGTGCCGTCCATAGTGCTGGATGGAGAGTGGTGGCGTGCCAAACAACTGAGCTCTAGTTCTCAACACTTTCACAAAGTGCCATGAGTTGAGGTTCAACTTACTGCTCTGGTTTAGTAGAGTGTAGCCTTCAAAGCTGGAATCAGTAGCACTCAGGTGAGAAGAACGGAAAGCAGATATACCCAGTCCGCTGGCAGAGTCCTACGGGGACCAGGCTATCTGGCTGCCACGCCTGAAAGTTTGCAACCGCGGCCGAGCTATGCAGGCGCAATTATGCAGCAATGCAAACTGCATAACCTGGCCAAATTTCACGGGTGTACAAGAAACCACCGGGGATTTACAAGGAGATGTTCACCCAGAACTGCCGGAGGCCTGCCGGCAGCAAGATTCCGGAATTCTTCCTGAGAAGCCTTCAAAGCAGTGAAACGCTCCTATGTTGCAATAACTCAGAACCTCATTCTGAGTGTTCCCAGCAGAGGTCATTCGGCTGAACACAACCGTGGACTAATTAGAGCCAGATGTAGGCAGTGCCGTCCATAGTGCTGGATGGACAGCGGTGGCGTGCCAAACAACTGAGCTCTAGTTCTCCACAGTTTCAGAAAAGGCCATAAGTTGAGGTTCACCTTACTTTGCCGGTTGATTAGAGTGTAGACATCAAAGCTGGAATCAGTAGCACTCAGGTGAGAAGAATGGGAAGCAGATATACCCAGTTCGCTGCCAGTGTCCTACGGGGACCAGCCTATCTGGCTGCCACGCCTGAATGTTTGCAACCGCGGCAGAGATGGGCAGGCACAAATGTGCAGCAATGCAAACTGCATAACCTGGCAAAAATTCACGGGTGTAAAATAAACCTCGGGGGATTTACAAGGAGATGTTCACCCAGAACAGCCGGAGGCCTGCCGGCAGCAACATTCCGGAATCCTTCCTAAGAAGCCTTGAAAGCAGTGAAGCGCTCCTATGTTGCAACAACTCAGAACCTCATTCTGATTGTTCCCGGCAGAGGTCATTCGGCTGATCACAACCGTGGACTAATTATTGCCAGATGTAGGCAGTGCCGTCCATGGTGCTGTAAGGACAGTGGTGGCGTGAGAAACAACTGAGCTCTAGTTCTCCACACTTTCATAATCTACCATAAGTTGAGGTTCAAGTTACTGCTCCGGTTGAGAAGAGTGTAGCCAACTCAGCTGGAATCAATAGCACTCATGTGAGAAGAACGGGAAGCAGATATACCCAGTCCGCTGGCAGTGTCCTACTGGGACCAGCCTATATGGCTGCCACGCCTGAATGATTGCAAACGCGGCAGATTTAGGCAAGCGCAATTGTGCAGCAATGCAAACTGCATAACCTGGCCAAATTTCACGGGTGTACAAGAAACCACGGGGGATTTACAAGGAGATGTTCACCCAGAACAGCCGGAGGCCTGTCGGCCAAAACATTCCGGAATTCTTCCTAAGAAGCCTTGGAAGCAGTGAAGTGCTCCTATTTTGCAATAACTCAGAACCTCATTCTCAGTGTTCCCCGCAGAGGTCATTCGGCTGAACTCAACCGTGGATTAATAGAGCCAGATGAAGGCAGGGGCGTCCATGGTGCTGGATGGACAGTGGTAGCGTGCCAAACAACTGAGCTCTAGTTCTCAACACTTTCACAAAGTGCCATAAGTTGAGTTTCAACTTACTGCTCCGGTTGAGGAGAGTGTAGTCCTCAAAGCTGGAAGCAGTAGCACTCATGTGAGAAGAACGTGAAGCCAATAGACCGAGTCTACTGGCAGCGTCCTATGGGGACAAGCCTATCTGGCTGCTAAGCCTGAATGTTTGCAACCGCGGCAGAGCTAGGCAGGCGCAATTGTGCAGCAATGCAAACTGCATAACCTGGCCAAATTTCACGGGTGTACAAGAAAACACGGGGGACTTGCAAGGGGATGTTCAGCCGGAACAGCCGGAGGCATGTCGGCCGAAACATTCCGGAATTCTTCCTAAGAAGCCTTGGAAGCAGTGAAGTGCTCCTATTTTGTAATAACTCAGAACCTCATTCTCAGTTTTCCCCACAGAGCTCATTTGGCTGAACACAACCGTGGACTAATTAGAGCCAGATGTAAGCAGTGCTGTCCACAGCGCTTGAAGGACAGTGGTGGCGGCCAAACAACTGAGCTCTAGTTCTCAACACTTTCACAAAGAGCCATAAGTTGAGGTTCAACTTACTGCTCCTATTGAGTAGAGTCTAGCCGTCAAAGCTGGAATCAGTAGCACTCAGGTTAGAAGAACGGGAAGTACATATATACAGTCCGCTCGCAGTGTCCTAAGGGGACCAGCCTATCTGGCTGCCACGCTTGAATGTTTGTAACCGCGGCAGAGCTAGGCAGGCGCAATAGTGCAGCAATGCAAACTACATAACCTGGCTAAATTCCATGGGTGTACAAGAAACCACGGGGGATTTAAAAGGAGATGTTCATCCGGAACACCCGGAGGCCCGCCAGCAGCAAGATTTAGGAAGTCTTCCTGTGAAGCCTTGAAAGCAGTGAAATGCTCCTATGTTGCAATATCTCAGCACCTCATTCTGAGTGTTCCCGGCAGAGGTCATTCGGCTGAACACAACTGTGGACTAATTAGAGCCAGATGTAGGCAGTGCCGTCCATAGTGATGGATGGACTGTGGAGGCATGCCAAACAACTGAGCTCTAGTTCTCCACACTTTCACAACGTACCATAAGTTGAGGTTCAAGTTACTGCTCCGGTTGAGAAGAGTGTAGCCTACAAAGCTGGAATCAATAGCACTCAGGTGAGAAGAACGGGAAGCAGATATACCCAGTCTGCTGGCATTGTCCTACGGGGACCAGCCTATCTGGTTGCCACGCCTGAATGTTTGCAACCGCGGCAGAGCAAGGCAGTCACAATTGCGCAGCAATGCAAACTGCATAACCTGGCCAAATTTCAAGGGTGTACAAGAAACCACGGGGGATTTACAAGGAGATGTTCACCCGGAACAGCCGGAGGCCTGCCGGCAGCAACATTCCGGATTCTTCCCAAGAAGCCTTGAAAGCAGTGAAACGCTCCTATGTTGCAATAACTTAGAACCTCATTCTGAGTGTTCCCGGCAGAGGTCATTCGGCTGAACACAACCGTGGACGAATTAGAGTAAGATGTAGTCATTGCCTTCCACAGTGCTGGATGGACTGTGGTGGCGTGCCAAACAACTGAGCTCTTGTTCTCAACACTTATACAAAGTTGAGGTTCAACTTACGGCTCCGGTTGAGTAGAGTGTAGACGACAAAGCTGGAATCAGTAGCATTCAGGTGCGAAGAATGGGAAGCAGATAAACCCAGTCCGCTGGCAGTGTCCTAAGGGGACCAGCCTTTCTGGTTGCCACGCCTGAATGATTGCAAACGTGGCAGAGCTAGGCAGGCGCAATTGTGCAGCAATGCAAATTGCATAACCTGGCCAAATTTCACGGGCGTACAAGAAACCACGGGGGATTTACAAGGAGATCTTCACCCAGAATTGCCGGAGGACTGCCGGGAGCAATATTCCGAAATTTTTCCTAAGAAGGCTTGAAAGCAGTGAAACGCTCCTATTTGCAATTACTCAGAATCTCATTCTGAGTGTTCCCGGCAGAGGTCATTCGGCTGAACACAACTGTGGACTAATTAGAGCCAGATGTAGGCAGTGCCGTCCATAGTGCTGGATGGACTGTGGTGGCATGCCAAACAACTGAGCTCTAGTTCTCCACACTTTCACAAAGTACCATAAGTTGAGGTTCAACTTACTGCTCCAATTGGGTAGAGTGTAGTCGTCCAAGCTGGAATCAGTAGCACTCAAGTGAGAAGAACCGGAAGCAGATATACCCAGTCCGCTGGCAGTGTCTTCAGTGGTCTAGCCTATCTGGCTGCCACGACTGAATTTTTGCAACCGCAGCAGAGCTAGGCAGGCGCAATTGTGTAGCAAAGCAAACTGCATAACCTGGCCAAATTTCACGGGTGTACAAGAAACTTCGGGGGATTTACAAGGAGATGTTCACCCGCAATAGCCGGAGGACTACCGGCAGTAAGATTCCGGAATTCTTCCTAAGAAGCCTTGAAAGCAGTGAAACGCACCTATGTTGCAATAACTGAGAACCTCATCCTGAGTGTTCCCGGCAGAGGTCATTCGGCTGAACACAACCGTGGACTAATTAGAGCCAGCTTTATGCAGCTCCGTCCATACTGCTGGATGGACAGTTGTGGCGTGCCAAACAACTGAGCTCTAGTTCTCAACACTTTCACAAAGTGCCATAAGTTGAGGTTAAACTTACTGCTCCGGTTGAGTAGAGTGTAGCCATCAAAGCTGGAATCAGGAGCACTCAGGTGAGAAGAACGGGAAGCAGATATTCCCAGTATGCTGGCAGTGTCCTACGGGGACCAGCCAATCTGGCTGCCACGCCTGAACGTTTGCAACCGCGGCAGAGCTACACAGGCGCAACAGTGCAGCAATGCAAACTGCATAACCTGGCCAAATTTCACGGATGTACAAGAAAATTTGGGGGATTTACAAGGATTTGTTCACCCGCAATAGCCGGAGGCCTACCGGCAGTAAGATTCCGGAATTCTTCCTAAGAAGCCTTAAAAACAGTGAAACGCTCCTATGTTGCAATAACTCAGAACCTCATTCTGAGTGTTCCCGGCAGAGGTCATTCGGCTGACCACAACCGTGGACTAATTAGAGCCAGATGTAGGCAGTGGACTAATTTGAGCCACATGTAGGCAATGGACTAATTAGAGGCAGATATAGGCAGTGTTTTCGATTGGAAAACAACTGAGTTTTATTTCTCCAAATTTTCACAAAGTGCCAAAGTTGAGGTTCAACTTACTGCTCCAGTTGAGTAGAGTGTAGCCTTCAAAGGTGGAATCAGTAGCACTCAGGTGAGAAGAATGGGAAGCAGATATACCCAGTCCGCTGGCAGTGTCCTACGGGGACCAGCCTATCTGGCTGCCACGCCTGAATGTTTGCAACCGCGGCAGAGCTAGGCAGGCGCAATTGTGCAGCAATGCAAACTGCATTACCTGGCCAAATTTCACGGGTGTCCAAGAAACCACGGGGGATTCACAAGGAGATCTTCATCTGGAAGAGCCGGAGGTCTGGTGGCAGCAATATTCCGGAATCCTTCCGAAGAAGCCTTGAAAGCAGTGAATCGCTCCTATGTTGCAATAACTCAGAACCTCATTCTGAGTGTTCCCAGCAGAGGTCATTCGGCTGAACACAACAGTGGACTAATTAGAGCCAGATGTAGGCATTGCCATCCATAGTGCCAGATGGACAGTGGTGGCGTGCCAAACAACTGAGATCTAATTCTCAACATTTTCACAAAGTGCCATAAGTTGAGGTTCAACTTACTGCTCCCGTTGAGTAGTGTGTAGCCGTCAAAGCTGGAATCAGTAACACTCAGGTGAGAACGGGAAGCAGGTTGACCCAGTCCGCTGGCAGTGTCCTACAGGGAGCAGCATATCTGGCTGCCTCGCCTGAATGTTTGCAACCGCGGCAGGGGTAGGCAGGTACAATTGTGCAGCAATTCAAACCGTATAACCTGGCCAAATTTCAGGGGTGACCAAGAAACCACGGGGGATTTTCAAGGAGATGTTCACCCGGAACAGCAGGAGGCCTGCCGGAAGCAAGATTTCGGAATTTTTCCTGTGAAGCCTTGAAACCAGTGAAACACTCCTATGTTGCAATAACTCAGAACCTCATTCTGAGTGTTCCCGGCAGAGGTCATTCGGCTGAACACAACCGGGGACTAATTAGAGCCAGATGTAGACAGTTCCGTCCATAGTGCTGGATGAACAGTGGTGGCGTGCAAAAACTGAGCTCTAGTTCTCAACACTTTCACAAAGGGCCATAAGTTGAGGTTCAAATTACTGCTCCAGTTTAGTAGAGTGTAGCCCTCAAAGCTGGAATCAGTAGCACTCAGGTCAGAAGAACGGGAAGCAGATATACCCAGTCCGCTGCAAGTGTCTTACGGGGACCAGCCTATTTGGCTGCCACGCCTGAATGTTTGGAACCGCGGCAGAGTTAGGCAGGCACAATTGTGCAGCAATACAAACTCCATAACCTGGCCAAATTTCACGGGTGTACAAGAAACCACCGGGGATTTACAAGGAGATGTTCACCCGGAACAGCCGGAGGCCTGCCGGCAGCAAGATTCCGGAATTCTTCCTGTGAAGCCTTGAAAACAGTGAAACGCTCCTATGTTGCAATAACTCAGAAGCTCATTCTGAGTGTTCCCGGCAGAGGTCATTCAGCTGAACACAACCGTGGACTAATTAGAGCCAGATGTAGGCAGTGCCGTCCATAGTGCTGGATGGACAGTGGTGGCGTGCGAAACAACTGAGCTCAAGTTCTAAACACTCTCACAAAGTGCAATATGTTGAGGTTCAACCTACTGCTGCGGTTGAGTAGAGTGTAGCCGTCGAAGCTGGAATCAGTAGCACTCAGGAGAGAAGAACTGAAAGCAGATATACACAGTCCGCTGGCAGTGTCCTACGGGGACCGGCCTATCTGGCTGCAACGCCTGAATGTTTGCAACCGAGGCAGAGCTAGGGAGGCAGAATTGAGCAGCAATGCAAACTGCATAACCTGGCCAAATTTCACGGGTGTACAAAAAGCTTGGGGGATTTACAAGGAGATGTTCATCCGGAACAGCCGAAGTCCTGCCGGCAGCAAGATTCGGGAATCCTTACGAAGGAGCCTTGAAAGCAGTGAAGCGCTCCTATGTACCAATAACTCAGAACCTCATTCTGAGTGTTCCCAGCAGACGTCATTCGGCTGAATACAACCGTGGACTAATTGGAGCCAGATGTAGGCAGTGCCGTCCATAGTGCTGGGTGGACAGTGGTGGCGTGCCAAACAACTGAGCTCTAGTTCTCAACACTTTCACAAAGTGCCATAAGTTGAGGTTCAACTTACTGCTCCGGTTGACTAGAGTGTAGCCATCAAAGCTGGAATCAGTAGCACTCAGTTGAGAAGAACGGAATGCAGATATACCCAGTCCGCTGGCAGTGTCCTACGGGGACCAGACTATCTGGCTGCCAGACCTGAATGTTTGCAACCGCGGCAGAGCTATGCAGGCGTAATTGTGCGGTAATGCAAACTGCATAACCTGGCCAAATTTCACGGGTGTACAAGAAACCACTGGGGATTTACAAGGAGATGTTCACCTGGAACAGCCGGAGGCCTGCCGGTAGCAAGGTTCCGGAATTCTTCATTAGAAGCCTTGAAAGCAGTGAAACGCTCCTATGTTGCAATAACTCAGAACCCCATTCTTAGTGTTCCCGGCAGAGGTTATTCCGCTGAACACAACCGTGGACTAACTAGAGCCAGATGTAGGCAGTGCCGTCCATAGTGCTGGATTTACAGTGGTGGCGTGCCAAACAACTGAGCTCTAGTTCTCAACACTTTCACAAAGTGCCATAAGTTGAGGTTCAACTTACTGCTCCGGTTGAGTAGAGTGTAGTCGTCAAAGCTGGAATCAGTAGCACTCTGGTGAGAAGAACGGGAAGCAGATAGACCGAGTCCTCTGGCAGTGTCCTGCGGGGACCAGCCTATCTGGCTGCCACGCCTGAATGTTTGCATCCGAGGCAGAGCTAGGCAGGCGCAATTGTGCAGCAATGCAAACTGCATAACCTGGCCAAATTTCACGGGAGTACAAGAAACCACGGGGGATTTACAAGGAGATGTTCACCCGGAACAGACTGAGGCCCCCTGGCAGCAAGATTCCAGAATCCTTCCTAAGAAGCTTCGATAGCAGTGAAACGCTCCTATGTTGTCATAACTCAGAACCTCATTCTGTGTGTTCCCGGCAGATGTCATTCGGCTGAACTCAACCGTGGATTAATAGAGCCAGATGAAGGCAGGGGCGTCGATGGTGCTGGGCGGACAGTGGTAGCCTGCCAAACAACTGAGCTCTAGTTCTCAACACTTTCACAAAGTGCCATAAGTTGAGGTTCAACTTACTGCTCCGGTTTAGTAGAGTGTAGTCATCAAAGCTGGAATCAGTAGCACTCAGGTTAGAAGAACGGGAATCAGATATACCCAGTCCGCTGGCAGTGTTCTACGGGGACCAGCCTATATGGCTGCCACGCCTGAATGATTGCAAACGCGGCAGATTTAGGCAAGCGCAATTGTGCAGCAATGCAAACTGCATAACCTGGCCAAATTTCACGGGAGTACAAGAAACCACGGGGGATTTACAAGGAGATATTCACCCGGAACAGCCGGAGGCCTGCCGGGAGCAACATTCCAAAAATCTTCCTAAGGAGCCTTGAAAGCAGTGAAACGCTCCTATGTTGCAAAAACTCAGAACCTCATTCTGAGTGTTCCTGGCAGAGGTCATTCGGCTGAACACAATCGTGCACTAATTAGAGCCAGATGTAGGCAGTGCGGTAAATAGTGCTCAAAGAACAGTGGTGGCGAGCCAAACAACTGAGCTCTAGTTCTCAACACTTTCACAAATTGCCATAAGGTGAGGTTCAACTTACTGCTTCGTTTGAGTAGAGTGTAGCCGTAAAACCTGGAATCAGTAGCACTCAGGTGAGAAGAACGGGAAGCAGATATACCCAGTCCTCTGGCAGTGTCCTACGGGGACCATCCTATCTGGCTGCCACGCCTGAATGTTTGCTAACGCGGCAGAGCTAGGCAGGCGCAATTGTGCAGCAATGCAAACTGCATAACCTGGCCCAATTCCACGGGTGTACAAGAAATCATGGGGGATTTACAAGGAGGTGTTCACCCGGAATATCCGGAGGCTTGCCGGCAGCAAGATTCCGGAATTCTTCCTAAGAAGCCTTGAAAGCAGTGAAACGCTCCTATATTGCAATATCTCAGAACCTCATTCTGAGGGTTCCCGGCAAAGGTCATTCGCTTGAACACAACTGTGGCCTAATTAGAGCCAGATGTATGCAGTGCCGTCCATAGTGCTGGATGGACTGTGGTGGCATGCCAAACAACTGAGCTCTAGTTCTCCACAATTTCACAACGTACCATAAGTTGAGGTTCAATTTACTGCTCCGATTGAGTAGAGTGTAGCCGTCAAAGCTGGAATCAGTAGCACTCAGGTGAGAAGAACGGGAAGCAGATATACCCAGTCCCCTCGCAGTGTCTACAGGGAACAGCCTATCTGGCTGCCACGCCTGAATGTTTGCAACCGTGGCAGAGCTAGGCAGGCGTAATTGTGCAGCAATGCAAACTGCATAACCTGCCGAAATTTCACGGGTGTACAAGAAACCACCGGGCATTTACAAGGGGATGTTCCCCGGAATAGCCGGAATACTGCCGGCAGCAACATTCCGGAATTCTTCCTAAGAAGCCTTGAAACAGTGAAACGCTCCTATGTTGCAATAACTCAGAACCTCATTTTGAGTGTTACCCACAGAGGTCATTCGGCTGAACACAACCGTGGAATAATTAGAGCCAGATGTAGGCAGTGCCTTCCATAGTGCTGGATGGACAGTGGTGGCGAGCCAAACAACTGAGCTCTAGTTCTCAACACTTTTACAAAGTGTCCTTAGTTGAGGTTAAACTTACTGCTAGGGTTGAGTAGAGTGTAGCCCTCAAAGCTGGAATCAGTAGCACTCAGGTGAGAAGAACGGGAAGCAGATATACCCAGTCTGCTGGCAGTGTCCTACGGGGACCAGCCTCTATGGCTGCCACGCCTGAATGTTTGCAACCGCGGAAGCGCTAGGCAGGCTCAATTGTGCAGCAATGCATACTGCATAACCTGGCCAAACTTCACGGGTGTACAAGAAACCACGGGGGATTTACAAGGAGATGTTCACCCGGAACAGCTGGAGGCCTGCCGGCAGCAAGATTCCGGAATTCTTTCTAAGAAGCCTTTGAAAGCAGTGAAACGCTCCTATGTTGCAATCACTCAGAACCTCATTCTGAGTGTTCCCGGCAGAGGTCATTCGGCTGAACACAACCGTGGACTAATTAGAGCCAGATGTAAGCAGTGCTGTCCATATTGCTCGATGGACAGTGGTGGCGAGCCAAACAACTGAGTTCTAGTTCCCAACACTTTCACAAATTGCCATAAGGTGAGGTTCAACTTACTGCTCCGGTTGAGGAGAGTGTAGCCGTCAAATGTGGAATCAGTAGCACTCAGGTGAGAAGAACGGGAAGCAGATATACCCAGTCCTCTGGCAGTGTCCTACGGGGAACAGCCTATCTCGCTGCCACGCCTGAATGTTTGCAACCCCGGCAGAGTTAGGCAGCCACAATTGTGCAGCAATGCAAACTGCATAACCTGGCCAAATTTCACGGGTGTACAAGAAACCACGGGGGATTTACAAGGAGATGTTCACCCGGAACAGCAAGAGGCCTGCCAGCAACAACATTCCGGAATTCTTCCTAAGAAGCCTTGAAACAATGAAACGCACCTATGTTGCAATAACTCAGAACCTCATTCTGAGTGTTCCCGGCAGAGGTCATTCGGCTGAACACAACCGTGGACTAATTATTGCCAGATGCAGGCAGTGCCGTCCATAGTGCTGGATGGACAGTGGTGGCGTGCCAAACAACTGAGCTCTAGTTCTCAACACTTTCACAAAGTGCCATAAGTTGAGTTTCATCTTATTGCTCCGGTTGAGTAGAGTGTAGCCTTCAAAGCTGGAATCAGTAGCACTCAGGTGAGAAGAACGGGAAGCAGATATACCCAGTCCGCTGGCATTGTCCTACGGGGACCAGCCTACCTGGCTGCCACACCTGAATATATGCAACCGCGGCAGAGCTAGGCAGGCGCAATTGTGCAGCAATGCAAACTGCATAACCTGGCCAAATTTCACGGGTGTACAAGAAACCACGGGGCATTTACGAGGACATGTACACCCGGAACTGCCCGAGGCCTGCCGGCAGGAACATTCCGGAATTCTTCCTACGAAGCCTTGAAAGCATTGAAACGCTCCTATGTTGCAATAACTTAGAACCTCATTCTGAGTGTTCCCGGCTGAGGTCATTCGGCTGAACACAACCGTGGACTAATTAGAGCCAGATGTAGGCAGTGCCTTCCATAGTGCTGGATGGACTGTGGTGGCGTGCTAAACAACTGAGCTCTAGTTCTCATCACTTATACAAAGTGCCATAAGTTGAGGTTCAACTTACGGCTCCGGTTGAGTAGAGTGTATCCGACAAAGCTGGAATCAGTAGTACTCAGGTGAGAAGAACGGGAAGCAGATATACCCAGTCCGCTGGCAGTGTCCTACTGGGACCGGCCTACCTGGCTGCCTCACCTGAATATTTGCAACCGCGACAGAGCTAATAAGGCGCAATTGTGCAGCAAGGCAAACTGCATAACCTGGCCAAATTTCACGGGTGTACAAGAAACCACGGGGGATTTACAAGGAGTTGTTCACCCGGAATTGCCGGAGGCTTACCGGCAGCAAGATTCCGGCATCCTTCCTAAGAAGCCTTGAAAGCAGTGAAACGCTCCTATGTTGCAATCACTCAGAACCTCATTCTGAGTGTTCCCGGCAGAGGTCATTCGGCTGAACACAACCGTGGACTAATTAGAGCCAGATGTAGGCAGTGTCGTCCATAGTGCTGGATGGACTGTGGTGGCATGCCAAACAACTGAGCTGTAGTTCTCCACACTTTCACAACGTAACATAAGTTGCGGTTCAATTTACTGCTCAGGTTGAGAAGAGTGTAGCCGACAAAGCTGGAATCAATAGCACTCAGGTGAGAAGAACGGGAAGCAGATATACCCAGTCCGCTGGCAGTGTCCTACGGGGACCAGCCTATCTGGCTGCCACGCCTGAATGATTGCAAACGCGGAAGATCTAGGCAAGAGCAATTGTGCAGCAATGCAAACTGCATAACCTGGCCAAATTTCACGGGTATACAAGAAACCACGGGCGATTTACAAGGGGATGTTCACCCGGAACAACCCCAGGCATTTCGGCCGAAACATTCCGGAATTCTTCCTAAGAAGCCTTGGAAGCAGTGAAGTGCTCCTATTTTGCAATAACTCAGAACCTCATTCTCAGTGTTCCCCACAGAGGTCATTTGGCTGAACACAACCGTGGAATATTTAGTGCCAGATGTAAGCAGTGCTGTCCACAGTGTGGAAGGACAGTGGTGGCGTGCCAAACAACTGAGCTCTAGTTCTCAACACTTTCAGAAAGAGCCATAAGTTGAGGTTCAAATTACTGCTTCGGTTGAGTAGAGTGTAGCCGTCAAAGCTGGAATCAGTAGCACTCAGGTGAGAAGAACGTGATGCAGATATACCCAGTCCGCTGGCAGTGTCCCACGGCCATCAGACTATCTGGCTGCCACGCCTGAATGTTTGCAACCGTGGCAGAGCTAGGCAGGTGCAATTGTGCAGCAATGCAAAATGCATAACCTGGCCAAATTTCAAAGGTGTACAAGAAACCACGGGGGATTTACAAGGAGATGTTCACCCGGAACAGCCGGAGGCCTGCCGGCAGCAAGATTCTGGAATTCTTCCTAAGAAGCCTTGAAAGCAGTGAAACGCTCCTATATGGCAATAACTGAGAACCTCATTCTGAGTGTTCCCGGCAGAGGTCATTCGGCTGAACACAACCATGGACTTATTAGAGCCAGATGTAGGCGGTGACGTCCATAGTGCTCGATCGAGAGTGTTGGCCTGCCAAACAACTGAGCTCTAGTTCTCAACACTTTCACAAAGTGCCATAAGTTGAGGTTCTACTTACTGCGCCGGTTCAGTAGAGTGTAGCCGTCAAAGCTGAAATCAGTAGCACTCAGGTGAGAAGAATGGGAAGCAGATATACCCAGTCCGCTAGCAGTGTCCTACGGGGACCAGCCTACCTGGCTGCCACACCTGAATATTTGCAACTGCGGCAGAGCTAGTTAGGGGCAATTGTGCAGCAATGCAAACTGCATAACCTGGCCAAATTTCACGGGTGTACAGAAACCACAGGGGATTTAAAAGAAGGTGTTCACCCGGAATAGCCGGAGGCTTGCCGGCAGCAAGATTCCAGAATTCTTCCTAAGAAGCCTTGAAAGTAGTGAAACGCTCCTATGTTGAAATAAGTCAGAACCTCATTCTGAGTGTTCCCGGCAGAGGTCATTCGGCTAAACACAACCGTGGACTAATTAGAGCCAGATGTAAGCAGTGTCGTCCACAGTGCTGGATGGACAGTGGTGGCGTACCAAACAACTGAGCTCTAGTTCTCAACACTTTCACAAAGTGCCATAAGTTGAGGTTCTACTTTCTACGCCGGTTGAGTAGAGTATAGCCGTCAAAGCTGAAATCAGTAACACTCAGGTGAGAAGAACGGGAAGCAGATATACCCAGTCCGCTGGCAGTGTCCTACGGGGACCAGCCTACCTGGCTGCCGCACCTGAATATTTGCAATCGCGGCAGAGCTAGTCAGGCGCAATTGAGCAGCAATGCAAACTGCATAACCTAGCCAAATTTCACGGGTGTAGAAGAAACCACGGGGGATTTACAAGGAGATGTTCACCCGGAACAGCCGGAGGCCTGCCGGCAGCAACATTCCGGAATTCTTCCTAAGAAGCCTTGAAAGCAGTGAAACGCTCCTATGTTGCAATAACTCAGAACTTCATTCTGAGTGTTCCCAGCAGAGGTCATTCGGCTGAACACAACCGTGGACTAATTAGAGCCAGATGTAGGCTCTGCTGTCCATAGTGCTGGATGGACTGTTGTGTCGTGCCAAACAACTGAGCTCTAGTTCTCAACACTTTCACAAAGTGCCATAAGTTGAGGTTCAACTTACTGCTCCGGTTGAGTAGAGTGTAGCCGTCAAAGCTGGAATCAGTAGCACTCAGTTCAGAACAACGGGAAGCACATAGACCCATTCCGCTGGCAGTGCACTACAGGAACCAGCCTATCTGGCTGCCACGCCTGAATGTTTGCAACCGTGGCAGAGCTAGGCTGGCGCAATTGTGCAGCCGTGCAAACTGCATAACCTGGCCAAATTTCACGAGTGTACAAGAAACCACGGGGGATTTACAAGGAGATGTTCACCCGGAACAGCCGGAGGCCTGCAGACAGCAAGATTCCGGAATTCTTCCTGTGAAGCCTTGAAAGCAGTGAAACGCTCCTATTTTGCAATAACTGAGAATCTCATTTTGAGTGTTCCTGGAAGAGGTCATTCGGCTGAACACAACCATGGACTACTTAGAGCCAGATGTAGGCAGTGCCGTCCATAGGGCTGGATGGACAGTAGTGGCATGACAAACAACTGAGCTCTAGTTCTCAACACTATCACAAAGTGCCATAAGTTGTGGTTCAACTTATTGCTCCGGTTGAGTAGAGTGTAGGCAACAATGCTGGAATCAGTAGCACTCAGGTGAGAAGAACGGGAAGCAGATAGACCCAGTCCGCTGGCAGTGTCCTACGGGGACCAGCCTATCTGGCTGCCAAGCCTGAATGTTTGCAAGCGCGGCAGAGCTAGGCAGGCGCAATTGTGCAGCAATGCAAACTGCATAACCTGGCCAAATTTCATGGGTGTACAAGAAACCACTGGGGATTTACAAGTATCTGTTCACCAGGAACAGCCGGAGGCCTGCCGGCAGCAACATTCCGGAATTCTTCCTAAGAAGCCGTGAAAGCAGTGAAACGCTCCTATGTTGCGATAACTCAGAACCTCATTCTGAGTGTTCCCGGAAGAGGTCATTCTGCTGAACATAAACGTGGAAAAATTAGAGCCAGATGTAGGCAGTTCCGTGCATAGTGCAGGATGGAAAGTGGTCGCGTGCCAAACAACTGAGCTCTAGTTCTCAACACTTTCACAAAGTGCAATAAGTTGAGGTTCAACATACTGCTCCGGGTGAGTAGAGTGTAGCCGTCAAAGCTGGAATCAGTAGCACTCAGGTGAGAACGGGAAGCAGATATACCCAGTCTGCTGGCAGTGTCCTACGGGGTCCAGCCTATCTGGCTGCCAAGCCTGAATGTTTGCAACCGCGGCAGAGCTAGGCAGGCGCAATTGTGCAGCAATGCAAACTGCATAAGCTGGCCAAATTTCACGGGTGTACAAGAAAGCATGGGGGGCTTACAAGGAGATGTTCACCCGGGACATCCGGAGGCCTGCCGGCCGCAAGATTCCGGAATCTTTCCTGAGAAGCCTAGAAAGCAGTGAAAGGCTCCTATGTTGCAATAAATCAGAACCTCATTCTCAGTGTTCCCGGCAGACCTCATTCGGCTGAACACAACCGTGGACTAATTAGAGCCAGATGTAGGCAGTGCCGTCCATAGTACTGGATGGACAGTGGTGGCGTGCCAAACACCTGAGATCTAGTTCTCAACCCTTTCACAAAGTGCCATAAGTTGAGGTTCAACCTACTACTCCGGTTGAGTAGAGTGTAGCCGTCAAACCTCGAATCAGTAGCACTCAGGTGAGAAGAATGGGAAGCAGATATACCCAGTCCGCTGGCAGTGTCCTACCGGGACCAGCCTATCTGGCTGCCACGCCTGAATGTTTGCAACCGTGGCAGGGGTAGGCAGGCGCAATTGTGTAGCAATGCAAACTGAATAACCTCCCCCAATTTCAGGGGTGTACAAGAAACCACGGGGGATTTACAAGGACATGTTTACCCGGAACAGCCGGAGGCCTGCCGGCAGCAACATTCCAGAATCCATCCTGAGAAGCCTTGAAAGCAGTGAAACGCTCCTATGTTGCAATAACTCAGAACGTCATTCTTAGTGTTTCCGGCAGAGGTCATTCGGCTGAACACAACCGTGGACTAATTAGAGCCAGATGTAGGCAGTGCTGTCCATAGTACTGGATGGACAGTGGTGGCGTGCCAAACAACTGAGCTCTAGTTCTCAACACTTTCACAAAGTGCCATAAGTTGAGGTTCAACTTACTGCTACGGTTGAGTAGAGTGTAGCCGTCAACGCAGGAATCAGTAGCACTCAGGTGAGAAGAACGGGAAGCAGATATACCCAGTCCGCTTGCAGTGTCCTACTGGGTCCAGCCTATCTGGCTGCCACGACTGAATGTTTGCAACCTCGGCAGAGCTAGGCAGGCACAATTGTGCAGCAATGCAAACTGCATAACCTGGCCAAAATTCACGGGTGTACAAGAAACCACGGGGGATTTCCAAGGAGATATTCACCCGGAACAGCCCGAGGCCTGCCGGCAGCAACATTTCGGAATCCTTCCTAAGAAGCCTTGAAAGCAGTGAAACGCTCCTATGTTGCAATAACACAGAAACTCATTCTGATTGTTCCCGGCAGAGGTAATTCGGCTGAACTAAACCGTGGATTAATAGAGCCCGATGTAGGCAGTGCCGTCCATAGTGCTGGATGGACACTGCCGGTTGAGTAGAGTTTAGCCTTCAAAGCTGGAATCAGTCCCACTCAGGTGAGAAGAATGGGAAGCAGATATACCAGGTCTGCTTGCCGTGTCCTACTGGGTCCAGCCTATCTGGCTGCCACGTCTGAATGTTTACAACCCCGGCAGAGCTAGGCAGGCGCATTTGTGCAGCAATGCAAACTGCATAACCTGTCCAAATTTCACTGGTGTACAAGAAACCACGTGGGATTTACAAGGAGATGTTCACCCGGAACAGCAGGAGGCCTGCCGGCAGCAACCTTCCAGAATCCTTCCTAAGAAGCCTTGAAAGCAGTGAAACAATCCTATGTTGCAGGAACGCAGAACCTCATTCTGAGTTTTCCCGGCAGATGTCATGGGGATGAACACAACCGTGGATTAATAGAGCCAGATGTAGGCAGTGCCATCCACAGTGCTGGATTGACAGTGGTGGCGTGCCAAACAACTGAGCTCTAGTTCTCAACACTTTCACAAAGTGCCATAAGTTGAGTTTCAACTTACTGCTCCGGATTAGTAGAGTTTAGCCGTCAAAGCTGGAATCAGTAGCACTCATGTGAGAAGAACGGGAAGCAGATATACCCAGTCCGCTGGCAATGTCCTACGGGGACCAGCCTATCTGGCTGCCACGCCTGAATGTTTGCAACCGCGGCAGAGCTAGGCAGGCAAAATTGTGCAGCAATGCAAACTGCATAACCTGGCAAAAATTCACGGGTGTAAAATAAACCACTGGGGATTTACACGGATATGTTCACCCAGAACAGCCGGAGTCCTGCTGGCAGCAAGATTCCGGAATTCATCCTAAGAAGCCGTGAAAGCAGTGAAACGCTCCTATGTTGCAATAACTCAGAACCTCATTCTGAGTGTTCCAGGCAGAGGTCATTCGGCTGAACACAACCGTGGACAAATTAGAGCCAGATGTAGACAGTGCCATCCATAGTGCTGGATGGACAGTGGTCGCATGCCCAACATCTTAGTTCTAGTTCTCAACAGTTTCAGAAAGTGCCCTAAGTTGAGGTTCAACTTACTGCTGCGGTTCAGTAGAATATAGCCGTCAAAGCTGGAATCAGTAGCACACAGGTGAGAAGAACGGGAAGCAGATACACCCAGTCCGCTGGCAGTGTCCTATGGGGAGCAGCCTATCTGGCTGGAATGCCTGAATGTTTGCCACCGCAGCAAGGCTAGGCAGGCGCAATTGTGCAGCAAAGCAAACTGCAAAACTTGGCCAAATTTCACGGGTGTACAAGAAACAACGGCGGATTTACAAGGAGATGTTCACCCTGAACAGCCGGAGGCCTACCAACAGCAAGATTCCAGAATCCTTCGCGAGAAGCCTTGAAAGCACTGAAACGCTCATATGTTACAATAACTCAGAACCTCATTCTGAGTGTTCCCAGCAGAGGTCATTCGGCTGAACTCATCCGTGGACTAATTAGAGCCAGATGTAAGCAGTGGAATAATTAGAGCCACATGTAGGCAATGGACTAATTAGAGCCAGATATAGGCAGTGTTTGCGATTGGAAAACAACTGAGCTTTAGTTCTCAAAACTTTCACAAAGTGCCATAAGTTGAGGTTCAACTTACTGCTCCGGTTGAGTAGAGTGTAGCCGTCAAAGTTGGAATTAGTAGCACTCAGGTGAGAAGAACGGGAAGCAGATATACCCAGTCCGCTGGCAGGTCCTACGGGGACCAGCATATCTGGCTGCCACGCCTGAATGTTTGCAACCGCGGCAGAGCAACGCAGTCACAATTGTGCAGCAATTCAAACTGCATAACCTGGCCAAATTTCACGGGTGTACAAGAAACCACGGGGGATTTACAAGGAGATGTTCACCCGGAACAGCCGGAGGCCTGCCGGCAGCAACATTCCGGAATTCTTCCTAAGAAGCCTTGAAAGCAGTGAAACGCTCCTATGTTGCAATAACTCAGAACTTCATTCTGAGTGTTCCCGGCAGAGGTCATTCGGCTGAACACAACCGTGGACTAATTAGAGCCAGATGTAGGCTCTGCTGTCCATAGTGCTGGATGGACTGTTGTGGCGTGCCAAACAACTGAGCTCTAGTTCTCAACACTTTCAAAAAGTGCCATAAGTTGAGGTTCAACTTACTGCTCCGGTTGTGTAGAGTGTAGCAGTCAAAGCTGGAATCAGTAGCACTCAGGTGAGAAGAACGGGAAGCAGATATACCCAGTCCGCTGGCAGTGTCCTACGGGGAAAAGCCTAACTGGCTGATACGCCTGAATGTTTGCAACCGTGAAAGAGCTAGACAGTCGCAATTATGCAGCAATGCAAACTGCATAACCTGGCCAAATTTCACGGGTGTACAAAATACCAGGAGGAAATACAAGGAGATGTTCACCCGGAAGAGCCGGAGGCCTGCCGGCAGAAAGATTCCGGAATTCTTCCTAAGAAGCCTTGAACAAGTGAAACACTCCTATGTTGCAATAACTCAGCACCTCATTCTGAGTGTTCCCGGCAGAGGTCATTCGGCTGAACACAACCGTGGACTAATTAGAGCCAGATGTAGTCAGTGGCGTCCATGGTGCTGGATGGACAGTGGTAGTGTGCCAAACAACTGAGCTCTAGTTCTCCAAACTTTAACAGAGTGCCAGAAGTTGAGTTTCAACTTACTGCTCCGGTTTAGTAGAGTGTAGCCATCAAAGGTGGAATCAGTAGCACTCAGGTTAGAAAAACGGGAATCAGATATACCCAGTCTGCTGACAGTGTCCTACGGGACCAGACTATCTGGCTGCCAAGCCTGAATGTTTGCAACCGCGGCAGAGCTAGGCAGGCGCAATTGTGCAGCAATGCAAACTGCATTACCTGGCCAAATTTCACGGGTGTACAGGAAACCAGGGGGATTTACTAGGAGATGTTCACCCGGAACAGCTGGAAGCCTTACTGCAGCAAGATTCCGGAATTCTTCCTAAGAAGTCGTGAAAGCAGTGAAACGCTCCTATGTTGCAATAACTCAGAACCTCATTCTGAGTGTTCCCGGCATAGGTCATTCAGCTGAACACAACCGTGGAGGAATTAGAGCCAGAAGTAGGCAGTGCCGTCCATAGTGCTGGATGGAGAGTGCTGTCGTGCCAAACAAGTGAGCTCTAGTTCTCAACACTTTCACAAAATGCCATAAGTTGAGGTTCAACTTACTGCTCCGGTTGACTAGAGTGTAGCCGTCAAAGCTGGAATCAGTAGCACTAAGTTGACAAGAACGGAATGCAGATATACCCAGTCCGCTGGCAGTGTCCTACGGGGACCAGTCTATCTGGCTGCCAGACTTGAATGTTTGCAACCGCGGCAGAGCTACGCAGGCGCAATTGTGCGGTAATGCAAACTGCATAACCTGTCCAAATTTGACGGGTGTACAAGAAACCACGGGGGATTTACAAGGAGATGTTCACCCGGAACAGCCTGAGGCTTGCCACCAGTAAGATTCCGGAATTCTTCCTGTGAAGCCTTGAAAACATTGAAACGCTCCTATGTGGCAATAAATCAGAACCTCATTCTGAGTGTTCCCGGCAGAGGTCATTCGGGTGACGACAACCGTGGACTAATTAGAGCCAGATGTAGGCAGTGCCGTACATAGTGCTGGATGGACACTGCCGGTTTAGAAGAGTGTAGCCATGAAAGCCGGAATCAGTAGCACTGAGGTGAGAAGAACGGGAAGTTGATATACGCAATCCGCTGGCAGTGTCCTACGGGGACCAGTAAATCTGGCTGCCACGCCTGAATGTTTGCAATCGAGACAGAGCTAGGAAGGCGCAATTGTGTAGCAATGCAAACTGCATAACCCGGAAAAATTTCACGGGTGTACAAGAAACCACGCGGGATTTACAAGGAGATGTTCACCTGGAACAGCCGGAGGACTGGCGGCAGCAACATTCCGGAATCCTTCCTAAGAAGCCTTGAAAGCAGTAATACGCTCCTATGTTGCAAAAACTCAGAACCTCATTCTGAGTGTTCCAGGCAGAGGTCATTCGGCTGAACACAACAATGAACTTATTAGAGCCAGATGTAGGCAGTTCCGTCCATAGTGCTGGATGGACAGTGGTGGCGTGCCAAACAACTGAGCTCTAGTTCTCAAGACTTTTACAAATTGCCATGGGTTGGGGTTCAACTTACTTCGCTAGTTGAGTAGAGTGTAGCCGTCAAAGCTGGAATCAGTAACACTCAGGTGAGAAGAACGGGAAGCAGATAGACCCAGTCCGCTGGCAGAGTCCTACGGGGACCCGCCTATTTGCCTGTCACGCCTGAATGTTTGCCACTGCGTCAGAGCTAGACAGGCGCAATTGTGCAGCAATGCAAACTGCATAACCTGGCCAAATTTCACGGGTCTACAAGAAACCACAGGGGATTTACAAGGAGATGTTCACCCGGAACAGCCGGTGGCCTGCCGGCAGCAAGATTCCGGAATCCTTCCGAAGAAGCCTTGAAAGCAGTGAATCGCTCCTATGTTGCAATAACTCAGCACCTCATTCTGAGTGTTCCCGGCAGAGGTCATTCGTCTGAACACAACCGAGGACTAATTAGAGCCAGATGTATGCAGTGCCGTCCATAGTGCTGGATGGACAGTGGTGGCGTGTCAAACAACTGCGCTCTAGTTCTCAACACTTTCAGAAAGTGCCCTAAGTTGAGCTTCACCTTACTGCTCCGGTTGAGTAGAGTGTAGCCGTCAAAGCTGGAATCAGTAGCACTCAGGTGAGAAGAACCGGAATCAGATAGACCCAGTCCGCTGGGATTGTCCTATGGGGACCAGCCCATCTGGCTGCCACGCCTGAATGTTTGCAACCGTGGCAGAGCCAGGCAGGCGCAATTGTGCAGCAGTGCAAACTGCATAAACTGGCCAAATTTCACGGGTGTAGAAGAAACCACGGGGGATGTACAAGGAGATGTTCACCTGGAACAGCCAGAGGCCTGCCGGCAGCAATATTCCGGAATTCTTCCTAAGAAGCCTTGAAAGCAGTGAAACTCTCCTATGTTGCAATAACTCAGAACCTCATTCTGAGTGTTCCCCGCAGAGGTCATTCGGCTGAACTCATCCGTGGACTAATTAGAGCCAGATGTACGCAGTAGACTAATTAGAGCCAGATGTGGGCAATGGACTAATTAGAGCCAGATATAGGCAGTGTTTTCGATTGGAAAACAACTGAGCTTTAGTTCTCCAAACTTTCACAAATTGCCATAAGTTGAGGTTCAACTTACTGCTCCGGTTGAGTAGAGTGTACCCGTCAAAGCTGGAATCAGTAGCACTCAGTTGAGAAGAACGGGAAGTAGGTAGACCCAGTCCGCTGGCAGTGTCCTACGGGGACCAGCCTTTCTGGCTGCCACGCCTGAATATTTGTAACCACGGCAGAGCTATGCAGGCGGAATTGTGCAGCAATGCAAACTGCATAACCTGGCGAAATTTCACGGGTGTACAAGAAACCACGGAGGATTTACAAGGGGATTTCACCTGGAACAGGCGGAGGCCTTACGGCAGCAAGATTCCGGAATTCATCCTGTGAAACCTTGAAAGAAGTGAAACGCACCTAGTTTCCAATAACTAAGAACCTCATTCTGAGTGTTCCCGGCAGAGATCATTCGGCTGAACACAACTGTGGACTAATTAGAGCCAGATATAGGCAGTGCCGTACATAGTGCTGGATGGATATTGGTGGCGTGCCAAACACCTGAGATCTAGTTCACTACACTTTCACAAAGTGCCATACATTGAGGTTCTATTTACTGCTCCCGTTGAGTAGAGGGTAGCCGTCGAACCTCGAATCAGTAGCACTCAGGTGAGAAGAACGGAAAGCAGATATACCCAATTCCTGGCAGTGTCTTACGGGGACCAGCCTATCTGGCTGACACGCCTGAATGTTTGCAACCGCGGCAGGAGTACCCAGGCGAAATTGTGCAGCAATGCAAACTGAATAACCTCCCCAAATTTCAGGGGTGTACAAGAAACCACGGGGGATTTACAAGGAGATGTTCACCCTGAATCCCAGGAGGCCTGACGGCAGCAAGATTCTGGAATTCTTCCTAAGAAGCCTTGAAAGCAGTGAAACGCTCCTGTGTTGCAATATCTCAGAACCTCATTTTGACTGTTCCCGGCAGAGGTCATTCGGCTGAACACAACCGTGGACTAACTTTAGCCAGATGTAGGCAGTGCCGTCCATAGTGCTGGATGGACAGTCGTGGCGTGCCAAACAACTGAGCTCTAGTTCTCAACACTTGCACAAAATGCCATAATTTGAGGTTCAACTTACTGCTCCGGTTGAGTAGAGTGTAGCCCTCAAAGCTGGAATCAGTATCACTCAGGTGAGAAGAACGGGAAGCAGATATACCCAGTCTGCTGGCAGTGTCCTACGGGGACCAGCCTGTCTGGCTGCCATACCTGAATGTTTGCAACCCCGGCAGAGATAGGCAGTCGCAATTATGCAGCAATGCAAACTGCATAACTTGGCCAAATTTCACAGGTGGACAAGAAACCATGGGGGATTTACAAGGAGATGTTCACCCGGAACATCCGGAGGCCAGCCGGCAGCAAGATTCCGGAATCTTCCTAAGAAACCTTGAACGCAGTGAAACGCTCCTATGTTGCAATAACTCAGAACCTCATTTTTAGTGTTCCCGACAGAGGGCATTCGGCTCAACACAACTGAAGACTAATTAGAGCCAGATATAGGCAGTGCCGTCCATTGTGCTGGGGGGACAGTGGTCGCATGCTAAACAACTGAGCTCTAGTTCTCCAAACGTTCACAAAGTGCCATAAATTGAGGTTCAACTTACTGCTTCGGTTGAGTAGAGTGTAGCCCTCAAAGCTGGAATCAGTACCACTCAGGTGAGAAGAACGAGAAGCAGATATACCCACTCCGCTGGCAGTGTCCTACGTGGACCAGCCTATCTGGGTGCCAAGCCTGAATGTTTGCAACCGCGGCAGAGCTAGGCAGGCGCAATTGTGCAGCAATGCAAACTCCATAACCTGGCCAAATTTCAGGGGTGTACAAGAAACCACGGGGGATGTATAATTAGATGTTCACCGGGAACAGCCAGAGGCCTGACGGCAGCAAGATTCCGGAATTCTTCCTAAGAAGCCTTGAAAGCAGTGAAACGCTCCTATGTTGCAATAACTCAGAACCTCATTCTGAGTGTTCCCGGCAGAGGTCATTCGGCTGAACTCATCCGTGGATTAATTAGAGCCAGATGTAGGCAGTGGAGTAATTAGAGCCAGATGTAGGCAATGGACTAATTAGAGCCACATATAGGCAGTGTTTTCGATTGGAAAACAACTGAGCTTTAGTTCTCCAAATTTTCACAAAGTGCCATAAGTTGAGGTTCAACTTACTGGTCCGGTTGAGACGAGTGTAGCCATGAAAGCTGGAATCAGTAGCACTCAGGTGAGAAGAACTGGAAACAGATAGACCCAGTTTGCTGGAAGTGTCTTACGGGGACCAGCCTATCTGGCTGATATGCCTGAATGTTTGCAAGCGCGGCAGTGGTAGGAAGGTGCAATTGTGCAGCAATGCAAAGTGCGTAAGCGCCCCAAATTTCAGGGGTGTACAAGAAACAACGGGGGATTTACAAGGACATGATCACCCGGAACACCCGGAGGCCTACCTGTAGCAAGATTCCGGAATTCTTCCAGTGAAGCCTTGAAAGCTGTGAAACGCACCTATGTTGCAATAACTCAGAACCTCATTCTGAGTGTTCCCGGCACAGGTCATTGGGCTGAACACAACCGTGGACTAATGAGAGCCAGGTGTAGGCAGTGCCGTCCATACTGCTGGATGGACAGTGGTGGAGTGCCAAACAACTGAGCTCTAGTTCTTAACACTTTCATAAAGTGCCATAAGTTGAGGTTCAACTTACTGCTCCGGTTGAGTAGAGTGTAGCCGTCAAAGCTGGAATCAGTAGCACTCAGGTGAGAAGAACGGGAAGCAGATATACCCAGTCTGCTGGCACTGTCCTACGGGGACCAGCCTATCTGGCTGCCACGCCTGAATGTTTGCAACTGCGGCAAAGATAGGCAGGCGCAATTGTGCAGCAATGCAAACTGCATAACCTGGCCAAATTTGACGAGTGTACAAGAAACCTCGGGGGATTTACAAATGATGTTCACCAGGAACAGTCGGAGGCCTGCCGGCAGCAACATTCCAGAATCCTTCCTAAGAAGCCTTGAAAGCAGTGAAACGCTCCTATGTTGCAATAACTCAGAACCTCACTCTGAGTGTTCCCGGCAGAGGTCATTCGGCTGAACACAACCGTGGACTAATTAGAGCCTGATGTATGCAGTGCCCTCCATAGTGCAGGATGGACAGTTGTGGTGTGCCAAACAACTGAGCTCTAGTTCTCAGCACTTTCACAAAGTGCCATAAGTTGAGGTTCAACTTACGGCTGCGGTTGAGTAGATTGTAGCCGTCAAAGCTGCAATCAGTAGCACTCAGGTGAGAAGAACGGGAAGCAGATATACCCAGTCCGCTGGCAATGTCTTACGGGGACCAGCCTATCTGGCTGTCACTCCTGAATGTTTGCAACCGCGGCAGAGCTAGGCAGGCGCAATTGTGCAGCAATGCAAACTGCATAACCTGGCCAAATTTCACGGGTGTACAAGAAACCACGGGGGATTTACAAGGAGATGTTCACCCGGAACATCCAGAGGCCTGCCGGCAGCTAGATTCCGGAATTCTTCCTAAGAAGCCTTGAAAGCAGTGAAACGCTCCTATGTTGCAATAACTCAGAACCTCATTCTGAGTGTTCCCGGCAGAGGTCATTAGGCTGAACTCATCTGTGGAATAATTAGAGCCAGATGTAGGCAGTGGAATAATTAGAGCCAGATGTAGGCAATGGACTAATTAGAGCCAGATATAGGCAGTGTTTTCGATTGGAAAACAACTGAGCTTTAGTTCTCCAAACTTTCACAAACAGCCATAAGTTGAGGTTCAACTTACTGCTCCGGTTGAGTAGTGTGTACCCGTCAAAGCTGGAATCAGTAGCCCTCAGGTGAGAAGATCGGAAAGCAGGTAGACCCAGTCCGCTGGCAGTGTCCTACGGGGACCAGCCTTTCTGGCTGCCACGCCTGAATGTTTGTAACCACGGCAGAGCTCTGCCGGCGCAATTGTGCAGCAATGCAAACTGCATCACCTGGCCAAATTTCACGGGTGTACAGGAAACCAAGGGGGATTTACAAGGGGATTCACTCGGAAGAGCCGGAGGCCTGCCGACAGCAAGATTCCGGAATTCTTCCTGTGAAACCTTGAAAGCAGTGAAATGCTCCCAGATTGCAATAACTCAGAACCTCATTCTGAGTGTTCCCGGCAGAGATCATTCGGCTGAACACAACTGTTGACTAATTAGAGCCAGAAATAGGTAGTGCCGTCCACAGTGCTGGATGGATATTGTTGGCGTGCCAAACACCTGAGATCTAGTTCACAACACTTTCACAAAGTGCCATACGTTAGGTTCTACTTACTGCTCCGGTTGAGTAGAGTGTAGCCGTCAAAGCTGGAATCAGAACCACTCAGGTGAGAAGAACGGGAAGCAGATATACCCAGTCCGCTGGCAGTGTCCTACAGGGACCAGCCTATCTGGCTGCCACGCCTGAATGTTTGCAACCGCGGCAGGGGTAGGCAGGCGCAGTTGTGCAGCAATGCAAACTGAATAACCTCCCCAAATTTCAGGGGTGTACAAGAAACCACCGGGGATTTACAAGGAGATGTTCACCCTGAAGAGCAGGAGGCCTGCTGGCAGCAAGATTCTGGAATTCTTCCTAAGAAGCCTTGAAAGCAGTGAAACGCTCCTATGTTGCAATATCTCAGAACCTCATTCTGACTGTTCCCGGCAGAGGTCATTCAGCTGAACACAACTGTGGACTAACTATAGCCAGATGGAGGCAGTGCCGTCCATAGTGCAGGATGGACTGTGGTGGTGTGCCAAACAACTGAGCTCTAGTTCTCAACACTTGCACAAAGTGCCATAAGTTGAGGTTCAACATACTGCTCCGGTTGAATAGAGTGTAGTCGTCAAAGCTGGAATCAGTATCACTCAGTTGAGAAGAACTGGAAGCAGATATACCCAGTCTGCTGGCAGTGCCCTACGGGGACCAGCCTATCTGGCTGCCATGCCTGAATGATTGCAACCGCGACAGAGCTAGACAGTCGAAATTATGCAGCAATGCAAACTGCATAACCTGGCCAAATTTCACGGTTGTATAAGAAACCAGGAGGAAATACAAGGAGATGTTCACCCGGAACAGCCGGAGGTCTGCCGGCAGCAAGATTCCAGAATTCTTCCTAAGAAACCTTGAACGCCGTGAAACTCTCCTATGTTGCAATAACTGAGAACATTATTGTGAGTGTTCCCAGCAGAGCTCATTCCGCTGAACACAACCGTGGACTAACTATAGCCAGATGTAGGCAGTGCCCTCCATAGTGCTTAATGGACAGTCGTGGCGTGCCAAACAACTGAGCTCTAGTTCTCAACACTTTCACAAAGTGCCATAAGTTGAGGTTCAACTTAGTGCTCTTGTTGAGCAGAGTGTAGCCGTCAAAGCTGGAATCAGTAGCACTCAGGTGAGAAGAACAGGAAGCAGATATACGCAGTACGCTGGCAGTGTCCTACGGGGACCAGCCTATCTGGCTGCTACGCATGAGTGTTTGCAATCTCGACAGAGCTTTGCAGGCGCAATTGGGCAGCAATGCATACTGCATAACCAGGCCAAATTTCACGTGTGTACAAGAAACCACGTGGGATTTACAAGGAGATGTTCACCTGCAACAGCCGGAGCCCTGCCCGCAGCAAGATTCCGGAATTCTTCCTGTGAAGCCTTGAAAGCAGTGAAACGCTCCTCTGTTGCAATAACTCAGAACCTCATTCTGAGTGTTCCAGGAAGAGGTCATTCGGCTGAACACAACCGTGGACTAATTAGAGACAGATGTAGGCAGTGCCGTCCATAGTGCTGGATGGACAGGGATCGCATGCCCAACAACTGTACTGTAGTTCTCAACACTTTCAGAAATTGCCCTAAGTTGAGGTTCAACTTACTGCTGCGGTTGAGTAGAGTGTAGCCGTCAAAGCTGGCATCAGTAGCACTCAGGTAAGAAGATCGGGAAGCAGATATACCCAGTCTGCTGACAGTGTCTTACCGGGAGCAGCCTATCTGGCTGCCACGCCCGAATGTTTGCAATCGCGGCAGAGCTTGGCCGGTGCAATTGTGCAGCAATGCAAACTGCATAACTTGGCCAAATTTGAGGGGTGTACAAGAAACCACGGGGGATTTACAAGGAGATGTTCACCCGGAACAGCCAGAGGCCTGCCGGCAGCAACATTCCGGAATCCTTCCTAAGAAGCCTTGAAAGCAGTGAAAGGCTCCTATGTGGCAATAACTCAGAACCTCATTGTGAATGTTCCAGGCAGAGGTCATTCGGCTGAACACAACCGTGGACTAATTAGAGCCTGATGTATGCAGTGCCGCCCATAGTTCAGGATGCACAGTGTTGGTGTGCCAAACAACTGAGATCTAGTTCTCAACACTTTCACAAAGTGCCATAAGTTGAGGATCAACTTACTGCTCCGGTTGAGCAGAGTGTAACTGTCAAAGCTGGAATCAGTAGCACTCAGGTGAGAAGAATGGGAAGCAGATATACCCAGTCCGCTGGCAATGTCTTACGGGGACCAGCCTATCTGGATGCCACTCCTGAATGTTTGCAACCGCGGCAGAGCTAGGCAGGCGCAATTGTGCAGCAATGCAAACTGCAAAAACTGGACAAATTTCACGGGTGTAGAAGAAACAACGGGGGATTTACAAGGACATGTTCACCCGATACAGCCGGAGGCCTGCTGGCAGCAAAATTCCGGAATTCTTGCTAAGAAGCCTTGAAAGCAGTGAAACGCTCCTAGTTTGCAATAACTCAGAACCGCATTCTGAGTGTTCCGGGCAGAGGTCATTCGGCTGAACACAACTGTGGACTAATTAGAGCCAGATGTAGGCAGTGCCGTCCATAGTGCTGGATGGACAGTGGTGGCGTGCAAAATACCTGAGATCTAGTTCTCAACACTTTCACAAAGTGCCATAAGTTGAGCTTCAACCTACTGCTCTGGTTGAGTTGAGTGTAGCCGTCAAAGCTGGAATCAGTAGCACTCAGGTGAAAAGAATGGGAAGCAGATATACCCTGTCCGCTGGCAGTGTCCTACGGGGACCAGCCTATCTGGCTGCCACGTCTGAATGTTTGCAACCATGGCAGGGGTAGGCAGGCGCAATTGTGTAGCAATGCAAACTGCATAACCTCCCCAAATTTCAGGGGTGTACAAGAAACCACGGGGGATATACTAGGACACGTTTACCCGGAACAGCTGGAGGCCTGCCGCCAGCAAGATTCCGGAATTCTTCCTAAGAAGCCTTGAAAGCAGTGAAACTCTCCTATGTTGGAATAACTCAGAACCTCATTCTGAGTGTGCCCGGCAGAGGTCATTCGGCTGAACACAACCTTGGACTAATTAGAACCAGATGTAGGCAGTGCCGTTCATAGTACTGGATGAACACTGGTCGCATGCCCAACAACTGAGCTGTAGTTCTCAACACTTTCAGAAAGTGCCCTAAATTGAGCTTCACCTTACTGCTCCGGTTGAGTAGATTGTAGCGGTCAAAGCTGGAATCATTAGCACTCAGGTGAGAAGAACGGGAAGCAGATATACCCAGTCTGCTGGCAGTGTCCTACAGGAACCAGTCTATCTGGCTGCCACGCATGAAAATTTGTAACCCGGGCAGAGCTAGGCAGGCGCAATTGTGCAGCAGTTCAAACTGCATAATCTGGCCAAATTTCACGGTTGTACAAGAAACCACGGGGGATGTACAAGGAGATGTTCACCCGGAACAGCCAGAGGCCTGCCGGCAGCAAGATTCCGGAATTCTTCCTAAGAAGCCTTGAAAGCAGTGAAACGCTCCTATGTTGCAATAGCTCAGAACCTCATTCTGAGTGTTCCCGGCAGAGGTCATTAGGCTTAACTCATCCGTGGACTAATTAGGGCCAGATGTAGGCAGTGGAATAATTAGAGCCAGATGTAGGCAATGGACTAATTAGAGCCAGATATAGGCAGAGTTTTCGATTGGAAAACAAATGAGCTATAGTTCTCCAAACTTTCACAAAGAGCCATAAGTTGAGGTTCAACTTACTGCTCCGTTTGAGTTGTGTGTACCCGTCAAAGCTGGAATCAGTAGCCCTCAGGTGAGAAGAACGGGAAGCAGGTAGAGCCAGTCCGCTGCCACGCATGAATGTTTGTAACCACGGCAGAGCTATGCAGGCGCAATTGTGCAGCAATGCAAACTGCATAACCTGGCCAAATTTCACGGGTGTCCAAGAAACCACGGGGGATTTACACGGATATGTTCACCCGGAACAGCCGGAGGCCTGTTGGCAGCAACCTTCCAGAATCCTTCCTAAGAAGCCTTGAAAGCAGTGAAACAATCCTATGTTGCAGGAACGCAGAACCTCATTCTGAGTTTTCCCGGCAGATGTCATGGGGATGAACACAACCGTGGATTAATAGAGCCAGATGTAGGCAGTGCCATCCACAGTGCTGGATTGACAGTGGTGGCGTGCCAAACAACTGAGCTCTAGTTCTCAACACTTTCACAAAGTGCCATAAGCTGAGTTTCAACTTACTGCTCCGGTTGAGTAGAGTGTAGCCGTCAAAGCTGGAATCAGTAGCACTCAGGTGAGAAGAACGGGAAGCAGATATACCCAGTCCGCTGGCAGCGTCCTACGGGGACCAGCCTATCTGGCTGCCACGCCTGAATGTTTGCAACCGCGGCAGAGCTAGGCAGGCAAAATTGTGCAGCAATGCAAACTGCATAACCTGGCAAAAATTCACGGGTGTAAAATAAACCACTGGGGATTTACACGGATATGTTCACCCAGAACAGCCGGAGTCCTGCTGGCAGCAAGATTCCGGAATTCATCCTAAGAAGCCGTGAAAGCAGTGAAACGCTCCTATGTTGCAATAACTCAGAACCTCATTCTGAGTGTTCCAGGCAGAGGTCATTCGGCTGAACACAACCGTGGACAAATTAGAGCCAGATGTAGACAGTGCCATCCATAGTGCTGGATGGACAGTGGTCGCATGCCCAACATCTTAGTTCTAGTTCTCAACAGTTTCAGAAAGTGCCCTAAGTTGAGGTTCAACTTACTGCTGCGGTTCAGTAGAATATAGCCGTCAAAGCTGGAATCAGTAGCACACAGGTGAGAAGAACGGGAAGCAGATACACCCAGTCCGCTGGCAGTGTCCTATGGGGAGCAGCCTATCTGGCTGGAATGCCTGAATGTTTGCCACCGCAGCAAGGCTAGGCAGGCGCAATTGTGCAGCAAAGCAAACTGCATAACTTGGCCAAATTTCACGGGTGTACAAGAAACAACGGCGGATTTACAAGGAGATGTTCACCCTGAACAGCCGGAGGCCTACCAACAGCAAGATTCCAGAATCCTTCGCGAGAAGCCTTGAAAGCACTGAAACGCTCATATGTTACAATAACTCAGAACCTCATTCTGAGTGTTCCCAGCAGAGGTCATTCGGCTGAACTCATCCGTGGACTAATTAGAGCCAGATGTAAGCAGTGGAATAATTAGAGCCACATGTAGGCAATGGACTAATTAGAGCCAGATATAGGCAGTGTTTGCGATTGGAAAACAACTGAGCTTTAGTTCTCAAAACTTTCACAAAGTGCCATAAGTTGAGGTTCAACTTACTGCTCCGGTTGAGTAGAGTGTAGCCGTCAAAGGTGGAATTAGTAGCACTCAGGTGAGAAGGACGGGAAGCAGATATACCCAGTCCGCTGGCAGGTCCTACGGGGACCAGCATATCTGGCTGCCACGCCTGAATGTTTGCAACCGCGGCAGAGCAAGGCAGTCACAATTGTGCAGCAATTCAAACTGCATAACCTGGCCAAATTTCACGGGTGTACAAGAAACCACGGGGGATTTACAAGGAGATGTTCACCCGGAACAGCCGGAGGCCTGCCGGCAGCAACATTCTGGAATTCTTCCTAAGAAGCCTTGAAAGCAGTGAAACGCTCCTATGTTGCAATAACTCAGAACTTCATTCTGAGTGTTCCCGGCAGAGGTCATTCGGCTGAACACAACCGTGGACTAATTAGAGCCAGATGTAGGCTCTGCTGTCCATAGTGCTGGATGGACTGTTGTGGCGTGCCAAACAACTGAGCTCTAGTTCTCAACACTTTCAAAAAGTGCCATAAGTTGAGGTTCAACTTACTGCTCCGGTTGTGTAGAGTGTAGCAGTCAAAGCTGGAATCAGTAGCACTCAGGTGAGAAGAACGGGAAGCAGATATACCCAGTCCGCTGGCAGTGTCCTACGGGGAAAAGCCTAACTGGCTGATACGCCTGAATGTTTGCAACCGTGAAAGAGCTAGACAGTCGCAATTATGCAGCAATGCAAACTGCATAACCTGGCCAAATTTCACGGGTGTACAAAATACCAGGAGGAAATACAAGGAGATGTTCACCCGGAAGAGCCGGAGGCCTGCCGGCAGAAAGATTCCGGAATTCTTCCTAAGAAGCCTTGAACAAGTGAAACACTCCTATGTTGCAATAACTCAGCACCTCATTCTGAGTGTTCCCGGCAGAGGTCATTCGGCTGAACACAACCGTGGACTAATTAGAGCCAGATGTAGTCAGTGGCGTCCATGGTGCTGGATGGACAGTGGTAGTGTGCCAAACAACTGAGCTCTAGTTCTCCAAACTTTAACAGAGTGCCATAAGTTGAGGTTCAACTTACTGCTCCGGTTTAGTAGAGTGTAGCCATCAAAGGTGGAATCAGTAGCACTCAGGTTAGAAAAACGGGAATCAGATATACCCAGTCCGCTGACAGTGTCCTACGGGACCAGACTATCTGGCTGCCAAGCCTGAATGTTTGCAACCGCGGCAGAGCTAGGCAGGCGCAATTGTGCAGCAATGCAAACTGCATTACCTGGCCAAATTTCACGGGTGTACAGGAAACCAGGGGGATTTACTAGGAGATGTTCACCCGGAACAGCTGGAAGCCTTACTGCAGCAAGATTCCGGAATTCTTCCTAAGAAGTCGTGAAAGCAGTGAAACGCTCCTATGTTGCAATAACTCAGAACCTCATTCTGAGTGTTCCCGGCATAGGTCATTCAGCTGAACACAACCGTGGACGAATTAGAGCCAGAAGTAGGCAGTGCCGTCCATAGTGCTGGATGGAGAGTGCTGTCGTGCCAAACAAGTGAGCTCTAGTTCTCAACACTTTCACAAAATGCCATAAGTTGAGGTTCAACTTACTGCTCCGGTTGACTAGAGTGTAGCCGTCAAAGCTGGAATCAGTAGCACTAAGTTGACAAGAACGGAATGCAGATATACCCAGTCCGCTGGCAGTGTCCTACGGGGACCAGTCTATCTGGCTGCCAGACTTGAATGTTTGCAACCGCGGCAGAGCTACGCAGGCGCAATTGTGCGGTAATTCAAACTGCATAACCTGTCCAAATTTGACGGGTGTACAAGAAACCACGGGGGATTTACAAGGAGATGTTCACCCGGAACAGCCTGAGGCTTGCCACCAGTAAGATTCCGGAATTCTTCCTGTGAAGCCTTGAAAACAGTGAAACGCTCCTATGTGGCAATAAATCAGAACCTCATTCTGAGTGTTCCCGGCAGAGGTCATTCGGGTGACGACAACCGTGGACTAATTAGAGCCAGATGTAGGCAGTGCCGTACATAGTGCTGGATGGACACTGCCGGTTTAGTAGAGTGTAGCCATGAAAGCCGGAATCAGTAGCACTGAGGTGAGAAGAACGGGAAGTTGATATATGCAATCCGCTGGCAGTGTCCTACGGGGACCAGTAAATCTGGCTGCCACGCCTGAATGTTTGCAATCGAGACAGAGCTAGGAAGGCGCAATTGTGTAGCAATGCAAACTGCATAACCCGGAAAAATTTCACGGGTGTACAAGAAACCACGCGGGATTTACAAGGAGATGTTCACCCGGAACAGCCGGAGGACTGGCGGCAGCAACATTCCGGAATCCTTCCTAAGAAGCCTTGAAAGCAGTAATACGCTCCTATGTTGCAAAAACTCAGAACCTCATTCTGAGTGTTCCAGGCAGAGGTCATTCGGCTGAACACAACAATGAACTTATTAGAGCCAGATGTAGGCAGTTCCGTCCATAGTGCTGGATGGACAGTGGTGGCGTGCCAAACAACTGAGCTCTAGTTCTCAAGACTTTTACAAATTGCCATGGGTTGGGGTTCAACTTACTTCGCTAGTTGAGTAGAGTGTAGCCGTCAAAGCTGGAATCAGTAACACTCAGGTGAGAAGAACGGGAAGCAGATAGACCCAGTCCGCTGGCAGAGTCCTACGGGGACCCGCCTATTTGCCTGTCACGCCTGAATGTTTGCCACTGCGTCAGAGCTAGACAGGCGCAATTGTGCAGCAATGCAAACTGCATAACCTGGCCAAATTTCACGGGTGTACAAGAAACCACAGGGGATTTACAAGGAGATGTTCACCCGGAACAGCCGGTGGCCTGCCGGCAGCAAGATTCCGGAATCCTTCCGAAGAAGCCTTGAAAGCAGTGAATCGCTCCTATGTTGCAATAACTCAGCACCTCATTCTGAGTGTTCCCGGCAGAGGTCATTCGTCTGAACACAACCGAGGACTAATTAGAGCCAGATGTATGCAGTGCCGTCCATAGTGCTGGATGGACAGTGGTGGCGTGTCAAACAACTGCGCTCTAGTTCTCAACACTTTCAGAAAGTGCCCTAAGTTGAGCTTCACCTTACTGCTCCGGTTGAGTAGAGTGTAGCCGTCAAAGCTGGAATCAGTAGCACTCAGGTGAGAAGAACCGGAATCAGATAGACCCAGTCCGCTGGGATTGTCCTATGGGGACCAGCCCATCTGGCTGCCACGCCTGAATGTTTGCAACCGTGGCAGAGCCAGGCAGGCGCAATTGTGCAGCAGTGCAAACTGCATAAACTGGCCAAATTTCACGGGTGTAGAAGAAACCACGGGGGATGTACAAGGAGATGTTCACCTGGAACAGCCAGAGGCCTGCCGGCAGCAATATTCCGGAATTCTTCCTAAGAAGCCTTGAAAGCAGTGAAACTCTCCTATGTTGCAATAACTCAGAACCTCATTCTGAGTGTTCCCCGCAGAGGTCATTCGGCTGAACTCATCCGTGGACTAATTAGAGCCAGATGTACGCAGTAGACTAATTAGAGCCAGATGTGGGCAATGGACTAATTAGAGCCAGATATAGGCAGTGTTTTCGATTGGAAAACAACTGAGCTTTAGTTCTCCAAACTTTCACAAATTGCCATAAGTTGAGGTTCAACTTACTGCTCCGGTTGAGTAGAGTGTACCCGTCAAAGCTGGAATCAGTAGCACTCAGTTGAGAAGAACGGGAAGTAGGTAGACCCAGTCCGCTGGCAGTGTCCTACGGGGACCAGCCTTTCTGGCTGCCACGCCTGAATATTTGTAACCACGGCAGAGCTATGCAGGCGGAATTGTGCAGCAATGCAAACTGCATAACCTGGCGAAATTTCACGGGTGTACAAGAAACCACGGAGGATTTACAAGGGGATTTCACCTGGAACAGGCGGAGGCCTTACGGCAGCAAGATTCCGGAATTCATCCTGTGAAACCTTGAAAGAAGTGAAACGCACCTAGTTTCCAATAACTAAGAACCTCATTCTGAGTGTTCCCGGCAGAGATCATTCGGCTGAACACAACTGTGGACTAATTAGAGCCAGATATAGGCAGTGCCGTACATAGTGCTGGATGGATATTGGTGGCGTGCCAAACACCTGAGATCTAGTTCACTACACTTTCACAAAGTGCCATACATTGAGGTTCTATTTACTGCTCCCGTTGAGTAGAGGGTAGCCGTCGAACCTCGAATCAGTAGCACTCAGGTGAGAAGAACGGAAAGCAGATATACCCAATTCCTGGCAGTGTCTTACGGGGACCAGCCTATCTGGCTGACACGCCTGAATGTTTGCAACCGCGGCAGGGGTACCCAGGCGAAATTGTGCAGCAATGCAAACTGAATAACCTCCCCAAATTTCAGGGGTGTACAAGAAACCACGGGGGATTTACAAGGAGATGTTCACCCTGAATCCCAGGAGGCCTGACGGCAGCAAGATTCTGGAATTCTTCCTAAGAAGCCTTGAAAGCAGTGAAACGCTCCTGTGTTGCAATATCTCAGAACCTCATTTTGACTGTTCCCGGCAGAGGTCATTCGGCTGAACACAACCGTGGACTAACTTTAGCCAGATGTAGGCAGTGCCGTCCATAGTGCTGGATGGACAGTCGTGGCGTGCCAAACAACTGAGCTCTAGTTCTCAACACTTGCACAAAATGCCATAATTTGAGGTTCAACTTACTGCTCCGGTTGAGTAGAGTGTAGCCCTCAAAGCTGGAATCAGTATCACTCAGGTGAGAAGAACGGGAAGCAGATATACCCAGTCTGCTGGCAGTGTCCTACGGGGACCAGCCTGTCTGGCTGCCATACCTGAATGTTTGCAACCCCGGCAGAGATAGGCAGTCGCAATTATGCAGCAATGCAAACTGCATAACTTGGCCAAATTTCACAGGTGGACAAGAAACCATGGGGGATTTACAAGGAGATGTTCACCCGGAACATCCGGAGGCCAGCCGGCAGCAAGATTCCGGAATCTTCCTAAGAAACCTTGAACGCAGTGAAACGCTCCTATGTTGCAATAACTCAGAACCTCATTTTTAGTGTTCCCGACAGAGGGCATTCGGCTCAACACAACTGAAGACTAATTAGAGCCAGATATAGGCAGTGCCGTCCATTGTGCTGGGGGGACAGTGGTCGCATGCTAAACAACTGAGCTCTAGTTCTCCAAACGTTCACAAAGTGCCATAAATTGAGGTTCAACTTACTGCTTCGGTTGAGTAGAGTGTAGCCCTCAAAGCTGGAATCAGTACCACTCAGGTGAGAAGAACGAGAAGCAGATATACCCACTCCGCTGGCAGTGTCCTACGTGGACCAGCCTATCTGGGTGCCAAGCCTGAATGTTTGCAACCGCGGCAGAGCTAGGCAGGCGCAATTGTGCAGCAATGCAAACTCCATAACCTGGCCAAATTTCAGGGGTGTACAAGAAACCACGGGGGATGTATAATTAGATGTTCACCGGGAACAGCCAGAGGCCTGACGGCAGCAAGATTCCGGAATTCTTCCTAAGAAGCCTTGAAAGCAGTGAAACGCTCCTATGTTGCAATAACTCAGAACCTCATTCTGAGTGTTCCCGGCAGAGGTCATTCGGCTGAACTCATCCGTGGATTAATTAGAGCCAGATGTAGGCAGTGGAGTAATTAGAGCCAGATGTAGGCAATGGACTAATTAGAGCCACATATAGGCAGTGTTTTCGATTGGAAAACAACTGAGCTTTAGTTCTCCAAATTTTCACAAAGTGCCATAAGTTGAGGTTCAACTTACTGGTCCGGTTGAGACGAGTGTAGCCATGAAAGCTGGAATCAGTAGCACTCAGGTGAGAAGAACTGGAAACAGATAGACCCAGTTTGCTGGAAGTGTCTTACGGGGACCAGCCTATCTGGCTGATATGCCTGAATGTTTGCAAGCGCGGCAGTGGTAGGAAGGTGCAATTGTGCAGCAATGCAAAGTGCGTAAGCGCCCCAAATTTCAGGGGTGTACAAGAAACAACGGGGGATTTACAAGGACATGATCACCCGGAACACCCGGAGGCCTACCTGTAGCAAGATTCCGGAATTCTTCCAGTGAAGCCTTGAAAGCTGTGAAACGCACCTATGTTGCAATAACTCAGAACCTCATTCTGAGTGTTCCCGGCACAGGTCATTGGGCTGAACACAACCGTGGACTAATGAGAGCCAGGTGTAGGCAGTGCCGTCCATACTGCTGGATGGACAGTGGTGGAGTGCCAAACAACTGAGCTCTAGTTCTTAACACTTTCATAAAGTGCCATAAGTTGAGGTTCAACTTACTGCTCCGGTTGAGTAGAGTGTAGCCGTCAAAGCTGGAATCAGTAGCACTCAGGTGAGAAGAACGGGAAGCAGATATACCCAGTCTGCTGGCACTGTCCTACGGGGACCAGCCTATCTGGCTGCCACGCCTGAATGTTTGCAACTGCGGCAAAGATAGGCAGGCGCAATTGTGCAGCAATGCAAACTGCATAACCTGGCCAAATTTGACGAGTGTACAAGAAACCTCGGGGGATTTACAAATGATGTTCACCAGGAACAGTCGGAGGCCTGCCGGCAGCAACATTCCAGAATCCTTCCTAAGAAGCCTTGAAAGCAGTGAAACGCTCCTATGTTGCAATAACTCAGAACCTCACTCTGAGTGTTCCCGGCAGAGGTCATTCGGCTGAACACAACCGTGGACTAATTAGAGCCTGATGTATGCAGTGCCCTCCATAGTGCAGGATGGACAGTTGTGGTGTGCCAAACAACTGAGCTCTAGTTCTCAGCACTTTCACAAAGTGCCATAAGTTGAGGTTCAACTTACGGCTGCGGTTGAGTAGATTGTAGCCGTCAAAGCTGCAATCAGTAGCACTCAGGTGAGAAGAACGGGAAGCAGATATACCCAGTCCGCTGGCAATGTCTTACGGGGACCAGCCTATCTGGCTGTCACTCCTGAATGTTTGCAACCGCGGCAGAGCTAGGCAGGCGCAATTGTGCAGCAATGCAAACTGCATAACCTGGCCAAATTTCACGGGTGTACAAGAAACCACGGGGGATTTACAAGGAGATGTTCACCCGGAACATCCAGAGGCCTGCCGGCAGCTAGATTCCGGAATTCTTCCTAAGAAGCCTTGAAAGCAGTGAAACGCTCCTATGTTGCAATAACTCAGAACCTCATTCTGAGTGTTCCCGGCAGAGGTCATTAGGCTGAACTCATCTGTGGAATAATTAGAGCCAGATGTAGGCAGTGGAATAATTAGAGCCAGATGTAGGCAATGGACTAATTAGAGCCAGATATAGGCAGTGTTTTCGATTGGAAAACAACTGAGCTTTAGTTCTCCAAACTTTCACAAACAGCCATAAGTTGAGGTTCAACTTACTGCTCCGGTTGAGTAGTGTGTACCCGTCAAAGCTGGAATCAGTAGCCCTCAGGTGAGAAGATCGGAAAGCAGGTAGACCCAGTCCGCTGGCAGTGTCCTACGGGGACCAGCCTTTCTGGCTGCCACGCCTGAATGTTTGTAACCACGGCAGAGCTCTGCCGGCGCAATTGTGCAGCAATGCAAACTGCATCACCTGGCCAAATTTCACGGGTGTACAGGAAACCAAGGGGGATTTACAAGGGGATTCACTCGGAAGAGCCGGAGGCCTGCCGACAGCAAGATTCCGGAATTCTTCCTGTGAAACCTTGAAAGCAGTGAAATGCTCCCAGATTGCAATAACTCAGAACCTCATTCTGAGTGTTCCCGGCAGAGATCATTCGGCTGAACACAACTGTTGACTAATTAGAGCCAGAAATAGGTAGTGCCGTCCACAGTGCTGGATGGATATTGTTGGCGTGCCAAACACCTGAGATCTAGTTCACAACACTTTCACAAAGTGCCATACGTTAGGTTCTACTTACTGCTCCGGTTGAGTAGAGTGTAGCCGTCAAAGCTGGAATCAGAACCACTCAGGTGAGAAGAACGGGAAGCAGATATACCCAGTCCGCTGGCAGTGTCCTACAGGGACCAGCCTATCTGGCTGCCACGCCTGAATGTTTGCAACCGCGGCAGGGGTAGGCAGGCGCAGTTGTGCAGCAATGCAAACTGAATAACCTCCCCAAATTTCAGGGGTGTACAAGAAACCACCGGGGATTTACAAGGAGATGTTCACCCTGAAGAGCAGGAGGCCTGCTGGCAGCAAGATTCTGGAATTCTTCCTAAGAAGCCTTGAAAGCAGTGAAACGCTCCTATGTTGCAATATCTCAGAACCTCATTCTGACTGTTCCCGGCAGAGGTCATTCAGCTGAACACAACTGTGGACTAACTATAGCCAGATGGAGGCAGTGCCGTCCATAGTGCAGGATGGACTGTGGTGGTGTGCCAAACAACTGAGCTCTAGTTCTCAACACTTGCACAAAGTGCCATAAGTTGAGGTTCAACATACTGCTCCGGTTGAATAGAGTGTAGTCGTCAAAGCTGGAATCAGTATCACTCAGTTGAGAAGAACTGGAAGCAGATATACCCAGTCTGCTGGCAGTGCCCTACGGGGACCAGCCTATCTGGCTGCCATGCCTGAATGATTGCAACCGCGACAGAGCTAGACAGTCGAAATTATGCAGCAATGCAAACTGCATAACCTGGCCAAATTTCACGGTTGTATAAGAAACCAGGAGGAAATACAAGGAGATGTTCACCCGGAACAGCCGGAGGTCTGCCGGCAGCAAGATTCCAGAATTCTTCCTAAGAAACCTTGAAAGCAGTGAAACGCTCCTATGTTGCAATAACTGAGAACATTATTGTGAGTGTTCCCAGCAGAGCTCATTCCGCTGAACACAACCGTGGACTAACTATAGCCAGATGTAGGCAGTGCCCTCCATAGTGCTTAATGGACAGTCGTGGCGTGCCAAACAACTGAGCTCTAGTTCTCAACACTTTCACAAAGTGCCATAAGTTGAGGTTCAACTTAGTGCTCTTGTTGAGCAGAGTGTAGCCGTCAAAGCTGGAATCAGTAGCACTCAGGTGAGAAGAACAGGAAGCAGATATACGCAGTACGCTGGCAGTGTCCTACGGGGACCAGCCTATCTGGCTGCTACGCATGAGTGTTTGCAATCTCGACAGAGCTTTGCAGGCGCAATTGGGCAGCAATGCATACTGCATAACCAGGCCAAATTTCACGTGTGTACAAGAAACCACGTGGGATTTACAAGGAGATGTTCACCTGCAACAGCCGGAGCCCTGCCCGCAGCAAGATTCCGGAATTCTTCCTGTGAAGCCTTGAAAGCAGTGAAACGCTCCTCTGTTGCAATAACTCAGAACCTCATTCTGAGTGTTCCAGGCAGAGGTCATTCGGCTGAACACAACCGTGGACTAATTAGAGACAGATGTAGGCAGTGCCGTCCATAGTGCTGGATGGACAGGGATCGCATGCCCAACAACTGTACTGTAGTTCTCAACACTTTCAGAAATTGCCCTAAGTTGAGGTTCAACTTACTGCTGCGGTTGAGTAGAGTGTAGCCGTCAAAGCTGGCATCAGTAGCACTCAGGTAAGAAGATCGGGAAGCAGATATACCCAGTCTGCTGACAGTGTCTTACCGGGAGCAGCCTATCTGGCTGCCACGCCTGAATGTTTGCAATCGCGGCAGAGCTTGGCCGGCGCAATTGTGCAGCAATGCAAACTGCATAACTTGGCCAAATTTGAGGGGTGTACAAGAAACCACGGGGGATTTACAAGGAGATGTTCACCCGGAACAGCCAGAGGCCTGCCGGCAGCAACATTCCGGAATCCTTCCTAAGAAGCCTTGAAAGCAGTGAAAGGCTCCTATGTGGCAATAACTCAGAACCTCATTGTGAATGTTCCAGGCAGAGGTCATTCGGCTGAACACAACCGTGGACTAATTAGAGCCTGATGTATGCAGTGCCGCCCATAGTTCAGGATGCACAGTGTTGGTGTGCCAAACAACTGAGATCTAGTTCTCAACACTTTCACAAAGTGCCATAAGTTGAGGATCAACTTACTGCTCCGGTTGAGCAGAGTGTAGCTGTCAAAGCTGGAATCAGTAGCACTCAGGTGAGAAGAATGGGAAGCAGATATACCCAGTCCGCTGGCAATGTCTTACGGGGACCAGCCTATCTGGATGCCACTCCTGAATGTTTGCAACCGCGGCAGAGCTAGGCAGGCGCAATTGTGCAGCAATGCAAACTGCAAAAACTGGACAAATTTCACGGGTGTAGAAGAAACAACGGGGGATTTACAAGGACATGTTCACCCGATACAGCCGGAGGCCTGCTGGCAGCAAAATTCCGGAATTCTTGCTAAGAAGCCTTGAAAGCAGTGAAACGCTCCTAGTTTGCAATAACTCAGAACCGCATTCTGAGTGTTCCGGGCAGAGGTCATTCGGCTGAACACAACTGTGGACTAATTAGAGCCAGATGTAGGCAGTGCCGTCCATAGTGCTGGATGGACAGTGGTGGCGTGCAAAATACCTGAGATCTAGTTCTCAACACTTTCACAAAGTGCCATAAGTTGAGCTTCAACCTACTGCTCTGGTTGAGTTGAGTGTAGCCGTCAAAGCTGGAATCAGTAGCACTCAGGTGAAAAGAATGGGAAGCAGATATACCCTGTCCGCTGGCAGTGTCCTACGGGGACCAGCCTATCTGGCTGCCACGTCTGAATGTTTGCAACCATGGCAGGGGTAGGCAGGCGCAATTGTGTAGCAATGCAAACTGCATAACCTCCCCAAATTTCAGGGGTGTACAAGAAACCACGGGGGATATACTAGGACATGTTTACCCGGAACAGCTGGAGGCCTGCCGCCAGCAAGATTCCGGAATTCTTCCTAAGAAGCCTTGAAAGCAGTGAAACTCTCCTATGTTGGAATAACTCAGAACCTCATTCTGAGTGTGCCCGGCAGAGGTCATTCGGCTGAACACAACCTTGGACTAATTAGAACCAGATGTAGGCAGTGCCGTTCATAGTACTGGATGAACACTGGTCGCATGCCCAACAACTGAGCTGTAGTTCTCAACACTTTCAGAAAGTGCCCTAAATTGAGCTTCACCTTACTGCTCCGGTTGAGTAGATTGTAGCGGTCAAAGCTGGAATCATTAGCACTCAGGTGAGAAGAACGGGAAGCAGATATACCCAGTCCGCTGGCAGTGTCCTACAGGAACCAGTCTATCTGGCTGCCACGCATGAAAATTTGTAACCCGGGCAGAGCTAGGCAGGCGCAATTGTGCAGCAGTTCAAACTGCATAATCTGGCCAAATTTCACGGTTGTACAAGAAACCACGGGGGATGTACAAGGAGATGTTCACCCGGAACAGCCAGAGGCCTGCCGGCAGCAAGATTCCGGAATTCTTCCTAAGAAGCCTTGAAAGCAGTGAAACGCTCCTATGTTGCAATAGCTCAGAACCTCATTCTGAGTGTTCCCGGCAGAGGTCATTAGGCTTAACTCATCCGTGGACTAATTAGGGCCAGATGTAGGCAGTGGAATAATTAGAGCCAGATGTAGGCAATGGACTAATTAGAGCCAGATATAGGCAGAGTTTTCGATTGGAAAACAAATGAGCTATAGTTCTCCAAACTTTCACAAAGAGCCATAAGTTGAGGTTCAACTTACTGCTCCGTTTGAGTTGTGTGTACCCGTCAAAGCTGGAATCAGTAGCCCTCAGGTGAGAAGAACGGGAAGCAGGTAGAGCCTGTCCGCTGCCACGCCTGAATGTTTGTAACCACGGCAGAGCTATGCAGGCGCAATTGTGCAGCAATGCAAACTGCATAACCTGGCCAAATTTCACGGGTGTCCAAGAAACCACGGGGGATTTACACGGATATGTTCACCCGGAACAGCCGGAGGCCTGTTGGCAGCAACCTTCCAGAATCCTTCCTAAGAAGCCTTGAAAGCAGTGAAACAATCCTATGTTGCAGGAACGCAGAACCTCATTCTGAGTTTTCCCGGCAGATGTCATGGGGATGAACACAACCGTGGATTAATAGAGCCAGATGTAGGCAGTGCCATCCACAGTGCTGGATTGACAGTGGTGGCGTGCCAAACAACTGAGCTCTAGTTCTCAACACTTTCACAAAGTGCCATAAGTTGAGTTTCAACTTACTGCTCCGGATTAGTAGAGTTTAGCCGTCAAAGCTGGAATCAGTAGCACTCATGTGAGAAGAACGGGAAGCAGATATACCCAGTCCGCTGGCAATGTCCTACGGGGACCAGCCTATCTGGCTGCCACGCCTGAATGTTTGCAACCGCGGCAGAGCTAGGCAGGCAAAATTGTGCAGCAATGCAAACTGCATAACCTGGCAAAAATTCACGGGTGTAAAATAAACCACTGGGGATTTACACGGATATGTTCACCCAGAACAGCCGGAGTCCTGCTGGCAGCAAGATTCCGGAATTCATCCTAAGAAGCCGTGAAAGCAGTGAAACGCTCCTATGTTGCAATAACTCAGAACCTCATTCTGAGTGTTCCAGGCAGAGGTCATTCGGCTGAACACAACCGTGGACAAATTAGAGCCAGATGTAGACAGTGCCATCCATAGTGCTGGATGGACAGTGGTCGCATGCCCAACATCTTAGTTCTAGTTCTCAACAGTTTCAGAAAGTGCCCTAAGTTGAGGTTCAACTTACTGCTGCGGTTCAGTAGAATATAGCCGTCAAAGCTGGAATCAGTAGCACACAGGTGAGAAGAACGGGAAGCAGATACACCCAGTCCGCTGGCAGTGTCCTATGGGGAGCAGCCTATCTGGCTGGAATGCCTGAATGTTTGCCACCGCAGCAAGGCTAGGCAGGCGCAATTGTGCAGCAAAGCAAACTGCAAAACTTGGCCAAATTTCACGGGTGTACAAGAAACAACGGCGGATTTACAAGGAGATGTTCACCCTGAACAGCCGGAGGCCTACCAACAGCAAGATTCCAGAATCCTTCGCGAGAAGCCTTGAAAGCACTGAAACGCTCATATGTTACAATAACTCAGAACCTCATTCTGAGTGTTCCCAGCAGAGGTCATTCGGCTGAACTCATCCGTGGACTAATTAGAGCCAGATGTAAGCAGTGGAATAATTAGAGCCACATGTAGGCAATGGACTAATTAGAGCCAGATATAGGCAGTGTTTGCGATTGGAAAACAACTGAGCTTTAGTTCTCAAAACTTTCACAAAGTGCCATAAGTTGAGGTTCAACTTACTGCTCCGGTTGAGTAGAGTGTAGCCGTCAAAGTTGGAATTAGTAGCACTCAGGTGAGAAGAACGGGAAGCAGATATACCCAGTCCGCTGGCAGGTCCTACGGGGACCAGCATATCTGGCTGCCACGCCTGAATGTTTGCAACCGCGGCAGAGCAACGCAGTCACAATTGTGCAGCAATTCAAACTGCATAACCTGGCCAAATTTCACGGGTGTACAAGAAACCACGGGGGATTTACAAGGAGATGTTCACCCGGAACAGCCGGAGGCCTGCCGGCAGCAACATTCCGGAATTCTTCCTAAGAAGCCTTGAAAGCAGTGAAACGCTCCTATGTTGCAATAACTCAGAACTTCATTCTGAGTGTTCCCGGCAGAGGTCATTCGGCTGAACACAACCGTGGACTAATTAGAGCCAGATGTAGGCTCTGCTGTCCATAGTGCTGGATGGACTGTTGTGGCGTGCCAAACAACTGAGCTCTAGTTCTCAACACTTTCAAAAAGTGCCATAAGTTGAGGTTCAACTTACTGCTCCGGTTGTGTAGAGTGTAGCAGTCAAAGCTGGAATCAGTAGCACTCAGGTGAGAAGAACGGGAAGCAGATATACCCAGTCCGCTGGCAGTGTCCTACGGGGAAAAGCCTAACTGGCTGATACGCCTGAATGTTTGCAACCGTGAAAGAGCTAGACAGTCGCAATTATGCAGCAATGCAAACTGCATAACCTGGCCAAATTTCACGGGTGTACAAAATACCAGGAGGAAATACAAGGAGATGTTCACCCGGAAGAGCCGGAGGCCTGCCGGCAGAAAGATTCCGGAATTCTTCCTAAGAAGCCTTGAACAAGTGAAACACTCCTATGTTGCAATAACTCAGCACCTCATTCTGAGTGTTCCCGGCAGAGGTCATTCGGCTGAACACAACCGTGGACTAATTAGAGCCAGATGTAGTCAGTGGCGTCCATGGTGCTGGATGGACAGTGGTAGTGTGCCAAACAACTGAGCTCTAGTTCTCCAAACTTTAACAGAGTGCCAGAAGTTGAGTTTCAACTTACTGCTCCGGTTTAGTAGAGTGTAGCCATCAAAGGTGGAATCAGTAGCACTCAGGTTAGAAAAACGGGAATCAGATATACCCAGTCTGCTGACAGTGTCCTACGGGACCAGACTATCTGGCTGCCAAGCCTGAATGTTTGCAACCGCGGCAGAGCTAGGCAGGCGCAATTGTGCAGCAATGCAAACTGCATTACCTGGCCAAATTTCACGGGTGTACAGGAAACCAGGGGGATTTACTAGGAGATGTTCACCCGGAACAGCTGGAAGCCTTACTGCAGCAAGATTCCGGAATTCTTCCTAAGAAGTCGTGAAAGCAGTGAAACGCTCCTATGTTGCAATAACTCAGAACCTCATTCTGAGTGTTCCCGGCATAGGTCATTCAGCTGAACACAACCGTGGAGGAATTAGAGCCAGAAGTAGGCAGTGCCGTCCATAGTGCTGGATGGAGAGTGCTGTCGTGCCAAACAAGTGAGCTCTAGTTCTCAACACTTTCACAAAATGCCATAAGTTGAGGTTCAACTTACTGCTCCGGTTGACTAGAGTGTAGCCGTCAAAGCTGGAATCAGTAGCACTAAGTTGACAAGAACGGAATGCAGATATACCCAGTCCGCTGGCAGTGTCCTACGGGGACCAGTCTATCTGGCTGCCAGACTTGAATGTTTGCAACCGCGGCAGAGCTACGCAGGCGCAATTGTGCGGTAATGCAAACTGCATAACCTGTCCAAATTTGACGGGTGTACAAGAAACCACGGGGGATTTACAAGGAGATGTTCACCCGGAACAGCCTGAGGCTTGCCACCAGTAAGATTCCGGAATTCTTCCTGTGAAGCCTTGAAAACATTGAAACGCTCCTATGTGGCAATAAATCAGAACCTCATTCTGAGTGTTCCCGGCAGAGGTCATTCGGGTGACGACAACCGTGGACTAATTAGAGCCAGATGTAGGCAGTGCCGTACATAGTGCTGGATGGACACTGCCGGTTTAGAAGAGTGTAGCCATGAAAGCCGGAATCAGTAGCACTGAGGTGAGAAGAACGGGAAGTTGATATACGCAATCCGCTGGCAGTGTCCTACGGGGACCAGTAAATCTGGCTGCCACGCCTGAATGTTTGCAATCGAGACAGAGCTAGGAAGGCGCAATTGTGTAGCAATGCAAACTGCATAACCCGGAAAAATTTCACGGGTGTACAAGAAACCACGCGGGATTTACAAGGAGATGTTCACCTGGAACAGCCGGAGGACTGGCGGCAGCAACATTCCGGAATCCTTCCTAAGAAGCCTTGAAAGCAGTAATACGCTCCTATGTTGCAAAAACTCAGAACCTCATTCTGAGTGTTCCAGGCAGAGGTCATTCGGCTGAACACAACAATGAACTTATTAGAGCCAGATGTAGGCAGTTCCGTCCATAGTGCTGGATGGACAGTGGTGGCGTGCCAAACAACTGAGCTCTAGTTCTCAAGACTTTTACAAATTGCCATGGGTTGGGGTTCAACTTACTTCGCTAGTTGAGTAGAGTGTAGCCGTCAAAGCTGGAATCAGTAACACTCAGGTGAGAAGAACGGGAAGCAGATAGACCCAGTCCGCTGGCAGAGTCCTACGGGGACCCGCCTATTTGCCTGTCACGCCTGAATGTTTGCCACTGCGTCAGAGCTAGACAGGCGCAATTGTGCAGCAATGCAAACTGCATAACCTGGCCAAATTTCACGGGTCTACAAGAAACCACAGGGGATTTACAAGGAGATGTTCACCCGGAACAGCCGGTGGCCTGCCGGCAGCAAGATTCCGGAATCCTTCCGAAGAAGCCTTGAAAGCAGTGAATCGCTCCTATGTTGCAATAACTCAGCACCTCATTCTGAGTGTTCCCGGCAGAGGTCATTCGTCTGAACACAACCGAGGACTAATTAGAGCCAGATGTATGCAGTGCCGTCCATAGTGCTGGATGGACAGTGGTGGCGTGTCAAACAACTGCGCTCTAGTTCTCAACACTTTCAGAAAGTGCCCTAAGTTGAGCTTCACCTTACTGCTCCGGTTGAGTAGAGTGTAGCCGTCAAAGCTGGAATCAGTAGCACTCAGGTGAGAAGAACCGGAATCAGATAGACCCAGTCCGCTGGGATTGTCCTATGGGGACCAGCCCATCTGGCTGCCACGCCTGAATGTTTGCAACCGTGGCAGAGCCAGGCAGGCGCAATTGTGCAGCAGTGCAAACTGCATAAACTGGCCAAATTTCACGGGTGTAGAAGAAACCACGGGGGATGTACAAGGAGATGTTCACCTGGAACAGCCAGAGGCCTGCCGGCAGCAATATTCCGGAATTCTTCCTAAGAAGCCTTGAAAGCAGTGAAACTCTCCTATGTTGCAATAACTCAGAACCTCATTCTGAGTGTTCCCCGCAGAGGTCATTCGGCTGAACTCATCCGTGGACTAATTAGAGCCAGATGTACGCAGTTGACTAATTAGAGCCAGATGTGTGCAATGGACTAATTAGAGCCAGATATAGGCAGTGTTTTCGATTGGAAAACAACTGAGCTTTAGTTCTCCAAACTTTCACAAATTGCCATAAGTTGAGGTTCAACTTACTGCTCCGGTTGAGTAGAGTGTACCCGTCAAAGCTGGAATCAGTAGCACTCAGTTGAGAAGAACGGGAAGTAGGTAGACCCAGTCCGCTGGCAGTGTCCTACGGGGACCAGCCTTTCTGGCTGCCACGCCTGAATATTTGTAACCACGGCAGAGCTATGCAGGCGGAATTGTGCAGCAATGCAAACTGCATAACCTGGCGAAATTTCACGGGTGTACAAGAAACCACGGAGGATTTACAAGGGGATTTCACCTGGAACAGGCGGAGGCCTTATGGCAGCAAGATTCCGGAATTCATCCTGTGAAACCTTGAAAGAAGTGAAACGCACCTAGTTTCCAATAACTAAGAACCTCATTCTGAGTGTTCCCGGCAGAGATCATTCGGCTGAACACAACTGTGGACTAATTAGAGCCAGATATAGGCAGTGCCGTACATAGTGCTGGATGGATATTGGTGGCGTGCCAAACACCTGAGATCTAGTTCACTACACTTTCACAAAGTGCCATACATTGAGGTTCTATTTACTGCTCCCGTTGAGTAGAGGGTAGCCGTCGAACCTCGAATCAGTAGCACTCAGGTGAGAAGAACGGAAAGCAGATATACCCAATTCCTGGCAGTGTCTTACGGGGACCAGCCTATCTGGCTGACACGCCTGAATGTTTGCAACCGCGGCAGGGGTACCCAGGCGAAATTGTGCAGCAATGCAAACTGAATAACCTCCCCAAATTTCAGGGGTGTACAAGAAACCACGGGGGATTTACAAGGAGATGTTCACCCTGAATCCCAGGAGGCCTGACGGCAGCAAGATTCTGGAATTCTTCCTAAGAAGCCTTGAAAGCAGTGAAACGCTCCTGTGTTGCAATATCTCAGAACCTCATTTTGACTGTTCCCGGCAGAGGTCATTCGGCTGAACACAACCGTGGACTAACTTTAGCCAGATGTAGGCAGTGCCGTCCATAGTGCTGGATGGACAGTCGTGGCGTGCCAAACAACTGAGCTCTAGTTCTCAACACTTGCACAAAATGCCATAATTTGAGGTTCAACTTACTGCTCCGGTTGAGTAGAGTGTAGCCCTCAAAGCTGGAATCAGTATCACTCAGGTGAGAAGAACGGGAAGCAGATATACCCAGTCTGCTGGCAGTGTCCTACGGGGACCAGCCTGTCTGGCTGCCATACCTGAATGTTTGCAACCCCGGCAGAGATAGGCAGTCGCAATTATGCAGCAATGCAAACTGCATAACTTGGCCAAATTTCACAGGTGGACAAGAAACCATGGGGGATTTACAAGGAGATGTTCACCCGGAACATCCGGAGGCCAGCCGGCAGCAAGATTCCGGAATCTTCCTAAGAAACCTTGAACGCAGTGAAACGCTCCTATGTTGCAATAACTCAGAACCTCATTTTTAGTGTTCCCGACAGAGGGCATTCGGCTCAACACAACCGAAGACTAATTAGAGCCAGATATAGGCAGTGCCGTCCATTGTGCTGGGGGGACAGTGGTCGCATGCTAAACAACTGAGCTCTAGTTCTCCAAACGTTCACAAAGTGCCATAAATTGAGGTTCAACTTACTGCTTCGGTTGAGTAGAGTGTAGCCCTCAAAGCTGGAATCAGTACCACTCAGGTGAGAAGAACGAGAAGCAGATATACCCACTCCGCTGGCAGTGTCCTACGTGGACCAGCCTATCTGGGTGCCAAGCCTGAATGTTTGCAACCGCGGCAGAGCTAGGCAGGCGCAATTGTGCAGCAATGCAAACTCCATAACCTGGCCAAATTTCAGGGGTGTACAAGAAACCACGGGGGATGTATAATTAGATGTTCACCGGGAACAGCCAGAGGCCTGACGGCAGCAAGATTCCGGAATTCTTCCTAAGAAGCCTTGAAAGCAGTGAAACGCTCCTATGTTGCAATAACTCAGAACCTCATTCTGAGTGTTCCCGGCAGAGGTCATTCGGCTGAACTCATCCGTGGATTAATTAGAGCCAGATGTAGGCAGTGGAGTAATTAGAGCCAGATGTAGGCAATGGACTAATTAGAGCCACATATAGGCAGTGTTTTCGATTGGAAAACAACTGAGCTTTAGTTCTCCAAATTTTCACAAAGTGCCATAAGTTGAGGTTCAACTTACTGGTCCGGTTGAGACGAGTGTAGCCATGAAAGCTGGAATCAGTAGCACTCAGGTGAGAAGAACTGGAAACAGATAGACCCAGTTTGCTGGAAGTGTCTTACGGGGACCAGCCTATCTGGCTGATATGCCTGAATGTTTGCAAGCGCGGCAGTGGTAGGAAGGTGCAATTGTGCAGCAATGCAAAGTGCGTAAGCGCCCCAAATTTCAGGGGTGTACAAGAAACAACGGGGGATTTACAAGGACATGATCACCCGGAACACCCGGAGGCCTACCTGTAGCAAGATTCCGGAATTCTTCCAGTGAAGCCTTGAAAGCTGTGAAACGCACCTATGTTGCAATAACTCAGAACCTCATTCTGAGTGTTCCCGGCACAGGTCATTGGGCTGAACACAACCGTGGACTAATGAGAGCCAGGTGTAGGCAGTGCCGTCCATACTGCTGGATGGACAGTGGTGGAGTGCCAAACAACTGAGCTCTAGTTCTTAACACTTTCATAAAGTGCCATAAGTTGAGGTTCAACTTACTGCTCCGGTTGAGTAGAGTGTAGCCGTCAAAGCTGGAATCAGTAGCACTCAGGTGAGAAGAACGGGAAGCAGATATACCCAGTCTGCTGGCACTGTCCTACGGGGACCAGCCTATCTGGCTGCCACGCCTGAATGTTTGCAACTGCGGCAAAGATAGGCAGGCGCAATTGTGCAGCAATGCAAACTGCATAACCTGGCCAAATTTGACGAGTGTACAAGAAACCTCGGGGGATTTACAAATGATGTTCACCAGGAACAGTCGGAGGCCTGCCGGCAGCAACATTCCAGAATCCTTCCTAAGAAGCCTTGAAAGCAGTGAAACGCTCCTATGTTGCAATAACTCAGAACCTCACTCTGAGTGTTCCCGGCAGAGGTCATTCGGCTGAACACAACCGTGGACTAATTAGAGCCTGATGTATGCAGTGCCCTCCATAGTGCAGGATGGACAGTTGTGGTGTGCCAAACAACTGAGCTCTAGTTCTCAGCACTTTCACAAAGTGCCATAAGTTGAGGTCAACTTACGGCTGCGGTTGAGTAGATTGTAGCCGTCAAAGCTGCAATCAGTAGCACTCAGGTGAGAAGAACGGGAAGCAGATATACCCAGTCCGCTGGCAATGTCTTACGGGGACCAGCCTATCTGGCTGTCACTCCTGAATGTTTGCAACCGCGGCAGAGCTAGGCAGGCGCAATTGTGCAGCAATGCAAACTGCATAACCTGGCCAAATTTCACGGGTGTACAAGAAACCACGGGGGATTTACAAGGAGATGTTCACCCGGAACATCCAGAGGCCTGCCGGCAGCTAGATTCCGGAATTCTTCCTAAGAAGCCTTGAAAGCAGTGAAACGCTCCTATGTTGCAATAACTCAGAACCTCATTCTGAGTGTTCCCGGCAGAGGTCATTAGGCTGAACTCATCTGTGGAATAATTAGAGCCAGATGTAGGCAGTGGAATAATTAGAGCCAGATGTAGGCAATGGACTAATTAGAGCCAGATATAGGCAGTGTTTTCGATTGGAAAACAACTGAGCTTTAGTTCTCCAAACTTTCACAAACTGCCATAAGTTGAGGTTCAACTTACTGCTCCGGTTGAGTAGTGTGTACCCGTCAAAGCTGGAATCAGTAGCCCTCAGGTGAGAAGAACGGAAAGCAGGTAGACCCAGTCCGCTGGCAGTGTCCTACGGGGACCAGCCTTTCTGGCTGCCACGCCTGAATGTTTGTAACCACGGCAGAGCTCTGCGGCGCAATTGTGCAGCAATGCAAACTGCATCACCTGGCCAAATTTCACGGGTGTACAGGAAACCAAGGGGGATTTACAAGGGGATTCACTCGGAAGAGCCGGAGGCCTGCCGACAGCAAGATTCCGGAATTCTTCCTGTGAAACCTTGAAAGCAGTGAAATGCTCCCAGGTTGCAATAACTCAGAACCTCATTCTGAGTGTTCCCGGCAGAGATCATTCGGCTGAACACAACTGTTGAGTAATTAGAGCCAGAAATAGGTAGTGCCGTCCACAGTGCTGGATGGATATTGTTGGCGTGCCAAACACCTGAGATCTAGTTCACAACACTTTCACAAAGTGCCATACGTTAGGTTCTACTTACTGCTCCGGTTGAGTAGAGTGTAGCCGTCAAAGCTGGAATCAGAACCACTCAGGTGAGAAGAACGGGAAGCAGATATACCCAGTCCGCTGGCAGTGTCCTACAGGGACCAGCCTATCTGGCTGCCACGCCTGAATGTTTGCAACCGCGGCAGGGGTAGGCAGGCGCAGTTGTGCAGCAATGCAAACTGAATAACCTCCCCAAATTTCAGGGGTGTACAAGAAACCACCGGGGATTTACAAGGAGATGTTCACCCTGAAGAGCAGGAGGCCTGCTGGCAGCAAGATTCTGGAATTCTTCCTAAGAAGCCTTGAAAGCAGTGAAACGCTCCTATGTTGCAATATCTCAGAACCTCATTCTGACTGTTCCCGGCAGAGGTCATTCAGCTGAACACAACTGTGGACTAACTGTAGCCAGATGGAGGCAGTGCCGTCCATAGTGCAGGATGGACTGTGGTGGTGTGCCAAACAACTGAGCTCTAGTTCTCAACACTTGCACAAAGTGCCATAAGTTGAGGTTCAACATACTGCTCCGGTTGAATAGAGTGTAGTCGTCAAAGCTGGAATCAGTATCACTCAGTTGAGAAGAACTGGAAGCAGATATACCCAGTCTGCTGGCAGTGCCCTACGGGGACCAGCCTATCTGGCTGCCATGCCTGAATGATTGCAACCGCGACAGAGCTAGACAGTCGAAATTATGCAGCAATGCAAACTGCATAACCTGGCCAAATTTCACGGTTGTATAAGAAACCAGGAGGAAATACAAGGAGATGTTCACCTGGAACAGCCGGAGGTCTGCCGGCAGCAAGATTCCAGAATTCTTCCTAAGAAACCTTGAACGCCGTGAAACACTCCTATATTGCAATAACTGAGAACATTATTGTGAGTGTTCCCAGCAGAGCTCATTCCGCTGAACACAACCGTGGACTAACTATAGCCAGATGTAGGCAGTGCCCTCCATAGTGCTTAATGGACAGTCGTGGCGTGCCAAACAACTGAGCTCTAGTTCTCAACACTTTCACAAAGTGCCATAAGTTGAGGTTCAACTTAGTGCTCTTGTTGAGCAGAGTGTAGCCGTCAAAGCTGGAATCAGTAGCACTCAGGTGAGAAGAACAGGAAGCAGATATACGCAGTACGCTGGCAGTGTCCTACGGGGACCAGCCTATCTGGCTGCTACGCATGAGTGTTTGCAATCTCGACAGAGCTTTGCAGGCGCAATTGGGCAGCAATGCATACTGCATAACCAGGCCAAATTTCACGTGTGTACAAGAAACCACGTGGGATTTACAAGGAGATGTTCACCTGCAACAGCCGGAGCCCTGCCCGCAGCAAGATTCCGGAATTCTTCCTGTGAAGCCTTGAAAGCAGTGAAACGCTCCTCTGTTGCAATAACTCAGAACCTCATTCTGAGTGTTCCAGGCAGAGGTCATTCGGCTGAACACAACCGTGGACTAATTAGAGACAGATGTAGGCAGTGCCGTCCATAGTGCTGGATGGACAGGGATCGCATGCCCAACAACTGTACTGTAGTTCTCAACACTTTCAGAAATTGCCCTAAGTTGAGGTTCAACTTACTGCTGCGGTTGAGTAGAGTGTAGCCGTCAAAGCTGGCATCAGTAGCACTCAGGTAAGAAGATCGGGAAGCAGATATACCCAGTCTGCTGACAGTGTCTTACCGGGAGCAGCCTATCTGGCTGCCACGCCTGAATGTTTGCAATCGCGGCAGAGCTTGGCCGGCGCAATTGTGCAGCAATGCAAACTGCATAACTTGGCCAAATTTGAGGGGTGTACAAGAAACCACGGGGGATTTACAAGGAGATGTTCACCCGGAACAGCCAGAGGCCTGCCGGCAGCAACATTCCGGAATCCTTCCTAAGAAGCCTTGAAAGCAGTGAAAGGCTCCTATGTGGCAATAACTCAGAACCTCATTGTGAATGTTCCAGGCAGAGGTCATTCGGCTGAACACAACCGTGGACTAATTAGAGCCTGATGTATGCAGTGCCGCCCATAGTTCAGGATGCACAGTGTTGGTGTGCCAAACAACTGAGATCTAGTTCTCAACACTTTCACAAAGTGCCATAAGTTGAGGATCAACTTACTGCTCCGGTTGAGCAGAGTGTAGCTGTCAAAGCTGGAATCAGTAGCACTCAGGTGAGAAGAATGGGAAGCAGATATACCCAGTCCGCTGGCAATGTCTTACGGGGACCAGCCTATCTGGATGCCACTCCTGAATGTTTGCAACCGCGGCAGAGCTAGGCAGGCGCAATTGTGCAGCAATGCAAACTGCAAAAACTGGACAAATTTCACGGGTGTAGAAGAAACAACGGGGGATTTACAAGGACATGTTCACCCGATACAGCCGGAGGCCTGCTGGCAGCAAAATTCCGGAATTCTTGCTAAGAAGCCTTGAAAGCAGTGAAACGCTCCTAGGTTGCAATAACTCAGAACCGCATTCTGAGTGTTCCGGGCAGAGGTCATTCGGCTGAACACAACTGTGGACTAATTAGAGCCAGATGTAGGCAGTGCCGTCCATAGTGCTGGATGGACAGTGGTGGCGTGCAAAATACCTGAGATCTAGTTCTCAACACTTTCACAAAGTGCCATAAGTTGAGCTTCAACCTACTGCTCTGGTTGAGTTGAGTGTAGCCGTCAATGCTGGAATCAGTAGCACTCAGGTGAAAAGAATGGGAAGCAGATATACCCTGTCCGCTGGCAGTGTCCTACGGGGACCAGCCTATCTGGCTGCCACGTCTGAATGTTTGCAACCATGGCAGGGGTAGGCAGGCGCAATTGTGTAGCAATGCAAACTGCATAACCTCCCCAAATTTCAGGGGTGTACAAGAAACCACGGGGGATATACTAGGACATGTTTACCCGGAACAGCTGGAGGCCTGCCGCCAGCAAGATTCCGGAATTCTTCCTAAGAAGCCTTGAAAGCAGTGAAACTCTCCTATGTTGGAATAACTCAGAACCTCATTCTGAGTGTTCCCGGCAGAGGTCATTCGGCTGAACACAACCTTGGACTAATTAGAACCAGATGTAGGCAGTTCCGTTCATAGTACTGGATGAACACTGGTCGCATGCCCAACAACTGAGCTGTAGTTCTCAACACTTTCAGAAAGTGCCGTAAATTGAGCTTCACCTTACTGCTCCGGTTGAGTAGATTGTAGCGGTCAAAGCTGGAATCATTAGCACTCAGGTGAGAAGAACGGGAAGCAGATATACCCAGTCCGCTGGCAGTGTCCTACAGGAACCAGTCTATCTGGCTGCCACGCATGAAAATTTGTAACCCGGGCAGAGCTAGGCAGGCGCAATTGTGCAGCAGTTCAAACTGCATAATCTGGCCAAATTTCACGGTTGTACAAGAAACCACGGGGGATGTACAAGGAGATGTTCACCCGGAACAGCCAGAGGCCTGCCGGCAGCAAGATTCCGGAATTCTTCCTAAGAAGCCTTGAAAGCAGTGAAACGCTCCTATGTTGCAATAGCTCAGAACCTCATTCTGAGTGTTCCCGGCAGAGGTCATTAGGCTTAACTCATCCGTGGACTAATTAGGGCCAGATGTAGGCAGTGGAATAATTAGAGCCAGATGTAGGCAATGGACTAATTAGAGCCAGATATAGGCAGAGTTTTCGATTGGAAAACAACTGAGCTATAGTTCTCCAAACTTTCACAAAGAGCCATAAGTTGAGGTTCAACTTACTGCTCCGTTTGAGTTGTGTGTACCCGTCAAAGCTGGAATCAGTAGCCCTCAGGTGAGAAGAACGGGAAGCAGGTAGAGCCAGTCCGCTGCCACGCCTGAATGTTTGTAACCACGGCAGAGCTATGCAGGCGCAATTGTGCAGCAATGCAAACTGCATAACCTGGCCAAATTTCACGGGTGTCCAAGAAACCACGGGGGATTTACACGGACATGTTCACCCGGAACAGCCGGAGGCCTGTTGGCAGCAAAATTCCGGAATTTTTCCTAAGAAGCCTTGAAAGCAGTGAAACGCTCCTATGTTGCAATAACTCAGAACCTCTTTCTGAGTGTTCCCGGCAGAGATCATTCGGCTGAACACAACTGTGGAGTAATTAGAGCCAGATGTAGGCAGTGCCGTCCATAGTGATGGATGGACAGTGGTGGCGTGCCAAACACCTGAGATCTAGTTCTCAACACTTTCACAAAGTGCCATAAGTTGAGGTTCAACTTACTGCTCCGGTTGAGTAGAGTGTAGCCGTCAAAGCTGGAATCAGTAGCACTCAGGTGAGAAGAACGGGAAGTAGATATATCCAGTCCGCTGGCAGTGTCCTACAGGGATGAGCCTATCTGGCTGCCAGGACTGAATGTTTGCAACCGCGGCAGAGCGAGGCAGGTGCAATTGTGCAGCAATGCAAACTGCAAAACCTGGCCAAATTTCAAGGGTGTACAAGAAACCACGGGAGATTTACAAGGAGATGTTCACCCGGAATAGCTGGAGGCCTGCTGGCAACAAGATTCCGGATTTCATCCTGTGAAGCCATGAAAGTAGTGAAACGCTCCTATGTTGCAATAACTCAGAACCTCATTCTGAGTGTTCCCGGCAGAGGTCATTCGGCTGATCACAACTGTGGACTAATTAGAGCCAGATGTAGGCAGTGCCGTCCATAGTGCTGGACGGACAGTTGTGTCGTGCCAAACAACTGAGCTCTAGTTCTCAACACTTTCTCAAAGTGCCGTAAGTTGAGGTTCAACTTACTGCTGTGGTTGAGTAGAGTGTAGGCGTCGAAGCTGGAATCAGTAGCACTCAGGTGAGAGAACGGGAAGCAGATATACCCAGTCTGCTGGCAGTGTCCTATGGGGACCAGCCTATCTGGCTGCCACGTCAGAATGTTTGCATCCACGGCAGAGCTAGGCAGGCACAATTGTGCAGCAATGCAAAGTGCAAAACCTGGCCAAATTTCACGGGTGTACAAGAAACCACGGGGGAGTTACATGGAGATGTTCACTCGGAACAGCCAGAGGCCTTCTGGCAGCAACATTCCGGAATTCTTCCTAAGAAGCCTTGAAAGCAGTTAAACGCTCCTATGTTGCAATAACTAAGGAACCTCATTCTGAGTGTTCCCGGCAGAGGTCATTCTGCTGAACATAACCGTGGACTAATTAGAGCCAGATGTAGGCAGTGCCGTCCATAGTGCTGGATGGACAGTGGTGGAGTGAAAAACAACTGAGGTCTAGTTCTCAACACTTTCACAAAGTGCCATAAGTTGAGGTTCAACTTACTGCTCCGGTTGAGTAGAGTGTAGCCGTCAAGGCTGGAATCAGTAGCACTCAGGTGAGAAGAACGGGAAGCAGATATACCCAGTCCGCTGGCAGTGTCCTAGGTGGACCAGCCTATCTGGCTGCCATGCCTGAATGTTTGCAACCACTTCAGAGCTAGGCAGGAACAATTGTGCAGCAATGCAAACGGCATAACCTGGCCAAATTTCACGGGTGTAGAAGAAACCACGGGGGACTTACATGGAGATGTTCACCCGAAACAGCCAGAGGCCTGCCGGCAGCAGCTTTCCGGAATACTTCTTAAGAAGCCTTGAAAGCAGTGAAATGCTCCTATGTGACAACAACTCAGAACCTCATTCTGAATGTTCCCGGCAGAGGTCATTCGGCTGAACTCATCCGTGGACTAATTAGAGCCAGATGTTTGCAGTGGACTAATTACAGATAGATGTAGGCAATGGACTAATTAGAGCCAGATATAGGCAGTGTTTTAATTGGAAAACAACTGAGCTTTAGTTCTCCAAAATTTCACAAATTGCCATAATTTGAGGTTCAAGTTACTGCTCCGGTTGAGTAGAGTGTACCCGTCAAACCTGGAATCAGTAGCACTCAGGTGAGAAGAACGGGAAGCAGGTAGACCCAGTCCGCTGACAGTGTCCTACGGGGCCCAGCCTATCTGGCTGCTACGCCTGAATGTTTGCAATCTCGACAGAGCTTCGTAGGCGCAATTGTGCAGCAATTCATACTGCATAACCTGGCCAAATTTCACGTGGGTACAAGAAACCACGGGGGATTAACAAGGAGATGTTCACCCGGAACAGCCAGAGGCCTGCTGGCAGCAACATTCCGGAATCCTTCCTAAGAAGCCTTGAAAGCAGTGAAAGGCTCCTATGTGGCAATAACTCAGAACCTCATTCTGAGTGTTCCTGGCAGAGGTCATTCGGCTGAACACAACCGTGGACTAATTAGAGCCTGATGTATGCAGTTCCGTCCATAGTGCAGGATGGACAGTGTTGGTGTGCCAAACAACTGAGCTCTAGTTCTCAACACTTTCACAAAGTGCCTTAAGTTGAGGATCAACTTACTGCTCCGGTTGAGTAGATTGTAGCTATCATAGCTGGAATCAGTAGCACTCAGGTGAGAAGAACGGGAAGCAGATATACCCAGTCCGCTGGCAGTGTCCAAGGGGGACCAGCCTATCTGGCTGCCACGTCTAAATGTTTGCAACCGCGGCAGAGCTAGGCAGGCGCAATTGTGCAGCATTGCAAACTGCATAACCCGGCCTAATTTCACGGGTGTTCAAGAAATCACGGGGGATTTACAAGGAGAAGTTCACTCGGAACAGACGGAGGCCTGCCGGAAGCAATATTCCGGAATTCTTCCTGTGAAGCCTTGAAAGCAGTGAAACGCTCCTATGTTGCAATAACTCAGAACCTCATTCTGAGTGTTCCCGGCAGAGGTCATTCAGCTGAACACAACCGTGGCCTAATAAGAGCCAGATGTAGGCCGTGCCGCCATATTGCTGGATGGACAATGGTGGCGTTCCATACAACTGAGCTCTAGTTTTCAACACTCACAAAGTGCCATAAGTTGAGGTTGAACTTACTGCTCTGGTTGAGTAGAGTGTAGCGGTCAAAGCAGGAATCAGTAGCACTCAGGTGAGAATATCGGGAAGCAGATATACCCAGTCTGCTGGCAGTGTCCTACGGGGACCAGTCTATCTGGCTGCCACGCCTGAATGTTTGCAATCGCGGCAGAGCTTGGCAGGCACAATTGTGCAACAATGCAAACTGCATAACCTGGCCATATTTTACGGGTGTACAAGAAACCATGGCAGATTTACAAGGAGATGTTCACCCGGAACAGCCAGAGGCCTGCCGGCAGCAACATTCTGGAATCCTTCCTAAGAAGCCTCGAAAGCAGTGAAACGCTCCTATGTTGCAATAACTCAGAACCTCATTCTGAGTGTTCCCGGCAGAGATCATTCAGCTGACCACAACCGTGGACTAATTAGAGCCAGATGTAGGTAGTGCCGTCCATAGTGCTGGATGGACAGTGGTGGAGTCCAAAACAACTGAGCTCTAGTTCTCAACACTTTCACAAAGTGCCATAAGTTGAGGTTCAAATTACTCCTTCTGTTGAGTAGAGTGTAGCCGTCAAAGCTGGAATCAGTAGCACTCATGTGAGAAGAACGGGAAGCAGAAATACCCAGTCCGCTGGCAGTGTCCTACGAGGAGCAGCCTATCTGGCTGCCACGCCTGAATGTTTGCAACCGCGGCAGAGCTAGGCAGGCGCAATTGTGCATCAATGCAAACTGCATAACATGGCCAAATTTCACGGGTGTCCAAGAAACCACGGGGGATTTACAAGGAGATGTTCACCCGGAACAGCTGGAGGCATGCGGGCAGAAAATACAGGAATTCTTCCTAAGAAGCCTTGAAAGAAGTGAAACATTCCTATGTAGCAATAACTCAGAACCTCATTCTGAGTGTTCCCGACAGAGGTCATTCGGCTGAACACAACCGTGGACTAATTAGAGCCAGATGTAGGAAGTGCCGTCCATAGTGCTGGATGGACAGCGGTCGCATTCCAAACACCTGAGATGTAGTTCTCCAAACTTTAACAGAGTGACATAAGTAGAGGTTCAACTTACTGCTTTGGTTGAGTAGAGTGTAGCCGTCAAAGCATGAATCAGAAGCACTCAGGTGAGAAGAACGGGAAGGAGATATACCCAGTCCGCTTGCAGTGTCCTACGGGGACCAGCCTATCTGGCTGCCACGCCTGAATGTTTGCAACCGCGGCATAGCTATGCAGGCACAATTCGGCAGCAATTCAAACTGCATAACCTAGCCAAAATTTACGGGTGTACAAGAAACAACGGGGGATTTACAAGGAGATGTTCACTCGGAACAACCGGAGGCCTGCCGGAAGCAAGATTCCAGAATTCGTCCTAAGAAACCTTGAACGCAGTGAAACACTCCTATGTTGCAATAACTTAGAACCTTATTGTGAGTGTTCGCAGCAGAGGTCATTCGGCTGAACACAACCGTGGACTAACTATAGCCAGATGTAGGAAGTGCCGTCCATAATGCTGGATGGACAGTGGTGGCGTGCCAAACAACTGAGCTGTAGTTCTCAACACTTTCACAAAGTGCCATAAGTTGAGGTTCAACTTACTGCTCCGGGTGAGTAGAGCGTAGCCGTCAAAGCTGGAATCAATAGCACTCAGGTGAAAAGAACGGGAAGCAGATAGACCCAGTGTGCTGGCAGTGTCCTACGGGGACCAGCCTATCTGGCTGCCACGCCTGAATGTTTGCAACAGCGGCAGAGCTAGGCAGGCGCAATTGTGCAGCAATGCAAACTGCATAACCTGGCCAAATTTCACGGATGTTCAAGAAACCACAGGGGATTGACAAGCACATGTTCACCCGGAACAGCCGGAGACCTGCCGGCATCAAGATTCCCGAGTTCTTCCTGTGAAGCCTTGAAAGCAGTGAAAATCTCCTTCATAGCAATAACTCAGAACCTCATTCTGAGTATTCCCGGCAGAGGTCATTCGGGTGACCACAACCGTGGACTAATTAGGGCCAGATGTAGGCAGTGCCGTCCATAGTGCTGGATGGACAATGGTGGCGTGCCAAACAACTTAGCTCTAGTTCTCAAGCCTTTCACAAAGTGCCATAAGTTGAGGTTCAACTTACTGCTCCGGTTGATAGAGTGTAGCCGTGAAAGCTGGAATCAGTAGCCCTCAGGTGAGAAGAACGTGAAGCCGATAGACCGAGTCTGCTGGCAGTGTCCTACGGGGACCAGCCTATCTGGCTGCCACGCCTGAATGTTTGCAACCGTGGCAGAGCTAGGCAGGTGCAATTGTGCAGCAATGCAAACTGCATAACCTGGCCAAATTTAACAGGGGTACAAGAAACCACGGGGGATTTACAAAGAGATGTTCACCCGGAACAGCCAGAGGCCTGCCGGCAACAAGATTCCGGAATTCTTCCTGTGAAGCCTTGAAAGCAGTGAAACGCTCCTATGTTGCAATAACTCAGAACATCATTCTGAGTGTTCCCGACAGAGGTCATTCGGCTGAACACAACCGTGGACTAATTAGAGCCAGATGTAGGCAGTGCCGTCCATAGTGCTGGATGGAGAGTGGTCGCGTGCCAAACAACTGAGCTCTAGTTCTCTAAACTTTAACAGAGTGCCATAAGTAGAGGTTTAACATACTGCTTCAGTTGAGTAGAGTGTAGCCGTCAAAGCGGGAATCAGAAGCACACAAGTGAGAAGTATGGGAAGCAGATATACCCAGTCCGCCAGCAGTGTCCTACGGGGACCAGCCTCTCTGGCTGCCACGCCTGAATGTTTGCAACCGTGGCAAAGCTAGGCAGGCGCAATTGTGCAGCAATGCAAACTGCATAACCTGGCCAAATTTCACCGGTGTACAAGAAACCACGGGGGATTTACAAGGAGATGTTCACTCAGAACAACCGGAGGCCTGCCGGCAGCAAGATTCCAGAATTCTTCCTAAGAAACCTTGAACACAGTGAGACACTCCTATGTTGCAATAACTCAGAACCTCATTGTGAGTGTTCCAGGCAGAGCTCATTCGGCTGAACACAACCGTGGACTAACTATAGCCAGATGCATGCAGTGCCGTCCATAGTACTGGCTGGGCAGTGGTGGTGTGCCAAACAACTGAGCTCTAGTTCGCAACACTTTCACAAGGTGCCATAAGTTGAGGATCAACTTACTGCTCCGGTTGAGTAGAGTGTTGCCGTCCAAGCTAGAATCAGCAGCACTCAGGTGAGAAGAACGGGAAGCACATATACCTAGGACGCTGGCAGTGTCCTACGGTGTCCAGCCTATGTGGCTGCCACGCCTCAATGTTTGCAATCGCGGCAGAGCTAAGCAGTCGCAATTATGCAGCAATGCAAACTGCATAACCTGGCCAAATTTCACGGGTGTACAAGAAAAGACTGGAGAATTACAAGGACATGTTTACCCGGAACAGCCGGAGGCCTGCCAGCAGCAACATTCCGGAATTCTTCCTAAGAAGCCTTGAAAGCAGTGAAACGCTCCGAGGTTGCAATAACTCAGAACCTCATTCTGAATGTTCCCGGCAGAGGTCATTCGGCTGAACTCATCCGTGGACTAATTACAGCAGGATGTAGGCAGTGGACTAATTAGAGCCAGATGTAGGCAATGGACTGATTAGAGCCAGATATAGGCAGTGTTTTCGATTGGAAAACAACTGAGCTTTAGTTCTCCAAACTTTCACAAAGTGCCATAAGTTGAGGTTCAACTTACTGCTCCGGTTGAGTAGAGTGTACCCGTCAAAGCTGGAATCAGTAGCACTCAGGTGAGAATAACGGGAAGCAGGTAGACCCAGTCCGCTGGCAGTGTCCTACGGGGACCAGCCTATCTGGCTGCTACGCCTGAATGTGTGCAATCTCGACAGAGCTTCGTAGGTGCAATTGTGCAGCAATGCATACTGCATAACCTGGCCAAATTTCACGTGTGTACAAGAAACCACGGGGGATTTACAAGGAGATGTTCACCCGCAACAGAAAGAGGCCTGTCCGCAGCAAGATTCCGGAATTCTTCCTGTGAAGCCTTGAAAGTAGTGAAACGCTCCTATGTTGCAATAAGTCAGAACCTCATTCTGAGTGTTCCAGGCAGAGGTCATTCGGCTGAACACAACGGTGGACTAATTAGAGCCAGATGTAGGCAGTGCCGTCCATAGTGCTGGATGGACAGTGGTGGCGTGCAAAACAACTGAGCTCTAGTTCTCAACACTTTCACAAAGTGCCCTAAGTTGAGGTTCAACTTACTGCTGCGGTTGAGTAGAGTGTAGCCGTCAAATCTGGCATCAGTAGCACTCAGATGAGAAGATCGGGAAGCAGATATACCCAGTCTGCTGACAGTGTCCTACGGGGAGCAGCCTATCTGGCTGCCACGCCTGAATGTTTGCAATCGCGGCAGAGCTTGGCAGGCACAATTGTGCAGCAATGCAAACTGCATAACTTGGCCAAATTTGACGGGTGTACAAGAAACCACGGGGGATTTACAAGGAGATGTTCACCCGGAACAGCCAGAGGCCTGCCGGCAGCAACATTCCGGAATCCTTCCTAAGAAGCCTTGAAAGCAGTGAAAGGCTCCTATGTGGCAATAACTCAGAACCTCATTGTGAATGTTCCAGGCAGAGGTCATTCGGCTGAACACAACCATGGACTAATTAGAGCCTGATGTATGCAGTGCCGTCCATAGTGCAGGATGGACAGTGTTGGTGTGCCAAACAACTGAGCTCTAGTTCTCAACACTTTCACAAAGTGCCATAAGTAGAGGTTCAACTTACTGCTCCGGTTGAGTAGAGTGTAGCTGTCAAAACTGGAATCAGTAGCACTCAGGTGAGAAGAATGGGAAGCAGTTATACCCAGTCCGCTGGCAATGTCTTACGGGGACCAGCCTATGTGGCTGCCTCTCCTGAATGTTTGCAACCGTGGCAGAGCTAGGCAGGCGTAATTGTGCAGCAATGCAATCTGCATAATCTGGACAAATTTCACGGGTGTACAAGAAACCACGGGGGATTTACAAGGACATGTTCACCCAGAACAGCCAGAGGCCTGCTGGCAGGAAAATTCCGGAATTCTTCCTAAGAAGCCTTGAAAGCAGTGAAACGCTCCTAGGTTGCAATAACTCAGAACCGCATTTTGAGTGTTCCCGGCAGAGGTCATTCGGCTGAACACAACTGTGGACTAATTAGAGCCAGATGTATGCAGTGCCGACCATAGTGCTGGATGGACAGTGGTGGCGTGCCAAATATGTGAGATCTAGTTCTCAACACTTTCCCAAAGTGCCATAAGTTGAGCTTCAACCTACTGCTACGGTTGAGTAGAGTGTAGCCGTCAAAGCTGGAATCAGTAGCACTCAGGTGAAAAGAATGGGAAGCAGATATACCCTGTCCGCTGGCAGTGTCCTACGGGGACCAGCCTATCTGGCTGCCACGTCTGAATGTTTGCAACCATGGCAGGGGTAGGCAGGCGCAATTGTGTAGCAATGCAAACTGCATAACCTCCCCAAATTTCAGTGGTGTACAAGAAACCACGGGGGATATACTAGGACATGTTTACCCGGAACAGCCGGAGGCCTGCCGCCAGCAACGTTCCGGAATTCTTCCTAAGAAGCCTTGAAAGCAGTGAAACGCTCCTATGTTGGAATAACTCAGAACCTCATTCTGGGTGTTCCCGGCAGAGGTCATTCGGCTGAACACAACCTTGGACTAATTAGAGCCAGATGTAGGCAGTGCCGTTCATAGTGCTGGATGGACCCTGGTCGCATGCTCAACAACTGAGCTGTAGTTCTCAACATTTTCAGAAAGTGCCCTAAATTGAGCTTCACCTTACTGCTCCGGTTGAGTAGATTGTAGCCGTCAAAGCTGGAATCATTAGCACTCAGGTGAGAAGAACGGGAAGCAGATATACCCAGTCCGCTGGCAGTGTCCTACAGGAACCAGTCTATCTGGCTGCCACGCCTGAAAATTTGTAACCCGGGCAGAGCTAGGCAGGCGTAATTGTGCAGCAGTTCAAACTGCATAACCTGGCCAAATTTCACGGTTGTACAAGAAACCACGGGGGATGTACGAGGAGATGTTCACCCGGAACAGCCAGAGGCCTGCCGGCGGCAAGATTCCGGAATTCTTCCTAAGAAGCCTTGAAAGCAGTGAAACGCTCCTATGTTGCAATAACTCACAACCTCATTCTGAGTGTTCCTGGCAGAGGTCATTAGGCTGAACTCATCCGTGGATTAATTAGAGCCAGATGTAGGCAGTGGAATAATTAGAGCCAGATGTAGGCAATGGACTAATTAGAGCCAGATAAAGGCAGAGTTTTCGATTGGAAAACAACTGAGCTTTAGTTCTCCAAACTTTCACAAAGTGCCATAAGTTGAGGTTCAACTTACTGCTCCGGTTGAGTAGTGTGTACCCGTCAAAGCTGTAATCAGTAGCCCTCAGGTGAAAAGAACGGGAAGCAGGTAGACCCAGTCCGCTGGCAGTGTCCTACGGGGACCAGCCTTTCTGGCTGCCACGCCTGAATGTTTGTAACCACGGCAGAGCTATGCAGGCGCAATTGTGCAGCAATCAAACTGCATAACCTGGCCAAATTTCACGGGTGTACAAGAAACCACGGGGGATTTACACGGAGATGTTCACCCGGAACTGCCGGAGGCCTGTTGGCAGCAAAATTCCGGAATTTTTCCTAAGAAGCCTTGAAAGCAGTGAAACGCTCCTATGTTGCAATAACTCAGAACCTCTTCCTGAGTTTTCCCAGCAGAGATCATTCGGCTGAACACAACCGTGGACTAATTAGAGCCAGATGTAGGCAGTGCCGTCCATAGAGATGGATGGATAGTGGTGGCGTGCCAAACACCTGAGATCTAGTCCTCAACACTTTTACAAAGTGCCATAAGTTGAGGTTCAACTTACTGCTCCGGTTGAGTAGAATGTAGCCGTCAAAGCTGGAATCAGTAGCACTCAGGTGAGAAGAACTGGAAGTAGATATACCCACAGGCAGTGTCCTACGGGGACCAGCCTATCTGGTTGACACGGCTGAATGATTGCAACCGCGACAGAGCTAGACAGTCGGAATTATGCAGTAATGCAAACTGCATAACCTGGCCAAATTTCACGGGTGTACAAGAAACCACGAGGAAATACAAGGAGATGTTCACCCAGAACAGCCGGAGGCATGCCGGCAGCAAGATTACGGAATTCTTCCTAAGAATCCTTGAACGCAGTGAAACGCTCCTATGTTGGAGTAACTCAGATCCTCATTCTGAGTGTTCCCGGCAGAAGTCATTCGGCTGAACACAACCGTGGACTAATTAGAGCCAGATGTAGGCAGTTCTGTCCATAGTGCTGGAAGTACAGTGGTCGCTTGCCAAACAACTGAGCTCTAGTTCTCCAAACTTTAACAGAGTGCCATAAGTAGAGGTTCAACTTACTGCTTCGGTTGAGTAGAGTGTAGCCGTCAAAGCGGAAATTAGAAGCACTCAAGTGAGAAGAAGGGGAAGCAGATATAACCAGTCCGCTGACAGTGTCTTACGAGGAACAGACTCTCTGGCTGCCACGCCTGAATGTTTGCAACCGTGGCAGAGCTAAGTAGGCACAATTGTGCAGCAAGGCAAAATACATAAACTGGCCAAATTTCACGGGTGTACAAGAAACCACGGGGGATTTACAAGGAGATGTTCACCCGGAACAGCAGGAGGCCTGCTGGTACCAAGTTTCCGGAATTCTTCCTGAGAAGCCTTGAAAGCAGTGAAACGCCCTATGTTGCAATAACTCAGAACCTCATTCTGAGTGTTCCCGGTAGAGGTCATTCGGATGAACAAAACCGTGGACTAATTAGAGCCAGATGTAGGCAGTTCTGTCCATAGTGCTGGATGGACAGTTTTGGCGTGCCAAGCAACTGAGCTCTAGTTCTCCACAATTTCACAGAGTGCCATAACTTGAGGTTCAACTTACTGCGCCTAGTGAGTAGAGTGTAGCCGTCAAAGCTGGAATCAGTAGCACTGAGGTGAGAATAATGGGAAGCAGATAGACCCAGACCGCTGGCAGTGTCCTACAGGGACCAGCCTATCTGGCTGCCACGCCTGAATGTTTGCAACCGTGGCAGAGCTAGGCAGGGACAATTGTGCAGCAAGGCAAACTGCATAACCTGGCCAAATTTCCCAGGTGTACAAGAAAGCACGGGGGAATTACAAGGAGATGTTCACCCGGAACAGCTGGAGGCCTGCCTGCAGCAAGATTCTGGAATTCTTCATGTGAAGCCTTGAAAGCAGTGAAACGCTCCTATGTTGCAATAACTCAGAAACTCATTCTGAGTGTTCCCGGCAGAGGTCATTCAGCTGAACACAACCGTGGACTAATTAGAGCCAGATGTACGCAGTGCTGTCCATAGTGCGGGATGGACAGTGGTGGCGTGCCAAACAACTGAGCTCTATTTCTCAACAATGTCACAAAGTGCCATAAGTTGGGGTTCAAATTACTGCTCCAGCTGAGTAGAGAGTGTAGCCGTCAAAGCTGGAATCAGTAGCACTCAGGTGAGAAGAAGGGGAAGCAGATATAACCAATCCGCTGGCAGTGTCCTTCGCGGACCGGCCTATGTGGCTGCCACTCATGAATGTTTGCAACCGTGGCAGAGCTAGGCAGGGACAATTGTGCAGCAAGGCAAACTGCATAACCTGGCCAAATTTCACGCGTGTACAAGAAACCACGGGGGATTTACAAGGAGATGTTCACCCGGAACAGCCGGAGGCCTGCCGGTACCAAGTTTCCGGAATTCTTAATGAGAAGCCTTGAGAGCAGTGAAACGCCCTATGTTGCATTAACTCAGAACCTCATTCTGAGTGTTCCCGGCAGAGGTCATTCAGCTGAACAAAACCGTGGACTAATTAGAGCCAGATGTAGGCAGTGCCGTCCATAGTGCTGGATGGACAGTTTTGGCGGGCCAAGCAACTGAGCTCTAATTCTCAACACTTTCACAGAGTGCCATAAGTTGAAGTTCAACTTACTGCTCCGGTTGAGTAGAGTGTAGCCGTCAAAGCTGGAATCAGTAGCACTCAGGTGAGAATAACAGGAAGCAGATAGACCCAGTCCGCTGGCAGTGTCCTACGGGGACCAGCCTATCTGGCTGCCTTGCCAAAACATTTGGAACCGTGGCAGAGCTACGCAGGCGCAATTGTGCAGCAATGCAAACTGCATAACCTGGCCAAATTTCACGGGTGTACAAGAAACCATGGGGGATTTACAAGGAGATGTTCAACCGGAACATTCGGAGGCCTGCCGGCAGCAAGATTCCTTAATTCTTCCTGTGAAGCCTTGAAAGCAGTGAAACGCTCCTGTGTTGCAATAACTCAGAACCTCATTCTGAGTGTTCCCGGCAGAGGTCATTCGGCTGAACACAACCGTGGACTAATTAGAGCCAGATGTAGGCAGTGCCGTCCATAGTGCTGGATGGACAGTGGTGGCATGCCAAACAACTGAGGTCTAGTTCTCAACACTTTCACAAAGTGCCATAAGTTGAGGTTCAATTTACTGCTCCAGTTGAGTAGAGAGTGTAGCCGTCAAAGCTAGAATCAGTAGCACTCAGGTGAGAAGAACGGGAAGCAGATATAACCATTCCGCTGGCAGTGTCCTACGGGGACCAGCCTATAAGGCTGCCACGCCAGAATGTTTGCAACCACGGCAGAGCTAGGCAGGCACAATTGTGCAGCAATGCAAACTGGCCAAATTTCACGGGTGTACAAGAAACCACGAGGGATTTACATGGAACACTCGGAACAGACAGAGGCCTACCAGAAGCAAGATTCCGGAATTCTTCCTATGAAGCCTTGAAAGCAGTGAAACGCTCCTATGTTGCAATAACTCAGAACTTCATTCTGAGTGTTCCCGGCAGAGGTCATTCGGCTGAACCCAACAGTGGACTAATTAGAGCCAGATGTAGGCACTGCCATCCACAGTGCTGTATGGACAGTGGTGGCATGCCAAACAACTGAGCTCTAGTTCTCAGCACTTTCACAAAGTGCCGTAAATTGAGGTTCAACTTACTGCTCCCGTTGAGTAGAGTGTAGCCGTCAAAGCTGGAATCAGTAGCACTCAGGTGAGAAGAAAGGGAAGCAGATATATCCAGTCCGCTGGCAGTGTCCTACAGGGACGAGCCTATCTGGCTGCCATGCTTGAATATTTGCAACCGCGGCAGAGCTAGGCAGGCACAATTGTGCAGCAATGCAAACTGCAAAACCTGGTCAAATTTCACGGGTGTACAAGAAACCACGGGGGATTTACAAGGAGATGTTCACCCGGAATAGCTGGAGGCCTGCTGTCAGCAAGATTCGGGAATTCTTCCTGAGAAGCCTTGAAAGCAGTGAAACGCTCCTATGTTGCAATAACTCAGAACCTCATTCTGAGTGTTCCCGGCAGAGGTCATTCGGCTGGTCACAACCGTGGACTAATTAGAGCCAGATGTAGGCAGTGCCGTCCATAGTGCTGGACGCACAGTTGTGGCGTGCCAAACAACAGAGCTCTAGTTCTGAACACTTTCTCAAAATGCCGTAAGTTGAGGTTCAACTTACTGCTCCGGTTGAGTAGAGTGTAGCCGTCAAAGCTGGAAGCAGTAGCACTCAGGTGAGAAGAAAGGGAAGCAGATATATCCAGTCCGCTGGCAGTGTCCTACGGGGACCAGCCTATCTGGCTGCCATGTCAGAATGTTTGCATCCACGGCAGACCTAGGCAGGCACAATTGTGCAGCAATGCAAAGTGCAAAACCTGGCCAAATTTCACGGGTTTACAAGAAACCACGGGGGAGTTACATGGAGATGTTCACTCGGAACAGCCGGAGGCCTTCTGGCAGCAACATTACGGAATTCTTCCTAAGAAGCCTTGAAAGCAGTTAAACGCTCCTATGTTGCAATAACTCAGAACCTCATTCTGAGTGTTCCCGGCAGAGGTCATTCGGCAGAACATAACCGTGGACTAATTAGACCCAGATGTAGGCAGTGCCGTCCATAGTCCTGGAAGGACAGTGGTGGCGTGGAAAACAACTGAGCTCTAGTTCTCAACACTTTCACAAAGTGCCATAAGTTGAGGTTCAACTTACTGCTCTGGTTGAGTAGAGTGTAGCCGTCAAAGCTGGAATCTGTAGCACTCAGGTGAGAAGAAAGGGAAGCAAATATACCCAGTCCGCTGGCAGTATCCTAGGTGGACCAGCCTATCTGGCTGCCACGCCTGAATATTTGAAACCGCGTCAGAGCTAGGCAGGAACAAATGTGCAACAATGCAAACTGCATAACCTGGCCAAATTTGACGGGTGTACAAGAAACCACGGGGGATTTACAAGGAGATGTTCACCCGGAACAGCCAGAGGCCTGCCGGCAGCAACATTCCGGAATCCTTCCTAAGAAGCCTTGAAAGCAGTGAAAGGCTCCTATGTGGCAATAACTCAGAACCTCATTCTGAGTGTTCCCGGCAGAGGTCATTCGGCTGAAAACAACCGTGGACTAATTAGAGCCAGATGTAGGCAGTGCCGTCCATAGTGCTGGATGTACACTGGTGCCGTGCCAAACAACTGAGCTCTAGTTCTCAACACTTTCACAAAGTGCCATAAGTTGAGGTTCAACTTACTGCTCCGGTTGAGTAGAGTGTAGCTGTCAAAGCTGGCATCAGTAGCACTCAGGTGAGAATATCGGGAAGCAGATATAACCAGTCTGCTGGCAGTGTCCTACGGGTACCAGCCTACCTGGCTGCCACGCCTGAATGTTTGCAATCGAGGCAGAGCTTGGCAGGCGCAATTGTGCAGCAATGCAAACTGCATAACCTGGCCATATTTTACGGGTGTACAAGAAACCACGGCAGATTTACAAGGAGATGTTCACCCGGAACTGCCAGAGGCCTGCCGGCAGCAACATTCCGGAATCCTTCCTAAGAAGCCTTGAAAGCAGTGAAACGCTCCTATGTTGCAATATCTCAGAACCTCTTTCTGAGTGTTCCCGGCAGATATCATTGGGCTGAACACAACTGTGGACTAATTAGAGCCAGACGTAGGCAGTGCCTTCCATAGTGCTGGATGGACAGTGATGGCGTGCCAAACACCTGAGATCTAGTTCTCAACACTTTCACAAAGTGCCATGAGTTGAGGTTCAACTTACTGCTCCGGTTGAGTAGAGTGCAGCCGTCAAAGCTGGAATCAGTAGCACTCAGGTGAGAAGAATGGGAAGCACATATACTCAGTCCGCTGGCAGTGTCCTTCGGGGACCAGCCTATCTGGCTGCCACGCCTGAATGTTTGCAACCGTGGCAGGGGTAGGCAGGCGCAATTGTGTAGCAATGCAAACTGTATAACCTCCCCAAATTTCAAGGGTGTACAAGAAACCACGGGATATTTACAAGGACATGTTTATCCGGAACAGCCGGAGCCCTGCCGGCAGCAACATTCCGGTATCCTTCCGAAGAAGCCTTGAAAGCAGTGAAACTCTCTTATGTTGGAATAACTCAGAACCTCATTCTGAGTATTCCGGGCAGAGGTAATTCGGCTGAACACAACCGTGGACTAATTCGAGCCAGATGTAGGCAGTGCCGTCCATAGTGCTGGATGGACAGGGGTCGCATGCCCAATATCTGAGCTGTAGTTCTCAACACTTTGAGAAAATGCCCTAAGTTGAGCTTCATCTTACTGCTCCAGTTGAGTAGATTGTAGCCGTCAAAGCTGGAATCAGTAGCACTCAGGTGAAAAGAACGGGAAGTACATATATACAGTCCGCTGGCAGTGTCCTACTGGGACCAGCCTATCTGGCTGCCACGCCCGAATGTTTGCAACCGCGGCAGAGCTAGTCAGGCGCAATAGTGCAGCAATGCAAACTGCATAACCAGGCTAAATTCCACGGGTGTACTAGAAACCACGGATGATTTACAAGGAGATGTTCATCCGGAACACCGGAGGCCAGCCAGCAGCAAGATTGAGGAATTCTTCCTAAGAAGCCTTGAAAGCAGTGAAACGCTCCTATGTTGCAATAACTCAGCACCTCATTCTGAGTGTTCCCGGCAGAGGTCATTCGGCTGAACACAATCGTGGACTAATTAGAACCAGATGTAGGCAATGCCGTCCATAGTGCTGGATGGACAGTGGTGGCGTGCCAAACAACTGAGCTCTAGTTCTCAACACTTTCACAAAGTGCCATAAGTTGAGGTTCAACTTACTGCTCCTGTTTAGTAGAGTTTAGCCGTCAAAGCTGGAATCAGTAGCACTCAGGTGTGAAGAAAGGGAAGCAGATATATCCAGTCCGCTGGCAGTTTCCTACGGGGACCAGCCTATTTGGCTGCCACGCCTGAATGTTTGCAACCGAGGCAGAGCTAGGCAGGCGCAATTGAGCAGCAATGCAAACTGCATAACCTGGCCAAATTTCACGGGTGTACAAGAAACCACGGGGGATTTACAAGGAGATGTAAACGCAGAACACCCGAAGGCCTGCCGGAAGCAAGATTCCAGAATTCTTCCTAAGAAACCTTGAAAGTAGTGAAACGCTCCTATGTTGCAATAACTCAGAACCTCATTCTGAGTGTTCCTGGCAGAGGTCATTCGGCTGAACACAACCGTGGACTAATTAGAGCCAGATGTAGGCAGTGACGTCCACAGTGCTGGATGGAGAGTGGTGGCGTGCCAAACAACTGAGCTCTAGTTCTCAACACTTTCACAAAGTGCCATAAATTGAGGTTCTACTTACTGCGCCGGTTGAGTAGAGTTTAGCCGTCAAAGCTGAAATCAGTAGAACTCAGGTGAGAAGAACGGGAAGGAGATATACCCAGTCCGCTAGCAGTGTCCTACGGGGACCAGCCTACCTGGCTGCCACACCTGAATATTTGCAACCGCGGCAGAGCTAGTCAGGGGCAATTGTGCAGCAATGCAAACTGCATAACCTGGCCAAATTTCACGGGTGTACAAGAAACCACGGGGGATTTACAAGAAGGTGTTCACCCGGAATAGCCGGAGGCTTGCCGGCAGCAAGATTCCAGAATTCTTCCTAAGAAGCCTTGAAAGTAGTGAAATGCTCCTATGGTGCAATAAGTCAGAACCTCATTCTGAGTGTTCCCGGCAGAGGTCATTCGGCTAAACACAACCGTGGACTAATTAGAGCCAGATGTAGGCAGTGCCGTCCACAGTGCTGGATGGAGAGTGGTGGCGTGCCAAACAACTGAGCTCTAGTTCTCAACACTTTCACAAAGTGCCATAAGTTGAGGTTCTAATTACTACGCCGGTTGACTAGAGTGTAGCCGTCAAAGCTGAAATCAGTAGCACTCAGGTGAGAAGAACGGGAAGCAGATATACCCAGTCCGCTGGCAGTGTCCTACGGGGACCAGCCTACCTGGTTGCCACACCTGAATATTTGCAACCGCAGCAGAGCTAGCCAGGCGCAATTGTGCAGCAATGCAAACTGCATAACCTGGCCAAATTTCACGGGTGTACAAGAAACCACGGGGGATTTACGAGGAGGTTTTCACCCGGAATAGCCGGAGGCTTGCCGGCAGCAAGATTCCGGAAATTTTCCCTAAGAAGGCTTGACAGCAGTGAAACGCTCCTATGTTGCAATCACTCAGAATCTCATTCTGAGTGTTCCCGGCAGAGGTCATTCGGCTGAACACAACTGTGGACTAATTAGAGCCAGATGTAGGTAGTGCCGTCCATAATGCTGGATGGACTGTGGTGGCATGCAAAACAACTGAGCTCTAGTTTTCCACACTTTCACAAAGTACCATAAGTTGAGGTTAAACTTACTGCTCCGTTGAGTAGAGTGTATCCGTCAAAGCTGGAATCAGTAGCACTCAAGTGAGAAGAACAGGAAGCAGATACATCCAGTCCCCTGGCAGTGTCTTCCGTGGTCTAGCCTATCTGGCTGCCACGACTGAATGTTTGCAACCGCAGCAGAACTAGGCAGGCGCAATTGTGCAGCAATGCAAACTGCACAACCTGGCCAAATTTCACGGGTGTACAAGAAACCACGGGGGAATTAAAAGGAGATGTTCACCTGGAAGAGCCGGAGGCCTGCCGGTAGCAAGATAACGGAGTTCTTCCTAAGAAGCCTTGAAAGCAGTGAAACGCTCCTATGTTGCAATAACTGAGAACCTCATTCTGAGTGTTCCCGGCAGAGCTCATTCGGCTGAACACAACCGTGGACTAATTAGAGCCAGATGTAGGCAGTGCCGTCCATAGGGCTGGATGGACAGTGGTGGCGAGCCAAAAACTGAGCTCTAGTTCTCAACACGTTCACAAATTCCCATAAGGTGAGGTTAAACTTACTGCTCCGGTTGAGTAGAGTGTAGCCGTAAAAGCTGGAATCAGTAGCACTCAGGTGAGAAGAAAGGGAAGCAGATATACCCAGTCTGCTGGCAGTGTCCTTCAGTGTCCAGCCTATCTTTCTGCCACGCCTGAATGTTTGCAACAGCGGAAGAGCTAGGCAGGCGCATTTGTGCAGCAATGGAAACTGCTTAACCTGGCCAAATTTCACGGGTGTACAAGAAACTTCGGGGGATTTACAAGGAGATGTACACCCGCAATAGCCGGAGGCCTACTGGCAGTAAGATTCCGGAATTCTTCCTAAGAAGCCTTGAAAGCAGTCAAACGCACCTATGTTGCAACAACTGAGAACCTCATCCTGAGTGTTCCCGGCAGAGGTCATTCGGCTGAACACAACCGTGCACTAATTACAGCCAGATGCAGGCAGGGCCGTCCATAGTGCTGGATGGACAATGGTGGCGAGCCAAACAACTGAGCTCTAGTTCTCAACACTTTCACAAAGCGCCATAAGCTGAGGTTCAACTTACTTCTGCGGTTGAGTAGAGTGTAGCCGTCAAAGCTGGAATCAGTAGCACTCAGGTGAGAAGAACGGGAAGCAGATATACCCATTACCCTGGCAGTGTCCAACGGGGTCCAGCCTATCTGGCTGCGACGACTGAATGTTTGCAACTTCGGCAGAGCTAGGCAGGCACAATTGTGCAGCAATGCAAACTGCATAACCTGGCCAAAATTCACGGGTGTACAAGAAACCACGGGGGATTTACAAGGAGATGTTCACCCGGAACAGCCGGAGGCCTGCCGGCAGCAAGATTCCGCAACTCATCCTAAGAAGCCGTGAAAGCAGTGAAACGCTCCTATGTTGCAATAACTCAGAACCTCTTTCTGAGTGTTCCCGGCAGTGGTCATTCGGTGAACACAACCGTGGACTAATTAGAGCCAGATGTAGACAGTGCCGTCCATAATGCTGGATGGACAGTGGTCGCATGCCCAACATCTGAGCTCTAGTTCTCAACAGTTTCAGAAAGTGCCCTAAGTTGAGGTTCAACTTACTTGTGCGGATGAGTAGAGTGTAGCTGTCAATGCTGGAATCAGTAGCACACAGGTGAGAAGAACGGGAAGCAGATACATCCAGTCCGCTGGCAGTTTCCTATGGGGAGCAGCCTATATGGCTGGAATGCCTGAATCTTTGCCACCGCGGCAGAGCTAGGCAGGCGCAATTGTGCAGCAAAGCAAACTGCATACCCTGCCCAAATTTCACGGGTGTACAAGAAACAACAGCGGATTTACAAGGAGATGTTCACCCAGAACAGCCGGAGGCCTACCGACAGCAAGATTCCAGAATCCTTCCTGAAAAGCCTTGAAAGCAGTGAAACGCTCCTATGTTACAATAACTGAGAACCTCATTCTGAGTGTTCCCAGTAGAGGTCATTCGGCTGAACTCATCCGTGGAATAATTAGAGCCAGATGTAGGCAGTGGACTAATTAGAGCCAGATGTAGGCAATGGACTAATAAGAGCCAGATATAGGCAGTGTTTTCGATTGGAAAACTACTGAGCTTTAGTTCTCCAAACTTTCACAAAGTGCCATATGTTGAGGTTCAACTTACTGCTCCGGTTGAGTAGAGTGTAGCCGTCAAAGCTGGAATCAGTAGCACTCAGTGGAGAAGAACGGGAAGCAGATATACCCAGTCCGCTGGCAGTGTCCTACGGGGACCAGCCTATCTGGCTGCCACGCCTGAATGTTTGCAACGGTGGCAGAGCAAGGCAGTCAAAATTGTGCAGCAATGCAAACTGCATAACCTGGCCAAATTTCACGGGTGTACAAGATACCACGGGGGATTTACAAGGAGATGTTCACCCGGGACAGCCGGAGGCCTGCCGGCAGCAACATTCCGGAATTCTTCCTAAGAAGCCTTGAAAGCAGTGAAACGCTCCTATGTTGCAATAATTCAGAACTTCATTCTGAGTGTTCCCGGCAGAGGTCATTCGGCTGAACACAACCGTGGACTAATTAGAGCCAGATGTAGGCTCTGCTGTCCATAGTGCTGGATGCACTGTTGTGGCGTGCCAAACAACTGAGCTCTAGTTCTCAACACTTTCACAAAGTGACATAAGTTGAGGTTCAACTTACTGCTCCAGTTGAGTAGAGTGTAGCCGTCAAAGCTGGAATCAGTAGCACTCAGGGGAGAAGAACGGGAAGCAGATATACCCAGTCCGCTGGCAGTGTCCTACAGGAACCAGCCTATCTGGCTGCCACGCCTGAATGTTTGCAACCGTGGCAGAGCTAGGCAGGCGCAATTGTGCAGCCATGCATACTGCATAACCTGGCCAAATTTCACGGGTGTACAAGAAACCACGGGGGATTTACAAGGAGATGTTCACCCGGAACAGCCGGAGGCCTGCCAGCAGCAAGATTCCGGAATTCTTCCTGAGAAGCCTTGAAAGCAGTGAAACGCTCCTATGTTGCAATAACTGAGAACATCATTCTGAGTGTTGCCGACAGAGGTCATTCGGCTAAACACAACCATGGGCTACTTAGAGCCAGATGTAGGCAGTGCCGTCCATAATGCTGGATGGACAGTGGTGGCATGCCAAATAACTGAGCTCTAGTTCTCAACACTTTCACAAAGTGCCATAAGTTGTGGTTCAACTTATTGCTCCGGTTGAGTAGAGTGTAGGCAACAAACCTGGAATCAGTAGCACTCAGGTGAGAAGAACGGGAAGCAGATAGACATAGCCCGCTGGCAGTGTTCTACGGGGACCAGCCTATCTAGCTGCCACGCCTGAATGTTTGCAACCGCGGCAGAGCTAGGCAGGCGCAATTGTGCAGCAATGCAAACTGCATAACCTGGCCAAATTTCACGGGTGTACAAGAAACCACGGGGGATTTCCAAGTATCTGTTCACCAGGAACAGCCGGAGGCCTGCCGGCAGCAACATTCCGGAATCCTTCCTGAGAAGCCTTAAAAGCAGTGAAAAGCTCCTATGTTGCGATAACTCAGAACCTCATTCTGAGTGTTCCCGGTAGAGGTCATTCGGCTGAACATAAACATGGAAAAATTAGAGCCAGATGTATGTATTGCCGTCCATAGTGGTCGCATGGTAAACAACTGAGCTCTAGTTCTCCAAACGTTCCGAAAGTGCCATTTGTTGAGGTTTAACTTACTGCTATGGTTGAGTAGAGTGTAGCCGTCCAAGCTGAAATCAGTAGCACTCAGGTGAGAAGAACGGGAAGCAGATATACCCAGTCTGCTGGCAGTTTCCTACGGGGAAAAGCCTATCTGGCTGATACGCCTCAATGTTCGTAACCGGGACAGAGCTAGACAGTCGCAATTATGCAGCAATGCAAACTGCATAAGCTAGCTAAATTTCACGGGTGTACAAGAAACCAGGAGGAAATACAAGGACATGTTCATCCGGAAGAGCCGGAGGCCTGCCGGCAACAAGATTCCGGAATTCTTCCTAAGAAGCCTTGAACACAGTGAAACACTCCTATGTTGCAATAACTCAGCACCTCATTCGGAGTGTTCCCGGCAGAGGTCATTGGCTGAACATAACCGTGGACTAATTAGATCCAGATGTAGGCAATGCTGTCCATAGTGCTGGATGGACAGTGGTCGCATGCCAAACAACTGAGCTCTAGTTCTCCAAACTTTAACAGAGTGCCATAATTAGAGGTTCAACTTACTGCTTCGGTTGAGTATAGTGTAGCCGTCAAAGCGGGAATCAGAAGCACTCAGGTGAGAAGAATGGAAAGGAGATATACCCAGTCCGCTGGCCCTGGCCTACGGGGACCATCCTATCTGGTTGCCACGCCTGAATGTTTGCAACCACGTTATAGCTAGGCAGGCGCAATTATGCAGCAATACAAACTGCATAATCTAGCCAAATTTCACGGGTGTACAAGAAACCACGGGGGATTTAGAAGGAGATGTTCACTCGGAACAACCGGAGGCCTGCCGGCAGCAAGATTCTAGAATTCTTCCTAAGAAGCCTTGAAAGCAGTGAAGAACTCCTATGTTGCAATAACTCAGAACCTCATTGTGAGTGTTCCCGGCAGAGCTCATTCGGCTGAACACAACCGTGGACTAACTATAGCCAGATGCATGCAGTGCCGTCCATAGTGCTGGCTGGACAGTGGTGGTGTGCCAAACAAGTGAGCTCTAGTTCTCAACACTTTCACAAAGTGCCATAAGTTGAGGATCAACTTACTGCTCTGGTTGACTAGAGTGTAGCCGTCAAAGCTGGAATCAGTAGCACTGAGTTGAGAAGATCGGAATGCAGATATACCCAGTCCGCTGGCAGTGTCCTTCGGGGACCAGTCTACCTGGCTACCAGACCTGAATGTTTTCAACCGCGGCAGAGCTAGGCAGGCGCAATTGTGCGGTACTGCAAACTGCATAACCTGGCCAAATTTCACGGGTGTACAAGAAACCACTGGGGATTTACAAGGAGATGTTCACCCGGAACAGCGGGAGGCCTGCCGGTAGCAAGGTTCCGGAATTCTTAATAAGAAGCCTTGAAAGCAGTGAAACGCTCCTATGTTGCAATAACTCAGAACCCCATTCTGAGTGTTCCCGGCAGAGGTTATCGGGTGAACACAACCGTGGACTAACTAGAGCCAGATGTAGGCAGTGCCGTCCACAGTGCTGGATTTACAGTGGTGGCGTGCTAAACAACTGAGCTCTAGTTCTCAACACTTTCACAAAGTGCCATAAGTTGAGGTTCAACTTACTGCTCCGGTTGAGTAGAGTGTAGTCGTCAAAGCTGGAATCAGTAGCACTCTGGTTAGAACAACGGGAAGCAGATATACCCAGTCTGCTGGCAGTGTCCTACCGGGACCAGCCTATCTGGCTGCCAAGCCTGAATGTTTGCATCCGCGGCAGAGCTAGGCAGGCACAATTGTGCATCAATGCAAACTGCATAACCTGGCCAAATTTCACGGGTGTACAAGAAACCACCGGGGATTTACAAAGAGATATTCACCCGGAACAGACGGAGGCCTCCCGGCAGCAAGATTCCAGAATCCTTCCTAAGAAGCTTCGATAGCAGTGAAAGGCTCCTATGTTGCAATAACTCAGAACCTCATTCTGTGTTTTCCCCGCAGAGGTCATTCGGCTGAACTCAACCGTGGATTAATAGAGCAAGAGGAAGGCAGTGGCGTCCATGGTGCTGGATGGACAGTGGTAGCGTGCCAAACAACTGAGCTCTAGTTCTCAACACTTTCACAAAGTGCCATAAGTTGAGTCTCAACATACTGCGCCGATTTAGTAGAGTGTAGCCATCAAAGCTGGAATCAGTAGCACTCAGGTTAGAAGAATGGGAATCAGATATACCCAGTCCGCTGACAGTGTCCTACGGGACCAGCCTATCTGGCTGCCAAGCCTGAATGTTTGCAACTGCGGCAGAGCTAGGCAGGCGCCATTTTGCAGCAATGCAAACTGCATAACCTGGGCAAATTTCACGGGTGTACAAGAAACCACGGGGGATTTACAAGGAGATGTTCACCCGGAACAGCCGGAGGCTTGCCACCAGTAAGATTCCGGAATTCTTCCTGTGAAGCCTTGATAACAGTGAAACGCTCCTATGTGGCAATAAATCAGAAACTGATTGTGAGTGTTCCCGGCAGAGGTCATTCGGCTGAACACAACCGTGCACTAATTAGAGCCAGATGTAGGCAGTGCCGTACATAGTGCTGGATGGACACTGTCGGTTTAGTAGAGTGTAGCCATCAAAGCTGGAATCAGTAGCACTGAGGTTAGAAGAACGGGAAGCTGATATATGCAATCTGCTGGCAGAATCCTACGGGGACACGCCTATGCCTGTCACGCCTGAATGTTTGCCACTGCGGCAGAGCTAGGCAGGCGCAATTGTGCAGCAATGGAAACTGCATTATCTGGCCAAATTTCACGGGTGTACAAGAAAACAGGGGGGATTTACAAGGAGATGTTCACCCGGAACAGCCGGAGGCCTGCTGGCAGCAAGATTCCGGAATCCTTCCTAAGAAGCCTTGAAAGCAATGAAATGCTCCTATGTTGCCATAACTCAGAACCTCATTCTGAGTGTTCCCGGCAGAGGTCATTCGGCTGAACACAACCGTGAACTAATTACAGCCAGATGTATGCAGCGCCGTCCATAGTGCTGGATGTACAGTGGTGGCGTGCCAAACAACTGAGCTCTAGTTCTCAACATTTTCACAAAGTGCCATAAGTTGAGGTTCAACTTACTGCTCCGGTTGAGTAGAGTGTAGTCGTCAAAGGTGGAATCAGTAGCACTCAGGTGAGAAGAACGGGAAACTGATAGACCCAGTCTGCAGGCAGTGTCCTACGGGAACCAGCCTATCTAGCTGCCACGCGTGAATATTTGCAACCGCGGCAGAGCTAGACAGGCACAATTGTTCAGCAATGCAAACTGCATAACCGGGCTAAATTTCACGGGTGTAAAAGAAACCACGGGGGATTTACAAGGAGATGTTCACCCGGAATAGCCGGGGCCTGCTGGCAGCAAGATTCCGGAATTCTTCCTAAGAAGCCTTGAAAGCAGTGAAACTCTGCTATGTTGCAATAACTCAGAACCTCATTCTGAGTGTTCCTGGAAGAGGTCATTCGGTTGAACACAACCGTGGACTAATTAGAGCCAGATGTATGCAGTGCCGTCCATAGTGCTGGATGGACAGTGGTGGCGTGTCAAACAACTGAGCTCTTGTTCTCAACACTTTCACACAGTGCCATAAGTTCAGGTTCAACTTACTGCTCCGGTTTAGTAGAGTGTAGCCGTCAAAGCTGGAATCAGTACCACTCAGGTGAGAAGAACGGGAAGCAGATAGACCCAGTCCGCTGGCAGTGTCCTATGGGGACCAACCTATCCAGCTGCCATGCCTGAATGTTTGCAACTGCGGCAGAACAAGGCTGGAGCAATTGTGCAGCCATGCAAACTGCATAACCTGGCCAAATTTCACGGGTGTACAAGAAAACACGGGGCATTTACGAGGACATGATCACCCGGAACAGCCGGAGGCCTGCCGGCAGCAATATTCCGTAATCCTTCCTAAGAAGCCTTGAAAGCAGTGAAATGCTCCTATGTTGCAATAACTCAGAACCCCATTCTGAGTGTTCCCGGCAGAGGTCATTCGGCTGAACACAACCATGAACTTATTAGAGCCAGATGTAGGCAGTGCCGTCCAAACTGCTGGATGGACTGTGGTCGCGTGCCAAACAACTGAGCTCTAGATCTCAACACTTTCACAAAGTGCCATAAGTTGAGGTTCAAATTACTGCTCCGGTTGAGTAGAGTGTAGCCGTCAAACCTGCAATCACTAGCACTCAGGTGAGAAGAACGGGAAGCAGATATACTCAGTCCGCTGGCAGTGTCCTATGGGGACCAGCCTATCTGGCTGCCACGCCTGAATGTTTGCCACCACGGCTGAGCTAGGCAGGCGCAATTGTGCAACAGTGCAAACTGCATAACCTGGCCAAATTTCACGGCTGTACAAGAAACCATGGGTGATTTACAAGGAGATGTTCAGTCGGAACTGCCGGAGGCCTGCCGGGAGCAACATTCAGGAATCCTTCCTGAGAAGCCTTGAAAGCAGTGAAAGTCTCCTATGTTGCAATAAGTCAGAACCTCATTCTGAGTGTTCCCGGCAGAGGTCATTCGGCTGATCCCAACCGAGGACTAATTATAGCCACATGTAGGCAGTGCCGTACATAGTGCTGGATGGACACTGCCGGTTTAGTAGACTCTAGCCATCAAAGCTGGAATCAGTTGTACTCAGGTGAGAAAACGGCAAGGAGATATACCCAGTCCGCTGACAGTGTCCTACGGGGACCAGACTATCTGGCTGCCACGCCTGAATGTTTGCAACCGTCCCAGAGCTAGGCAGGCGAATTTGTGCAGCAATGCAAACTGCATAACCTCGCCAAATTTCACGGGTGTACAAGAAACCACGGGGGATTTACAAGATGTTCACCCGGAATAGCCGGAGGCCTGCCAGCAGCAAGTTTCGGGAATCCTTCCTAAGAAGCCTTGAGAGCAGTGAAACGCTCCTATGTAGCAATAATTCAGACCTTCATTCTGAGTGTTCCCAGAAGAGGTCATTCGGCTGAACACAACCATGGACTAATTAGAGCCAGATATAGGCAGTGCCGTCCATAGTGCTGGATGGACAGTGGTGGCGTTCCAAACAACTGAGCTCTAGTTCGCAACACTTTCACAAAGTGCCATAAGTTGAGGTTCAACTTACTGCTCCGGTTTAGTAGAGTGTAGCCGTCAAAGGTGGAATTAGTAGCACTCAGGTGAGAAGAACTGGAAGCAGATGGACCCAAACCTCTGGCAGTGTCCTAAGGGGATCAGCATATCTGGCTGCAATGCCTTAATGTTTGCAACCCCGGTACAGCTGGGCAGGCACAATTGTGCAGCAATGCAAATTGCATAACTAGGCAAATTTCACGGGTGTACAAGAAACCAAGGGGGATTTACAAGGAGATGTTCACCCGGAACAGCCGAAGACCTGCCGGCAGCAAGATTCCGGAATCCTTCCTAAGAAGGTTTGAAAGCAGTACAACGCTCCTATGTTGCAATAACTCAGAACCTCATTCTGAGTGTTCCGGGCAGAGGTCATTCGGCTGAACTCAACCGTGGATTAATAGAGCCAGATGAAGGCAGTGACGTCCATGGTGCTGGATGGACAGTGGTAGTGTGCCAAACAACTGAGCTCTAGTTCTCAACACTTTCACAAAGTGCCATAAGTTGAGGTTCAACTTACTGCTCCGGTTGAGTAGAGTATAGCCGACAAATCTGGAATCAGTAGCACTCAGGTTAGAAGAATGGGAATCAGATATACCCAGTCCGCTGACAGTGTCCTACGGGACCCGCCTATCTGGCTGCCACGCCTGAATGTTTGCAACCGCGGCAGAGCTAGGCAGGCGCCATTTTGCAGCAATGCAAACTGCATAACCTGGCCAAATTTCAAGGGTGTACAAGAAACCACGGGGGATTTACAAGGAGATGTTCACCCGGAACAGCCGGAGGCTTGCCACCAGTAAGATTCCGGAATTCTTCCTGTGAAGCCTTGATAACAGTGAAACGCTCCTATGTGGCAATAAATCAGAAGGTCATTCTGAGTGTTCCCGGCTCAGGTCATTCGGCTGACGACAACCATGGACTAATTAGAGCCAGATGTCAGCAGTGCCGTACATAGTGCTGAATGGACACAGCCTGTTTAGTACAGTGTAGGCGTTAAAGCTGGAATCAGTAGCACTCAGGTGAGAAGAACGGGAAGCAGATAGACCCAGTACGCTGACAGTGTCCTACGGGGACCAGCTTATCTGGCTGCCACGCCTGAATGTTTGCAACCCCGGGAGAGCTAGTCTGGCGCAATTTTGCAGCAATGCAAACTGCATAACCTGGCCAAATTTCACGTTTGTGCAAGAAAGCACCTGGGATTTACAAGGAGATGTTCACCCGGAACAGCCGGAAGTCTGTCGGCAACAAGTTTCTGGAATTCTTCCTAAGAAGCCTTGAAAGCAGTGAAATACTCCTATGTTGAAATAACTGAGAACCTCATTCTGAGTGTTCCCGGCAGAGGTCATTCGGCTGCACACAACCGTGGACTAATTAGAGCCAGATGTAGGCAGTTCCTCCATAGTGCTGGATGGAAAGTGGTCGCGTGCCAAACAACTGAGCTCTAGTTCTCAACACTTTCACAAAGTGCCATTATTTGAGGTTCAACTTACTGCTGCAGTTGAGTAGAGTGTAGCCGTCAAAGCTAAAATCAGTAGCACTCAGGTGAGAACGGGAAGCAGATATACCCAGTCTGCTCGCAGTGTCCTACGGGGTCCAGCCTATCTGGCTGCCACGCCTGAATGTTTGCAACCGCGGCAGAACTAGGCAGGCGCAATTGTGCAGCAATGCAAACTGCATACGCTGGCCAAATTTCATGGGTGTACAAGAAACCACGGGGGATTTACAAGGAGATGTTCACCCGGGACATCCGGAGGCCTGCCAGCAGCAACATTCCGGAATCCTTGGTAAGAAGCCTTGAAAGCAGTGAAATGCTCCTATGTCGCAATAACTCAGAAGCTCATTCTGAGTGTTCCCGGCAGAAGTCATTCGGCTGAACACAACCATGGACTAATTAGAGCCAGATGTAGGCATTATGGTCCATAGTCCTGGATGGACAGTGGTGGCGTGCCAAACAACTGAGCTCTAGTTTTCAACACTTTCACAAAGTGCCATAAGTTGAGGTTCCACTTACTGCTCCGGTTGAGTACAGGGTAGAGGTCAAAGCTAGAATCAGTAGCACTCAGGTGAGAAGAACGGGAAGCACATAGACCCAGTCCTCTGGCAGTGTTCTACGGGGTCCAGCCTATCTGGCTGCCACGCCTGAATGTTTGCAACCGCGGCAGAGCTAGGCAGGGACCATTGTGCAACAATGGAAACTGCATAACCTGGCCAAATTTCACGGGTTTACAAGAAACCTCGGGGGATTTACAAGGAGATGTTCCCCCGGAACAGCCGGAGGCCTGCCGGCAGGAAGATTCCGGAATCTTTCCTGAAAAGCCTTGAAAGCAGTGAAAGGCTTCTATGTTGCAATAAATCAGAACCTCATTCTGAGTGTTCCCGGCAGAGGTCATTCGGCTGAACAAAACCGTGGACAAACTAGAGCCAGATGTATGCATTGCCGTCCATAGTGGGGGATGGACACTGCCGGATGAGTAGTGTATAGCCGTCAAAGCTGGAATCAGTAGCACTTTGGTGGGAAGAACGGGAAGCAGATATATGCAGTCCGCTGGCAGTGTCCTACAGGGACCAGCCTATCTGGCTGCCACGACTGAATGTTTACAACCGCGGCAGAGCTACGAGGGCGCAATTGTGCAGCAATGCAAACTGCATAACCTGGCCAAATTTCACGGGTGTACAAGAAACCACGGGGGATTAACAAGGAGATGTTCATCCGGAACAGCCGGAGACCTGCCGGCAGCAAGATTCCGGAATTCTTCCTGTGAAGCCTTGAAAGCAGTGAAACGCTCCTATGTTGCAATAACTCAGAACCTCATTCTAAGTGTCCCGGCAGAGGTCATTCGGCTGAACACAACCATGGACTAATTAGAGCCAGATGTTGGCAGTGCCGTCCATAGTGCTGGAGGGACAGTGGTGGCGTGCCAAACAACTGAGCTCTCGTTCTCAACACTTTCACAAAGTGCCATAAGTTGAGGTTCAACTTACTGCTCCGGTTGAGTAGAGTGTAGCCGTCAAAGCTGGAATCAGTAGCACTCAGGTGAGAAGAACCGGAAGCAGTTATACCCAGTATGCTGGCAGTGTCCTACAGGGACCAACCTATCTGGCTGCCACGCCTGAATGTTTGCAACTGTGGCAGAGCTAGCCAGGCACAATTGTGCAGCAATGCAAACTGCATAACCTGGCCAAATTTCACGGGTGTACAAGAAACCACGGGGGATTTACAAGGAGATGTTCACCCGGAATAGTCAGAGGCCTGCCGGCAGCAACATTCCGGAATTCTTTCTAAGAAGCCTTGAAAGCAGTGAAATACTCCTATGTTGCAATAACTCAGAACCTCATTCTGAGTGTTCCCCGCAGAGGTCATTCTGCTGAACACAACCGTGGACTAATTAGAGCCAGATGTAGGCAGTGCCGTCCATAGTGCTGGATGGACTGTGGTGGAACGCCAAACAACTTAGCTCTAGTTCTCAACACTTTCACAAAGTGCCATAAGTTGAGGTTGAACTTACTGCTCCGGTTGAGTAGAGTGTAGCCGTCAAAGCTGGAATCAGTAGCACTCAGTTGAAAAGAAGAGGAAGCAGATATAAACAGTCCGCTGGCAGTGTCCTACGGGGACCAGCCTATCTGGCTGCCACCCCTCAATGTTTGCAACGGCGGCAAACTAGGCAGGCGCAATTGTGCAGCAATGCACACTGCATATCATGGCCAAATTTCATGGGTGTACAAGAAACCACTGGGGATTTACAAGGAGATGGTCACCCGGAAGAGTCAGAGGCCTGCCGGCAAAAACATTCGGGAATTCTTCCTAAGAAGCTTTGAAAGCAGAGAAATGCTCCTAAGTTGCAACAATCAGAACCTCATTCTGAGTGTTCTTGGCAGAGGGCATTCGGCTGAAGACAACCGTGGACTAATTAGAGCCAGATGTACACAGTGTCGTCCATATTGATGGAAGGACCGTGGTGGCATGCCAAACAACGGAGCTCTAGGTCTCAACACTTTCATAAAGTGCCATAAGTTGAGGTTCAACTTACTGCTACTGTTGAGTAGAGTGTAGCCGTCAAAGCTGGAATCAGTAGCACTCAGGTGAGAAGAACGGGAAGCACATATACCCAGTCCGATGGTAGTGTACTACGAGGTCCAGCCTCTCTGGCTACCACGTCCGAATGTTTACAACCACGGCAGAGTTAGGCAGGCGCAATTGTGCAGCAATGCAATCTGCATAACCTGGACAAATTTCACGGTTGTACAAGAAACCACCGGGGATTTACAAGGAGATGTTCCCCCGGAACTGCCGGAGGCCTGCCGGCAGCAACATTCCGGAATTCTTCCTAAGAAGCCTTGAAAGCAGTGAAACGCTCCTATGTGGCAATAACTCAGAACCTCATTCTGAGTGTTCTCGGCAGAGGTCATTCGGCTGAACACAACCGTGGACTAATTAGAGCCTGATGTATGCAGTGCCGTCCATAGTGCAGGATGGACAGTGCTGGCGTGCCAAACAACTGAGCTCTAGTTCTCAACACTTTCACAAAGTGCCATAAGTTGAGGTTCAACTTACTGCTCCGGTTGACTAGAGTGTAACCGTCAACGCTGGAATCAGTAGCACTCAGTTGAGAAGAATGGAATGCAGATATACCCAGTCCGCTGGCAGTGCCCTACGGGGACCAGTCTATCTGGCTGCCAGACCTGAATGTTTGCAACCGCGGCAGAGCTACGCAGGCGCAATTGTGCGGTAATGCAAACTGCATAACCTGGCCCAATTACACGGGTGTACAAGAAACCACTGGGGATTTACAAGGAGATGTTCACCCGGAACAGCCGGAGGCCTGCCGGTAGCAAGGTTCCGGAATTCTTCATAAGAAGCCTTAAAAGCAGTGAAACCCTCCTATGTTGCAATAACTCAGAACCCCATTCTGAGTGTTCCCGGCAGAGGTTATTCGGCTGAACACAACCATGGACTAACTAGAGCCAGATGTAGGCAGTGCCGTCCATAGTGCAGGATGGACAGTGCTGGCGTGCCAAACAACTGAGCTCTAGTTCTCAACACTTTCACAAAGTGCCATAAGTTGAGGTTCAACTTACTGCTCCGGTTGAGTAGAGTATAGCCGACAAATCTGGAATCAGTAGCACTCAGGTTAGAAGAATGGGAATCAGATATACCCAGTCCGCTGACAGTGTCCTACGGGACCCGCCTATCTGGCTGCCACGCCTGAATGTTTGCAACCGCGGCAGAGCTAGGCAGGCGCCATTTTGCAGCAATGCAAACTGCATAACCTGGCCAAATTTCAAGGGTGTACAAGAAACCACGGGGGATTTACAAGGAGATGTTCACCCGGAACAGCCGGAGGCTTGCCACCAGTAAGATTCCGGAATTCTTCCTGTGAAGCCTTGATAACAGTGAAACGCTCCTATGTGGCAATAAATCAGAAGGTCATTCTGAGTGTTCCCGGCTCAGGTCATTCGGCTGACGACAACCATGGACTAATTAGAGCCAGATGTCGGCAGTGCCGTACATAGTGCTGAATGGACACAGCCTGTTTAGTAGAGTGTAGGCGTTAAAGCTGGAATCAGTAGCACTCAGTTGAGAACAACGGGAAGAACATAGACCCAGTCCGCTGGCAGTGTCCTACAGGAACCAGCCTATCTGGCACCCACGCCTGAATGTTTGCAACCGCGGCAGAGCAAGGCAGTCACAATTGTGCAGCAATGCAAACTGCATAACCTGGCCAAATTTCACGGGTGTACAAGAAACCACGGGGGATTTACAAGGAGATGTTCACCGGGAACAGCCGGAGGCCTGCCGGCCGCAACATTCCGGAATCCTTCCTGAGAAGCCTTGAAAGCAGTGAAACGCTCCTATGTTGCGATAACTCAGAACCTCATTCTGAGTGTTCCCGGAAGAGGTCATTCGGCTGAACATAAACGTGGAAAAATTAGAGCCAGATGTAGGCAGTGCCGTCCATAGTGCTGGGCGGAGAGTGGTCGCATGCTAAACAACTGAGCTCTAGTTCTCCAAACATTCCGAAAGTGCCATAAGTTGAGGTTCAACTTACTGCTATGGTTGAGTAGAGTGTAGCCGTCCAAGCTGGAATCAGTAGCACTCAGGTGAGAAGAACGGGAAGCAGATATACCCAGTCCGCTGGCAGTGTCCTACGGGCACCAGCATATCTGGCTGCCACGCCTGAATGTTTGCAACCGCGGCAGAGCTAGGCAGGCGCAATTGTGCAGCAATGCAAACTGCATAACCTGGCCAAATTTCACGGGTGTCCAAGAAACCACGGGGGATTCACAAGGAGATCTTCATCCGGAAGAGCCGGAGGCCTGGTGGCCGCAAAATTCCGGAATTCTTCCTGTGAAGCCTTGAAAGCAGTGAAACGCTCTTATGTTGCAATAATTGAGAACTTCATTCTGAGTGCTCCCGGCAGAGGTCATTCGGCTGAACACAACCGTGGACTAATTAGAGCCAGATGTAGGCTCTGCTGTCCATATTGCTGGATGGACAGTGGTGGCGTGCCAAACAACTGAGCTCTAGTTCTCCACACTTTCACAAAGTGCCATAAGTTGAGATTCAACTTAGTGCTCCGGTTGGGTAGAGTGTAGCCGTCAAAACTGGAATCAGTAGCACTCAGGTGAGAAGAATGGGAAACAGATATATCCAGTTCGCTGTCAATGTCTTACGGGGACCAGCCTATCTGGCTGCCACGCCTGAATGTATGCCACCGCCGCAGAGCTAGGCATTCGCAATTGTGCAGTAATGCAACCTGCATAATCTGGCCCAATTTCACGGGTGTACAAGAAACCACGGGGAATTTACAAGGAGATGTTCCCCCGGAACAGCCGGAGCCCTGCCGGCAGCAACATTCCGGTATCCTTCCGAAGAAGATTTGAAAGCAGTGAATCGCTCCTATGTTGCAATAACTAAGAACCTCATTCTGAGTGTTCCCGGCTGTGGTCATTCGGCTGAGCACAACCGTGGACTAATTAGAGCCAGATGTAGACAGTGCCGTCCATAGTGCTGGATGGACAGTGGTGGCGTGCCAAAAAGCTGAGCTCTAGTTCTCAACACTTTCACAAAAGGCCATAAGTTGAGGTTCAAATTACTGCTCCGGTTGAGTAGAGTGTAGCCGTCAAAGCTGGAATCAGTAGCACTCAGGTGAGAAGAACGGGAAACAGATAACCCAGTTCGATGCCAGTGTCCTACAGGGACCAGCCTATTTGGCTGCCACGCCTGAATGTTTGCAACCGCGGCAGAGCTAGGCAGGCACAATTGGGCAGCAATGCAAACTGCATAAGCTGGCCAAATTTCACGGGTGTACACGAAACCACGGGGGATTTTGAAGGAGATGTTCACCCGGAACAGCCGGAGGTCTGCCGGCAGCAAGATTCCGGAATTATTCCTGTAAAGCCTTGAAAGCAGTGAAACGCTCCTATGTGGCAATAATTCAGAAGCTCATTCTGAGTGTTCCCGGCACAGGTCATTCGGCTGAACACAACCGTGGACTAACTAGAGCCAGATGTAGGCAGTACCGTCCATAGTGCTGGATTTACAGTGGTGGCTTGCCAAACCACTGAGCTCTAGTTCTCAACTCTTTCACAAAGTGCCATAAGTTGAGGTTCAACTTACTGCTCCGGTTGAGTAGAGTGTAGTCGTCAAAGCTGGAATCAGTAGCACTCTGGTGACAAGAACGGGAAGCAGATAGACCCTGTCCGCTGGCAGTGTCCTATGGGGACCAGCCTATCTGGCTGCCAGGCCTGAATGTTTGCATCCGTGGCAGAGCTAGGCAGGTGCAATTGTACAGCAATGCAAATTGCATAACCTGGCCAAATTTCACGAGTGTACAAGAAACCACCGGGGATTTACAAAGAGATGTTCACCCGGAACAGACGGAGGCCTCCCGGCAACAAGATTCCAGAATCCTTCCTAAGAAGGTTCCATAGCAGTGAAACGCTCCTATGTTGCAATAACTCAGAACCTCATTCTGTGTGTTCCCGGCAGAGGTCATTCGGCTGAACACAACCGTGGACTAATTAGAGCCAGATGAAGGCAGTGGCGTCCATGGTGCTGGATGGACAGTGGTAGCGTGCCAAACAACTGAGCTCTAGTTCTCAACACTTTCACAAAGTGCCATAAGTTGAGGTTCAACTTACTGCTCCGGTTTAGTAGAGTGTAGCCATCAAAGCTGGAATCAGTAGCACTCAGGTTAGAAGAACGGGAATCAGATATACCCAGTCCGCTGACAGTGTCCTACGGGACCAGCCTATCTGGCTGCCAAGCCTGAATGTTTGCAACCGCGGCAGAGCTAGGCAGTAGCAATTGTGCAGCAATGCAAACTGCATAACATGGCCAAAATTCACGGGTGTATAAGAAACCACGGGGGATTTACAAGGAGATGTTCACCCGGAACAGCCGGAGGCTTGCCACCAGTTAGATTCCGGAATTCTTCCTGTGAAGCCTTGAAAACAGTGAAACGCTCCTATGTGGCATTAAATCAGAACCTCATTCTGAGTGTTCCCGGCAGAGGTCATTCGGCTGACGACAACCGTGGACTATTTAGAGCCAGATGTAGGCAGTGCCGTACATAGTGCTGGAAGGACACTGCCGGTTTAGTAGAGTGTAGCCGTCAAAGCTGGAATCAGTAGCACTCAGGTGAGAAGAATGGGAAGCAGATATAAACAGTTCGTTGGCAGTGTCCTACGGGGACCAGCCTTTCTGGCTGCCACGCCTGACTGTTTGCCAGGGCGGCAGAGCTAGGCAGGCGCAATTGCGTAGCAATGCAAACTGCATAACCTGGTGAAATTTCACGGTTGTACAAGAAACCACTGGGGATTTACAAGGATATGTTCAACGGGAACAGCCGGAGGCCTGCCGGAAGCAAGATTCCGGAATTCTTCCTAAGAAGCCTTGAAAGCAGTGAAACGCTCCTATGTTGCAATAACTCAGAACCTCATTCTGAGTGTTCCTGGCAGAGGTCATTCGGCTGAACACAACTGTGGACTAATTAGAGCCAGATGTAGGCAGTGCTGTCCATAGTGCTGCTTGGACAGTGGTGGCGTGACAAACAACTGAGCTCTAGTTCTCAACACTTTCACAAAGTGTCATAAGTTGAGGTGCACCTTACTGCTCCGGTTGAGTAGATTGTAGCCGTCAAAGCTGGAATAACTAGCAGTCAGGTGAGAATAACGGGAAGCAGATATACACAGTCCGCTGGCAGTGTCCTACGGTGACTAGCCTTTCTGGGTGCCACGCCTGAATGTTTGCAACTGCGGCAGAGCTAGGCAGGTGCAATTGTACAGCAATGCAAACTGCATAACCTGGCCAAATTTCACGGGTGTAAAAGAAACCACGACGGATTTACAAGGAGATTTTCACCCGAACAGCCGGAGGCCTGCCGGAAGCAAGATTGAGGAATTCTTCCTAAGAAGGCTTGAAAGCAGTGAAACGCTCCTATGTTGCAATAACTCAGAACCTCATTCTGAGTGTTCCCGGCAGAGGTCATTTGGCTGAACACAACCGTGGAGTAATTAGAGCCAGATGTAAGAAGGGGCGTCCATAGTCCTGGATGGACTGTGGTGGCGTGCCAAACAACTGAGCTCTAGTTCTTAACACTTTCACAAAGTACCCTAAGTTGAGGCTCAATTTACTGCTCCGGTTGAGTAGAGTGTGGCCGTCAAAGCTGGAATAACTAGCACTCAGGTGAGAAGAACGGGAAGCAGATATACAAAGTCCGCTGGCAGTGTCGTACGGGGACCAGCCTTTCTGGCTGCCATGCCTGAATGTTTGCAACCGCGGCAGAGCTAGGAAGGCGCAATTGTGCAGCAAAGCAAACTGCATAACCTGGCCAAATTTCACGAGTGTAAAAAAAACCACGGGGGATTTACAAGGAGATGTTCACCCCGAAGAGCTGGAGGCCTGCCGGCAGCAAGATTCCAGAATTCTTCCTAAGAAGCCGTGAAAGCAGTGAAATGCTCCTATGTTGCAATAACTCAGAACCTCATTCTGAGTGTTCTCGGCAGAGGTCATTCGGATGAACACAACAGTGGACTAATTAGATCCAGATGTACGCAGTGCCGTCCATCCTGCTGGATGGACTGTGGTGGCATGCCAAACAACTGAGCTCTAGTTCTCAACACTTTCACAAAGTGTCATAAGTTGAGGTTCAACTTACTCCTCCAGTTGAGTAGAGTGTAGCCTTCAAAGCTGGAATCAGTAGCACTCAGTTGAGAAGAACGGGAAGTAGATATACACAGTCCGCTTGCAGTGTCCTACGGGGACTAGACTTTCTGGCTGCCACGCCTGAATGTTTGCAACTGCGGTAGAGCTAGGCAGGAGCAATTGTGCAGCAATGCAAACTGCATAACCTGGCCAAATTTCACGGGTGTACAAGAAACCACAGGGGATTTACAAGGAGATTTTCACCCTGAACAGCCGGAGGCCTGTCGGCAGCAAGATTCTGGAGTTCTTCCTAAGAAGCCTTGAAAGCAGTGAAACGCACCTATGTTGAAATAATTTAGAACTTCATTCTGAGTGTTCCCAGCAGAGGTCATTCGGCTGAACACAACCGTGGACTAATTAGAGCCAGATGAAGGCAGTGGCGTCCATGGTGCTGGATGGACAGTGGTAGCGTGCCAAACAACTGAGCTCTAGTTCTCAACACTTTCACAAAGTGCCATAAGTTGAGGTTCAACTTACTGCTCCGGTTTAGTAGAGTGTAGCCATCAAAGCTGGAATCAGTAGCACTCAGGTTAGAAGAACGGGAATCAGATATACCCAGTCCGCTGACAGTGTCCTACGGGACCAGCCTATCTGGCTGCCAAGCCTGAATGTTTGCAACCGCGGCAGAGCTAGGCAGTAGCAATTGTGCAGCAATGCAAACTGCATAACATGGCCAAAATTCACGGGTGTATAAGAAACCACGGGGGATTTACAAGGAGATGTTCACCCGGAACAGCCGGAGGCTTGCCACCAGTTAGATTCCGGAATTCTTCCTGTGAAGCCTTGAAAACAGTGAAACGCTCCTATGTGGCATTAAATCAGAACCTCATTCTGAGTGTTCCCGGCAGAGGTCATTCAGCTGACGACAACCGTGGACTATTTAGAGCCAGATGTAGGCAGTGCCGTACATAGTGCTGGAAGGACACTGCCGGTTTAGTAGAGTGTAGCCGTCAAAGCTGGAATCAGTAGCACTCAGGTGAGAAGAATGGGAAGCAGATATAAACAGTTCGTTGGCAGTGTCCTACGGGGACCAGCCTTTCTGGCTGCCACGCCTGACTGTTTGCCAGGGCGGCAGAGCTAGGCAGGCGCAATTGCGTAGCAATGCAAACTGCATAACCTGGTGAAATTTCACGGTTGTACAAGAAACCACTGGGGATTTACAAGGATATGTTCAACGGGAACAGCCGGAGGCCTGCCGGAAGCAAGATTCCGGAATTCTTCCTAAGAAGCCTTGAAAGCAGTGAAACGCTCCTATGTTGCAATAACTCAGAACCTCATTCTGAGTGTTCCTGGCAGAGGTCATTCGGCTGAACACAACTGTGGACTAATTAGAGCCAGATGTAGGCAGTGCTGTCCATAGTGCTGCTTGGACAGTGGTGGCGTGACAAACAACTGAGCTCTAGTTCTCAACACTTTCACAAAGTGTCATAAGTTGAGGTGCACCTAACTGCTCCGGTTGAGTAGATTGTAGCCGTCAAAGCTGGAATAACTAGCAGTCAGGTGAGAATAACGGGAAGCAGATATACACAGTCCGCTGGCAGTGTCCTACGGTGACTAGCCTTTCTGGGTGCCACGCCTGAATGTTTGCAACTGCGGCAGAGCTAGGCAGGTGCAATTGTACAGCAATGCAAACTGCATAACCTGGCCAAATTTCACGGGTGTAAAAGAATCCACGACGGATTTACAAGGAGATTTTCACCCGAACAGCCGGAGGCCTGCCGGAAGCAAGATTGAGGAATTCTTCCTAAGAAGGCTTGAAAGCAGTGAAACGCTCCTATGTTGCAATAACTCAGAACCTCATTCTGAGTGTTCCCGGCAGAGGTCATTTGGCTGAACACAACCGTGGAGTAATTAGAGCCAGATGTAAGAAGGGGCGTCCATAGTCCTGGATGGACTGTGGTGGCGTGCCAAACAACTGAGCTCTAGTTCTTAACACTTTCACAAAGTACCCTAAGTTGAGGCTCAATTTACTGCTCCGGTTGAGTAGAGTGTGGCCGTCAAAGCTGGAATAACTAGCACTCAGGTGAGAAGAACGGGAAGCAGATATACAAAGTCCGCTGGCAGTGTCGTACGGGGACCAGCCTTTCTGGCTGCCATGCCTGAATGTTTGCAACCGCGGCAGAGCTAGGAAGGCGCAATTGTGCAGCAAAGCAAACTGCATAACCTGGCCAAATTTCACGAGTGTAAAAAAAACCACGGGGGATTTACAAGGAGATGTTCACCCCGAAGAGCTGGAGGCCTGCCGGCAGCAAGATTCCAGAATTCTTCCTAAGAAGCCGTGAAAGCAGTGAAATGCTCCTATGTTGCAATAACTCAGAACCTCATTCTGAGTGTTCTCGGCAGAGGTCATTCGGATGAACACAACAGTGGACTAATTAGATCCAGATGTACGCAGTGCCGTCCATCCTGCTGGATGGACTGTGGTGGCATGCCAAACAACTGAGCTCTAGTTCTCAACACGTTCACAAAGTGTCATAAGTTGAGGTTCAACTTACTCCTCCAGTTGAGTAGAGTGTAGCCTTCAAAGATGGAATCAGTAGCACTCAGTTGAGAAGAACGGGAAGTAGATATACACAGTCCGCTGGCAGTGTCCTACGGGGACTAGACTTTCTGGCTGCCACGCCTGAATGTTTGCAACTGCGGTAGAGCTAGGCAGGAGCAATTGTGCAGCAATGCAAACTGCATAACCTGGCCAAATTTCACGGGTGTACAAGAAACCACAGGGGATTTACAAGGAGATTTTCACCCTGAACAGCCGGAGGCCTGTCGGCAGCAAGATTCCGGAGTTCTTCCTAAGAAGCCTTGAAAGCAGTGAAACGCACCTATGTTGAAATAATTTAGAACTTCATTCTGAGTGTTCCCAGCAGAGGTCATTCCGCTGAACACAACCGTGGACTAATTAGAGCCAGATGTGTGCAGTGCCGTCCATAGTGCTGGATGGACAGTGGTGGCGTGCCAAACAACTGAGCTCTAGTTCTCAACACTTTCACATACTGCCCTACGTTGAGATTCAACTTGCTGCTCCGTTTGAGTAGAGTGTAGCCGTCAAAGCTGGCATCAGTAGCACTCAGGTGAGAAGAACGGGAAGCAGATATACCCAGTCCGCTGGCAGTGTCCTACGGGGACCAACGCCTGAATATTTGCCAGCGTGGCAGAGCTAGGCAGGCGCAATTGTGCAGCAATGCAAACTGCATAACCTGGCCAAATTTCACGGGTGTACAAGAAACCACGGGGGATTTACAAATAGATGTTCACCCGGAACAGTCGGAGGCCTGCCTGAAGCAAGATTGAGGAATTCTTCCTAAGAAGCCTTGAAAGTAGTGAAACGCCCTTAACGCAATAACTCAGAACCTCATTCTGAGTGTTCCCTGCAGAGGTCATTCGGCTGAACACAACCGTGGAATAATTAGAGTCAGATGTAGGCAGTGCTGTCCATAGTGCTGAATGGACTGTGGTGGCGTGCCAAACAACTGAGCTCTAGTTCTCAACACTTTCACAAAGTTCCATGAGTTGAGGTTCAACACACTGCTCCGATTGAGTAGAGTGTAGCGGTCAAACCTGGAATCAGTAGCACTCAGGTGAGAAGAACGGGAAGCAGATAGACCCAGTCCGCTGGCAGTGTCCTACCGGGACCAGCCTATCTGGCTGCCACGCCTGATTGTTTGCATCCGCGCCAGAGCTAGGCAGACGCAATTGTGCACCAATGCAAACTGCATAACCTCTCCAAATTTCACGGGTGTACAAGAAACCACGGGGGATTTTACAAATAGATGTTAACCCGGAACAGCCGGAAGCCAGCTGGCAGCAAGATCCCGAAATTCTAACAAATAAGCCTTGAAAGCAGTGAAATACTCCTATGTTGCAATAACTCAGAACCTTATACTGAAAGTTCCCAGCAGAGGTCATTTGGCTGAACACAACCATGGACTAATTAGAGGCAGATGTAGGAATTGCCGTCCATAGTGCTTGATGAACAGTGGTGGCGTGCCAAACAACTGAGCTCTAGTTCTCAACACTTTCACAAACTGCCATAATTTGAGGTTCAACTTACTGCTCCGTTTGAGTAGAGTGTAGCCGTCAAAGCTGGCATCAGTAGCACTCAAGTGAGAAGAACGGGAAGCAGATATACACAATCCGCTGGCAGTGTCCTACGGGGACCAGCCTATCTGGCTGCCACGCCTGAATATTTGCCAGCGAGGCAGAGCTAGGTAGGCGCAATTGTGCAGCAATTGAAACTGCACAAGCTGGCCAAATTTCACGGGTGTACAAGAAACCACGGGAGATTTTCAAATAGATCTTCACCCGGAACAGCCGGAGGCCTGCCGGAAGCAAGATTGAGGAATTCTTCCTAAGAAGCCTTGAAAGCATTGATACGCTCCTATGTTGCAATAACTCAGAACCTCATTCTGAGTGTTCCCGGCAGAGGTCATTTGGATGAACACAACCGTGGACTAACTAGAGCCAGATGTAGGCAGTGGCGTCCATAGTGCTGGATGGACTGTGGTGGCGTGCCAAACAACTGAGCTCTAGTTCTCAAAACTTTCACAAAGTGTCATAAGTTGAGGTTCAACTTACTGCTCCGGTTGAGTAGAGTGTAGCCGTCAAAGCTGGACTCACTAGCAGTCAGGTGAGAAGAACGGGAATCAGATATACAAAGTCTGCTGGAAGTGTCCTACGGGGACCAGTCTTTCTCGCTGCCACGCCTGAATGTTTGCAACGGCTGCAGAGCTAGGCAGGCATAATTGTGCAGCAATGCAAACTGCATAACCTGGCCAAATTTCACGGGTGTACAAGAAACCACGGGGGATTTACAAGGAGATGTGCACCCGGAACAGCTGGAGGCCTGCCGGCAGCAACATTCCGGAATTCTTCCTAAGAAGCCTTGAAAGCAGTGAAACGCTCCTATGTTGCAATAACTCAGAACCTCATTCTGAGTGTTCCCGGCAGAGGTCATTTGGCTGAACACAACCGTGGAGTAATTAGAGCCAGATTTAGGCAGTGGTGTCCATAGTGCTGGATGGACTGTGGTGGCGTGCCAAACAACTGAGCTCTAGTTCTTAACACTTTCACAAAGTGCCCTATGTTGAGGCTCAATTTACTGCTCCGGTTGAGTAGAGTGTAGCCGTCAAAGCTGGCATCAGTAGCACTCAGGTGAGAAGAACGGGAAGCAGATATACCCAGTCCGCTGGCAGTGTACTACGGGGACCAACGCCTGAATATTTGCCAGCGCGGCAGAGCTAGGCAGGCGCAATTGTGCAGCAATGCAAACTGCATAACCTGGCCAAATTTCACGGGTGTACAAGAAACCACGGGGGATTTACAAATAGATGTTCACCCCGAACAGTCAGAGGCCTGCCGGAAGCAAGATTGAGGAATTCTTCCTAAGAAGCCTTGAAAGTAGTGAAACGCCCCTATTTGCAATAACTCAGAACCTCATTCTGAGTGTTGCCGGCAGAGGTCATTCGGCTGAACACAACCGTGGAATAATTAGAGTCAGATGTAGGCAGTGCTGTCCATAGTGCTGAATGGACTGTGGTGGCGTGCCAAACAACTGAGCTCTAGTTCTCAACACTATCACAAAGTTCCATGAGTTGAGGTTCAACTTACTGCTCCGGTTGAGTAGAGTGTAGCCGTCAAACCTGGAATCAGTAGCACTCAGGTGAGAAGAACGGGAAGCAGATATACCCAGTCCGCTGGCAGTGTCCTACCGGGACCAGCCTATCTGGCTGCCACGCCTGAATGTTTGCAACCGCGCCAGAGCTAGGCAGACGCTATTGTGCAGCAATGCAAACTGCATAACCTGGCCAAATTTCACGGGTGTACAAGATACCACGGGGGATTTACAAGGGGATGGTCCCCCGGAACTGCCGGAGACCTGCCGGCAGCAACATTCCGGAATCCTTCCTAAGAAGCCTTGAAAGCAGTGAAACGCTCCTATGTTGCAATAACTCAGAACCTCATTCTGAGTGTTCCCGGCAGAGGTCATTCGGCTGAACACAACCGTGGAATAATTAGAGCCAGATGTAGGCAGTGCCGTCCATAGTGCTGAATGGACTGTGGTGGCGTGCCAAACAACTGAGCTCTAGTTCTCAACATTTTCACAAAATGTCATAAGTTGAGGTTCAACTTACTGCTCCGGTTGAGTACAGTGTAGCCGTCAAAGCTGGAATCAGTAGCACTTAAGTGACAAGAACGGGATGCAGATATACCCAGTTCGCTGGCAGTGTCCTACAAGGACCAGCCTATCTGGCTGCCACGCCTGAATGTTTGCCGGAGCGGCAGAGCTAGGCAGGCGAAATTGTGCAGCAATGCAAACTGCATAACCTGGCCAAATTTCACGGGTGTACAAGATACCACGGGGGATTTACAAGGAGATGTGCACCCGGAACAGCTGGAGGCCTGCCGGCAGCAACATTCCGGAATCCTTCCTAAGAAGCCTTGAAAGCAGTGAAACGCTCCTATGTTGCAAAAACTCAGAACCTCATTCTGAGTGATCCCGGCAGAGGTCATTCGGCTGAACACAACAGTGGACTAATTAGTGCCAGATGTAGGCAATGCCGTCCATAGTGCTGGATGGACAGTGGTGGCGTGCCAAACAACTGAGCTCTAGTACTCAACACTTTCTTATAGTGCCATAAGTTGAATTTCATCTTACTGCTCCGGTTGAGTAGAGAGTAGCTGTCAAAGCTGGAATCAGTAGCACTCAGGTGAGAAGAATGGGAAGCAGATATACTCAGTCCGTTGGCAGTGTCCTATGGGGACCAGCCTATCTTGCTTCCACGCCTGAATGTTTGAAACCGCGGCAGAGTTAGGCAAACGCAATTGTGCAGCAATGCAATCTGCATAACCCGGCCAAATTTCACAGTGTAAAAGAAACCACGGGGGATTTACAAGGAGATGTTCATCCGGAACACACGGAGGCCAGCCAGCAGCAAGATTGAGGAATTCTTCATAAGAAGCCTTGAAAGCAGTGAAATGTTCCTATTTTGCAATAACTCAGAACCTCATTCTCAGTGTTCCCCGCATAGGTCATTCGGCTGAACACAACCTTGGACTAATTAGAGCCAGATGTAAGCAGTGCCGTCCACAGTGCTGGAAGGAGAGTGGTGGAGTGCCAAACAACTGAGCTCTAGTTCTCAACACTTTCACAAAGAGGAATAAGTTGAGGTTCATCTTAATGCTCCGATTCATTAGAGTGTAGCTGTCAAAACTGGAATCAGTAGCACTCAGGTGAGAAGAACGGGAAGAAGATAGACCCAGTCCGCTGGCAGTGTCCCACGGGGATCAGCCTTTCTGGCTGCCACGCCTGTATGTGTGCAACCGCGGCAGAGCGAGGCAGGTGCAATTGTGCATCAATGCAAACTGCATAACCTGGCCAAATTTCACGGGTGCACAAGAAACCACAGGGGATTTACAAGGAGATATTCACCCGTAACAGCCGGAGGCCTGCCCGCAGCAACATTCCAAAAATATTTCTTAAGAAGCCTTGAAAGCAGTGAAACGCTCCTAAGTTGCAACAACTCACAACCTCATTCTGAGTGTTCCCGGCAGAGGTCATTCGGCTGAACACAACGGTGGACTAATTAGAGCCAGATGTATGCAGTGCTGTCCATAGTGCTCGATGGACAGTGGTGGCGAGCCAAACAAATGAGCTCTAGTTCTCAACACTTTCACAAAATGCCATAAGGTTAGGTTCAACTTCCGGCTCCGGTTGAGTAGAGTGTAGCCGTCAAAGCTGGAATCAGTAGCACTCAGGTGAGAAGAACGGGAAGCAGATATACCCAGTCGGCTGGCAGTGTCCTACGGGGACCAGACTATCTCGATTCCACGCCTGAATGTTTGCAACCGCGGCAGAGTTAGGCAGGCGCAATTGTGCAGCAATGCAAACTGCATAACCTGGCCAAATTTCACGGGTGTACAAGAAACCACGGGGGATTTACAAGATGTTCATCCGGAACACCCGGAGGCCAGCCAGCAGCAAGATTGAGGAATTCTTCCTAAGAAGCCTTGAAAGCATTGAAATGCTCCTATGTTGCAATAACTCAGCACCTCATTCTGAGTGTTCCCGGCAGAGGTCATTCGGCTGAACACAACCGTGGACTAATTAGAGCCAGATGTAGGCAGTGCCGTCCATAGTGCTGGATGGACTGTGGTGGCATGCCAAACAACTGAGCTCTAGTTCTCAACACTTTCACAAAGTGCCATAAGTAGAGGTTCAACTTACTGCTCCGGTTGAGTATAGTGTGGCCATCAAAGGTGGAATCAGTAGCACTCAGGTGAGAAGAACGGGAAGCATATGTACCCAGTGTGCTGGCAGTGTCCTACAGGGATCAGCCTATCTGGCTGTCACGCCTGATGTTTGCAACCGCGGCAGAACTAGGAAGGCGCAATTGTGCAGCAATGCAAACTGCATAACCTGGCCAAATTTCAAGGGTGTACAAGAAACCACGGGGGATTTACAAGGAGATGTTCACCCGGAACTGCCGGAGGCCTGCCGGCAGCAACATTGCGGAATCCTTCCTAAGAAGCCTTGAAAGCAGTGAAACGCTCCTATGTTGCAACAACTCAGAACCTCTTTCTGAGTGTTCTCGGCAGAGGTCTTTCGGCTGAACACAACGGTGAACTAATTAGTGCCACATGCAGGCAGTGCCGTCCATAGTGCTGGATGGACAGTGGTGGCGTGCCAAACAACTGAGCTCTAGTTCTCAACACTTTCTTATAGTGCCATAAGTTGAGTTTCATCGTACTGCTCCGGTTGAGTAGAGTGTAGTCGTCAAAGCTGGAATCAGTAGCATTCAGGTGAGAAGAACGTCAAGCAGATATACCCAGTCCGCTGGCATTGTCCTACTGGGACCAGTCTACCTGGTTGCCACGCCTGAATGTTTGCAACCGCTGCAGAGCAAGGCAGTCACAATTGTGCAGCAATGCAAACTGCATACCTGGCCAAATTTCACGGGTGTACAAGAAACCACGGGGGATTTACAAGGAGATGTTCACCCAGAACAGCCAGAGGACTGCCGGCAGCAACATTCCGGAATTCGTCCTAAGAAGCCTTGAAAGCAGTGAAACGCTACAATGTTGCAACAACTCAGAACCTCATTCTGAGTGTTCCCGGCAGAGGTCATTCGGCTAAACACAACCGTGGACTAATTAGTGCCAGATGTAGGCAGTGCCTTCGATAGTGCTGGATGGACTGTGGTGGCGTGCCAAACAACTGAGCTCTAGTTCTCAAAACTTATACAAAGTGCCATAAGTAGAGGTTCAACTTATTGCTCCGGTTGAGTAGAGTGTAGCCGACAAAGCTGGAATCACTAGCACTCAGGTGAGAAGAACGGGAAGCAGATATACCCAGTCCGCTGGCAGTGTCCTTCAGGGACCAGCCTACCTGGCTGCCACGCCTGATTGATTTTAAACACGGCAGATCTGGGCAAGCACAATTGTGCAGCAATTCAAACTGCATAACCTGGCCAAATTTCACGGGTGTAAAAGAAACCACGGGGGATTTACAAGGGGATGTTCACCCGGAACAGCCGGAGGCATGTCGGCCGAAACATTCCTGAATTTTTCCTAAGAAGGCTTGAAAGCAGTGAAACGCTCCTATGTTGTAATAACTCAGCACGTCATTCTGAGTTTTCCCGCACAGGTCATTCGGCTGAACACAACCGTGGTTTAATTAGAGCCAGATGTAGGCAGTGCCCCCTATAGTGCTGGATGGACAGTGGTGGTATGCCAAACAACTTAGCTCTAGTTCTCAACACTTTCACAAAGTGCCATAAGTTGAGGTTCAACTTACTGCTCCTGTTGAGTAGAGTGTAGCCGTCAAAGCTGGAATCAGAAGCACTCAGTTGAGAAGAACCGGAAGCAGATATTCCCAGTCCGCTTGCAGTGTCTTCCGTGGTCTAGCCTATCTGGCTGCCACGACTGAATGTTTGCAAACGTGGCAGAGCTAGGCAGGCGCAATTGTGCAGCAATGCAAACTGCATAACCTGGCCAAATTTCACGGGTGTACAAGAAACCACGAGGGATTTACAAGGAGATATTCACAAGGAACAGCCTGACGCCTGCCGGCAGCAACTTTCCGGAACATTTCCTAAGAAACCTTGAAAGCAGTGAAACGCTCCTATGTTGCAATAACTCAGACCTCATTCTGAGTGTTCCAGGCAGAGGTCATTTGGCAGAATACAACCGTGGACTAATTAGAGCCAGATGTAGGCAGAGCCGTCCATAGTACTGGATGGACTGTGGTGGCGTGCTAAACACCTGAGCTCTAGTTCTCAACACTTTCACAAATTGCCATAAATTGAAGTTCAACATACTGCTCAGGTAGAGTAGAGTGTAGCCATCAAAGCTGGAATGAGTAGCACTCAGGTGAGAAGAACGGGAAGCAGATATTCCCAGTCCTCTGGAAGTGTCCTCCTGGGACCAGCCTATTTGGCTGCCACGCGTGAATATTTGCAACCGAGGCAGAGCTAGGAAGGCGCAATTGTGCAGCAATGCAAACTGCATAAGCTGGCCAAATTTCACGGGTGTACAAGAAACCACGGGGGATTTACAAGGAGATGTTCACCCAGAACACCCAAAGGCCTGTCGGCAGCAAGATTCCAGAATTCTTCCTAAGAAGCCTTGAAAGTAGTGAAACGCTCCTATGTTGCAATAACTCAGAACCTCTTTCTGAGTGTTCCCGGCAGTGGTCATTCGGTGAACACAACCGTGGACTAATTAGAGCCATATGTAGGCAGTGCTGTCCATAATGCTGCATGGACAGTGGTGGCGTGCCAAACAACTGCGCTCTAGTTCTCAACACTTTCACAAAGTGCCATAAGTTGAGGTTCAACTTACTGCTCTGGTTGAGTAATGTGTAGCCCTCAAAGCTGGAATCAGTAGATCTCAGGTGAGAAGAACGGGAAGCAGATATACCCAGTCCGCTGGCAGTGTCCTACTGGGCCAGCCTATCTGGCTGCCACGTCTGAATGTTTGCAACCCCGGCAGAGCTAGGCAGGAGCAATTGTGCAACAATGCAAACTGCATAACCTGGCCAAATTTCACGGGTGTACAAGAAACCACGGGAGATTTACAAGGAGATGTTCACCCGGAATAGCCGGAGGCCTGCCGGCAGCAACATTCCGAAATCCTTCCTGAGAAGTCTTGAAAGCAGTGAAACTCTCCTATGTTGCAATAACTCAGAACCTCATTTTGAGTGTTCCCGGCAGAGGTCATTCAGCTGAACACAACCGTGGATTAATTAGAGCCAGATGTAGGCAGTGCCGTCCATATTGCTGGATGGACAGTGGTGGCGTGACAAACAACTGAGCTCTAGTTTTCAACACTCACAAAGTGCCATGAGTTGAGGTTGAACTTACTGCTCTGGTTGAGTGGAGTGTAGCCGTCAAAGCTGGAATCAGGAGCACTCAGGTGACAAGAACGGGAAGCAGATACACCCAGTCCGCTGGCAGTGTCATATTGGGACCAGCTTGTCTTTCTGCCACGCCTGAGTGTTTGCCACCGTGGCAGAAGTAGGCAGGCCCAATTGTGCAGCAAAGCAAACTGCATAACCTGGCAAAATTTCACGGGTGTACAAGAAAACATGGGGGATTTACAAGGAGATGTTCACCCGGAACAGTCGGAGGCCTGCCGGCAGCAACATTCCAGAATCCATCCTGAGAAGCCTTGAAAGCAGTGAAACGCTCCTATGTTGAAATAACTCAGAACCTCATTCTGAGTGTTCCCGGCAGAGGTCATCCGGCTGAACACAACCGTGCACTAATTAGAGACAGATGTAGGCATTACGGTCCATAGTCCTGGATGGACTGTGGTGGCGTGCCAAACAACTGAGCTCTAGTTTTCAACAGTTTCACAAAGTGCCATAAGTTGACATTCAACTCACTGCTCCCGTTGAGTAGAGCGTAGACGTCAAAACTGGAATCAGTAGCACTCAGGTGAGAAGAACGGGAAGCAGATATACTCAGTACGCTGGCAGTGTCCTTCGGGGACCAGCCTATCTGGATGCCATGCCTGAATGTTTGCAACTGAGGCAGAGCTAGGTAGGCGCAATTGTGCAGCAATGGAAACTGCATAACCTGGCCAAATTTCACGGGTGTACAAGAAACCACGGGGGATTTACAAGGAGATGTTCATCCGGAACAGCCGGAGGCCTGCCGGCAAGAAGATTCCGGATTTCTTCCTAAGAAGCCTTGAAAGTAGTGAAACGCCCCTATGTTGCAATAACTCAGAACCTCATTCTGAGTGTTCCCGGCTGAGGTCATTCGGCTGATCCCAACCATGGACTAACTAGAGCCAGATGTAGGCATTGCCGTCCATAGTGCTGGATGGACACTGCAGGTTGAGTAGAGTATAGCCGTCAAAGCTGGAATCAGTAGCACTCAGTTGAAAAGAAGGGGAAGCAGATATAAACAGTCCGCTGGCAGTGTCCTACGGGGACCAGCCTATCTGGCTGCCACCCCTCAATGTTTACAACGGCGGCTTAGCTAGGCAGGTGCAATTGTGCAGTAATGCACACTGCATATCATGGCCAAATGTCATGGGTGTACAAGAAACCACGGGGGATTTACAAGGAGATGGTCACCCGAAACAGCCAGAGGCCTGCCGGCAAAAACATTCGGGAATTCTTCCTAAGAAGCCTTGAAAGCAGAGAAATGCTCCTATGTTGCAATAACTCAGAACCTCATTCTGAGTATTCCCGGCAGAGGTCATTCGGCTGAACATAACCGTGGACTAATTAGAGCCAGATGTAGGCAGTGCCGTCCATAGTGCTGGATGGACAGTGGTCGCATGCCCAACAACTGAGCTGTAGTTCTCAACACTTTCAGAAAGTGCCCTAGGTTGAGCTTCACCTTACTGCTCCGGTTGAGTAGATTGTAGCTGTCAAAGCTGGAATCATTAGCACTCAGGTGAGAAGAACGGGAAGGAGATATACCCAGTCCGCTGGCAGTGTCCTACAGGGAAAAGTCTATCTGGCTGCCACGCCTGAAAGTTTGTAACCGCGGCAAAGCAAGGCAGGGGCAATTGTGCAGCAATGCAAACTGCATAACCTGCCGAAATTTCACGGGTGTACAAGAAACCACCGGGGATTTACAAGGGGATGTTCCCCGGAACAGCTGGAATACTGACGGCAGCAACATTCCGGAATTCTTCCTAAGAAGCCTTGAAACAGAGAAACGCTCCTATGTTGCAATAACTCAGAACCTCATTCTGAGTGTTCCCGGCAGAGGTCATTTGGCTGAACACAACCGTGGAATAATTAGAGCCAGATGTAGGCAGTACCTTCCATAGTACTGGATGGACAGTAGTGGCGAGCCGAACAACTGAGCTCTAGTTCCCAACACTTTCACAAATTGCCATAAGGTGAGGTTAAACGTACTGCTCCGGTTGAGTAGAATGTAGCCGTCAAAGCTGGAATCAGTAGCACTCAGGTGAGAAGAACAGGAAGCAGATATACACAGTCCTCTGGCAGTGTCCTACGGGGAGCAGACTATATGGCTGCCACGCCTGAATGTTTGCAACCGCGGAAGAGCTAGGCAGGCGCAATTGTGCAGCATTGCAAACTGCATAACCTGGCCAAATTTCACGGGTGTACAAGAAACCACGGGGGATTTACAAGGACATGTTCACCTGGAACAGCTGGAGGCCTGCCGGCAGCAACATTCCGGAATTCTTCCTAAGAAGCCTTGAAAGCAGTGAAACGATCCTATGTTGAAATTACTCAGAACCTCATTCTGAGTGTTCCCGGCAGAGGTCATTCGGCTGAACACAACCATAGACTAATTAGAGCCAGATGTAAGCAGTGCCATCCATAGTGCTGAATGGACAGTGGTGACGTGCCAAACAACTGAGCTCTAGTTCTCAACACTTGCACAAAGTGTCCTTAGTTGAGGATCAACTTACTGCTCTGGTTGAGTAGAGTGTAGCAGTCAAAGCTTTAATCAGTAGCACTCAGGTGAGAAGAATGGGAAGTAGACATACTCAGTCCGCTGGCAGTGTCTACGGGGACCAGCCTATCTGGCTGACACGCCTGAATGTTTGCAACCGCGGCAGAGTTTGGCAGGCGACATTGTGCAGCAATGCAAACTGCATAACCTGGACAAATTTCACGGTTGTACAAGAAACCACGGCGGATTTACAAGGGGATGTTCCCCCGGAACTGCAGGAGGCCTGCCGGCAGCAACATTCCGGAATCCTTCCTAAGAAGCCTTGGAAGCAGTGAAACGCTCCTATGTTGCAAGAACTCAGAACCTCATTCTGAGTTCTCCCGGCAGAGGTCATTCAGCTGAACACAACCGTGGACTAATTCGTGCCAGATGTAGGCAGTGCCGTCCATAGTGCTGGATGGACAGTGGTGGCGTGCCAAACAACTGAGCTCTAGTTCTCAACACTTTCTTATAGTGCCATAAGTTGAGTTTCATCTTACTGCTCCGGTTGAGTAGATTGTAGCCGTGTAAGCTGGAATAAGTAGCACTCAGGTGAGAAGAACGGGAAGCAGATATACCCAGTCCGCTGGCATTGTCCTACGGGCACCAGTCTATCTGGTTGCCACGCCTGAATGTTTGCAACCGCGGCAGAGCAACGCAGTCACAATTGTGCAGCAATGCAAACTGCATAACCTGGCCAAATTTCACGGGTATACAAGAAACCACTGGGGATTTACAAGGAGATGTTCACCCGGAATAGCCGGAGGCCTGCCGGCAGCAACATTCCGGAATTCTTCCTAAGCAGCCTTGAAAGCAGTGAAACGCTCCTATGTTGCAATAACTCAGAACCTCATTCTGAGTGTTCCCCGCAGAGGTCATTCGGCTGAACAGAACCGTGAACTAATTAGAGCCAGATGTAGGCAGTGCCTTCCATAGTGCTGGATGGACTGTGGTGGCGTGCCAAACAACTGCGCTCTAGTTCTCAACACTTATACAAAGTGCCATAAGTTGAGGTTCACCTTACGGTTCCGGTTGAGTAGAGTGTAGATGACAAAGCTGGAATCAGTAGCACTCAAGTGAGAAGAACAGGAACCAGATATACCCAGTCCGCTGGCATTGTCCTACGGGGACCAGCCTATCGGGCTGCCACGCCTGAATGTTTGCAACCGTGGCAGAGCTAGGCAGGTGCAATTGTGCAGCAATGCAAACTGCATAACCTGGCCAAATTTCACGGGTGTATAAGAAACCACGGTGGATTTACAAAGAGATGTTCACCCAGAACAGCTGGAGGCCTGCTGGCAAGAAGATTCCAGAATTCTTCCTAAGAAGCCTTGAAAGCAGTTGAACGCTCCTATGTTGCAATAACTCAGAACCTCATTCTGAGTGTTCCCGGCTGAGGTCATTTGGCTGATCCCAACCGTGGACAAACAAGAGCCAGATGTAAGCATTGCCGTCCATATTGCTGGATGGACACTGCAGGTTGAGTAGAGTATAGTCGTCAAAGCTGGAATCAGTAGCACTCAGTTGAAAAGAAGGGGAAGCAGATATAAACAGTCCGCTGGCAGTGTCCTACGGGGACCAGCCTATCTGGCTGCCACCCCTCAATGTTTGCAACGGCGGCTTAGCTAGGCAGGCGCAATTGTGCAGTAATGCACACTGCATATCATGGCCAAATTTCATGGGTGTACAAGAAACCACGGGGGATTTACAAGGAGATGGTCACTTGGAACAGCCAGAGGCCTGCCGGCAAAAACATTCGGGAATTCTTCCTAAGAAGCCTTGAAAGCAGAGAAATGCTCCTATGTTGCAATAACTCAGAACCTCATTCTGAGTGTTCCCGGCAGGGGTCATTCGGCTGAACACAACCGTGGACAAATTAGAGCCAGATGTAGGCAGTGCCTTCCATAGTGCTGGATGGACATTGTTGGCGTGTCAAACAACTGAGCTCTAGTTCTCAACACTTTCACAAAGTGCCATAAGTTGAGGTTCAACTTACTGCTTCGGTTGAGGAGAGTGTAGCCGTCAAAGTTGGAATCAGTAGCACTCAGGTGAGAAGAATGGGAAGCAGATATACCCAGTCCGCTGGCAGTGTCCTATGGGGACCAGCCTATCTGGCTGCTACACATGAATGTTTGCAATCTCGACAGAGCTTGGTAGGCGAAATTGTGCAGCAATGCATACTGCATAACCTGGGCAAATTTCACGTGTACAAGAAACCACGGGGGATTTTGAAGGAGATGTTCACCCTGAACAGCCGGATGCTTGCCGGCAGCAAGATTCCGGAATTCTTCCAGTGAAGCCCTGAAAGCAGTGAAACGATCCTATGTTGCAATAACTCAGAACCTCATTTTGAGTGTTCCCGACAGAGGTCATTCGGCTGAACACAACCGAGGACTAATTAGAGCCAGATGTAGGCAGTGCCGTCCATAGTGCTGGGCGGACAGTGGTCGCATGCAAAACAACTGAGCTCTAGTTCTCCAAACGTTCACAAAGTGACATAAGTTGAGGTTCAACTTACTGCTCTGGTTGAGTAGAGTGTAGCCGTGAAAGCTGGAATCAGTAGCACTCAGGTGAGAAGAACGGAAAGCAGATATACCCAGTCCCCTGGCAGTGTCCTACTTGGACCAGCCTATTTGGCTTCCACGCCTGAATGTTTGCAAGTCGTCAGGGGTAGACAGGCACAATTGTGTAGCAATGCAAAATGCATAACCTCCCCAAATTTCAGGGGTGTACAAGAAACCACGGGGGATTTACAAGGACATGTTTACCCGGAACAGCCGGAGGCCTGCCGGCAGCAACATTCTGGAATTTTTCCTAAGAAGCCTTGAAAGCAGTGAAACTCTCCTACGTTGGAATAACTCAGAACCTAATTCTGAGTGTTCCCGGCAGAGGTCATTCGGCTGAACACAACCGTGGACTAATTAGAGCCAGATGTAGGCAGTGCCGTCCATAGTGCTGGATATACTGTGGTCGCATGCCCAACAACTGAGCTGTAGTTCTCAACACTTTCAGAAAGTGCCCTACGTTGAGCTTCACCTTACTGCTCCGGTTGAGTAGATTGTAGCTGTCAAAGCTGGAATCATTAGCACTCAGGTGAGAAGAACGGGAAGGAGATATACCCAGTCGGCTGGCAGTGTCCTACAGGGAAAAGTCTATCTGGCTGCCACGCCTGAAAGTTTGTAACCGGGGCAGAGCTAGGCAGGGGCAATTGTGCAGCAGTGCAAACTGCATAACCTGGACAAATTTCACGGGTGTACAAGAAACCACGGGGGATGTACAAGGAGATGTTCACCCGGAACAGCCAGAGGCCTGCCGGCAGCAATATTCCGGAATTCTTCCTAAGAAGCCTTGAAAGCAGTGAAACTCTCCTATGTTGCAATAACTCAGAACCTCATTCTGAGTGTTCCCGGGAGAGGTCATTCGGCTGAACTCATCTGTGGACTAATTAGAGCCAGATGTAGGCAGTAGACTAATTAGAGCCAGATGTGGGCAATGGACTAATTAGAGCCAGATATAGGCAGTGTTTTCGATTGGAAAACAACTGAGCTTTAGTTCTTCAAACTTTCACAAAGTGCCATAAGTTGAGGTTCAACTTACTGCTCCGGTTGAGTAGAGTATACCCGTCAAAGCTGGAATCAGTAGCACTCATGTGAGAAGAAGGGGAAGCAGGTAGACCAAATCCGCTGTCAGTGTCCTACAAGAACCAGCCTTACTGGCTGCCACACCTGAATGTTTGTAACCCCGGCAGAGCTATGCAGGCGGAATTGTGCAGCAATGCAAACTGCATAACCTGGCCAATTTTCACGGGTGGACAAGAAACCACGGGTGATTTACAAGGGGATTTCCCTCGGAACATCCGGAGGCCTGACGGCAGCAAGATTCCGGAATTCTTCCTGTGAAACCTTGAAAGCAGTGAAACGCTCCTAGGTTGCAAAAACTCAGAACATCATTCTGAGTGTTCCCGGCAGAGATCATTCAGCTGAACACAACTGTGGACTAATTAGAGCCAGATATAGGCAGTGCCTTAAATAGTGCTGGATGGACATTGGTGGCGTGCCAAACACCGGAGATCTAGTTCACAACACTTTCACAAATTGCCAAATTTGAGGTTCAACTTACTGCTCCAGTTGAGTAGAGTGTAGCCGTCAAAGCTGGAATCAGTAGCACTCAGGTGAGAAGAACGGAAAGCAGATATACCCAGTCTCCTGGCAGTGTCCTACTGGGACCAGCCTATCTGGCTTAAACGCCTGAATGTTTGCAACAGCGTCATGGGTAGGCAGGCGCAATTGTGTAGCAATGCAAACTGCATAACCTCATTAAATTTCAGGGGTGTACAAGAAACCACGGGGGATTTACAAGGAGATGTTCTCCCTCAACAGGAGGAGGCCTGCCGGAAGCAAGATTCTGGAATTCTTCCTAAGAAGCCTTGAAAGCAGTGAAACGCTCCTATGTTGCAATAACTCAGAACCTCATTCTGAGTGTTCCCGACAGTGGTCATTCGGCTGAACACAACCGAAGACTAATTAGAGCCAGATGTAGGCAGTGCCGTCCATAGTGCTGGGCGGACAGGGGTCGCATGCTAAACAACTGAGCTCTAGTTCTCCAAACGTTCACAAAGTGCCATAAGTTGAGGATCAACTTACTGCTCCGGTTGAGTAGAGTATAGCCGTCAAAGCTGGAATCAGTAGCACTGAGGTTAGAAGAACGAGAAGCAGATATACCCACTCCGCTGGCAGTGTCCTACGGGGACTAGACTGTCTGGCTGATACGCCTGAATGTTTGAAACCGCGACAGAGCTAGACAGTCGCAATTATGCAGCAATGCAAACTGCATTACCTGGCCAAATTTCACGGGTGTACAAGAAACCACGAGGAAATACAAGGAGATGTTCACTTGGAACAGCCAGAGGCCTGCCGGCAGCAAGATTCCGGAATTCTTCCTAAGAAGCCTTGAACGCAGTGAAACGCTCCTGTGTTGCAGTAACTCAGCACGTCATTCTGAGTGTTCCCCGCAGAGGTCATTGGGCTGAACACAACCGTGCACTAATTAGAGCCAGATGTAGGCAGTGCCCCCAATAGTTCTTGATGGACAGAGGTGGCGTGCCAAACAACTGAGCTCTAGGTCTCAACACTTTCACAAAGTGCCATATGTTGAGGTTCAACTTACTGTTCCTGTTGAGTAGAGTGTAGCCGTCAAAGCTGGAATCAGTAGCACTCAAGTGAGAAGAACCGGAAGCAGATATACCCAGTCCGCTGGCAGTGTCTTCCGTGGTCTAGCCTATCTGGCTGGCACGACTGAATGTTCGCAACCCTGGCAGCGCTAGGCAGGCGCAATTGTGCAGCAATGCAAATTGAATAACCTGGCCAAATTTCACGGGTGTACAAGAAACCACGGGGGATTTACAAGGAGATGTTCACCCGGACCAGCCGGAGGCCTGCCGGCAACAACATTCCGGAATTCTTCCTAAGTAGCCTTGAAAGCAGTGAAATGCTCCTATGTTGCAATAACTGAGAACCTCATTCTCATTGTTCCCGGCAGACGTCATTCGGCAGAACACAACCGTGGAATAATTAGAGCCCAATGTAGGCAGTGCCTTCCATAGTGCTGGATGGACAGTGGTGGCGAGCCAAACAACTGAGCTCTAGTTCTCAACACTTTCACAAATTCCCATAAGGTGAGGTTAAACGTACTGCTCCGGTTGAGTAGAATGTAGCCGTCAAAGCTGGAATCAGTAGCACTCAGGTGAGAAGAACGGGAAGCAGATATACCCAGTCCGCTGGCAGTGTCCTAAGGAGACCAGACTATATGGCTGCCACGCCTGAATGTTTGGAACCGCGGAAGAGCTAGGCAGGTGCAATTGTGGAGCAATGCATACTGCATAACCTGGCCATATTTCACGGGTGTACAAGAAACCACGGGGGATTTACAAGGAGATGTTCACTTGGAACAGCTGGAGGCCTGCCGGCAGCAACATTCCAGGAATTCTTCCTAAGAAGCCTTGAAAGCAGTCAAACGATCCTATGTTGAAATAACACAGAACCTCATTCTGAGTGTTCCCGGCAGAGGTTATTCGGCTGAACACAACCGTGGAATAATTAGAGCCAGATGTAAGCAGTGCCGTCCATAGTGCTGGATGGACAGTGGTGACGTGCCAAACAACTGAGCTCTAGTTCTCAACACTTATACAAATTGCCCTAAGTTGAGGTTCAACTTACGGCACCGGTTGAGTAGAGTGTAGCCGACAAAGCTGGAATCAGTAGCACTCAAGTGAGAAGAACGGGAAGCAGATATACCCAGTCCGCTGGGAGTGTCCTACGGGGACCAGCTTATCTGGCTGCCACGCCTGAATGTTTGCAACCGCGGCAGAGCTAGGCAGGCTCAATTGTGCAGCAATGCAAACTGCATAACCTGGCCAAATTTCACGGGTGTACAAGAAACCACGGGGGATTTACAAGGAGGTGTTCACACGGAATAGACGGAGGCTTGCCGGCCGCAAGATTCCGGAATTCTTCCTAAGAAGCCTTGAAAGCAGTGAAACGCTCCTATGTTGCAATATCTCAGAACCTCTTTCTGAGTGCTCCCGGCAGAGGTCATTCGGCTGAACACAACTGTGGACAAATTAGAGCCAGATGTAGGCAGTGCCGTCCATAGTGCTGGAAAGACTGTGGTGGCATGCCAAACAACTGAGCTCTAGTTCTCCACACTTTCACAACGTACCATAAGTTGAGGTTCAAGTTACTGCTCCGGTTGAGAAGAGTGTAGCCGACAAAGCTGGAATCAATAGCACTCAGGTGAGAAGATCTGGAAGCAGTTATAACCAGTCCGCTGGCAGTGTCCTACAGGGACCAGCCTATCTGGCTGCCACGCCTGAATGATTGCAAACGCGGCAGAACTAGGCAGGCGCAATTGTGCAGCAATGCAAACTGCATAACCTGGCCAAATTTCACGGGTGTACAAGAATCCACGGGGGATTTACAAGGAGATGTTCACCCGGAACACCCGGAGGCCAGCCAGCAGCAAGATTGAGGAATTCTTCCTAAGAAGCCTTGAAAGCAGTGAAACGCTCCTATGTTGCAACAACTCAGCTCCTCATTCTGAGTGTTCCCGGCAGAGGTCATTCGGCTGAACACAACCGAAGATTAATTAGAGCCAGATGTAGGCTGTGCGGTCCATAATGCTGGATGGACAGTGGTGGCGTGCCAAACAACAGAGCTCTAGTTTTTAACACTTTCACAAAGGGCCATAAGTTGAGGTTCAACTTACTGCTCCGCTTGAGTAGAGTGTAGCCGTCAAAGCTGGAATCAGTAGCACTCAGGTGAGAAGAATGGGAAGCAGATATACCCAGTCTGCTGGCAGTGTCCTACGGCGACCAGCCTATATGGGTGCCACGCCTGAATATTTGCAACCGCGGAAGAGCTAGGCAGGCGCAATTGTGCAGCAATGCTAACTGCATAACCTGGCCAAATTTCACGGGTGTACAAGAAACCACGGGGGATTTACAAGGAGATATTCACCCGGAACAACCGGAGGCCTGCCGGCAGCAACCTTCCAAAAATCTTCCTAAGAAGCCTTGAAAGCAGTGAAAAGCTCCTATGTTGCAATAACTCAGAACCTCATTCTGAGTGTTCCCGGCAGAGATCATTCGGCTGAATATAACCGTGGACTAATTAGAGCCAGATGTATGCAGTGCCGTCCATAGTGCTGGATGGACTGTGGTGGCGTGCAAAACAACTGAGCTCTAGTTCTCAACACTTTCACAAAGTGCCATAAGTTGAGGTTCAACTTACTGCTCCGGTTGAGTAGAGTGTGGCCATCAAAGCTGGAATTAGTAGCACTCAGGTGAGAAGAACAGGAAGCACATGTACCCAGTGCGCTGTCAGTGTCCTACAGGGACCAGACTATTTGGCTGTCACTGCCTGAATGTTTGCAATCGCGGCAGAACTAGGAAGGCACAATTGTGCAGCAATGCAAACTGCATAACCTGGCCAAATTTCACTGGTGTACAAGAAACCACGGGGGATTTACAAGGAGATGTTCACCCGGAACTGCCGGAGGCCTGCCGGCAGCAACATTCCGGAATCCTTCCTAAGAAGCCTTGAAAGCAGTGAAACGCTCCTATGTTGCAACAACTCAGAACCTAATTCTGAGTGTTCCCGGCAGAGGTCATTCGGCTGAACACAACCGTGGACTAATTAGTGCCAAATGTAGGCAGTGCATTCCATAGTGCTGGATGGAGAGTGGTGGCGTGCCAAACAACTGAGCTCTAGTTCTCAACACTTTCTTTTAATGCCATAAGTTGAGTTTCATCTTACTGCTCCGGTTGAGTAGAGTGTAGCCGTCAAAGCAGGAATCAGTAGCACTCAGGTGAGAAGAACGGGAAGCAGATATACCCAGTCTGCTGGCATTGTCCTACGGGGACCAGTCTATCTGGTTGCCACGCCTGAATGTTTGCAACCGCGGCAGAGCAAGGCCGTCACAATTGTGCAGCAATGAAAACTGCATAACCTGGCCAAATTTCACGGGTGTACAAGAAACCACGGGGGATTTACAAGGAGATGTTCATCCGGAACCGCCAGAGGCGTGCCGGCAGCAACATTCCAGAATTCTTCCTAAGAAGCCTTGAAAGCAAAGAAACGCTCCTATGTTGCAATAACTCAGAACCTCATTCTGAGTGTTCCCGGCAGAGGTCATTCGGCTGAACACAACCGTGGACGAATTAGAGCCAGATGTAGGCAGTGCCTTCCATAGTGCTGGATGGACTGTGGTGGCGTGCCAAACTACTGAGCTCTTGTTCTCAACACTTATACAAAGTGCCATAAGTTGAGGTTCAACTTACGGCTCCGGTTGAGTAGAGTGTAGACGAAAAAGCTGGAATCAGTAGCACTCAGGTGAGAAGAACGGGAAGCAGATATACCCAGTCTGCTGGCAGTGTCCTACGGGGACCAGCCTATCTGGCTGCCACGCCTGAATGTTTGCAACCGTGGCAGAGCTAGTCAGGCGCAATTGTGCAGCAAGGCAAACTGCATAACCTGGCCAAATTTCACGGGTGTACAAGAAACCACCGGGGATTTAGAAGGAGGTGTTCACCGGGAATATCCGGAGGCTTGCCGGCAGCAAGATTCCGGAATTCTTCCTAAGAAGCCTTGAAAGCAGTGAAACGCCCCTATGTTGCAATATCTCAGAACCTCATTCTGAGTGTTCCCGGCAGAGGTCATTCGGTTGAACACAACTGTGGACTAATTAGAGCCAGATGTAGGAAGTGTCGTCCATAGTGCTGGATGGATTGTGGTGGCATGCCAAACAACTGAGCTCTAGTTCTCCACACTTTCACAACGTACCATAAGTTGAGGTTCACGTTACTGCTCCGGTTGAGAAGAGTGTAACCGACAAAGCTGGAATCAATAGCACTCAGGTGAGAAGAACGGGAAGCAGATATACCCAGTCCGCTGGCATTGTCCTACGGGGACCAGCCTATATGGCTGCCACGCATAAATGATTGCAAACGCGGCAGATTTAGGCAAGCGCAATTGTGCATCAATGCAAACTGCATAACCTGGCCAAATTTCACGGGTGTGCAAGAAACCACGGGGGATTTACAAGGGGATGTTCACCCGGAACAGCCAGAGGCATGTCGGCCGAAACATTCCGGAATTCTTCCTAAGAAGCCTTGGAAGCAGTGAAGTGCTCCTATTTTGCAATAACTCAGAACCTCATTCTCAGTGTTCCCTGCAGAGGTCATTTGGCTGAACACAACCGTGAACTAATTAGAGCCAGATGTAAGCAGTGCTGTCCACAGTGCTGGAAGGACCGTGGTGGCGTGCCAAACAACTGAGCTCTAGTTCTCAACACTTTCACAAAGAGCCATAAGTTGAGGTTCAACTTACTGCTCCGATTGTGTAGAGTGTAGCCGTCAAAGCTGGAATCAGTAGCACTCAGGTGAGAAGAACGGGAAGCAGATAGACCCAGTCAGCTGGCAGTGTCCAACGGGGATAAGGCTATCTGGCTGCCACGCCTGCATGTTTGTAACCGCGGCAGAGCTAGGCAGGCGCAATTGTGTAGCAATGCAAACTGCATAACCTGGCCAAATTTCACGGATGTACAAGAAACCACGAGGGATTTACAAGGAGATATTCACCCGGAACAGCCGGAGGCCTACTGGCAGCAACATTCCGGAATTCTTCCTAAGAAGCCTTGAAAGCAGTGAAACGCTCCTATGTTGCAATAACTCAGAACCTCATTCTGAGTATTCCCGGCAGAGGTCATTCGGCTGAACACAACCGTGGACTAATTAGAGCCAGACGTAGGCAGTGCCTTCCATAGTGCTGGATGGATTGTGGTGGCGTGCCAAACAAGTGAGTTCTAGTTCTCAACACTTTCACAAAGTGCCATAAGTTGAGGTTCAACTTACGACTCCGGTTGAGTAGAGTGTAGCCGACAAAGCTGGAATCAGTAGCACTCAGGTGAGAAGAACCTGAAGCAGATATACCCAGTCCGCTGGCAGTGTCCTACGGGGACCAGCCTACCTGGCTGCCACACCTGAATATTTGCTACCGCGGCAGAGCTAGTCAGGCGCAATTGTGCAGCAAGGCAAACTGCATAACCTGGCCAAATTTCACGGCTGTACAAGAAACCACGGGGGATTTACAAGGGGATGTTCACCCGGAACAGCCGGAGGCATGTCGGCCGAAACATTCCGGAATTCGTCCTAAGAAGCCTTGGAAGCAGTGAAGTGCTCCTATTTTGCAATAACTCAGAACCTCATTCTCAGTGTTCCCCGCAGAGGTCATTTGGATGAACACAACCGTGGACTAATTAGAGCCAGATGTAAGCAGTTCTGTCCAGAGTGCTGGAAGGACAGTGGTGGCCTGCCAAACAACTGAGCTCTAGTTCTCAACACTTTCACAAAGAGCCATAAGTTGAGGTTCAACTTACTGCTCCGATTGAGTAGAGTGTAGCCGTCAAAGCTGGAATCAGTAGCACTCAGGTTAGAAGTACGGGAAGCGGATATACCCAGTCCGCTGGCAGTGTCCCACGGGGATCAGCCTATCTGGCTGCCACGCCTGAATGTTTGCAACCGCGGCAGAGCTAGGCAGGCGCAATGGTGCAGCAATGCAAAAAGCATAACCTGGCCAAATTTCACGGGTGTACAAGAAACCACGGGGGATTTACAAGGAGGTGTTCAGCCGGAATAGCCGGAGGCTTGTCGGCAGCAAGATTCCGGAATTCTTCCTAAGAAGCCTTGAAAGCAGTGAAACGCTCCTATGTTGCAATATCTCAGAACCTAATTCTGAGTGTTCCCGGCAGAGGTCATTCGGCTGAACACAACTATGGACTAATTAGGGCCAGATGTAGGCAGTGCAATCCATAGTGCTGGATGGACAGTGGTGGCGTGCCAAACAACTGAGCTCTAGTTCTCCATACTTTCACAAAGTACCATAAGTTGAGGTTCAACTTACTGCTCCGGTTGAGTAGAGTGTAGCCGTCAAAGCTGGAATCAGTAGCACTCAGGTGAGAAGAAAGGGAAGCAGATATACCCAGTCCGCTGGCAGTGTCCTACGGGGACCAGCCTATGTGGCTGCCACGCCTGAATGTTTGCAAACGCAGCAGAGCTAGGCAGGTGCAATTGTGCAGCAATGCAAACTGCATAACCTGGCCAAATTTCACGGGTGTGCAAGAAACCATGGGTGATTTACAAGGAGATGTTCACCCGGAACAGCCGGAGGCCTGCCGGCAGCAAGATTCTGGAATTCTTCCTAAGAAGCCTTGAAAGCATTTAAACGCTCCTATGTTGCAATAACTGAGAACCTCATTCTGATTGTTCCCACCAGAGGTCATTCGGCTGAACACAACCGTGGACTAATTAGAGCCAGATGTAGGCGGTGCCGTCCCTAGTGCTCGATCGAGAGTGGTGGCGTGCCAAACAACTGAGCTCTAGTTCTCAACACTTTCACAGAGCGCCATAAGTTGACGTTCAAGTTACGGCTCCGGTTGTGTAGATTGTAGCCGTCAAAGCTGGAATGAGTAGCACTCAGGTTAGAAGAACCGGAAGCAGATATACCCAGTCCACTGGCAGTGTCCTACGGGGAACAGCCTATCTCGCTGCCATGCCTGAATGTTTGCAACCACGGCAGAGTTAGGCAGGCACAATTGTGCAGCAATGCAAACCGCATAACCTGGCCAAATTTCACGGGTGTACAAGAAACCACGGGGGATTTACAAGGAGATGTTCACCCGGAACAGCCAGAGGCCTGCCGGCAGCAACATTCCGGAATTCTTCCTAGGAAGCCTTGAAACAGTGAAACGCTCCTATGTTGCAATAACTCAGAACCTCATTCTGAGTATTCCAGGCAGAGGTCTTCGGCTGAACACAACCGTGGACTAATTAGAGCCAGATGTAGGCAGTGGACTAATTAGAGCCACATGTAGGCAATGGAATAATTAGAGCCAGATATAGGCAGTGTTTTCGATTGGAAAACCACTGAGCTTTAGTTCTCCAAATTTTCACAAAGTGCCATAAGTTGAGGTTCAACTTACAGCTCCGGTTGAGTAGAGTGTAGCCGTCAAAGGTGGAATCAGTAGCACTCAGGTGAGAAGAATGGGAAGCAGATAGACCCAGTCCGCTGGCAGTGTCCTATTGGGACCAGCCTATCTGGCTGCCACGCATGAATGTATGCCACCGCGGCAGAGCTAGGCATTCGCAATTGTGCAGTAATGCAACCTGCATAATCTGGCGCAATTTCACAGGTGTACAAGAAACTACGGGGGATTTACAAGGAGATGTTCACCCGGAACAGCCGGAGGCCTGCCGGCAGCAAGATTCCAGAATCCTTCCTAAGAAGCTTAGAAAGCAGTGAAACGCTCCTATGTTGCAATAACTCAGAACCTCATTCTGTGTGATCCCGGCAGATGTCATTCGGCTGAACTCAACCGTGGATTAATAGAGCCAGATGAAGGCAGTGGCGTCCATTGTGCTGGATGGACAGTGGTAGCGTGCCAAAGAACTGAGCTCTAGTTCTCAACACTTTGACAAAGTGCCATAAGTTGAGGTTCAACTTACTGCTCCGGTTTAGTAGAGTGTAGCCATCAAAGCTGGAATCAGTAGCACTCAGGTTAGAAGAACGGGAATCAGATATACCCAGTCCGCTGACAGTGTCCTACGGGACCAGCCTATCTGGCTGCCAAGCCTGAATGTTTGCAACCGCGCAGAACTAGGCAGGCGTCATTTTGCAGCAATGCAAACTGCATAACCTGGCCAAATTTCACGGGTGTACAATAAACCACGGGGGATTTACCAGGAGATCTTCACCGGGAATAGCCAGAGGCTTGCCACCAGTAAGATTCCGGAATTCTTCCTGTGAAGCCTTGAAAACAGTGAAATGCTCCTATGTGGCAATAAATCAGAACCTCATTCTGAGTGTTCCCGGCAGAGGTCATTCGGCTGACGACAACCGTGGACTAATTACAGCCAGATGTAGGCAGTGCCGTACATAGTGCTGGATGGACACTGCCGGTTTAGTAGAGTGTAGCCATCAAAGCTGGAATCAGTAGCACTGAGGTGAGAAGAACGGGAAGCTGATATACGCAATCCGCTGGCAGTGTCCTACGGGGACCCGTAAATCTGGCTGCCACGCCTGAATATTTGCAACCCCGGCAGAGCTAGGAAGGCGCAATTGTGCAGCAATGCAAACTGCATAACCCAGAAAAATTTAACGGGTGTACAAGAAACCACGAAGGATTTACAAGGAGATGTTCACCTGGAACAGCCGGAGGACTGGCGGCAGCAACATTCCGGAATCCTTCCTAAGAAGCCTTGGAAGCAGTAATACGCTCCTATGTTGCAATAACTCAGAACCTCATTCTGAGTGTTCCCGGCAGAGGTCATTCGGCTGAACACAACCGTGAACTTATTAGAGCCACATGTAGGCAGTTCCCTCCATAGTGCTGGATGGACAGTGGTGGCGTGCCAAACAACTGAGCTCTACTTCTCAAGACTTTTACAAATTGCCATAGCTTGAGGTTCAACTTACTTCACTGGTTGAGTAGAGTGTAGCCGTCAAAGCTGGAATCAGTAGCACTCAGGTGAGAAGAACGGGAAGCAGATAGACCCAGTCCGCTGGCAGACTCCTACGAAGACCCTCCTATTTGCCTGTCACGCCTGAATGTTTGCCACTTTGGCAGAGCTAGGCAGGCACAATTGTGCAGCAATGCAAACTGCATAACCTGGCCAAATTTCACGGGTGTACAAGAAACCACGTGGGATTTACAAGGAGATGTTCACCCGGAACAGCCTGTGGCCTGCCGGCAGCAATATTCCGGAATCCTTCTGAAGAAGCCTTGAAAGCAGTGAATCGCTCCTATGTTGCAATAACTCAGAACCTCATTCTGAGTGTTCCCAGCAGAGGTCATTCGGTTGAACACAACAGTGGACTAATTAGAGCCAGATGTAGGTAGTGCCGTCTATAGTGCTGGATGGACAGGGTTGGCGTGCCAAACAACGGAGCTCTAGTTCTCAACACTTTCACAAAGTGCCATAAGTTGATTTTCATCTTACTGCTCCGGTTGAGGAGAGTGTAGCCGTCAAAGCTGGAAGCAGTAGCACTCATGTGAGAAGAACGTGAAGCCAATAGACCGAGTCCACTGGCAGCGTCCTATGGGGACCAGCCTATCTGGCTGCCAGGCCTGAATGTTTGCAACCGCGGAAGAGCTAGGCAGGCGCAATTGTGCAGCAATGCAAACTGCATAACCAGGCCAAATTTCACGGGTGTACAAGAAAACAGGGGGGATTTTCAACGAGATGTTCACCCGGAACAGCCGGAGGCCTGCTGGCAGCAAGATTCCGCAATCCTTCCAAAGAAGCTTTGAAAGCAATGAAATGCTCCTATGTTGCCATAACTCAGAACGTCATTCTGAGTGTTCCCGGCAGAGGTCATTCGGCTGAACACAACCGTGGACTAATTACAGCCATTTGTATGCAGCGCCGTCCATACTGCTGGATGGACAGTGGTGGCGTGCCAAACAACTGAGCTCTAGTTTTCAACACTTTCACAAAGTGCCATAACTTGAGGTTCAACTTACTGCTCCGGTTGAGTAGAGTGTAGCCGTCAAAGCTGGAATCAGTAGCACTCAGGTGAGAAGAACGGGAAGCAGATAGACCCAGTCCGCTGACAGTGTCCCACGGGAACCAGGCTATCTAGCTGCCACGCGTGAATATTTGCAACCGCGGCAGAGCTAGGCAGGCACAATTGTTCAGCAATTCAAACTGCATAACCTGTCCAAATTTCACGGGTGTAAAAGAAACCAAGGGGGATTTACAAGGAGATGTTCACCCGGAACAGCCGGAGGCCTGCTCGCAGCAAGTTTCCGAAATTCTTCCTAAGAAGCCTTGAAAGCAGTGAAACTCTTCTATGTTGCAATAACTCAGAACCTCATTCTGAGTGTTCCTGGAAGAGGTCATTCGGCTGAACACAACCGTGGACTAATTAGAGCCAGATGTATGCAGTGCCGTCCATAGTGCTGGATGGACAGTGGTGGCGTGTCAACAAGTGAGCTCTTGTTCTCAACACTTTCACACAGTGCCATAAGTTGAGGTTCAACTTACTGCTCCGGTTGAGTAGAGAGTAGCCGTCAAAGCTGAAATCAGTACCACTCAGGTGAGAAGAACGGGAAGCAGATAGACCCAGTCCGCTGGCAGTGTCCTACGGGGACCAGCCTATCTAGCCTCCATGCCTGAATGTTTGCAACTGCGGCATAACAAGCCTGGACCAATTGTGCAGCAATGTAAACTGCATAACCTGGCCAAATTTCACTGGTGTTCAAGAAACCACGGGGCATTTACCAGGACATGATCACCCGGAACAGCCGGAGGCCTGCTGGCAGCAATATTCAGTAATCCTTCCTAAGAAGCCTTGAAAGCAGTGAAATGCTCCTATGTTGCAATTACTCATTACCCCATTCTGAGTGTTCCCGACAGAGGTCATTCGGCTGAACACAACCATGAACTTATTAGAGCCAGATGTAGGCAGTGCCGTCCATAGTGCTGGATGGACTGTGGTGGCGTGCCAAACAACTGAGCTCTAGTTCTCAACACTTTCACAAAGTGCCATAAGTTGAGGTTCAACTTACTGCTCCGATTTAGTAGAGTGTAGCCATCAAAGCTGGAATCAGTAGCACTCAGGTTAGAAGAATGGGAAACAGATATGCCCAGTCGGCTGACAGTGTCCTACGGGACCAGCCTATCTGGCTGCCACGCCAGAATGTTTGCAACCTCGACAGAGCTAGGCAGGCGACATTTTGCAGCAATGCAAACTGCATAACCTGGCCAAATTTCACGGGTGTACAAGAAACCACGGGGGAATTACAAGGAGATGTTCACCCGGAAAAGCCGGAGGCTTGCCACCAGTAAGATTCCGGAATTCTTCCTGTGAAGCCTTGAAAACAGTGAAATGCTCCTATGTGGCAATAAATCAGAAGGTCATTCTGAGTGTTCCCGACAGAGGTCATTTGGCTGAACACAACCGTGGATTAATTAGAGCCAGATGTAGGCAGTGTCGTCCATAATGCTGGAGGGACAGTGGTGGCGTGCCAAACAACTGAGCTCTAGTTCTCAACGCATTCACAAAGTGCCACAAGTTGAGGTTGAACTTACTGCTCGGGTTGAGTAGAGTGTAGCCGTCAAAGCTGGAATCAGTAGCACTCAGGTGAGAAGAACGGGAAGCAGATATACGCAGTCCGCTGGCATTGTTTTATGGGGACCAGCCTATCTGGCTGCCAAGTCTGAATGTTTGCAACCGCCGCAGAGCTAGCCAGGTGCAATTGTGCAGCAATGCAAACTGCTTAACCTGGCCAAATTTCACGGGTGTAGAAGAAACCACGGGGGATTTACAAGGAGATGTTCACCCTTAACGGGCGGAGGCCTGCCGGAAGCAACAATCCGGAATTCTTCCTAAGAAGCCTTGAAAGCAGTGAAACGCTCCTATGTTGCAATAACTCAGAACCTCATTCTGAGTGTTCCCGGCAGAGGTCATTCGGCTGAACAGAACCGTGGACTAACTATAGCCAGATGTAGGCAGTGCCGTCCATAGTGCTGGATGGACAGTGGTGGCGTGCCAAACAACTGAGCTCTAGTTCTCAACACTTGCACAAAGTTCCATAAGTTGAGGTTCAACTTACTGCTCCAGTTGAGTAGAGTGTAGCCGTCAAAGCTGGAATCAGTATCACTGAGGTGAGAAGAACGGGAAGCAGATATACCCAGTCTGCTGGCAGTGTCCTACGGTGACCAGCCTATCTGGCTGCCATGCCTGAATGTTTGCAACCACGGCAGAGTTAGGCAGTCGCAAGTATGCAGCAATGCAAACTGCATAACTTGGCCAAATTTTACAGGTGTACAAGAAACCATGGGGGATTTACAAGGAGGTGTTCACCCGGAACAGCCGGAGGCCTGCCGACAGCAATATTGAGGAATTCTTCCTAAGAAGCCTTGAACGCAGTGAAACGCTTCTATGTTGCAATAACTCAGAACCTCATTCTGAGTGTTCCCGGCAGAGGTCATTCGGCTGACCACAACCGAAGACTAATTAGAGCCAGATGTAGGCAGTGCCGTCCATAGTGCTGGGTGGACAGGGGTCGCATGCTAAACAACTGAGCTCTAGTTCTCCAAACGTTCACAAAGTGAGCTCTATTTCTTCAAACTTTAACAGAGTGCCATAAGTAGAGGTTCAACTTACTGCTTCGTTTGAGTAGAGTGTAGCTGTCAAAGCTGCAATCAGTAGCAGTCAGGTGAGAAGAACGGGAAGCATATAGACACAGTCCTCTGGCAGTGTCCTATGGGGACCAGCCTATCTGGCTGCCACGCCTGAATGTTTGCAACCGTGGCAGAGCTAGCCAGGCGCATTTGTGCAGCAATGCAAACTGCATACCCTGGCCAAATTTCACGGGTGTACAAGAAACCACGTGGGATTTATATGGAGATGTTAACTCGGAACAGCCGGAGGTCTGCCAGCAGCAACATTCCAGAATTCTTCCTAAGAAGCCTTGAAAGCAGTGAAATGCTCCTATGTTGCCATAACTCAGAACCCCATTCTGAGTGTTCCCGGCAGAGGTCATTCAGCTGAACACAACCAAGAACTTATTAGAGCCAGATGTAGGCAGTTCAATCCGTAGTGCTGGATGGACAGTGGTGGCTTGCCATACAACGGAGCTCTAGTTCTCAAGTCTTTTACAAATTGTCATAGGTTGAGGTTCAACTTACTTCGCCGGTTGAGTAGAGTGTAGCCGTCAAAGCTAGAATCATTAGCACTCAGGTGAGAAGAACGGGAAGCAGATAGACCCAGTAAGCTGGCAGAGTCCTACGGGGACCCGCCTATTTGCCTGTCACGCCTGTATGTTTGCCACTGCGGCAGAGCTAGGCAGGCGCAATTGTGCAGCAATGCAAACTGCATAACCTGGCCAAATTTCACAGGTGTACAAGAAACCACGGGGGATTTACAAGGAGATGTTCACCCGGAACAGCTGGAGGCCTGCCGGCATCAAGATTCCGGAATACTTCCGAAGAAGCCTTGAAAGCAGTGAATCACTCCTATGTTGAAATAACTCAGAACATCATTCTGAGTGTTCCCAGCAGAGGTCATTCGGCTGAACACAACCATGGACTAATTAGAGCCAGATGTAGGCATTGCCATCCATAGTGCAAGATGGACAGTGGTGGCGTGCTAAACAACTGAGCTCTAGTTCTCAACACTTTCACAAAGTGCCAAAGTTGAGGTTCAACTTACTGCTCCCCTTGAGTAGAGTTTAGCCGTCAAAGCTGGAATCAGTAGCACTCAGGTGAGAAGAACGGGAAGCAGATAGACCCAGTCCGCTGGCAGTGTCCTATTGGGACCAGCCTATCTGGCTGCCACGCTGGAATGTTTGCAACCACGGCAGAGCTAGGCAGGCACAATTGTGCAGCAATGCAAACTCCATAACCTGGCCAAATTTCACGGGTGTACAAGAAACCACGGGGGATTTAAAAGGAGATGTTCATCCGGAACAGCCATAATCCTGCCGCCAGCAATATTCCGGAATCCTTCTTAAGAAGCCTTGAAAGCAGTGAAATGCTCCTATGTTGCCATAACTCAGAACCTCATTCTGAGTGTTCCCGGCAGAGGTCATTCGACTGAACACAACCGTGGACTAATCAGAGCCAGATATAGGCAGTGCCGTCCATAGTGCTGGATGGACAGTTGTGGCGAGCCAAACAACTGAGCTCTAGTTCTCAACACTTTCACAAAGCACAATAAGTTGAGGTTCCACTTAATTCTCCGGTTAAGTAGAGTGTAGTCATCAAAGCTGGAATCAGTAGCAGTCAGGTGAGAAGAACGGGAAGCATATAGACCACGTCCGCTGTCAGTGTCCTATGGGGACGAGCCTATCTGGCTGCCACGCCTGAATGTTTGCAACCGTTGCAGAGCTAGCCAGTCACAATTGTGCAGCAATGCAAACTGCATACCCTGGTCAAATTTCACGGGTGTACAAGAAACCAGGTGGGATTTATATGGAGATGTTAACTCGGAACAGCCGGCGGCCTGCCGGCAGCAATATTCCGGAATTCTTCCTAAGAATCCTTGAAAGCAGTGAAATGCTCCTATGTTGCCATAACTCAGAACCTCATTCTGAGTGTTCGTGGAAGAGCTCATTCGGCTGAACACAACGGTGGACTAATTAGAGCCAGATGTATGCAGTGCCTCCATAGTGCTTGACGGACAGTTGTGGCTTGTCAAACAACTGAGCTCTAGTTCTCAACACTTTCACTAAGTGCCATAAGTTGAGGTTCAACTTATTGCTCCGGTTGAGTGGAGTGTGGCCGTCAAAGCTGGAATCAGTAGCACTCAGGTGAGAAGAACGGGAAGCAGATAGACCCAGTCCGCCTGCAGTGTCCTACGGGTACAGCCTATCTGGCTGCCAAGCCTGAATGTTTGCAACCGCGGCCGAGCGAGTCAGGCGCAATTGTAGAGCAATGCAAACTGCATAACCTGGCCAAATTTCACGGGTGTACAAGAAACCACGGGGGATTTACAAGGAGATGTTCACCCGGAAATGACGGAGGCCTGCCGGCAGCAAGATTCCGGAATTCTTCCTGAGAAGCCTTGAAAGCAGTGAAATGCTCCTATGTTGCCATAACTCAGAACCCCATTCTGAGTGTTCCCGGCAGAGGTCATTCGGCTGAACACAACCATGAACTTATTAGAGCCAGATGTAGGCAGTGCCGTCCATAGTGCTGGATAGACAGTGGTGGCGTGCCTATCAACTGAGCTCTAGTTCTCAAGACTTTTACAAATTGCCATAGGTTGAGGTTCAACTTACTTCGCCGGTTGAGTAGAGTGTGGCCGTCAAAGCTGGAAGCAGGAGCACTCAGGTGAGAAGAACGGGAAGCAGATAGACCCAGTCCGCTGGCAGAGTCCTACGGGGACCCACCTATTTGCCTGTCACGCCTGAATGTTTGCCACTGCAGCAGAGCTAGGCAGGCGCATTTGGGCAGCAATGCAAACTGCATAACCTGGCCAAATTTCACGGGTGTACAAGAAACCACGGGGGATTTACAAGGAGATGTTCAGCTGGAACAGCCGTTGGCCTGCCGGCAACAAGATTCCGGAATTCTTCCTAAGAAGCCTAGAAAGCAGTGAAACGCTCCTATGTTGTAATAACTCAGAACCTCATTCTGAGTGTTCCCGGAAGAGTTCATTCGGCTGAACACAATCCTGGACTAATTAGAGCCAGATGTATGTAGTGCCATCCATAGTGCTGGATTGACAGTGGTGGCGTGCCAAACAACTGAGCTCTAGTTCTCAACACTTTCACAAAGTGCCATAAGTTGAGGTTCAACTTACTGCTCCGGTTGAGTAGATTGTAGCCATCAAAACTGGAATCAGTAGCACTCAGGTGAGAAGAACGGGAAGCAGATAGACCCAGTCCGCTGGCAGTGTACTACGGGAACCAGCCTATCTAGATGCCACGCGTGAATGTTTGCAACCGCGGCAGAGCTAGGCAGGCAGAATTTTGCAGCAATGCAAACTGCATAACCTGGCCAAATTCCACGGGTGTAAGAGAAACCACGGGAGATTTACAAGATGTTCACACGGAACAGCCGGTGGCCTGCCGGCAGCAAAATTCCGGAATCCTTCCTAAGAAGCCTTGAAAGCAATGAAATGCTCCTATGTTGCCATAATTCAGAACCTCATTCTGAGTTTTCCCGGCAGAGGTCATTCGGCTGAACACAACCCTGGACTAATTACAGCCAGATGTAGGCAGTGCCGTCCATAGTGCTGGATGGACAGTGGTGGCGTGCCAAACAACTGAGCTCTAGTTCTCAACACTTGCACAAAGTGCCCTAAGTTGAGGTTCAACTTACTGCTCCGGTTGAGTAGAGTGTAGCCGTCAAAGCTGGCATTAGTAGCAGTCAGGTTTGAAGATCGGGAAGCAGATATACCCAGTTTGCTGGCAGTGTCCTACGGGGACCAGCCTATCTGGCTGCCACGCCTGAATGTTTGCAATCGCGGCAGAGCATGGCAGGCGCAATTGTGCAACAGTGCAAACTGCATAACCTGGCCAAATTTCACGGGTGTACAAGAAACCAAGGGGGATTTACAAGGAGATGTTCACCCGGAACAGCCAGAGGCCTGCTGGCAGCAAAATTCCTGAATACTTCCTAAGCAGCCTTGAAAGCATTGAAACGCTCCTAGGTTAACATAACTCAGAACCTCATTCTGAGTGTTCCCGGCAGAGATCATTCGGCTGAACACAACTGTGGACTAATTAGAGCCAGATGTAGTCAGTGCCGTCCATAGTGCTGGATGGACAGTGGTGGCGTGCCAAACACCTGAGATCTAGTTCTCAACACTTTCACAAAGTGCCATAAGTTGAGGTTCAAACTACTGCTCCGGTTTTGTAGAGTGTAGCCGTCAAAGGTGGAATCAGTAGCACTCAGGTGAGAAGAATGGGAAGCAGATATACCCCGTCCCCTGGCAGTGTCGTATGGGCACCAGACTATCTGGCTGCCACGCCTGAATGTTTGCAACCGAGGCAGGGGTAGGCAGGCGCAATTGTGTATCAATGCAAACTGCATAACCTCCCCAAATTTCAGGGGTGTACAAGAAACCACGGGGGATTTACAAGGACATGTTTACCCGGAACAGCCGGAGGCCTGCCGGCAGCAACATTCCGGAATTCTTCCTAAGAAGCCTTGAAAGCAGTGAAACTCTCCTATGTTGGAATAACTCAGAACCTCATTCTGAGTGTTCCCGGCAGAGGTCATTCGGCTGAACACAACCGTGGACTAATTAGAGCCAGATGTAGGCAGTGCCGTCCATAGTGCTGGATGGACAGTGGTCGCATGCCCAAAAACTGAGCTGTAGTTCTCAACACTTTCAGAAAGTGCGCTAAGTTGAGCTTCTCCATACTGCGCCGGTTGAGTAGAGTGTAGCCGTCAAAGCTGAAATCAGTAGCACTCAGGTGAGAAGAACAGGAAGCAGATATACCCAGTCCGCTAACAGTGTCCTACGGGGACCAGCCTACCTGGCTGCCACACCTGAATATTTGCAATCGCGGTAGAGCTAGTCAGGGGCAATTGTACAGCAATGCAAACTGCATAACCTGGCCTAATTTCACGGGTGTACCAGAAACCACGGGGGATTTACAAGGAGGTGTACACCGGGAATAGCCGGAAGCTTGCCGGCAGCAAGATTCCGGAATTTTTACTAAGAAGGCTTGAAAGCAGTGAAACGCTCCTATGTTGCAATCACTCAGAATCTCATTCTGAGTGTTCCCGGCAGAGGTCATTCGGCTGAACACAACCGTGGACTAATTAGAGCCAGATGTAGGCAGTGCCGTCCATACTGCTCGATGGACTGTGGTGGCATGCCAAACAACTGAGCTCTAGTTCTCCTCACTTTCACAAAGTACCATAAGTTGAGGTTCAACTTACTGCTCCGATTGGGTAGAGTGTAGCCGTCAAAGCTGGAATCAGTAGCACTCAAGTGAGAAGAACCGGAAGCATATATACCCAGTCCGCTGGCAGTGTCTTCCGTGGTCTAGCCTATCTGGCTACCACGACTGAATGTTTGCAACCACAGCAGAACTAGGCAGGCGCAATTGTGCAGCAATGCAAAGTTCATAACCTGGCCAAATTTCACGGATGTACAAGAAACCACGGGGGATTTACAAGGGGATGTTCAGCCGGAACAGCCGGAGGCCTGCCGGTAGCAAGATTCCGGAATTCTTCCTAAGAAGCCTTGAAAGTAGTGAAACGCTCCTAGGTTCCAATAACTGAGAACCTCATTCTGAGTGTTCCCCGCAGAGGTCATTCGTCTGAACACAACCGTGGACTAATTAGAGCCAGATGTAGGCAGTGCCGTCCATAGTGCTGGATGGTCAGTGGTTGCGTGCCAAACAACTTAGCTCTATTTATCAACACTTTCACAAAGTGTCATAAGTTGAGGTTCAACTTACTGCTCCGGTTGAGTAGAGTGTAGCCATCAAAGCTGGAATCAGTAGCACTCAGGTGAGAAGAACGGGAAGCAGATATACCCAGTCCGCTGGCAGTGTCCTACGGGGATCAGCCTATCTGGCTGCCACGCCTGAATGATTGCAACCGCGGCAGAGCTAGGCAGTAGCAATTGTGCAGCAATGCAAATTGCATAACCTGGCCAAATTTCACGGATGTACAAGAAAACACGGGGGATTTACCAGGAGATGTTCACCCGGAACAGCGGGAGTCTTGCGGAAAGCAACATTCCGGAATTCTTCCTAAGAAGCCTTGAAAGCAGTGAAACGCTCCTATATTGCAACATCTCAGAACCTCATTCTGAGTGTTCCCGGCAGAGGTCATTCGGCTGAACACAACCGGGGACTAATTAGAGCCCGATGCAGGCAGGGGCGTCCATAATGCTGGAAGGACTGTGGTCTTGTGCCAAACAACTGAGCTCTAGTTCTCAACACTCTCACAAAATGCCATAAGTTGAGGTTCAACTTACTGCTCCGGTTGAGTAGAGTGTAGCCGTCAAAGCTGGCATCAGTAGATCTCAGGTGAGAAGAACCGGAAGGAGATATGCCCAGTCCGCTGGCAGTGTCCTATTGGGACCATCCTATCTGGCTGCCACGTCTGAATGTTTGCAACCGCGGCAGAGCTTGGCAGGCGCATTTGTGCAGCAATGCAAACTGCATAACCTGTCCAAATTTCACGGGTGTACAAGAAACCACGTGGGATTTATATGGAGATGTTAACTCGGAACAGCCGGAGGTCTGCCGGCAGCAACATTCCAGAATTCTTCCTAAGAAGCCTTGAAAGCAGTGAAATGCTCCTATGTTGCCATAACTCAGAACCCCATTCTGAGTGTTCCCGGCAGAGGTCATTCAGCTGAACACAACCAAGAACTTATTAGAGCCAGATGTAGGCAGTTCAATCCGTAGTGCTGGATGGACAGTGGTGGCTTGCCATACAACGGAGCTCTAGTTCTCAAGTCTTTTACAAATTGTCATAGGTTGAGGTTCAATTTACTTCGCCGGTTGAGTAGAGTGTAGCCGTCAAAGCTAGAATCATTAGCACTCAGGTGAGAAGAACGGGAAGCAGATAGACCCAGTAAGCTGGCAGAGTCCTACGGGGACCCGCCTATTTGCCTGTCACGCCTGTATGTTTGCCACTGCGGCAGAGCTAGGCAGGCGCAATTGTGCAGCAATGCAAACTGCATAACCTGGCCAAATTTCACAGGTGTACAAGAAACCACGGGGGATTTACAAGGAGATGTTCACCCGGAACAGCTGGAGGCCTGCCGGCATCAAGATTCCGGAATACTTCCGAAGAAGCCTTGAAAGCAGTGAATCACTCCTATGTTGAAATAACTCAGAACCTCATTCTGAGTGTTCCCAGCAGAGGTCATTCGGCTGAACACAACCATGGACTAATTAGAGCCAGATGTAGGCATTGCCATCCATAGTGCAAGATGGACAGTGGTGGCGTGCTAAACAACTGAGCTCTAGTTCTCAACACTTTCACAAAGTGCCAAAGTTGAGGTTCAACTTACTGCTCCCCTTGAGTAGAGTGTAGCCGTCAAAGCTGGAATCAGTAGCACTCAGGTGAGAAGAACGGGAAGCAGATAGACCCAGTCCGCTGGCAGTGTCCTATTGGGACCAGCCTATCTGGCTGCCACGCTGGAATGTTTGCAACCACGGCAGAGCTAGGCAGGCGCAATTGTGCAGCAATGCAAACTCCATAACCTGGCCAAATTTCACGGGTGTACAAGAAACCACGGGGGATTTAAAAGGAGATGTTCATCCGGAACAGCCATAATCCTGCCGCCAGCAATATTCCGGAATCCTTCTTAAGAAGCCTTGAAAGCAGTGAAATGCTCCTATGTTGCCATAACTCAGAACCTCATTCTGAGTGTTCCCGGCAGAGGTCATTCGACTGAACACAACCGTGGACTAATCAGAGCCAGATATAGGCAGTGCCGTCCATAGTACTGGATGGACAGTTGTGGCGAGCCAAACAACTGAGCTCTAGTTCTCAACACTTTCACAAAGCACAATAAGTTGAGGTTCCACTTAATTCTCCGGTTAAGTAGAGTGTAGTCATCAAAGCTGGAATCAGTAGCAGTCAGGTGAGAAGAACGGGAAGCATATAGACCAAGACCGCTGTCAGTGTCCTATGTGGACGAGCCTATCTGGCTGCCACGCCTGAATGTTTGCAACCGTTGCAGAGCTAGCCAGTCACAATTGTGCAGCAATGCAAACTGCATACCCCGGTCAAATTTCACGGGTGTACAAGAAACCAGGTGTGATTTATATGGAGATGTTAACTCGGAACAGCCGGCGGCCTGCCGGCAGCAATATTCCGGAATTCTTCCTAAGAATCCTTGAAAGCAGTGAAATGCTCCTATGTTGCCATAACTCAGAACCTCATTCTGAGTGTTCGTGGAAGAGCTCATTCGGCTGAACACAACGGTGGACTAATTAGAGCCAGATGTATGCAGTGCCTCCATAGTGCTTGACGGACAGTTGTGGCTTGTCAAACAACTGAGCTCTAGTTCTCAACACTTTCACTAAGTGCCATAAGTTGAGGTTCAACTTATTGCTCCGGTTGAGTAGAGTGTGGCCGTCAAAGCTGGAATCAGTAGCACTCAGGTGAGAAGAACGGGAAGCAGATAGACCCAGTCCGCCTGCAGTGTCCTACGGGTACAGCCTATCTGGCTGCCAAGCCTGAATGTTTGCAACCGCGGCCGAGCGAGTCAGGCGCAATTGTAGAGCAATGCAAACTGCATAACCTGGCCAAATTTCACGGGTGTACAAGAAACCACGGGGGATTTACAAGATGTTCACCCGGAAATGACGGAGGCCTGCCGGCAGCAAGATTCCGGAATTCTTCCTGAGAAGCCTTGAAAGCAGTGAAATGCTCCTATGTTGCCATAACTCAGAACCCCATTCTGAGTGTTCCCGGCAGAGGTCATTCGGCTGAACACAACCATGAACTTATTAGAGCCAGATGTAGGCAGTGCCGTCCATAGTGCTGGATAGACAGTGGTGGCGTGCCTATCAACTGAGCTCTAGTTCTCAAGACTTTTACAAATTGCCATAGGTTGAGGTTCAACTTACTTCGCCGGTTGAGTAGAGTGTGGCCGTCAAAGCTGGAAGCAGGAGCACTCAGGTGAGAAGAACGGGAAGCAGATAGACCCAGTCCGCTGGCAGAGTCCTACGGGGACCCCCCTATTTGCCTGTCACGCCTGAATGTTTGCCACTGCAGCAGAGCTAGGCAGGCGCATTTGGGCAGCAATGCAAACTGCATAACCTGGCCAAATTTCACGGGTGTACAAGAAACCACGGGGGATTTACAAGGAGATGTTCAGCTGGAACAGCCGTTGGCCTGCCGGCAACAAGATTCCGGAATTCTTCCTAAGAAGCCTAGAAAGCAGTGAAACGCTCCTATGTTGTAATAACTCAGAACCTCATTCTGAGTGTTCCCGGAAGAGTTCATTCGGCTGAACACAATCCTGGACTAATTAGAGCCAGATGTATGTAGTGCCATCCATAGTGCTGGATTGACAGTGGTGGCGTGCCAAACAACTGAGCTCTAGTTCTCAACACTTTCACAAAGTGCCATAAGTTGAGGTTCAACTTACTGCTCCGGTTGAGTAGATTGTAGCCATCAAAACTGGAATCAGTAGCACTCAGGTGAGAAGAACGGGAAGCAGATAGACCCAGTCCGCTGGCAGTGTACTACGGGAACCAGCCTATCTAGATGCCACGCGTGAATGTTTGCAACCGCGGCAGAGCTAGGCAGGCACAATTTTGCAGCAATGCAAACTGCATAACCTGGCCAAATTCCACGGGTGTAAGAGAAACCACGGGAGATTTACAAGATGTTCACACGGAACAGCCGGTGGCCTGCCGGCAGCAAAATTCCGGAATCCTTCCTAAGAAGCCTTGAAAGCAATGAAATGCTCCTATGTTGCCATAATTCAGAACCTCATTCTGAGTTTTCCCGGCAGAGGTCATTCGGCTGAACACAACCCTGGACTAATTACAGCCAGATGTAGGCAGTGCCGTCCATAGTGCTGGATGGACAGTGGTGGCGTGCCAAACAACTGAGCTCTAGTTCTCAACACTTGCACAAAGTGCCCTAAGTTGAGGTTCAACTTACTGCTCCGGTTGAGTAGAGTGTAGCCGTCAAAGCTGGCATTAGTAGCAGTCAGGTTTGAAGATCGGGAAGCAGATATACCCAGTTTGCTGGCAGTGTCCTACGGGGACCAGCCTATCTGGCTGCCACGCCTGAATGTTTGCAATCGCGGCAGAGCATGGCAGGCGCAATTGTGCAACAGTGCAAACTGCATAACCTGGCCAAATTTCACGGGTGTACAAGAAACCAAGGGGGATTTACAAGGAGATGTTCACCCGGAACAGCCAGAGGCCTGCTGGCAGCAAAATTCCTGAATACTTCCTAAGCAGCCTTGAAAGCATTGAAACGCTCCTAGGTTAACATAACTCAGAACCTCATTCTGAGTGTTCCCGGCAGAGATCATTCGGCTGAACACAACTGTGGACTAATTAGAGCCAGATGTAGTCAGTGCCGTCCATAGTGCTGGATGGACAGTGGTGGCGTGCCAAACACCTGAGATCTAGTTCTCAACACTTTCACAAAGTGCCATAAGTTGAGGTTCAAACTACTGCTCCGGTTTTGTAGAGTGTAGCCGTCAAAGGTGGAATCAGTAGCACTCAGGTGAGAAGAATGGGAAGCAGATATACCCCGTCCGCTGGCAGTGTCGTATGGGCACCAGACTATCTGGCTGCCACGCCTGAATGTTTGCAACCGAGGCAGGGGTAGGCAGGCGCAATTGTGTATCAATGCAAACTGCATAACCTCCCCAAATTTCAGGGGTGTACAAGAAACCACGGGGGATTTACAAGGACATGTTTACCCGGAACAGCCGGAGGCCTGCCGGCAGCAACATTCCGGAATTCTTCCTAAGAAGCCTTGAAAGCAGTGAAACTCTCCTATGTTGGAATAACTCAGAACCTCATTCTGAGTGTTCCCGGCAGAGGTCATTCGGCTGAACACAACCGTGGACTAATTAGAGCCAGATGTAGGCAGTGCCGTCCATAGTGCTGGATGGACAGTGGTCGCATGCCCAAAAACTGAGCTGTAGTTCTCAACACTTTCAGAAAGTGCGCTAAGTTGAGCTTCTCCATACTGCGCCGGTTGAGTAGAGTGTAGCCGTCAAAGCTGAAATCAGTAGCACTCAGGTGAGAAGAACAAGAAGCAGATATACCCAGTCCGCTAACAGTGTCCTACGGGGACCAGCCTACCTGGCTGCCACACCTGAATATTTGCAATCGCGGTAGAGCTAGTCAGGGGCAATTGTACAGCAATGCAAACTGCATAACCTGGCCTAATTTCAAGGGTGTACCAGAAACCACGGGGGATTTACAAGGAGGTCTTCACCGGGAATAGCCGGAAGCTTGCCGGCAGCAAGATTCCGGAATTTTTACTAAGAAGGCTTGAAAGCAGTGAAACGCTCCTATGTTGCAATCACTCAGAATCTCATTCTGAGTGTTCCCGGCAGAGGTCATTCGGCTGAACACAACCGTGGACTAATTAGAGCCAGATGTAGGCAGTGCCGTCCATACTGCTCGATGGACTGTGGTGGCATGCCAAACAACTGAGCTCTAGTTCTCCTCACTTTCACAAAGTACCATAAGTTGAGGTTCAACTTACTGCTCCGATTGGGTAGAGTGTAGCTGTCAAAGCTGGAATCAGTAGCACTCAAGTGAGAAGAACCGGAAGCATATATACCCAGTCCGCTGGCAGTGTCTTCCGTGGTCTAGCCTATCTGGCTACCACGACTGAATGTTTGCAACCACAGCAGAACTAGGCAGGCGCAATTGTGCAGCAATGCAAAGTTCATAACCTGGCCAAATTTCACGGATGTACAAGAAACCACGGGGGATTTACAAGGGGATGTTCAGCCGGAACAGCCGGAGGCCTGCCGGTAGCAAGATTCCGGAATTCTTCCTAAGAAGCCTTGAAAGTAGTGAAACGCTCCTAGGTTCCAATAACTGAGAACCTCATTCTGAGTGTTCCCCGCAGAGGTCATTCGTCTGAACACAACCGTGGACTAATTAGAGCCAGATGTAGGCAGTGCCGTCTATAGTGCTGGATGGTCAGTGGTTGCGTGCCAAACAACTTAGCTCTATTTATCAACACTTTCACAAAGTGTCATAAGTTGAGGTTCAACTTACTGCTCCGGTTGAGTAGAGTGTAGCCATCAAAGCTGGAATCAGTAGCACTCAGGTGAGAAGAACGGGAAGCAGATATACCCAGTCCGCTGGCAGTGTCCTACGGGGATCAGCCTATCTGGCTGCCACGCCTGAATGATTGCAACCGCGGCAGAGCTAGGCAGTAGCAATTGTGCAGCAATGCAAATTGCATAACCTGGCCAAATTTCACGGATGTACAAGAAAACACGGGGGATTTACAAGGAGATGTTCACCCGGAACAGCGGGAGTCTTGCGGAAAGCAACATTCCGGAATTCTTCCTAAGAAGCCTTGAAAGCAGTGAAACGCTCCTATATTGCAACATCTCAGAACCTCATTCTGAGTGTTCCCGGCAGAGGTCATTCGGCTGAACACAACCGGGGACTAATTAGAGCCCGATGCAGGCAGGGCCGTCCATAATGCTGGAAGGACTGTGGTCTTGTGCCAAACAACTGAGCTCTAGTTCTCAACACTCTCACAAAATGCCATAAGTTGAGGTTCAACTTACTGCTCCGGTTGAGTAGAGTGTAGCCGTCAAAGCTGGCATCAGTAGATCTCAGGTGAGAAGAACCGGAAGGCGATATGCCCAGTCCGCTGGCAGTGTCCTATTGGGACCATCCTATCTGGCTGCCACGTCTGAATGTTTGCAACCCCGGCAGAGCTAGGCAGGCGCAATTGTGCAACAATGCAAACTGCGTAACCTGGCCAATTTCACGGGTGGAAAAGAAACCACGGGGGATTTACACATAGATGTTCACCCGGAACAGCCGGAGTCCTGCCGGCATCAACATTCCAGAATCCATCCTGAGAAGCCTTGAAAGCAGTGAAACGCTCCTATGTTACAATAACTCAGAACTCATTCTGAGTGTTCCCAGCAGAGGTCATTCGGCTGAACTCATCCGTGGACTAATTAGAGCCAGATGTAGGCAGTGGACTAATTAGAGCCAGATGTAGGCAATGGACTAATTAGAGCCAGATATAGGCAGTGTTTTCGATTGGAAAACAACTGAGCTTTAGTTCTCCAAACTTTCACAAAGTGCCATAAGTTGAGGTTCAACTTACTGCTCCGGTTGAGTAGAGTGTAGCCGTCAAAGCTGGAATCAGTAGCACTCAGGTGAGAAGAACGGGAAGCAGATATACCCAGTCCGCTGGCAGTGTCCTACGGGGACCAGCATATCTGGCTGCCACGCCTGAATGTTTGCAACCGCGGCAGGGCAAGGCAGTCACAATTGTGCAGCAATGCAAACTGCATAACCTGGCCAAATTTCACGGGTGTAAAAGAAACCACGGGGGATTTACAAGGAGATGTTCACCCGGAACAGCCGGAGGCCTGCCGGCAGCAACATTCCGGAATTCTTCCTAAGAAGCCTTGAAAGCATTGAAACGCTCCTATGTTGCAATAACTCAGAACTTCATTCTGAGTGTTTCCGGCACAGGTCATTCGGCTGAACACAACCGTGGACTAATTAGAGCAAGATGTAGGCTCTGCTGTCCATAGTGCTGGATGGACTGTGATGGCATGCCAAACAACTGAGCTCTAGTTCTCAACACTTTCTTATAGTGCCATAAGTTGAGTTTCATCTTACTGCTCCGGTTGAGTAGAGTGTAGCCGTCAAAGCTGGAATCAGTAACACTCAGTTGAGAACAACGGGAAGCACATAGACCCAGTCCGCTGGCAGTGTCCTACAGGAACCAGTCTATCTAGCTGCCTCGCCTGAATGTTTGCAACCGCGGCAGAACTAAGAAGGCGCAATTGTGCAGCAATGCAAATTGCATAACCTGGCCAAATTTCACAGGTGTTCAAGAAACCACGGGGGATTTACAAGGAGATGTTCACCGGAACTGCCGGAGGCCTGCCGGCAACAACATTCCGGAATCCTTCCTAAGAAGCCTTGAAAGCAGTGAAACGCTCCTATGTTGCAACAACTCAGAACCTCATTCTGAGTGTTCCCGGCACAGGTCATTCGGCTGAACACAACCTTGCACTAATTAGAGACAGATGTAGGCAGTGCGCCCTATAGTGCTGGATGGACAGTGGTGGCGTGCCAAACAACTGAGCTCTAGTTCTCAACACTTATACAAAGTGCCATAAGTTGAGGTTCAACTTACGGCTCCGGTTGAGTAGAGTGTAACCGACAAAGCTGGAATCAGTAGCACTCAGGTGAGAAGAACGGGAAGCAGATAGACCCATTCCGCTGGCAGTGTCCTACGGGGACCAGCCTATCTAGCTGCCACGCCTGAATATTTGCAACCGCGGCAGAGCTAGGCAGGCGCAATTGTGCAGCAATGCAAACTGCATAACCTGGCCAAATTTCACGGGTGTACAAGAAACCACGGGGGATTTACAAGTATCTGTTCAACAGGAACAGCCGGAGGCCTGCCGAAAGCAACATTCCGGAATCCTTCCTGAGAAGCCTTGAAAGCAGTGAAACGCTCCTTTGTTGCGATAACTCAGAACCTCATTCTGAGTGTTCCCGGAAGAGGTCATTCGGCTGAACATAAACGTGGAAAAATTAGAGCCAGATGTAGGCAGTGCCGTCCATAGTGTTGGGCGGAGAGTGGTCGCATGCTAAACAACTGAGCTCTAGTTCTCCAAACGTTACGAAAGTGCAATAAGTTGAGGTTCAACTTACTGGTATGGTTGAGTAGAGTGTAGCCGTCCAAGCTGGAATCAGTAGCACTCAGGTGAGAAGAACGGGAAGCACATATATACAGTCCGCTGGCAGTGTCCTACGGGGACCAGCCTATCTGGCTGCCACGCCTGAATGTTTGCAACCGTGGCAGAGGTAGGCGGGCACAATAGTGCAGCAATGCAAACTGCATAACCTGGCTAAATTCCACGGGTGTACAAGAAACCACGGGGGATTTACAAGGAGATTTTCATCCACAACACCCGGAGGCCAGCCAGCAGCAAGATTGAGGAATTCTTCCTAAGAAGCCTTGAAAGCAGGGAAATGCTCCTATGTTGCAATAACTCAGCACCTCATTCTGAGTGTTCCCGGCACAGGTCATTCGGCTGAACACAACCGTGCACTAATTAGAGCCAGATGTAGGCAGTGCCCCCTATAGTGCTGGATGGACAGTGGTGGCGTGCCAAACAACTGAGCTCTAGTTCTCAACACTTTCACAAAGTGCCATGAGTTGAGGTTCACCTTACTGCTCCTGTTGAGTAGAGTGTAGCCGTCAAAGCTGGAATCAGTAGCACTCAGGTGAGAAGAACCGGAAGCAGATATACCCAGTCCGCTGGCAGTGTCCTACGGGGAACAGCCTATCTCGCTGCCACGCCTGAATGTTTGCAACCGCGGCAGATGTAGGCAGGCACAATTATGCAGCAATGCAAACTGCATAACCTGGCCAAATTTCACGGGTGTACAAGAAACCACGGGGGATTTAAAAGGAGATGTTCACCCGGAACAGCCAGAGGCCTGCCGGCAGCAACATTCCGGAATTCTTCCTAAGAAGCCTTGAAACAGTGAAACGCTCCTATGTTGCAATAACTCAGAACCTCATTCTGAGTGTTCCCAGCAGGGGTCATTCGGCTGAACTCAACCGTGGACTAATTAGAGCTAGATGTAGGCAGTGCCGTCCATATTGCTGGATGGACTGTGGTGGCGTGCCAAACAACTGAGCTCTAGTTCTCAACACTTTCACAAAGAGCCATAAGTTGAGTTTCAACTTACTGCTCCGGTTGAGTAGAGTGTGGCCATCAAAGCTGGAATCAGTAGCACTCAGGTGAGAAGAACGGGAAGCACATGTACCCAGTGCGCTGGCAGTGTCCTACAGGGACCAGCCTATCTGGCTGTCACGCCTGAATGTTTGCAACCGCGGCAGAACTAGGAAGGCGCAATTGTGCAGCAATGCAAATTGCATAACCTGGCCAAATTTCACGGGTGTACAAGAAACCACTGGGGATTTACAAGGAGATGTTCACATGGAACTGCCGGAGGCCTGCCGGCAGCAACATTCCGGAATCCTTCATAAGAAGCCTTGAAAGCAGTGAAACGCTCTTTTGTTGCAACAACTCAGAACCTCATTCTGAGTGTTCCCGGCAGAGGTCATTCGGCTGAACACAACCGTGCACTAATTAGTGCCAGATGTAGGCAGTGCCGTCCATAGTGCTGGATGGACAGTGGTGGCATGCCAAACAACTGAGCTCTAGTTCTCAACACTTTCTTATAGTGCCATAAGTTGAGTTTCATCTTACTGCTCCGGTTGAGTAGAGTGTAGCCGTCAAAGCTGGAATCAGTAGCACTCAGGTGAGATTAACGGGAAGCAGATGTACCCAGTCCGCTGGCATTGTCCTACGGGGACCAGTCTATCTGGTTGCCACGCCTGAATGTTTGCAACCGCGGCAGAGCAAGGCAGTCACAATTGTGCAGCAATGCAAACTGCATAACCTGGCCAAATTTCACGGGTGTACAAGAAACCACGGGGGATTTACAAGGAGATGTTCACCCGGAACAGCCGGAGGCCTGCCGGCAGCAACATTCCGAAATTCTTCCTAAGAAGCCGTGAAAGCAGTGAAACGCTCCTATGTTGCAATAACTTAGAACCTCATTCTGAGTGTTCCCGGCAGAGGTCATTCGGCTGAACACAACCGTGGACTATTTAGAGCCAGATGTAGGCAGTGCCTTCCATAGTGCTGGATGGACTGTGGTGGCGTGCCAAACAACTGAACTCTAGTTCTCAATACTTATACAAAGTGCCATTAGTTGAGGTTCAACTTACGGCTCCGGTTGAGTAGAGTGTAGCCGACAAAGCTGGAATCAGTAGTACTCAGGTGAGAAGAACGGGAAGCAGATAGACCCATTCTGCTGGCAGTGTCCTACGGGGACCAGCCTATCTAGCTGCCACGCCTGAATGTTTGCAACCGCGGCAGAGCTAGGCAAGCGCAATTGTGCAGCAATGCAAACTGCATAACCTGGCCAAATTTCACGGGTGTACAAGAAACCACGGGGGATTTACAAGTATCTGTTCACCAGGAACAGCCGGAGGCCTGCCGACAGCAACATTCCAGAATCCTTCCTGAGAAGCCTTGAAAGCAGTGAAACGCTCCTTTGTTGCAATAACACAGAACCTCATTCTGAGTGTTCCCGGCAGAGGTCATTCGGCTGAACTCGACCGTGGATTAATAGAGCCAGATGTAGGCAGTGCCGTCCATAGTGCTGGATGGACACTGAATGTTGAGTAGAGTTTCGCCTTCAAAGCTGGAATCAGTAGCACTCAGGTGAGAAGAACGGGAAGCAGATATACCAGGTCTGCTGGCATTGTCCTACTGTATCTAGCCTATCTAGCTGCCACGTCTGAATGTTTGCAACCCCGGCAGAGCTAGGCAGGCGCAATTGTGCAGCAATGCAAACTGCAAAACCTCTCCAAATTTCACGGGTGTACAAGAAACCACGGGGGATTTACAAGGAGATGTTCACCCGGAACAGCAGGAGGACTGCCGGCTGCAACATTCCGAAATTCTTCCTAACAAGGCGTGAAAGCAGTGAAACGATCCTATGTTGCAATAACTGAGAACCTCATTCAGAGTGTTCCCGGCAGAGGTCATTCGGCTGAACACAACCGTGGACTAATTAGAGCCAGATGTAGGCAGTGCCGTCCATATTGCTGGATGGACTGTGGTGGCGTGCCAAACAACTGAGCTCTAGTTCTCAACACTTTCACAAAGTGCCATAAGTTGAGGTTCAACTTACTGCTCCGGTTGAGTAGAGTGTGGCCATCAAAGCTGGAATCAGTAGCACTCAGGTGAGAAGAACGGGAAGCTGATATACCCCGTGCGCTGGCAGTGTCCTACGGGGACCAGCCTATATGGCTGCCACGCCTGAATGATATCAAACGCGGCAGATTTAGGCAAGCGCAATTGTGCAGCAATGCAAACTGGATAACCTGGCCAAATTTCACGGGTGTACAAGAAACCACGGGGGATTTACAAGGGGATGTTCACCCGGAACAGCCGGAGTCATGTCGGCCGAAACATTCCGGAATTCTTCCTAAGAAACCTTGGAAGCAGTGAAGTGCTCCTATTTTGCAATAACTCAGAACCTCATTCTCAGTGTTCCCGGCAGAGGTCATTTGGCTGAAGACAACCGTGGACTAATTAGAGCCAGATGTAAGCAGTGCTGTCCACAGTGCTGGAAGGAGAGTGGTGGCGTGCCAAACAACTGAGCTCTCGTTCTCAACACTTTCACAAATTGCCATAAGGTGAGGTTCAACTTACTGCTCCGGTTGAGTAGAGTGTAGCCGTAAAAGCTGGAATCAGTAGCACTCAGGTGAGAAGAAGGGGAAGCAGATATACCCAGTTCGCTGGCAGTGTCCTACGGGGACCAGCCTATCTCGCTTCCACGCCTGAATGTTTGCAACCGCGGCAGAGTTAGGTAGGCGCAATTGTGCAGCAATGCAAACTGCATAACCTGGCCAAATTTCACGGGTGTACAAGAAACCACCGGGGATTTACAAGGGGATGTTCCCCGGAACAGCCGGAATACTGCCGGCAGCAACTTTCCGGACTTCTTCCTAAGAAGCCTTGAAAGCAGTGAAATGCTGCTATGTTGCAACAACTCAGAACCTCATTCTGAGTGTTCCCGGCAGAGGTCATTCGGCTGAACACAACTGTGGACTAATTAGAGCCAGATGTAGGCAGTGTCGTCCATAGTGCTGGATGGACTGTGGTGGCATGCCAAACAACTGAGCTCTAGTTCTCCACACTTTCACAACGTACCATAAGTTGAGGTTCAAGTTACTGCTCCGGTTGAGAAGAGTGTAGCCGACAAACCTGGAATCAATAGCACTCAGGTGAGAAAAACGGGAAGCAGATATACCCAGTCTGCTAGCAATGTCCTACGGGGACCAGCCTATCTAGCTGCCAGGCCTGAATGATTGCAAACGCGGCAGATCTAGGCAAGCGCAATTATGCAGCAATGAAAACTGCATAACCTGGCCAAATTTCACGGGTGAACAAGAAACCACGGGGGATTTACAAGGAGGTGTTCACCCGGAATAGCCGGAGGCCTGTCGGCAGCAAGATTGAGGAATTCTTCCTAAGAAGCCTTGAAAGCAGTGAAACTCTCCTATGTTGCAATATCTCAGAACCTCATTCTGAGTGTTCCCGGCAGAGGTCATTCGGCTAAACACAACCGTGGACTAATTAGAGCCAGATGTAGGCAGTGCCGTGCACAGTGCTGGAAGGACAGTGGTGGCGTGCCAAACAACTGAGCTCTAGTTCTCAACACTTTCACAAAGTGCCATAAGTTGAGGTTCAACTTACTGCTCCGATTGAGTAGAGTGTAGCCGTCAAAGCTGGAATCAGTAGCACTCGGGTTAGAAGGACGGGAAGCACAAATACCCAGTCCGCTGGCAGTGTCCCACGGGGACCAGCCTATCTGGCTGCCACCCCGGAATGTTTGCAACCGCGGCAGAACTAGGCAGGCGCAATTGTGCAGCAATGCAAACTGCATAACCTGGCCTAATTTCAAAGGTGTACAAGAAGCCACGAGGGATTTACAAGGAGATATTCACCCGGAACAGCCGGAGGCCTGCCGGCAGCAACATTCCAGAAATCTTCCTAAGAAGCCTTTGAAGCAGTGAAACGCTCCTATGTTGCAACAACTCAGAACCTCATTCTGAGTGTTCCCGGCAGAGGTCATTCGGCTGAACACAACCGTGGACTAATTAGAGCCAGATGTAGGCAGTGCCGTCCATAGTGCTGGATGGACTGTGGTGGCGTGCCAAACAACTGAGCTCTAGTTCTCAACACTTATACAAAGTAGCATAAGTTGAGGTTCAACTTACGGCTCCGGTTGAGTAGAGTGTAGCCGACAATGCTGGCATCAGTACCACTCAGGTGATAAGACTGGGAAGCAGATATACCCAGTCCGCTGGCAGTGTCCTACGGGGACCAGCCTATCTGGCTGCCACGCCTGAATGTTTGCAACCGTGGCAGAGCTACGCAGGCGCAACAGTGCAGCAAAGCAAACTGCATAACCTGGCCAAATTTCACGGGTGTACAAGAAACTTCGGGGGATTTACAAGATGTTCACCCGCAATAGTCGGAGGCCTGCCGGCATCAAGATTACGGAATTCTTCCTAAGAAGCCTTGAAAGCAGTGAAACGCTCCCATGTTGCAATAACTCAGAACCTCATTATGAGTGTTCCCGGCAGAGGTCATTCGGCTGAACACAACCATGGACTAATTAGAGCCAGATGTAGGCAGTGCCGTCCATAGTGCTGCATGGACACTGGTGGCGTTCCAAACAAATTAGCTCTAGTTCTCAACACTTTCACAAAGTCCCATAAGTTGAGGTTCAACTTAGTGCTCCGGTTGAGTAGAGTGTAGCCGTCAAAGCTGGAATAAGGAGCACTCAGCTGAGAAGAACGGGAAGCAGATATACCCATTCTGCTGGCAGTGTCCTACGGAGATCAGCCTATCTGGCTGCCACGCCTGAATGTTTGCAACCGGGGCAGAGCTAGGCAGGCCCAATTGTTCAGCAATGAAAACTGCATAACCTGGCCAAATTTCACGGGTGTACAAGAAACCACCGGGGATTTACAAGGAGATGATCACCCGGAACAGCCGGAGGCCTGCCCGCAGCAACATTATGGAATCCTTCCTAAGAAGCCTTGAAAGCAGTGAAACGCTCCTATGTAGCAATAACTCAGAACATCATTCTGAGTGTTCCCTGCAGAGGTCATTCGGCTGAACACAACCCTGGACTAATTAGAGCCAGATGGAGTCACTGTCCTCCATAGTGCTGGATGGACAGTGGTGGCGTGCCAAAAAACTGAGCTCTAGTTCTCAACACTTTCCGAAAGTGCCATAAGTTGAGGTGCAACTTACTGCTCCGGTTGAGTAGAGTGTAGCCGTCAAAGCGGGAATCAGGAGCACTCAGGTGAGAAGAACGGGAAGCAGATATACCCAGTCCGCTGGCAGTGTCCTACGGGGACCAGCCTTTCTGGCTGCAACGCCTGAATGTTTGCAACCGCGGCAGAGCTAGGCAGTAGCAATTGTGCAGCTATGCAAATTGCATAACCAGGCCAAATTTCACGGATGTATAAGAAACCACTGGGGGTTTACAAGGAGATGTTCACCCGGAACAGCGGGAGGCTTACCGGAAGGAACATTCCGGGATTCTTCCTAAGAAGCCTTGAAAGAAGTGAAACGCTAATATGTTGCAAAAACTCAGAACCTCATTCTGAGTGTTCCCGGCAGAGGTCATTTGGCTGAGCACAACCGGGGACTAATTAAATCCAGATGCAGGCAGGGCCGTCCATAGTGCTGGATGGACAATTGTGGCGTGCCAAACAACTGAGCTCTAGTTCTCAACACATTCACAAAATGCCATAAGTTGAGGTTCAACTTACTTCTGCGGTTGAGTAGAGTGTAGCCGTCCAAGCTGGAATCAGTAGCACTCAGGTGAGAAGAACGGGAAGCAGATATACCCATTACGCTGGCAGTGTCCAACGGGGACCAGCCTGTGAGGCTGCCACGCCTGAATGTTTGCAACCGCGGCAGAGCTAGGCAGGCGCAATTGTGCAGAAATGCAAACTGAATAACCTGGCCAAATTTCACTGGTGTACAAGAAATCACGGGGGATTTACAAGGAGATGATCACATGGAACAGGCTGAAGCCTGCCGGCAGCTACATTCCGGAATACTTCCAGAGAAGCCTTGAAATTAGTGAAAAGCTCCTATTTTGCAATAACTCAGAACCTCTTTCTGAGTATTCCCGGCAGTGGTCATTCGGTGAACACAACCGTGGACTAATTAGAGCCAGATGTAGGCAGTGCTGTCCATAATGCTGGATGGACAGTGGTGGCGTGCCAAACAACTGCGCTCTAGTTCTCAACACTTTCACAAAGTGCCATAAGTTGAGGTTCAACTTAGTGCTCCGGTTGAGTAGAGTGTAGCCGTCAATGCTGGAATCAGTAGCACTCAGATTGAGAAGAACGGCAAGCAGATATACCCAGTCCGCTGGCAGTGTCCTACGGGGACCACCCTATCTGGCTGCCACGCCTGAATGTTTGCAACCGCGGCAGAGCTAGGCAGGCGCAATTGTGCAGCAATGCAAACTGCATAACCTGGCCAAATTTCATGGGTGTACAAGAAACCACTGGGGATTTACAAGGAGGTGTTCACTGGGAATAGCGGAGGCTTGGCGGCAGCACGATTACGGAATTCTTCCTGAGAAGCCTTGAAAGCAGTGAAACGCTGCTATGTTGCAATATCTCAGAACCTCATTCTGAGTGTTCCCGGCAGAGGTCATTCGGCTGAACACAACTGTGGACTAATTAGAGCCAGATGTAGGCAGTGTCGTCCATAGTGCTGGATGGACTGTGGTGGCATGCCAAACAACTGAGCTCTAGTTCTCCACACTTGCACAACGTACCATAAGTTGAGGTTCAAGTTACTGCTCCGGTTGAGAAGAGTGTAGCCGACAAACCTGGAATCAATAGCACTCAGATGAGAAAAATGGGACGCAGTTATACCCAGTCCGCTGGCAATGTCCTACCGTGACCAGCCTATCTGGCTGCCACGCCTGAATGATTGCAAACGCGGCAGATCTAGGCAAGCGCAATTATGCAGCAATGCAAACTGCATAACGTGGCCAAATTTCACGGGTGTACAAGAAACCACGGGGGATTCACAAGGGGATGTTCACCCGGAACAGCCGGAGGCATGTCGGCCGAAACATTCCGGAATTCTTCCTAAGAAGCCTTGGAAGCAGTGAAGTGCTCCCATTTTGCAATAAGTCAGAACCTCATTATCAGTGTTCCCCACAGAGGTCATTTGGATGAACACAACCATGGACTAATTAGAGCCATTTGTAAGCAGTGTTGTCGACAGTGCTGGAAGGAGAGTGGTGGCGTGCCAAACAACTGAGCTCTAGTTCTCAACACTTTCACAAAGAGCCATAAGTTGAGGTTCAACTTACTGCTACTGTTGAGTAGAGTGTAGCCGTCAAAGCTGGAATCAGTAGCACTCAGGTGAGAAGAACGTGAAGCAGATAAACCCCGTCCGCTGGCAGTGTCCCACGGGGATCAGCCTATCTGGCTGCCACGCCTGAATGTTTGCAACCGCGGCCGAGCTAGGCAGGCGCAATTGTGCAGCAATGCAAAATGCAAAACCTGGCCAAATTTCACGGGTGTAAAAGAAACCACGAGGGATTTACAAGGAGGTTTTCACCCGGAATAGCCGGAGGCCTGTCGGCAGCAAGTTTCCGGAATTCTTCCTAAGAATCCTTGAAAGCAGTGAAACGCTCCTGTGTTGCAATATCTCAGAACCTCATTCTGAGTGTTCCCGGCAGAGGTCATTCGGCTAAACACAACCGTGGACTAATTAGAGCCAGATGTAGGCAGTGCCGTGCACAGTGCTGGATGGACAGTGGTGGCGTGCCAAAGAACTGAGCTCTAGTTCTCAACACTTTCACAAAGTGCCATAAGTTGAGGTTCAACTTAGTGCTCCGGTTGAGTAGAGTGTAGCTGACAAAGCTGGAATCAGGAGCACTCAGGTGAGAAGAACGGGAAGCAGATATACCCAGTCCGCTGGCAGTGTCCTACGGGGACCAGCCTACCTGGCTGCCACACCTGAATATTTGCAACCGTTGCAGAGCTAGTCAGGCGCAATTGTGCAGCAATGCAAACTGCATAACCTGGCCAAATTTCACGGGTGTACAAGAAACCACGGGGGATTTACAAGGAGATGTTCACCCAGAATAGCTGGAGGCCTGCCGGCAGCAAGATTCGGGAATTCTTTCTAAGAAGCCTTGAAAGCAGTAAAAAGCTCCTATGTTGCAATAACTCAGAACCTCATTCTGAGTGTTCCCGGCAGAGGTCATTCGGCTGAACACAACCGTGGACTAATTAGAGCCAGATGTAGGCAGTGCCGTCCATAGTGCTGGATGGACTGTGGTGGCGTGCCAAACAACTGAGCTCTAGTTCTCAACACTTTCACAAAGAGCCATAAGTTGAGGTTCAACTTACTGCTACTGTTGAGTAGAGTGTAGCCGTCAAAGCTGGAATCAGTAGCACTCAGGTGAGAAGAACGTGAAGCAGATAAACCCGGTCCGCTGGCAGTGTCCCACGGGGATCAGCCTATCTGGCTGCCACGCCTGAATGTTTGCAACCGCGGCAGACCTAGGCAGGCGCAATTGTGCAGCAATGCAAAATGCAAAACCTGGCCAAATTTCACGGGTGTAAAAGAAACCACGAGGGATTTACAAGGAGGTTTTCACCCGGAATAGCCGGAGGCCTGTCGGCAGCAAGTTTCCGGAATTCTTCCTAAGAATCCTTGAAAGCAGTGAAACGCTCCTGTGTTGCAATATCTCAGAACCTCATTCTGAGTGTTCCCGGCAGAGGTCATTCGGCTAAACACAACCGTGGACTAATTAGAGCCAGATGTAGGCAGTGCCGTGCACAGTGCTGGATGGACAGTGGTGGCGTGACAAACAACTGAGCTCTAGTTCTCAACACTTTCACAAAGTGCCATAAGTTGAGGTTCAACTTAGTGCTCCGGTTGAGTAGAGTGTAGCTGAAAAAGCTGGAATCAGGAGCACTCAGGTGAGAAGAACGGGAAGCAGATATACCCAGTCCGCTGGCAGTGTCCTACGGGGACCAGCCTACCTGGCTGCCACACCTGAATATTTGCAACCGTTGCAGAGCTAATCAGGCGCAATTGTGCAGCAATGCAAACTGCATAACCTGGCCAAATTTCACGGGTGTACAAGAAACCACGGGGGATTTACAAGGAGATGTTCACCCAGAATAGCTGGAGGCCTGCCGGCAGCAAGATTCGGGAATTCTTTCTAAGAAGCCTTGAAAGCAGTAAAAAGCTCCTATGTTGCAATAACTCAGAACCTCATTCTGAGTGTTCCCGGCAGAGGTCATTCGGCTGAACACAACCGTGGACTAATTAGAGCCAGATGTAGGCAGTGCCGTCCATAGTGCTGGATGGACTGTGGTGGCGTGCCAAACAACTGAGCTCTAGTTCTCAACACTTATACAAAGTAGCATAAGTTGAGGTTCAACTTACGGCTCCGGTTGAGTAGAGTGTAGCCAACAAAGCTGGAATCAGTAGCACTCAGGTGAGAAGAACGGGAAGCAGATAGACCCAGTCCGCTGGCAGTATCCCACCGGGATCAGGCTATCTGGCTGCCACGCCTGAATGTTTGCAACCGCGGCAGAGCTAGGCAGGGGCAATTGTGCAGCAATGCAAACTGCATAACCTGGCCAATTTCACGGGTGTACAAGAAACCACGGGGGATTTACAAGGAGATATTCACCCGGAACAGCAGGAGGCCTGCCGGCAGGAACATTCCAGAAATCTTCCTAAGAAGCCTTGAAAGCAGTGAAACGCTCCTATGTTGCAATATCTCAGAACCTCATTCTGAGTGTTCCCGGCAGAGGTCATTCGGTTGAACACAACTGTGGACTAATTAGAGCCAGATGTAGGCAGTGTCGTCCATAGTGCTGGATGGATTGTGGTGGCATGCCAAACAACTGAGCTCTAGTTCTCCACACTTTCACAACGTACCATAAGTTGAGGTTCAAGTTACTGCTCCGGTTGAGAAGAGTGTAACCGACAAAGCTGTAATCAATAGCACTCAGGTGAGAAGAACGGGAAGCAGATATACCCAGTCCGATGGCATTGTCCTACGGGGACCAGCCTATCTGGCTGCCACGCCTGAATGATTGCAACCGCGGCAGAGCTAGGCAGGCGCAATTGTGCAGCAATGCAAAATGCATAACCTGGCCAAATTTCACGGGTCTACAAGAAACCACGGGTGATTTACAAGGGGATGTTCACCCGGAACAGCCGGAGGCATGTCGGCCGAAACATTCCGGAATTCTTCCTAAGAAGCCTTGGAAGCAGTGAAGTGCTCCTATTTTGCAATAACTCAGAACCTCATTCTCAGTGTTCCCTGCAGAGGTCATTTGGCTGAACACAACCGTGGACTAATTAGAGCCAGATGTAAGCAGTGCCTTCATCAGTGCTGGAAGGACAGTGGTGGCGTGACAAACAACTGAGCTCTAGTTCTAAACACTTTCACAAAGTACCATAAGTTGAGGTTCAACTTACTGCTCCGGTTGAGTAGAGTGTAGCCGTCAAAGGTGGAATCAGTAGCACTCAGGTGAGAAGAAAGGGAAGCAGATATACCCAGTCCGCTGGCAGTGTCCTACGGGGACCAGCCTATATGGCTGCCACGCCTGAATGTTTGCAACCGCAGCAGAGCTAGGCAGGCGCAATTGTGCAGCAATGCAAACTGCATAACCTTGCCAAATTTCACGGGTGTACAAGAAACCACGGGGGATTTACAAGGAGATGTTCACCCGGAACAGCCGGAGGCCTGCCGGCAGCAGGATTCTGGAATTCTTACTAAGAAGCCTGGAAAGCAGTGAAACGCTCCTATGTTGCAATAACTGAGAACTTCATTCTGAGTGTTCCCGGCAGAGGTCATTCGGCTGAACACAACCGTGGACTAATTAGAGCCAGATGTAGGCAGTGCCGTCCATACTGCTGGATGGACTGTGGTGGCATGCCAAACAACTGAGCTCTAGTTCTCCTCACTTTCACAAAGTACCATAAGTTGAGGTTCAACTTACTGCTCCGGTTGAGTAGAGTGTAGCCTTCAAAACTAGAATCAGTGGCACTCAGGTGAGAAGAACGGGAAGCAGATATACCCAGTCCGCTGGCAGTGTCCTACGGGGACCAGCCTATCTGGTTGCCACGCCTGAATGTTTGCAACTGCGGCAGAGCTAGGCAGGCACAATTTTGCAGCAATGCAAACTGCATAACCTGGCCAAATTTCACGGGTGTAAAATAAACCACGGGGGACATACAAGGAGATGTTCACCCGGAACAGCCGGAGACCTGCCGGCAGCAAGATTCCGGAATTCTTCCTAAGAAGCCTAGAAAGCAGTGAAACGCTCCTATGTTGTAACAACTCAGAACCTCATTCTGAGTGTCCACGGCAGAGTTCATTCGGCTGAACACAACCGTGGACTAATTAGAGCCAGATGTAGGCAGTGCCGTCCATAGTGCTGGATGGACAGTGGTGGCGTGCCAAACAACTAAGCTCTAGTTCTCAACACTTTCACAAAGTCCCATAAGTTGAGGTTCAACTTAGTGCTCCAGTTCAGTTGAGTGTAGCCGGCAAAGCTGGAATCAGGAGCACTCATGTGAGAAGAACGGGAAGCAGATATACCCAGTCCCCTGGGAGTGTCCTACGGGGATCAGCCTATCTGGCTGCCACGCCTGAGTGTTTGCAACCCCGGCAGAGCTAGGCAGGCCCAATTGTGCAGCAATGAAAACTTCATAACCTGGCCAAATTTCACGGGTGTACAAGAAACCACGGGGGATTTACAAGGAGATGTCAACCCGGAACAGCCGGAGGCCTGCCAGCAGCAAGATTCCGGAATTCTTTCTAAGAAGCCTTGAACGCAGTGAAACGCTCCTGTGTTGCAATAACTCAGCACGTCATTCTGAGTGTTCCCGGCAGAGGTCATTCGGCTGTACACAACCGAGGACTAATTAGAGCCTGATGAAGACAGTGCCGTCCATAGTGCTGGATGGACCGTGGTCGCGTGCCAAAAAAGTGAGCTCTATTTCTCCAAACTTTAACAGAGTGCCATAAGTAGAGGTTCAACTTACTGCTTCTTTTGAGTAGAGTGTAGCCGTCAAAGCGGGAATCAAAAGCACTCAGGTGAGAAGAATGGGAAGTAGATAAACCAGTCCGCCAGCAGTGTCCTACTGGGACCAGCCTCTCTGGCTGCCACGCCTGAATGTTTGCAACCGTGGCAGAGCTCGGCAGGCAAAATTATGCAGCAATGCAAACTGCATAACCTAGCCAAATTTCACGGGTGTACAAGAAAACACAGGGGATTTAAAAGGAGATGTTACCCCAGAACAACCGGAGGCCTGCTGGCAGCAAGATTCTGGAATTCTTCCTAAGAAACCTTGAAAGCAGTGAAACGCAACTATGTTGCAATAACTCAGAACCTCACTCTGAGTGTTCTCGGCAGAGGTAATTCGGCTGAACTCATCCGTGGACTAATTAGAGCCAGATGTAGGCAGTGAACTAATTAGAGCCAGATGTAGGCAATGGATTAATTAGAGCCAGATATAGGCAGTATTTTCGATTGGAAAACAACTGAGCTTTAGTTCTCCAAACTTTCACAAAGTGCCATAAGTTTAGGTTCAACTTACTGCTCCGGTTGAATAGAGTGTAGCGGTCAAAGCTGGAATCAGTAGCACTCAGGTGAGAAGAAGGGGAAGCAGGTAGACCAAGTCCGCTGGCAGTGTCCTATCGGGACCAGCCTCTCTGGCTGCCACGCCTGAATGTTTGCAACCGGGGCAGAGCTTGGCAGGCGAAATTATGCAGCAATGCAAACTGCATAACCTAGCCAAATTTCACGGGTGTACAAGAAAACACAGGGGATTTAAAAGGAGATGTTCCCCCGGAACAACCGGAGGCCTGTTGGCAGCAACATTCCGGAATTCTTCCTAAGAAGCCTTGAAAGCAGTGAAACGCTCCTATGTTGCAACAACTCAGAACCTAATTCTGAGTGTTCCCGGCAGAGGTCATTCGGCTGAACACAACCGGGGACTAATTAAAGCCAGATGCAGGCAGGGCCGTCCATAGTGCTGGATGGACAATGGTGACGTGCCAAACACCTGAGATCTAGTTCTCAACACTTTCACAAAGTGCCATAAGTTGAGGTTCAACTTACTGCTCCGGTTGAGTAGAGTGTAGCCGTCAAAGCTGGAATCAGTAGATCTCAGGTGAGAAGAACGGGAAGGAGATATACCCAGTCCGCTGGCAGTGTCCTACTGGGACCAGCCTATCTGGCTGCCACGTCTGAATGTTTGCAACCTCGGCAGAGCTAGGCAGGCGCAATTGTGCAACAATGCAAACTGCATAACCTGGACAAATTTCACGGGTGTACAAGAAACCACGGGAGATTTACAAGGAGATGTTCACCCAGAACAGCCGGAGGCCTGCCGGCAGCAACATTCCGAAATCCTTCCTGAGAAGTCTTGAAAGCAGTGAAACTCTCCTATGTTACAATAACTCAGAACCTCATACTGAGTGTTCCCGCCAGAGGTCATTCAGCTGAACACAACCGTGGACTAATTAGAGCCAGATGGAGGCAGTGCCGTCCATAGTGCAGGATGGACAGTGTTGGCGTGCCAAACAACTGAGCTCTAGTTCTCAACACTTTCACAAAGTGCCATAAGTTGAGGTTCAACTTACTGCTCTGGTTGAGTAGAGTGTAGCGGTCAAAGCTGGAATCAGTATCGCTCAGGTTTGAAGAACCAGAAGCAGATACACCCAGTTAGCTGGCAGTGTCCTACCGGGACCAGCCTATCTGGTTGCCACGCCTGAATATTTGCCAACGTGGCAGAGCTAGGCAGGCGCAATTGTGCAGAAATGCAAACTGCATAACCTGGCCAAATTTCACGGGTGTACAAGAAACCACGGGGGAGTTACAAGGAGGTATTCACCCGGAACAGCCGGAGGCCTGCCGGCAGCAACATTCCAGAATCCATCCTGAGAAGCCTTGAAAGCAGTGAAACGCTCCTATGTTGCAATAACTCAGAACCTCATTCTGAGTGTTCCCGGCAGAGGTGATTCGGCTGAATACATCCGTGGACTAATTAGAGCCAGATGTAGGCAGTGCTGTCCTTAGGGCTGGATGGAGAGTTGTGGCGTGCCAAACAACTCAGCTCTAGTTCTCAACACTTTCAAGAAGTGCCATAAGTTGAGGTTCAACTTACTGCTGCGGTTGAGTAGAGTGTAGCTGTCAAAGCAGGAATCAGGAGCACGCAGGTGAGAAGAATGGGAAGCAGATATACCCAGTCCGCTTGCAGTGTCCTACTGGGTCCAGCCTATCTGGCTGCCACGACTGAATGTTTGCAACCTCGGCAGACCTAGGCAGGCACAATTGTGCAGCAATGCAAACTGCATAACATGGCCAAAATTCACGGGTGTACAAGAAACCACGGGTGATTTACAAGGAGATGTTCACCCGGAACAGCCGGAGGCCTGCCGGCAGCAACATTTCGGAATCCTTCCTAAGAAGCCTTGAAAGCAGTGAAACGCTCCTATGTTGCAATAACACAGAACCTCATTCTGAGTCTTCCCGGCAGAGGTCATTCGGCTGAACTAAACCGTGGATTAATAGAGCCCGATGTAGGCAGTGCCGTCTATAGTGCTGGATGGACAATGCCGGTTGAGTAGAGTTTAGCCTTCAAGGCTGGAATCAGTAGCACTCAGGTGAGAAGAATGGGAAGTAGATATACCAGGTCTGCTGGCAGTGTACTACGTGGACCAGCCTATCTGGCTGCCACGTCTGAATGTTTGCAACCCCGGCAGAGCTAGGCAGGCGCATTTGTGCAGCAATGCAAACTGCATAACCTGTCCAAATTTCACAGGTGTACAAGAAACCACGGGGGATTTACAAGGAGATGTTCACCCGGAACAGCAGGAGGCCTGCCGGCAGAAACCTTCCAGAATCCTTCCTAAGAAGCCTTGAAAGCAGTGAAAAGCTCCTATGTTGCAGGAACACAGAACCTCATTCTGAGTGTTTCCGGCAGATGTCATGCGGATGAACACTACCGTGGATTAATAGAGCCAGATGTAGGCAGTGCCGTCCACAGTGCTGGATTGACAGTGGTGGCGTGCCAAACAACTGAGCTCTAGTTCTCAACACTTTCACAAAGTGCCATAAGTTGAGTTTCAACTTATTGGTCCGGTTTAGTAGAGTGTAGCCGTCAAAGCTGGAATCAGTAGCACTCATGTGAGAAGAACGGGAAGCAGATATACACAGGCCGCTGGCAATGTCCTACTGGGTCCAGCCTATCTGGCTGCCACGACTGAATGTTTGCAACCGCGGCAGAGCTAGGCAGGCACAATTGTGCAGCAATGCAAACTGCATAACCTGGCAAAAATTCACGGGGGCGAAACAAACCACGGGCGATTTAGAAGGAGATGTTCACCTAGAACAGCCGGAGGCCTGCCGGCAGCAAGATTCCGGAATTCATCCTAAGAAGCCGTGAAAGCAGTGAAACGCTCCTATGTTGCAATAACTCAGAACTTCATTCTGAGTGTTCCCGGCAGAGGTCATTCGGCTGAACACAACCGTGGACTAATTAGAGCCAGATGTAGACAGTGCCGTTATAGTGCTGGGTGGACAGTGGTCGCATGCCCAACATCTGAGCTCTAGTTCTCAACAGTTTCAGAAAGTGCCCTAAGTTGAGGTTCAACTTACTGCTGCGGTTGAGTAGAGTGTAGCTGTCAAAGCTGGAATCAGTAGCACACAGGTGAGAAGAACTGGAAGCAGATACACCCAGTCCGCTGGCAGTGTCCTATGGGGAGCAGCCTATCTGGCTGGAATGCCTGAATGTTTGCCACCGAGGCAGAGCTATGAAGGCGCAATTGTGCAGAAAAGCAAACTGCATAACCTGGCCAAATTTCACGGGTGTACAAGAAACAACGGCGGATTTACAAGGAGATTTTCACCCAGAACAGCCGGAGGCCTACCGACAGCAAGATTCCAGAATCCTTCCTGAGAAGCCTTGAAAGCTGTGAAACGCTCCTATGTTACAATAACTCAGAACCTCATTCTGAGTGTTCCCAGCAGAGGTCATTCGGCTGAACTCATCCGTGGACTAATTAGAGCCAGATGTAGGCAGTGGACTAATTAGAGCCAGATGTAGGCAATGGACTAATTAGAGCCAGATATAGGCAGTGTTTTCAATTGGAAAACAACTGAGCTTTAGTTCTCCAAACTTTCACAAAGTGCCATAAGTTGAGGTTCAACTTACTCCTCCGATTCAGTAGAGTATACCCGTCAAAGCTGGAATCAGTAGCACTGAGGTGAGAAGAAGGGGAAGCAGGTAGACCAAGTCCGCTGGCAGTGTCCTACAGGAACCAGCCTTACTGGCTGCCACGCCTGAATGTTTGTAACCGCGGCAGAGCTATGCAGGCGGAATTGTGCATCAATGCAAACTGCATAACTTGGCCAATTTTCAAGGGTGTACAAGAAACCACGGGTGATTTACAAGGGGATTTCCCTCGGAACATCCGGAGGACTGCTGGCAGCAAGATTCCGGAATTCTTCCTGTGAAACCTTGAAAGCAGTGAATCGCTCCTAGGTTGCAATAACTCAGAACCTCATTCTGAGTGATCTCGGCAGAGGTCATTCGGCTGAACAGAACCGTGGACTAACTAAAGCCAGATGTAGGCAGTGTCATCCATAGTGCTGGATGGACAGTGGTTGCGTGCCAAACACCTGAGATCTAGTTCACAACACTTTCACAAAGTGCCATAAGTTGAGGTTCTACTTACTGCTCTGGTTGAGTAGAGTGTAGCCGTCAAAGCTGGAATCAGTAGCACACAGGTGAGAAGAACGGAAAGCAGATATATCCAGTCCACTGGCAGTGTCCTACTGGGACCAGCCTATCTGGCTTCCACGCCTGAATGTTTGCAACTGCGTCATGGGTAGGCAGGCGCAATTGTGCAGCAATGCAAACTGCATAACCTCCCTAAATTTCAGGGGTGTACAAGAAACCACGGGGGATTTACAAGGAGATGTTCTCCCTGAACAGCAGGAGGCCTGCCGGAAGCAAGATTCTGGAATTCTTCCTAAGAAGCCTTGAAAGCAGTGAAACGCTCCTATGTTGCAATAACTCAGAACCTCATTCTGAGTGTTCCCGGCAGAGGTCATTCGGCTGAACAGAACCGTGGACTAACTATAGCCAGATGTAGGCAGTGCCATCCATAGTGCTGGATGGACAGTGGTTGCGTGCCAAACAACTGAGCTCCAGTTCTCAACACTTGCACAAAGTGCCATAAGTTGAGGTTCAACTTACTGCTCCGGTTGAGTAGAGTGTAGCCGTCAAAGCTGGAATCAGTAGCACTGAGGTGAGAATAACGGGAAGCTGATATACGCAATCCGCTGGCAGTGTCCTACGGGGACCAGCCTACCTGGCTGCCATGCCTGAATGTTTGAAACCCCGGCAAATATAGGCGGTCGCAATTATGCAGCAATGCAAACTACATAACTTTGCCAAATTTCACAGGTGTACAAGAAACCACGGGGGATCTATAAGTAGATGTTCACCCGGAACAGCTGGAGGCCAGCCGACAGCAAGATTCCGGAATTCTTCCTAAGAAACCTTGAACGCAGTGAAACGCTCCTATGTTGCAATAACTCAGAACCTCATTTTGAGTGTTCCCGACAGAGGTCATACGGCTGAACACAACCGAAGACTAATTATAGCCAGATGTAGGCAGTGCCGTCCATAGTGCTGGGGAGACAGGGGTCGCATGCTAATAAACTGAGCTCTAGTTCTCCAAACGTTCACAAAGTGCCATAAGTTGAGGTTCAACTTACTGCTCCGGTTGAGTAGAGTGTAGCCGTCAAAACTGGAATCAGTAGCACTCAGGTGAGAAGAACGAGAAGCAGATATACCCACTCCGCTGGCAGTGTCCTACGGGGACTAGCCTGTCTGGCTGATACGCCTGAATGTTTGCAACCGCGACAGAGCTAGACAGTTGCAATTATGCAGCAATGCAAACTGCATTACCTGGCCAAATTTCACCGGTGTACAAGAAACCACGGGGGATTTACAAGATGTTCACTCGGAACAACCGGAGAACTACCGGCAGCAAGATTCCAGAATTCTTCCTAAGAAACCTTGAACGAAGTGAAACACTCCTATGTTGCAATCACTTAGAACCTTATTGTGAGTGTTCCCAGCAGAGCTTATTCGGCTGATCACAACCGTGGACTAACTATAGCCAGATGTACGCAGTGCCGTCCATAGTGCTTAATGGACAGTCGTTGCGTGCCAAACAACTGAGCTCTAGTTCTCCAAACTTTAACAGAGTGCCATAAGTAGAGGTTCAACTTACTGCTTCGGTTGAGTAGAGTGTAGCCGTCAAAGCTAGAATCAGCAGCACTCAGGTGAGAAGAACGAGAAGCAGATATACCCAGTCCGCTGGCAGTGTCCTACGGGGACCAACCTATCTGGCTGCCACGCCGGAATATTTGCAACCGCGGCAGAGCTAGGCAGGCGCAATTGTGCAGCAATTCAATCTGCATAACCTGGCCAAATTTCACGGGTGTACAAGAAACCACGGGGGATTTACAAGGAGATGTTCACCCGGAACAGCCGGAGTGCTGCCGGCAGCAATATTCCGGAATTCTTCCTGTGAAGCCTTGAAAGCAGTGAAACGCTCCTATGTTGCAATAACTCGGAACCTCATTCTGAGTGTTCCCGGCAGAGTCATTCGGCTGAACACAACCGTGGACTAATTAGAGCCAGATGTAGGCAGTGCCGTCCATAGTGCTGGATGGACAGTGGTGATGTGCCAAACAACTGAGCTCTAGTTCTCAACACTTTCACAAAGTGTCAAAAGTTGAGGTTCAACTTACTGCTCCGGTTGAGTAGAGTGTAGTCGTCAAAGCTGGAATCAGTAGCACTGAGGTGAGAAGAACGGGAAGCTGATATACGCAGTCCGCTGGCAGTGTCCTACAGGGATCAGTAAATCTGGCTGCCACGCCTGAATGTTTGCAACCCCGGCAAAGCTAGGCAGGCGCAATTGTGCAGCAATGCAAACTACATACCCTGGAAAAATTTCACGGGTTTACAAGAAACCACGCGGGTTTTACAAGGAGATGTTCACCAGGAACAGCTGGAGGACTGGCGGCAGCAAGATTCCGGAATCCTTCCTAAGAAGCCTTGAAAGCAGTAATACGCTCCTATGTTGCAAGAACTCAGAACCTCATTCTGAGTGTTCCCGGCAGAGGTCATTCGACTGAACACAACCTTGGACTAATCAGAGCCAGATGTATGCAGTGCCGTGCATAGTGCTGGATGGACAGTTGTGGCCTGCCAAACAACTGAGCTCTAGTTCTCAACACTTTCACAAAGCGCAATAAGTTGAGCTTAGAATTACTGCTCCAGTTGAGTAGTGTGTAGCCGTCAAAGCTGGAATCAGTAGCACTCAGGTGAGAAGAACGGGAAGCAGATAGACCCTGTCCGCTGGCAGTGTCCTATGGGGACCAGCCTATCTGGCTGCCACGCCTGAATGTTTGCAAACGTGTCAGAGCTAGCCAGGCGCAATTGTGCAGCAATGCAAACTGCATACCCTGGCCAAATTTCACGGGTGTACAAGAAACCACCTAGGATTTATATGGAGATGTTAACTCGGAACAGCCGGAGGCCTGCCGGCAGCAACATTCCGGAATTCTTCCTAAGAATCCTTGAAAGCAGTGAAATGCTCTTATGTTGCCATAACTCAGAACCCCATTCTGTGTGTTCCCGGCAGAGGTCATTCGGCTGAACACAACCAAGAACTTATTAGAGCCAAATATAGGCAGTTCCGTCCATAGTGCTGTATGGACAGTGGTGGCGTGCCAAACAACTGAGTTCTAGTTCTCAAGTCTTTTACAAATTGCCATAGGTTGAGGTTCAACTTACTTCGCCGGTTGAGTAGAGTGTAGCCGTCAAAGCTGGAATCAGTAGCACTCAGGTGAGAAGAACGGGAAGCAGATAGACCCAGTCCGCTGGCAGAGTCCTACGGGGACCCGCCTATTTGCCTGTCATGCCTGAATGTTTGCCACTGCGGCAGAGCTAGGTAGGCGCAATTATGCAGCAATGAAAACTGCATAACCTGGCCAAATTTAACGGGTGTACAAGAAACCACGGGGGATTTACAAGGAGATGTTCACCCGGAACAGCCAGAGGCCTGCCGGCAGCAAGATTCCGGAATCCTTCCCAAGAAGTCTTGAAAGCAGTGAATCGCTCCTATGTTGCAATAACTCAGAACCTCATTCTGAGTGTTCCCCACAGAGGTCATTCGGCTGAACACAACCCTGGACTAATTAGAGCCAGATATATGCAGTGCCGTCCATAGTGCTGGATGGACAGTGGTGGCGTGCCAAACACCTGAGCTCTAGGTCTCAATACTTTCACAAAATGCCATAAGTTGAGGTTCAACTTACTGTTCCGGTTGAGTAGAGTGTAGCCGTCAAAGCTGGAATCAGTAGCACTCAGGTGAGAAGAACGAGAAGCAGATATACCCACTCCGCTGGCAGTGTCCTACGGGGACTAGCCTATCTGGCTGGTACGCCTGAATGTTTGCAACCACGACAGAGCTAGACAGTCGCAATTATGCAGCAATTTAAACTGCATAACCTGGCCAAATTTCACCGGTGTACAAGAAACCACGGGGGATTTACATGGAGATGTTCATTCGGGACTGCCAGAGGCCTGCCGGCAGCAATATACCGGAATTCTTCCTAAGAAGCCTTGAAAGCAGTAAAACTCTCCCATGTTGCAATAACTCAGAAACTCATTCTGAGTGTTCCTTTAAGAGGTCATTCGGCTGAACACAACGGTGGACTAATTATAGCCAGATGTATGCAGTGCCTCCATAGTGCTGGATGGACAATTGTGGCGTCTCAAACAACTGAGCTCTAGTTCTCAACACTTTCACAAAGTGCCATAAGTTGAGGTTCAACTTACTGCTCCGGTTGAGTAGAGTGTAGCCGTCAAAGCTGGAATCAGTAGCACTCAGGTGAGAAGAACGGGAAGCAGATAGACCCAGTCCGCTGGCAGTGTCCTTCGGGGACCAGCCTATCTAGCTGCCATGCCTGAATGTTTGCAACTGCCGCAGAGCAGGGCTGGCGCAATTGTGCAGCAATGCAAACTGCATAACCTGGCCAAATTTCACGGCTGTACAAGAATCCACGGGGACTTTACGAGGACATTTTCACCCGGAACAGCCGGAGGCCTGCCGGCAGCAAGATTCCGGAATCCTTCCTAAGAAGCCTTGAAAGCAGTGAAATGCTCCTATGTTGCCATAACTCAGAAACCCATTCTGAGTGTTCCCAGCAGAGGTCATTCGGCTGAACACAACCATGAACTTATTAGAGCCAGATGTAGGCAGTGCCGTCCTTAGTGCTGGATGGACAGTGGTGGCGTGCCAAACAACTGAGCTCTAGTTCTCAAGACTTTTACAAATTGCCATAGGTTGAGGTTCAACTTACTTCTCTGGTTGAGTAGAGTGTAGCCGTCAATGCTAGAATCAGTCGCACTCAGGTGAGAAGAACGGAAAGCAGATAGACCCAGTCCGCTGCCAGAATCCTACGAGGACCCGCCTATTTGCCTGTCATGCCTGAATGTTTGCCACTGCGGCAGAGCTAGGCAGGCGCGATTGTGCAGCAATGCAAACTGCATAACCTGGCCAAATTTCCCGGGTGTACAAGAAACCACGTGGGATTTACAAGGAGATGTTCAGCCGGAACAGCCGGTGGCCTGCCGGCAGCAAGATTCCGGAATCCTTCCGAAGAAGCCTTGAAAGCAGTGAATCGCTCCTATGTTGCAATAACTCAGAACCTCATTCTGAGTGTTCCCAGCAGAGGTCATTCGGCTGAACACAACAGAGGACTAATTAGAGCCAGATGTAGGCATGTCCATCCATAGTGCTAGATGGACAGTGGTGACATGCCAAACAACTGAGCTCAAGTTCTCAACACTTTCACAAAGTGCCATAAGTTGAGGTTCAACTTACTGCTCCGGTTGAGTAGAGTGAAGCCGTCAAAGCTGGAATCAGTAGCACTCAGGTGAGAAGAACGGGAAGCAGATAGACCCAGTCCGCTGGCAGTGTCCTACGGGAACCAGCCTATCTAGCTGCTACGTGTGAATGTTTGCAACCGCGGCAGAGATAGGCAGGCACAATTTTGCAGCAATGCAAACTGCATAACCTGGCCAAATTTCACGGGTGTAAAAGAAACCACGGGAGATTTACAAGGAGATGTTCACCCGGAACAGCCAGAGGCCTGCCGGCAGCAACATTACGGAATCCTTCCTAAGAAGCCTTGAAAGCAGTGAAACGCTCCTATGTGGCAATAACTCAGAACCTCTTTCTGAGTGTTCCCGGCAGAAATCTTTCGGGTGAACACAACCGTGGACTAATTAGAGCCTGATGTAGGCAGTTCCGTCCATAGTGCTGGATGGACAGTGGTCGCATGCCCAAAAACTGAGCTGTAGTTCTCAACACTTTCAGAAATTTCCCTAAGTTGAGCTTCACATTACTGCTCCTGTTGAGTAGATTGTATCCGTCAAAGCTGGAATGAGTAGCACTCAGTTGAGAAGAACGGGAAGCAGATATACCCAGTCCGGTGGCAATGTCTTACGGGGACCAGCCTATCTGGCTGCCACGCCTGACTGTTTGCAACCGTGGCAGAGCTAGGCAGGCGTAATTGTGCAGCAGTACAAATTGCATAACCTGGCCAAATTTCACGGGTGTACAAGACACCAAGGGGGATGTACAAGGAGATGTTCACCCGGAACAGCCAGAGGCCTGCCGGCAGCAAGATTCCAGAATTCTTCCTAAGAAGCCTTGCAAGCAGTGAAACGCTCCTAGGTTGCAATAACTCAGAACCTCATTCTGAGTGTTCCCGGCAGAGGTCATTCAGGTGAACTCATCCGTGGACTAATTAGATCCAGATGTAGGCAGTGGAATAATTAGATCCAGATGTAGGCAATGGACTAATTAGAGCCAGATATAGGCAGTGTTTTTGATTGGAAAACAACTGAGCTTTAGTTCTCCAAACTTTCACAAATTGCCATAAGTTGAGGTTCAACTTACTGCTCCGGTCGAGTAGAGTGTACCCGTCAAAGCTGGAATCAGTAGCACTGAGTTGAGTAGACCGGGAAACAGGTAGACCCAGTCCGCTGGCAGTGTCCTACGGGGACCAGCCTTTCTGGCTGCCACGCCTGAATGTTTGTAAACACGGCAGAGCTATGCAGGCGGAAATGTGCAGCAATGCAAACTGCATAACCTGGCCAAATTTCACGGGTGTACAAGAAACCACGGGGGATATACAAGGGGATTTCACCCGGAACAGCCGGAGGCCTGCCAGCAGCAAGATTCCGGAATTTTTCCTGTGAAACCTTGAAAGCAGTGAAACGCACCTAGGTTGCAATAACTCAGAACCTCATTCTGAGTGTTCCCGGCAGAGATCATTCGGCTGAACACAACCGTGGACTAATTAGAGCCAGATATAGGCAGTGCCGTCCATAGTGCTGGATGTATTTTGGTGGCGTGCCAAACACCTGAGATCTAGTTCACAACACTTTCACAAAGTGCCATACGTTGAGGTTCTACTTACTGCTCCGGTTGAGTAGAGTGTAGCGGTCAAAGCTGGAATCAGTCGCACTCAGTTGAGAAGAACGTAAAGCAGATATACCCAGTCCCTGGCAGTGTCCTACGGGGACCAGCCTAACTGGCTGCCACGCCTGAATGTTTGCAACTGCGGCAGGGGTAGGCAGGCACAATTGTGCAGCAATGCAAACTGCATAACCTCCCCAAATTTCAGGGTTGTACAAGAAACCACGGGGGATTTACAAGGAGATGTTCACCCTGAACAGCAGGAGGCTTGCCAGCAGCAAGATTCTGGAATTCTTCCTAAGAAGCCTTGAAAGCAGTGAAACGCTCCTGTGTTGCAATACCTCAGAACCTCATTCTGAGTGTTCCCGGCAGAGGTCATTCGGCTGAACACAACCGTGGACTAACTATAGCCAGATGTAGGCAGTGCCGTCCATAGTGCTGGGTGGACAGTCTTGGCGTGCCAAACAACTGAGCTCTAGTTCTCAACACTTGCACAAAGTGCCATAAGTTGAGGTTCAACTTACTGCTCCGGTTCAGTAGAGTGTAGCCGTCAAAGCTGGAATCAGTATCACTCAGGTGAGAAGAACGGGAAGCAGATATACCCAGTCTGCTGGCAGTGTCCTACGGGGACCAGCCTGTCTGGCTGCCATACCTGAAGGTTTGCAACCCCGGCAGAGATAGGCAGTCGCAATTATGCAGCAATGCAAACTGCATAACTTGGCCAAATTTCACAGGTGTACAAGAAACCACAGGGGATTTACAAGGAGATGTTCACCCGGAACATCCGGAGGCCAGCCGGCAGCAAGATTCCGGAAACTTCCTAAGAAACCTTGAACGCAGTGAAACGCTCATATGTTGCAATAACTCAGAACCTCATTTTTAGTGTTCCCGACAGAGGTCATTCGGCTGATCACAACCGAGGACTAATTAGAGCCAGATATAAGCAGTGCCGTCCATAGTGCTGGGGGGACATTGGTCGCATGCTAAACAACTGAGCTCTAGTTCTCCAAACGTTAACAAAGTGCCATAAATTGAGGTTCAACTTACTGCTTCGGTTGAGTAGAGTGTAGCCCTCAAAGCTGGAATCAGTAGCACTCAGGTGAGAAGAACGAGAAGCAGATATACCCACTCCGCTGGCAGTGTCCTACGTGGACCAGCCTATCTGGCTGCCACGCCTGAATGTTTGAAACTGTGGCAGAGCTAGGCAGGCGCAATTGTGAAGCAATGCAAACTGCATAACCTGGCCAAATTTCACGGGTGTACAAGAAACCACGGGGGATGTATAATTAGATGTTCACCTGGAACAGCCAGAGGCCTGACCGCAGCAAGATTCCGGAATTCTTCCTAAGAAGCCTTGAAAGCAGTGAAACGCTCCTATGTTTCAATAACTCAGAACCTCATTCTGAGTGTTCCCTGCAGAGGTCATTCGGCTGAACACAACCGTGGACTAATTAGAGCCAGATCTAGGCAGTGCCATCCATAGTGCTGGATGGACAGTGTTGGCGTGCCAAACAACTGAGCTCTAGTTCTCAACACTATCACAAAGTTCCATAAGTTGAGGTTCCACTTACTGCTCCGGTTGAGTAGAGTGTAGCCGTCCAAGCTGGAATCAGTAGCACTCAGGTGAGAGGAACGGGATGTAGATATACCCAGTCCGCTGGCAGTGTCCTACGGGGACCAGCCTATCTGGTTGATACGCCTGAATGTTTGCAACCAAGACAGAGCTAGACAGTCGAAATTATGCAGTAATGCAAACTGCATAACCTGGCCAAATTTCACGGGTGTACAAGAAACCACGAGGAAATACAAGGAGATGTTCACCCGGAACAGCCGGAGGCCTGCCGGCAGCAAGATTACGGAATTCTTCCTAAGAATCCTTGAACGCAGTGAAACGCTCCTATGTTGCAATAACTCAGATCCTCATTCTGAGTGTTCCCGGCAGAAGTCATTCGGCTGAACACAACCGTGGACTAATTAGAGCCAGATGTATGCATTGCCGTCCAATGTGCTAGATGTACAGTGGTCGCTTGCCAAACAACTGAGCTCTAGTTCTCCAAACTTTAACAGAATGCCATAAGTAGAGGTTCAACTTACTGCTTCGGTTGAGTAGAGTGTAGCCGTCAAAGCGGAAATCAGAAGCACTCAAGTGAGAAGAAGGGGAAGCAGATATACCTAGTCCGCTGCCAGTGTCTTACGAGGAACAGCCTCTCTGGCTGCTACGCCTGAATGTTTGCAACCGTGGCAGAGCTAGGTAGGCACAATTGTGCAGCAAGGCAAACTGCATAAACTGGCCAAATTTCACGGGTGTACAAGAAACCACGGGGGATTTACAAGGAGATGTTCACCCGGAACAGCCGGAGGCCTGCCGGTACCAAGTTTCCAGAATTCTTCCTGAGAAGCCTTGAAAGCAGTGAAACGCCCTATGTTGCAGTAACTCAGAACCTCATTCTGAGTGTTCCCGGCAGAGGTCATTCGGCTGAACAAAACCGTGGACTAATTAGAGCCAGATGTGGGCAGTGCTGTCCATAGTGCTGGATGGACAGTTTTGGCGTGCCAAGCAACTGAGCTCTAGTTCTCCACAATTTCACAGTGTGCCATAACTTGAGGTTAAACTTACTGCTCCGGGTGAGTAGAGTGTTGCCGTCAAAGCTGGAATCAGTAGCACTGAGGTGAGAATAATGGGAAGCAGATAGACCCAGTCCGCTGGCAATGTCCTACAGGGACCAGCCTATCTGGCTGCCACGCCTGAATGTTTGCAACCGTGGCAGAGCAAGGCAGGCGCAATTGTGCAGCAATGCAAACTGCAAAACCTGGCCAAAATTCACGGGTGTACAAGAAACCACGGGGGATTTACAAGGAGATGTTCACCCGGAACAGCCAGAGGCCTGCCGGCAGCAAGTTTCCGGAATTCTTCCTAAGAAGCCTTCAAAGCAGTGAAACGCTCCTATGTTGCAATAACTCAGAACCTCATTCTGAGTATTCCCGGCAGAGGTCATTTGGCTGAACTCATCCGTGGACTAATTAGAGCCAGATGTAGGCAGTGGATTATTTAGAGCCAGATGTAGGCAATGGACTAATTAGAGCCAGATGTAGGCAGTGTTTTCGATTGGAAAACAACTGAGCTTTAGTTGTACAAACTTTCACATAATGCCATAAGTAGAGTTGCAACTTACTTATCCAGTTGAGTAGAGTGTAGCCCTCAAAGCTGGAATCAGTAGCACTCAGGTGAGAAAAATGGGAAGCAGATAGACCCAGTCCACTGGCAGTGTCCTAAGGGGACCAGCCTATCTTGCTGCTACGCCTGAATGTTTGCAACCGCGGCAGAGCTAGACAGGTGCAATTGTGCAGCAATGCAAAGTTTATAAGCTGGCCAAATTTCACAGGTGTACAAAAAACCACTGGGGATTTACAAGGAGATGTTCACCCGGAACAGACGGAGGCCTGCCGGCAGCAAGTTTCCGAAATTCTTCCTAAGAAGCCTTGAAAGCAGTGAAACGCTCCTATGTTGCAATAACTCAGATCCTCATTCTGAGTTTTCCCGGCAGAGGTCATTCGGCTGAACACAACCGTGGACTAATTAGAGCCAGATGTAGGCACTGCTTTTTGCTCCGGTTGAGTAGAGTGTAGGCAACAAAGCTGGAATCAGTAGGACTTAGGTAAGAAGAACGGGAAGCAGATAGACCCAGTCCGCTGGCAGTGTCCTACGGGGACCAGCCTATGTGGCTGCCACGCCGGAATATTTGCAACCGTGGCAGAGCTAGGCAGGGACAATTGTGCAGCAAGGCAAACTGCATAACCTGGCCAAATTTCACCCGTGTACAAGAAACCACGGGGGATTTACAAGGAGATGTTCACCCGCAACAGCGGGAGGCCTGCCGGTACCAAGTTTCCGGAATTCTTAATGAGAAGCCTTGAAAGCAGTGAAACGCTCCTATGTTGCAATAACTCAGAACCTCATTCTGAGTGTTCCCAGCAGAGGTCATTCGGCTGATCCCAACCGCGGACAAACTAGAGCCAGATGTATGCATTGCCGTCCATAGTGCTGGAAGGACACTGCCGGTTTAGTAGAGTATAGCCGGCAAAGCTGGGATCCGTAGCACTTAGGTGAGAAGAACGGGAAGCAGATATACACAGTCCGCTGGCAGTGTCCTACAGGGACCAGCCTATCTGCTTGCCATGCCTGAATGTTTACAACCGCAGCAGAGCTACGAGGGCGCAATTGTGCAGCAATGCAAACTGCATAACCTGGCCAAATTTCACTGGTGTACAAGAAACCACGGGGGATTAACAAGGAGATGTTCACCCGGAACAGACGAGGCCTGCCGGCAGCAAGATTCCTGAATTCTTCCTTTGAAGCCATGAAAGCAGTGAAACGCTCCTATGTTGCATTAACTCAGAAGCTCATTCTGAGTGTTCCCGGCAGAGGTCATTCGGCTGAACACAAGCGTGGACTAATTAGAGCCATATGTTGGCAGTGCCGTCCATAGTGCTGGAGGGACAATGGTGGCGTGCCAAACAACTGAGCTCCAGTTCTCAACACTTTCACAAAGTGCCATAAGTTGAGGTTCAACTTACTGCTCCAATTGAGTAGAGTGTAGCCGTCAAAGCTGGAATCAGTAGCACTCAGGTGAGAAGAACCGGAAGCAGTTATACCCAGTCCGCTGGCAGTGTCCTACGGGGACCAGCCTATCTGGCTGCCACTCCTCCATGTTTGCAACGGCGGCAAAGCTAGGCTGGCGCAATTGTGCAGCAATGCACACTGCATATCATGGCCAAATTTCATGGGTGTACAAGAAACCACGGGGGATTTACAAGGAGATGGTCACCCGGAACAGCCAGAGGCGTGCCGGCAAAAACATTCGGGAATTCTTCCTAAGAAGCCTTGAAAGCAGAGAAATGCTCCTAAGTTGCAACAATCAGAATCTCCTTCTGAGTGTTCTTGGCAGAGCACATTCGGCTGAAGACAATCGTGGACTAATTAGAGCCAGATGTACACAGTGCCGTCCATATTGATGGAAGGACCGTGGTGGCATGCCAAACAACGGAGCTCTAGTTCTCAACACTTTCATAAAGTGCCATAAGTTGAGGTTCAACTTACTGCTACTGTTGCAGTATAGTGTAGCCGTCAAAGCTGGAATCAGTAGCACTCAGGTGAGAAGAGCGCGATGCACATATACCCAGTCCGATGGTAGTGTCCTACGAGGTAGAGCCTCTCTGGCTACCACGCCTTAATGTTTGCAACCACGGCAGAGCTAGGCAGGCGCAATTGTGCAGCAATGCAAACTGCATAACCTGGCCAAATTTCACGGGTGTACAAGTAACCACGGGGTATTTACAAGGAGATGTTCACCCGGAACAGCCAGAGGCCTGCCGGCAGCAAGATTCCGGAATTCTTCCTGTGAAGCCTTGAAAGCAGTTAAACGCTCCTATGTTGCAATAACTCAGAACCTGATTCTGAGTGTTCCCGGCAGAGGTCATTCGGCTGAAGACAACCATGGACTAATTACAGCCACATGTAGGCAGTGCCGTCCATAGTGCTGGATGGACAGTGGTGGCGTGCCAAACAACTGAGCTCTAGTTCTAAACACTTTCACAAAGTGCCATAAGTTGAGGTTCAACTTGCTGCTGCGGTTGAGTAGAGTGTAGCCGTCAAAGCTGGAATCAGTAGCACTCAGGTGAGAAGAACGGGAAGCAGATATACCCAGTCCGCTGGCAATGTCTTACGGGCACCAGCCTATCTGGCTGCCACGCCTGAATGTTTGCAACCGTGGCAGGGGTAGGCAGTCGCAATTGTGTAGCAATGCAAACTGAATAACCTCCCCCAATTTAAGGGATGTACAAGAAACCACAGGGGATTTACAAGGACATGTTTACCCGGAACAGCCGGAGGCCTGCCGGCAGCAACATTCCAGAATCCATCCTGAGAAGCCTTGAAAGCAGTGAAACGCTCCTAGTGTGCAATAACTCAGAACCTCATTCTGAGTGTTCCCGGCAGAGATCATTCGGCTGAACACAACTGTGGACTAATTAGAGCCAGATGTAGTCAGGGCCATCCATAGTGCTGGATGGACAGTGGTGGCGTGCCAAACACCTGAGATATAGTTCTCAACCCTTTCACAAAGTCCCATAAGTTGAGGTTCAACCTACTAGTCCGGTTGAGTAGCGAGTAGCCGTCAAACCTCGAATCAGTAGCACTCAGGTGAGAAGAATGCGAAGCAGATATACCCAGTCCGCTGGCAGTGTCCTACGGGTCTAGCCTATCTGGCTGCCACGCCTGAATGTTTGCAATCGTGGCAGGGGTAGGCAGGCGCAATTGTGTAGCAATGCACACTGAATAATCTCCCCCAATTTAAGGGATGTACAAGAAACCACGGGGGATTTACAAGGACATGTTTACCCGGAACAGCCGGAGGCCTGCCGGCAGCAACATTCCAGAATCCATCCTGAGAAGCCATGAAAGCAGTGAAACGCTCCTATGTTGCAATAACTCAGAACCTCATTCTGAGTGTTCCCGGCAGAGGTCCTTCGGCTGAACACAACCGTGGACTAATTAGAGCCAGATGTAGGCAGTGCTGTCCTTAGTGCTGGATGAACAGTGGTGGCGTGCTAAACAACTTAGCTCTAGTTCTCAACACTTTCAAAAAGTGCCATAAGTTGAGGTTCAACTTACTGCTCCGGTTGAATAGAGTGTAGCCCTCAAAGCAGGAATCAGGAGCACGCAGGTGAGAAGAATGGGAAGCAGATATACCCAGTCCGCTGGCAGTGTCCTACTGGGTCCAGCCTATCTGGCTGCCACGACTGAATGTTTGCAACCGCGGCAGAGCTTGGCAGGCGCATTTGTGCAGCATTTCAAACTGCATAACCTGTCCAAATTTCACGGGAGTACAAGAAAACACGGGGGATTTATAAGGAGATGTTCACCCGGAACAGCAGGAGGCGTGCCGGCAGCAATCTTCCAGAATCCTTCCTAAGAAGCCTTGAAAGCAGTGAAACGCTCCTATGTTGCAATAACTCAGAACCTCATTCTGAGTGTTCCCGACACAGGTCATTCAGCTGAACACAACCGTGGACTAATTAGAGCCAGATGTAGGCAGTGACCTCCATGGTGCTGGATGGACAGTGGTGGCGTGCCAAACAACTGAGCTATAGTTCTCAACACTTGCACAAAGTGCCATAAGTTGAGGTTCAACTTACTGCTCCCGTTGAGTAGAGTGTAGACGTCAAAGCTGGAATCAGTAGCACTCAGGTGAGAAATACGCGAAGCAGATAGACCCAGTCCGCTGGCCGTGTCCTACGGGGACCAGCCTATCTGGCTGCCACGCCTGAATGTTTGCAACCGCGGCAGAGCTAGGCAGGCGCAATTGTACAGCAATATAATCTGCATAACCTGGCCAAATTTCACGGGTGTACAGGAAAACACTGGGGATTTACAAGGAGATGTTCACCCGGAACAGCCGGAGGGCTGCCGGCAGAAATATTCCGGAATTCTTCCTGTGAAGCCTTGAAAGCAGTGAAATGCTCCTATGTTGCAATAACTCGGAACCTCATTCTGAGTGTTCCCGGCAGAGGTCATTCGGCTGAACACAACCGTGGACTAATTAGAGCCAGATGTAGGCAGTGCCATCCATAGTACTGGATGGACAGTGGTGATGTGCCAAACAACTGAGCTCTAGTTCTCAACACTTTCACAAAGTGTCAAAAGTTTAGGTTCAACTTACTGCTCCGGTTGAGTAGAGTGTAGTAGTCAAAGCTGGAATCAGTACCACTGAGGTAAGAAGAACGGGAAGCTAATATACACAGTCCGCTGCAAGTGTCCTACAGGAATCAGTAAATCTGGCTGCCACGCCTGAATGTTTGCAATCCCGGCAAAGTTAGGCAGGCGCAATTTTGCAGCAATGCAATCTACATACCCTGGAAAAATTTCACGGGTGTACAAGAAAACACGCGGGATTTACAAGGAGATGTTCACCTGGAACAGACGGAGGACTGGCGGCAGCAAGATTCCGGAATCCTTCTTAAGAAGCCTGGAAAGCAGTGAAATGCTCCTATGTTGCAATAACTCAGAACCTCATTCTGAGTGTTCCCGGCAGAGGTCATTCGGCTGAACACAACCGTGGACTAATCAGAGCCAGATGTAGGCAGTGCCGTGCATAGTGCTGGATGGACAGTTGTGGCGTGCCAAACAACTGAGCTCTAGTTCTCAACACTTTCACAAAGCGCAATGAGTTGAGCTTCGAATTACTGCTCCAGTTGAGTAGAGTGTAGCCGTCAAAGCTGGAATCAGTAGCACTCAGGTGAGAAGAACGGGAAGCAGATAGACCCAGTCCGCTGGCAGTGTCCTATGGGGACCAGCCTATCTGGCTGCCACGCCTTAATGTTTGCAAACGTGGCAGAGCTAGCCAGGCGCAATTGTGCAGTAATGCAAACTGCATACCCTGGCCAAATTTCACGGGTGTACAAGAAACCACGTGGGATTTATATGGAGATGTTAACTCAGAACAGCCGGAGGCCTGCCGGCAGCAACTTTCCGGAATTCTTCCTCAGAACCCTTGAAAGCAGTGAAATGCTCCTATGTTGCCATAACTCAGAACCCCATTCTGAGTGTTCCCGGTAGAGGTCATTGGGCTGAACACAACCAAGAACTTATTAGAGCCAAATGTAGGCAGTTCCGTCCATAGTGCTGTATGGACAGTGGTGATGTGCCAAACAACTGAGCTCTAGTTCTCAAGTCTTTTACAAATTGCCATAGGTTGAGGTTCAACTTACTTCGCCGGTTGAGTAGAGTGTAGCCGTCAAACCTGGAATCAGTAGCGCTCAGGTGAGAAGAACGGGAAGCAGATAGACCCAGTCCGCTGGCAGAGTCCTACGGGGACCCGCCTATTTGCCTGTCACGCCTGAATGTTTGCCACTGCGGCAGAGCTAGGTAGGTGCAATTGTGCAGCAATGCAAACTGCATAACCTGGCCAAATTTCACGGGTGTACAAGAAACCATGGGGGATTTACATGGAGATGTTCACTCAGAACAGCCAGAGGCCTGCAGGCAGCAATATTCCGGAATTCTTCCTAAGAAGCCTTGAAAGCAATGAAACTCTCCTATGTTGCAATAACTCAGAAACTCATTCTGAGTGTTCCTGGAAGAGGTCATTCGGCTGAACACAACGGTGGACTAATTAGAGCCAGATGTATGCAGTGCCTCCATAGTGCTGGATGGACAGTTGTGGCGTGTCAAACAAATGAGCTCTAGTTCTAAACACTTTAACAAAGTGCCATAAGTTGAGGTTCAACTTACTGCTCCGGGTGAGTAGACTGTAGCCGTCAAATCTGGAATAAGTAGCACTCAGGTGAGAAGAACGGTAAGCAGATAGACCCAATCCGCTGGCAGTGTCGTACGGGGACCAGCCTATCTAGCTGCCATGCCTGAATGTTTGCAAGTGCGGCAGAGCAGGGATGGCGCAATTGTGCAGCAATGCAAACTGCATAACAAGGCTAAATTTCACGGGTGTACAAGAAACCACGGGGCATTTACCAGGACATGTACACCCGGAACACCCGGAGGCCTGCCGGCAGCAAGATTACGAAAAACCTTCCTAAGAAGCCTTGAAAGCAGTGAAATCTCCTATGTTGCAATAACTCAGAACCTCATTCTGAGTGTTCCCGGCAGAGGTCATTCGGCTGAACACTACCATGAACTTATTAGAGACAGATGTAGGCTGTGCCGTCCATAGTGCTGGATGGACAGTGGTGGCGTGCCAAACAACTGAGCTCTAGTTCTCAAGACTTTTACAAATTGCCATAGGTTGAGGTTCAACTTACTTGGCCGGTTGAGTAGAGTGTAGCCGTCAAAGCTGGAATCAGTAGCACTCATGTGAGAAGAACGGGAAGCAGATATACCCAGTCCGCTGGCAGTGTCCTACGGTGTCCAGCCTATCTGGATGCCATGCCTCAATGTTTGCAATCGCGGCAGAGCTAAGCAGTCGCAATTGTGCAGCAATACAAACTTCATAACCTGGCGAAATTTCACGGGTGTACAAGAAAGCACGGGGGATTTACAAGGAGATGTTCACCTGGAACAGCCGGAGGCCTGCCGACAGCAAGTTTCCGGAATCCTTCTTAGAAGCCTTGAAAGCAGTGAAATCTCCTATGTTGCAATAACTCAGAACCTCATTCTGAGTGTTCCCGGCTGAGGTCATTCAGGTGAACACAACCGAAGACTAATTAGAGCCAGATGTAGGCAGTGCCGTCCATAGTGCTGGATGGACAGTGGTGGCGTGCCAAACAACTGAGCTCTAGTTCTCAACACTTTCACAAAGTGCCATAAGTTGAGGTTCAACTTACTGCTCCGGTTGTGTAGAATGAAGCCGTCAATGCTGGAATCAGTAGCACTCAGGTGAGAAGAAGGGGAAGCAGATATACCCATTCCGCTGGCAATGTCCTTCGGGGACCAGCCTATCTGGTTGCCATGCCTGAATATTTGCAACCGCGGCAGAGCTAGGCAGGCGCAATTGTGCAGCAATACAAACTTCATAACCTGGCGAAATTTCACGGGTGTACAAGAAAGCACGGGGGATTTACAAGGAGATGATCACCCGGAACAGCCGGAGGTCTGCCCGCAGCAAGTTTCCGGAATCCTTCCTAAGAAGCGTTGAAAGCAGTGAAACCTCCTATGCTGCAATAACTCAGAATCTCATTCTGAGTGTTCCCGGCAGAGGTCATTCGACTGAACACAACCGTGGACTAATTAGAGACAGATGTAGGCAGTGCTGTCCATACTGCTGGAGGGACAGTGGTGGCATGCCAAACAACTGACCTCTACTTCTTAACACTTTCACAAAGTGACATAAGTTGAGGTTCAACTTACTGCTCCGGTTGAGTAGAGTGTAGCCGTCAAAGCTGTAATCAGTAGCACTCAGGTGAGAAGAACCGGAAGCAGTTATACCCAGTCCACTGGCAGTGTCCTATGGGGACCAGCCTATCTGGCTGCCACGCCTGAATGTTTGCAATTGCGGCAGAGCTTGCCAGGCGCAATTTTGCAGCAATGCATACTGCATAACCTGGCCAAATTTCACGGGTGTACAAGAAACCACGGGGGATTTACATGGAGATGTTCAACCGGAACAGCCGGAGGCCTGCCGGCAGCAAGATTCCGGAATTCTTCCTGTGAAGCCTTGAACGCAGTGAAACGCTCCTATGTTGCTATAACTCAGAACCTCATTCTTAGTGTTCCCGGAAGAGTTCATTCCGCTGAACACAACCGTGGACTATTCCGAGCAAGATGTAGACAGTGCCGTCCATACTGCTGGATGGACAGTGGTGGCTAGCCAAACAACTGAGCTCTAGTTCTCCAAACGTTAACAGAGTGCCATAAGTAGAGGTTCAACTTACTGCTTCGGTTGAGTAGAGTGTAGCCGTCAAAGCGGGAATCAGAGGCAGTCAGGTGAGAAGAATGGGAAGCAGATAAACCCAGTCCGCCAGCAGTGTCCTACGGGGACCAGCCTCTCTGGCTGCCACGCCTGAATGTTTGCAACCGCGGCAGAGCTAGGCAGGCGAAATTATGCAGCAATGCAAACTGCATAACCTAGCCAAATTTCACGGGTGTACAAGAAACCACGGGGGATTTACAAGGAGATGTTCACTCGGAACAACCGGAGGCCTGCCGGCAGCAAGATTCCCGAATTCTTCCTAAGAAACCTTGAACGCAGTGAAACACTCCTATGTTGCAATAACTCAGAACCTCACTGTGAGTGTTCCAGGCAGAGCTCATTCGGCTGAAACCAACCGTGGACTAACTACAGCAAGATGCATGCAGTACCATCCATAGTGCTGGCTGGAGAGTGTTAGTGTGCCAAACAACTGAGCTGTAGTTCGCAACACTTTCACAAAATGCCATAAGTTGAGGATCAACTTACTGCTCCGGTTGAGTATAGTGTAGCCATCAAAGCTAGAATCAGCAGCACGCAGGTGAGAAGAACGGGAAGCAGATATACCCAGTCCGCTGGCAGTGTCCTATGGTGTCCAGCCTACCTGGCTGCCACGCCTCAATGTTTGCAATCGCTGCAGAGCTAAGCAGTTGCAATTATGCAGTAATGCAAACTGCATAACCTGGCCAAATTTCACGGGTGTACAAGAAACCACGGGGGATTTACAAGGACATGTTTAGCAGGAACAGCCGGATGCCTGCCAGCAGCAACATTGCGTAATTCTTCCTAAAAAGCCTTGATAGCAGTGAAACTCTCCTATGTTGGAATAACTCAGAACCTCATTCTGAGTGTTCCCGGCAGAGGTCATTCGGCTGAACACAATCGTGGACCAATTAGAGCCAGATGTAGGCAGTGCCGTCCATAGTGCTGAATGGACAGTGGTCGCATGCCAGACAACTGAGCTGTAGTTCTCAACACTTTCAGAAAGTGCCCTAAGCTGAGCTTAACCTTACTGCTCCGGTTGAGTAGATTGTAGCCGTCAAGCTGGAATGAGTAGCACTCAGGTGAGAAGAACGGGAACCAGATATACTCAGTCTGCTGGCAATGTTCTACAGGGACCAGTCTATCTGGCTGCCACGCCTGAATGTTTGTAACCGGGGTAGAGCTAGGCAGGCGCAATTGTGCAGCAGTGCAAACTGCATAACCTGGCCATATTTCACCGGTGTACAAGAAAACACGGGGGATTTACAAGGAAATGTTCACCCTGAACAGGCGGAGGCCTGCCGGCAGCAACATTCCAGAATTCTTCCTAAGAAGCATTGAAAGCAGTGAAACGCTCCTACATTGCAATAACTCAGAACCTCATTCTGAGTGTTCTCGGCAGAGGGCATTCAGCTGAAGACAACCGTGGACTAATTAGATCCAGATGTACACATTTCCGTCCATATTGATGGAAGGACCGTGGTGGCATGCCCAACAACGGAGCTCTAGTTTTCAACACTTTCATAAAGTGCCATAAGTTGAGGTTCAACTTAATGCTCATGTTGAGTAGAGTGTAGCCGTCAAAGGTGGAATCAGTAGCACTCAGGTGAGAAGAACGGGAAGCACATATACCCAGTCCGATGGTAGTGTCCTACGAGGTACAGCCTCTCTGGCTACCACGCCTGAATGTTTGCAACCACGGCAGAGCTAGGCAGACGCAATTATGCAGCAATGCAAACTGCATAACATGGCCAAATTTCATGGGGGTACAAGAAACCACGGCGGATTTACATGGAGATGTTCACTCGGAACAGCCAGAGGCCTGCCGGCAGCAATATACCGGAATTCTTCCTAAGAAGCCTTGAAAGCAGTGAAACTCTCCTATGTTGCAATACCTCAGAACCTCATTCTGAGTGTTCCTTTAAGAGGTCATTCGGCTGAACACAACGGTGGACTAATTAGAGCCAGATGTATGCAGTGCCTCCATAGTGCTGGATGGACAATTGTGGCGTGTCAATCAACTGAGCTCTAGTTCTCAACACTTTCACAAAGTGCCATAAGTTGAGGTACAACATACTGCTCCGGTTGAGTAGAGTGTAGCCGTCAAAGCTGGAATCAGTACCACTCAGGTGAGAAGAACGGGAAGCAGATAGACCCAGTCCGCTGGCAGTGTCCTTCGGGGACCAGCCTATCTAGCTGCCATGCCTGAATGTTTGCAAGTGCGGCAGAGCAGGGATGGCGCAATTGTGCAGCAATGCAAACTGCAAAACCTGGCCAAATTTCACGGCTGTACAAGAAACCACGGGGCATTTACGAGGACATGTTCACCCGGAACAGCCGGAGGCCTGCCGGCAGCAAGATTCCGGAATCCTTCCTAAGAAGCCTTGAAAGCAGTGAAACGCTCCTATGTTGCCAAAACTCCAACCCCATTCTGAGTGTTCCCGGCAGAGGTCATTCGGCTGAACACAACCATGAACTTATTAGAGCCAGATGTAGGCAGTGCCGTCCATAGGGCTGGATGGACAGTGGTGGTGTGCCAAACAACTGAGCTCTAATTCTCAAGACTTTTACAAATTGCCACAGGTTGAGGTTCAACATACTTCGCCGGTTGAGTAGAGTGTAGCCGTAAATGCTGGAATCAGTCGCACTCACGTGAGAAGAACGGGAAGCAGATAGACCCAGTCCGCTGGCAGAGTCCTACGAGGACCTGCCTATTTGCCTGTCACGCCTGAATGTTTGCCACTGCGGCAGAGCTAGGCAGGCGCAATTGTGCAGCAATGCAAACTGCATAACCTGGCCAAATTTCACGGGTGTACAAGAAACCACGTGGGATTTACAAGGAGATGTTCACCCGGAACAACCGGAGGTCTCCCTGCAGCAAGATTCCGGAATTCTTCCTGTGAAGCCTTGAAAGCAGTGAAACGCTCCTATGTTGCAATAACTCAGAAAATCATTCTGAGTGTTCCCAGCAGAGGTCATTCGGCTGAACACAACAGTGGAGTAATTAGAGCCAGATGTAGGCATTTCCATCCATAGTGCTAGATGGACAGTGGTGGCATGCCAAACAACTGAGCTCTAGTTCTCAACACTTTCACAAAGTGCCATAAGTTGAGGTTCAACTTAATGCTCCGGTTGAGTAGAGTGTAGCCGTCAAAGCTGGAATCAGTAGCACTCAGGTGAGAAGAACGGGAAGCAGATAGACCCAGTCCGCTGGCAGTGTCCTACGGGGACCAGCCTATCTGGTTGCCGCGCCTGAATGTTTGCAAGCGCGGCAGAGTTAGGCAGGCGCAATTGTGCAGCAATGCAAACTGCATAACCTAGCCAAATTTCACGGTTTTACAAGAAACCACGGGTGATTTACAAGGAGATGTTCACCCGGAACAACCGGAGGTCTCCCGGCAGCAAGATTCCGGAATTCGTCCTGTCAAGCCTTGAAAGCAGTGAAACGCTCCTATGTTGCAATAACTCAGAAGCTCATTCTGAGTGTTCCCAGCAGAGGTCATTCGGCTGAACACAATCCTGGACTAATTAGAGCCAGATGTAGGTAGTGCCGTCCATAGTGCTGGATTGACAGTGGTGGCGTGCCAAACAACTGAACTCTAGTTCTCAACACTTTCACAAAGTGCCATAAGTTGAGGTTCAACTTACTGCTCCGGTTGAGTAGAGTGTAGCCGTCAAAGCTGGAATCAGTAGAACTCAGGTGAGAAGAACGGGAAGCAGATAGACCCAGTCCGCTGGCAGTGTCCTACGGGAACCAGACTATCTAGCTGCCACGCGTGAATGTTTGCAACCGCGGCAGAGATAGGCAGGCACAATTTTGCAGCAATGCAAAGTGCATAACCTGGCCAAATTTCACGGGTGTAAAAGAAACCACGGGAGATTTACAGGGAGATGTTCACCCGGAACAGCCGGAGGCCTGCCGGCAGCAAGATTCCGGAATCCTTCCTAAGAAGCCTTGAAAGCAATGAAATGCTCCTATGTTGCCATAACTCAGAACCTCATTCTGAGTGTTCCCGGCAGAGGTCATTCGGTTGAACACAACCGTGGACTAATTACAGCCAGATGTAGGCAGTGCCGTCCATAGTGCTGGATAGACAGTGGTGGCGCGCCAAATAACTGAGCTCTAGTTCTCAACACTTGCACAAAGTGCACTAAGTTGAGTTTCAACTTCCTGCTCCGGTTGAGTAGAGTGTAGCCGTCAAAGCTGGCATTAGTAGGACTCAGGTTTGAAGATCGGGAAGCAGATATACCAAATCTGCTGGCAGTGTCCTACGGGGACCAGCCTATGTGGCTGCCACGCCTGAATGTTTGCAATCGCGGAAGAGCTTGGCAGGCGCAATTGTGCAGCAATTCAAACTGCATAACCTGGCCAAATTTCAAGGGTGTACAAGAAACCACGGGGGATTTACAAGGAGATGTTCACCCGGAACAGCCAGAGGCCTGCCAGCAGCAACATTCCGGAATCCTTCCTAAGAAGCCTTGAAAGCAGTGAAACGCTCCCATGTGGCAATAACTCAGAACCTCTTTCTGAGTGTTCCCGGCAGAGATCATTCGGGTAAACACAACCGTGGACTAATTAGAGCCTGATGTATGCAGTGCCGTCCATAGTGCTGGATGGACAGTGGTCGCATGCCCAAAAACTGAGCTGTAGTTCTCAACACTTTCAGAAAGTACCCTAAGTTGAGCTTCACCTTACTGCTCCGGTTGAGTAGATTGTAGCCGTCAAAGCTGGAATGAGTAGCACTCAGGTGAGAAGAACGGGAAGCAGATATACCCAGTCCGGTGGCAATGTCTTACGGGGACCAGCCTATCTGGCTGCCACGCCTGAATGTTTGCAACCGTGGCAGAGCTAGGCAGGCGCAATTGTGCAGCAGTGCAAATTGCATAACCTGGCCAAATTTCACGGGTGTACAAGAAACCAAGGGGGATGTACAAGGAGATGTTCACCCGGAACAGCCAGAGGCCTGCCGGCAACAAGATTCCAAAATTCTTACTAAGAAGCCTTGCAAGCAGTGAAACCCTCCTATGTTGCAATAACTCAGAACCTCATTCTCAGTGTTCCGAGCAGAGGTCATTCAGGTGAACTTATCCGTGGACTAATTAGAGCCAGATGTAGGCAGTGGACTAATTAGAGCCAGATGTAGGCAATGGACTAATTAGAGCCAGATACAGGCAGTGTTTTCGATTGGAAAACAACTGAGATTTAGTTCTCCAAACTTTCACAAATTGAATTAAGTTGAGGTTCAACTTACTGCTCCGGTCGAGTAGAGTGTACCCGTCAAAGCTGGAATCAGTAGCACTGAGGTGAGTAGACTGGGAAACAGGTAGACCCAGTCCGCTGGCAGTGTCCTACAGGGACCAGCCTTTCTGGCTGCTACGCCTGAATGTTTGTAAACACGGCAGAGCTATGCAGGCGGAAATGTGCAGCAATGCAAACTGCACAACCTGGCTAAATTTCACGGGTGTACAAGAAACCACGGGGGACATACAAGGGGATTTCACCCGGAACAGCCAGAGGCCTGCCGGCAGCAAGATTCCGGAATTCTTCCTGTGAAACCTTGAAAGCAGTGAAACGCACCTAGGTTGCAATAACTCAGAACCTCATTCTGAGTGTTCCCGGCAGAGATCATTCGGCTGAACACAACTGTGGACTAATTAGAGCCAGATATAGGCAGTGCCGTCCATAGTGCTGGATGGATATTGGTGGCGAGCCAAACACCTGAGATCTAGTTCACAACACTTTCACAAAGTGCCATACGTTGAGGTTCTACTTACTGCTCCGGTTGAGTAGAGTGTAGCCGTCAAAGCTGGAATCAGTAGTACTCAGGTGAGTAGAACGGAAAGCAGATATACCCAGTCCCTGGCAGTGTCCTACGGGGACCAGCCTAAGTGGCTGCCACGCCTGAATGTTTGCAACCGAGGCAGGGGTAGCCAGGCGCAATTGTGCAGCAATGCAAACTGCATAACCTCCCCAAATTTCAGGGGTGTACAAGAAACCACGGGGGATTTACAAGGAGATGTTCACCCTGAACAGCAGGAGGCATGCCAGCAGCAAGATTCTGGAATTCTTCCTAAGAAGCCTTGAAAGCAGTGAAACGCTCCTGTGTTGCAATATCTCAGAACCTCATTTTGACTGTTCCCGGCAGAGGTCATTCGGCTGAACACAACCGTGGACTAACTATAGCCAGATGTAGGCAGTGCCGTCCATAGTGCTGGATGGACAGTCGTGGCGTGCCAAACAACTGAGCTCTAGTTCTCAACACTTTAACAAAGTGCCATAAGTTGAGGTTCCACTTACTGCTCCGGTTGAGTAGAGTGTAGCCGTCAAAGCTGGAATCAGTAGCACTCAGGTGAGAAGAACGGGAAGCAGATATACCCAGTCCGCTGGCAGTGACCTACTGGGAACAGCCTAGCTCGCTGCCACGTCAGAATGTTTGCATCCACGGCAGAGGTAGGCAGGCACAATTGTGCAGCAATGCAAACTGCATAACCTGGCCAAATTTCACGGTGTACAAGAAACCACGTGGGAGTTACATGGAGATATTCACTCGGAACAGCACGAGGCCTTCTGGCAGCAACATTCCGGAATTCTTCCTAAGAAGCCTTGAAAGCAGTTAAACGCTCCTATGTTGCAATAACTCAGAAACTCATTCTGAGTGTTCCCGGCAGAGGTCATTGAGCTGAACACAACCGTGGACTAATTAGAGCCAGATGTAGGCACTGACTTCCATAGTGCTTTATGGAGAGTGGTTGCGGGCCAAAAAACTGAGCTCTAGTTCCCAACACTTTCACAAATAGCCAGAAGTTGAGGTTCAACTTACTGCTCCGGTTGAGTAGAGTGTAGCCGTCAAAGCTGGAATCAGTAGCACTCAGGTGAGAATAATGGGAAGCAGATAGACCCAGTCCTCTGGCAGTGTCCTACAGGGACCAGCCGATCTGGCTGCCACGCCTGAATATTTGCAACCGTGGCAGAACTAGGCAGGCGCACTTGTGCAGCAATTCAAACTGCAAAACCTCGCCAAATTTCACGGGGGATTTACAAGGAGATGTTCACCCGGAACAGCCAGAGGCCTGCTGGCAGCAAGATTCCGGAATTCTTCCTAAGCAGCCTTGAAAGCAGTGAAATGCTCCTATGTTGCTATAACTCAGAACCTCATTCTGAGTGTTCCCGACAGAGGTCATTCGGCTGAACTTATCCGTGGACTAATTAGAGCGAGATGTAGGCAGTGGACTATTTAGAGACAGATGTAGACAATGGACTAATTAGAGCCAGATGTAGGCAGTGTTTTCGATTGGAAAACAACTGAGCTTTAGTTCTACAAACTTTCACAGATTGCCATAAGTAGAGGTGCAACTTACTTATCCAGTTGAGTAGAGTGTAGCCCTCAAAACTGGAATCAGTAGCACTCAGGTGAGAAGAATGGGAAGCAGATATAACCAGTCCGCTGGCAGTGTCCTACGGGGACCAGCCTATGGGGCTGCCACGCCTGAATGTTTGCAACCGTGGCAGAGCTAGGCAGGCACAATTGTGCAGCAAGGCAAACTGCATAACCTGGCCAAATTTCACGGGTGTACAAGAAACCACGGGGGATTTACAAGGAGATGTTCACCCGGAACAGCTGGAGGCCTGCGGGTACCATGTTTCCGGAATTTTTAATGAGAAGCCTTGAAAGCAGTGAAACGCCCTATGTTGCATTAACTCAGAACCTCATTCTGAGTGTTCCTGGCAGAGGTCATTCGGCTGAACAAAACCGTGGACTAATTAGAGCCAGATGTAGGCAGTGCCGTCCATAGTGCTGGATGGACAGTTTTGGCGGGCCAAGCAACTGAGCTCTAGTTCTCAACACTTTCACAGAGTGCCATAAGTTGAGGTTCAACTTACTGCGCCGGTTGAGTAGAGTGTAGCCGTCAAAGCTGGAATCAGTAGCACTCAGGTGAGAAAAACGGGAAGCAGATAGACCCAGTCCGCTGGCAGTGTCCTACAGGGACCAGCCTACCTGGCTGCCACGCCTGAATGTTTGCAACCGCGGCAGAGCTAGGCAGCCGCAATTGTGCAGCAATGCAAACTGCAAAGCCTGGCCAAATTTCACGAGTGTACAAGAAACCACGCGGGATTTACAAGTATATGTTCACCCGGGACAGCCGGAGGCCTACCTGCAGCAAGATTCCGGAATTCATCCTGTAAAGCCTTGAAAACAGTGAAACGCCCTATGTTGCATTAACTCAGAACCTCATTCTGAGTGTTCCCGGCAGAGGTCATTCGGCTGAAAAAAACCGTGGACGAATTAGAGTCAGATGTAGGCAGTGCAGTCCATAGGGCTGGATGGACAGTGGTGGCGTGCCAAACAACTGAGCTCTAGTTCTCAACACTTTCCCAAAGTGCCATAAGTAGAGGTTCAACTTACTGCTCCCGTTGAGTAGAGTGTAGCCGTCAAACCTGGAATCAGTTGCACTCAGTTGAGAACAACGGGAAGCACATAGACCCATTCCCCTGGCAGTGTCCTACCGGGACCAGCCTATCCGGCTGCCACGCCTGAATATTTGCAACCGCGGCAGAGCTAGGCAGGCGCAATTGTGCAGCAATGCAAACTGCAAAACCTGGCCAAATTTCACAGGTGTATAAGAAAGCACGAGGGATTTACAAGGATATGTTCACCCGGAATAGCTGGAGTCCTGCTTGCAGGAAGATTCGGGAATTCTTCATGTGAAGCCTTGAAAGCAGTGAAACGCTCCTATGTTGCAATAACTCAGAACCTCATTCTGAGTGTTCCCGGCAGAGGTCATTCAGCTGAACACAACCATGGACTAATTAGAGCCAGATGTAGGAAGTGCCGTCCATAGTGCTGGATGGACAGTGGTGGCTTGCCAAACAACTTAGCTCTTGTTCTCAACACTTTCACAAAGTGCCGTAAGTAGAGGTTCAACTTACTGCTCCCGTTGAAGAGTGTAGCCGTCAAAGCTGGAATCAGTAGCACTCAGGTGAGAAGAACGGGAAGCAGGTAGACCCAGTCCGCTGGCATTGTCCTACGGGGACCAGCCTATCTGCATGCCTTGCCAAAATATTTGCAACCGTGGCAGAGCTACGCAGGCGCAATTGTGCAGCAATGCAAACTGCATAACCTGGCCAAATTTCACGGGTGTACAAGAATCCACGGGGGATTTACAAGGAGATATTCACCCGGAACAGTCGGAGGCCTGCGGGCAGCAAGATTCCGGAATTCTTCCTGTGAAGCCTTAAAAGCAGTGAAAGGCTCCTATGTTGCAATAACTCAGAACCTCATTCTGAGTGTTCCCGGCAGAGGTCATTCGGCTGAACACAACCGTGGACTAATTAGAGACATATGTAGGCAGTGCCGTCCATAGTGCTGGATGGACAGTGGTGGCGTGCCAAACAACTGAGCTCTAGTTCTCAACACTTTCACAAAGTGCCATAAGTTGAGGTACAACTTACTGCTCCAGTTGAGTAGAGAGTGTAGCCGTCAAAGCTGCAATCAGTAGCACTCAGTTGAGAAGAACGGGAAGCAGATATAACCAGTCGTCTGGCAGTGTCCTACGGGTACCAGCCTATAAGGCTGCCACGCCAGAATGTTTGCAACCACGGCAGAGCTAGGCAGGCACAATTGTGCAGCAATGCAAACTGCATAACCTGCCCAAATTTCACGGGTGTACAAGAAACAACGGGGGACTTACATGGAACACTAGGAACAGCCGGAAGCCTGCTGGCAGCAATATTCCGGAATTCTTCCTACGAAGCCTTGAAAGCAGTGAAACTCTCCTATGTTGCAATATCTCAGAACCTTATTCTGAGTGTTCCCGGCAGAGGTCATTCGGCTGAAACAACTGTGGACTAATTAGAGCCAGATGTAGGCAGTGCCATCCATAGTGCTGGATGGACAGTGGTGGCGTGCCAAACAACTGAGCTCTAGTTCTCAACACTTTCACAAAGTGCCATGAGTTGAAGTTCAACTTACGGCTCTGGTTGAGTAGAGTGTAGTCGTCAAAGCTGGAATCAGGAGCACTCAGTGAGAAGAACGGGAAGGAGATAGACCCAGTCGGCTTGCAGTGTCTTACGGGGTCCAGCCTATCTGGCTGCCACGCCTGAGTGCAACCGCGGCAGGGGTAGGCAGGCACAATTCTGCAGCAATGCAAAATGCATAACCTGGCCAAATTTCACGGGTGACAAAGAAACCACAGGAGATTTTCAAGAAGATGTTCACCCACAACAGCCGGACGCTTGCCGGCAGCAAGTTCCTGAATTCTTCTTAAGAAGCCTTGAAAGCAGTGAAACGCTCCTATGTTGCAATAACTCAGAAGCTCGTTCTGAGTGTTCCTGGCAGAGGGCATTCGGCTGAACACAACCGTGGATGAATTAGAGCCAGATGTAGGCAGTGCCGTCCATAGTGCTGGATGGACGGTGGTGGCGTGCCAAACAACTGAGCTCTAGTTGTCAACACTTTCACAAATTGCCATAAGTTGAGGTTTAACTTACTGCTGCGGTTGAGTAGAGTGTAGCCGTCAAAGCTGGAATCAGTAGCACTCAGGTGAGAAGAACGGGAAGCAGATATACCCAGTCTGCTGGCAGTGTCCTACGGGGACCAGCCTATCTGGCTGCCACGTCTGAATATTTGCAACCGCGGCAGAGCTAGGCAAGCGCAATTGTGCAGCAATGCAAACTGAATAACCTGGCCTAATTTCACGGGTGTACAAGAAACCACGTGGGATTTACTAGGAAAAGTTCACCCGGAACAGACGGAGGCCTGCCGGAAGCAAGATTCCGGAATTCTTCCTGTGAAGCCTTGAAAGCAGTGAAACGCTCCTATGTTGCAATAACTCAGAACCTCATTCTCAGTGTTCCCGGCAGAGGTCCTTCGGCTGAACACAACCGTGGACTAATTAGAGCCAGATGTAAGCAGTGCCGTCCATAGTGCTGGATGGACAGTGGTGGCGTGCCAAACAACTGAGCTCTAGTTCTCAACACTTTCTCAAAGTGCCTTAAGTTGAGGTTCAACTTACTGCTCCGGTTGAGTAGAGTGTAGCCGTCAAAGCTGGAATCAGTAGCACTCAGGAGAGAAGTACGGGAAGCAGATAGACCATCGTCCAACGGGGACCAGCCAATCTAGCTGCCGTGCCTGAAATTTTGCAACCGCGGCAGAGCAAGGCAGGCACAATTGCGCAGGAATGCAAACTGCATAACCTGGCCAAATTTCACGGGTATACAAGAAACCAAATGGGAATTACATGGAGATGTTCACTCGGAACAGCCGGAGGCCTGCTGCCAGCAATATTCCGGAATTCTTCTTAAGAAGCCTTGAAAGCACTGAAACTCTCCTATGTTGCAATAACTCAGAATCTCATTCTGAGTGTTCCCGGCAGAGGTCATTCGGCTGAACACATCCGTGGACAAATTAGAGCCAGATGTAGGCAGTGCCGTCCATAGTGTTGGATGGACAGTGGTGGCGTGCCAAACAACTGAGCTCTAGTTCTCAACACTTTCACAAAGTGCCATAAGTTGAGGTTCAAATTACTGCTCCGGTTGAGTAGAGTGTAGCCGTCAAAGCTGGAATCAGTAGCACTACTAGGTGAGAAGAACGGGAAGCAGATGTACCCAGTACGCTGGCAGTGTCCTACGGAGACCAGCCTATCTGGCTGCCATGTCAGAATGTTTGCATCCACGGCAGAGCTAGGCAGGCACAATTGTGCAGCAATGCAAACTGCATAACCTGGCCAAATTTCACGGGTGTACAAGAAAACACGGGGGAGTTACATGGAGATGTTCACTCGGAACAGCCGAAGGCCTTCTGGCAGCAACATTCCGGAATTCTTCCTAAGAAGCCTTGGAAGCACTTAAACGCTCCTATGTTGCAATAACTCAGAACCTCATTCTGAGTGTTCGCGGCAGAGGTTATTCGGCTGAACATAACCATGGACTAAGTAGAGCCAGACGTAGGCAGTGCCGTCGATAGTGCTGGATGGACAGTGGTGGCATGGAAAACAACTGAGCTCTTGTTCTCAACACTTTCACAAAGTGCGATAAGTTGAGGTTCAACTTACTGCTCCGGTTGAGTAGAGTGTAGCCGTCAAAGCTGGAATCAGTAGCACTCAGGTGAGAAGAACGGGAAGCACATATACCCAGTCCGCTGGCAGTGTCCTAGGTGGACCAGCCTATCTGGCTGCCACGCCAGAATGTTTGCAACCGCGTCAGAGCTAGGCAGGAACAATTGTGCAGCAATGCAAACTGCCTAACCTGTCCAAATTTCACGTGTGTACAAGAAACCACGGGGGATTTACATGGAGATGTTCACCCGGAACAGCTGGAGGCCTGCCGGCAGCAACATTCCGGAATACATCCTAAGAAGCCTTGAAAGCAGTGAAACGCTCCTATGTGACAACAACTCAGAACCTCATTCTGAATGTTCCCGGCAGAGGTCATTCGGCGAAACACAACTGTGGAATAATTAGAGACAGATATAGGCAGTGCCGTCCATAGTGCTGGATTGACTGCGGTGGCGTTCCAAACAAGTGACCTCTAATTCTCAACACTTTCACAAAGTGCCATAAGTTGAGGTTCAACTTACTGCTCCGGTTGAGTAGAGTGTAGCCGACAAATCTGTAATCAGTAGCACTCAGGTGAGAAGAACAGGAAGCAGATTTACCCAGTCTGCCTGCAGTGTCCTACGGGGAACAGCTTCTCTGGCTGCCCCGCCTGAATGTTTGCAACCGCGGAAGAGCTAGGAAGGCGCAATTGTGCAGCAATGCATACTGCATAACCAGGCCAAATTACACGGGTGTACAAGAAACCATGGTGGATTTAGAAGATGTTCACCGGGAAGAGCCGGAGGCCTGCCAGCACCAACACTGCGGAATTCCTGGGGTCTGCCGGCAATCCAGAACCTCATTCTGAGTGTTCCCGGCAGAGGTCATTCGGCTGAACACAACCGTGCACGAAATAGAGCCAGATGTAGGCAGAGCCGTCCATAGTGCTGGATGGACAGTGGTGGCGTGCCAAACAACTGAGCTCTAGTTCCCAACACTTTCACAAAGTGCTTTAAGTTGAGGTTCAACTTACTGCTCCGGTTGAGTAGAGTGTAGCCGTCAAAGCTGGAATCAGTAGCACTCAGGTGAGAAGAACGGGAAGCAGATATACCCAGTCCGCTGGCAGTGCCCTATGGAGACCAGACGATCTGGATGCCTCGCCTAAATGTTTGCAACCACGGCAGAGCTAGGCAGGCGCAATTGTGCAGCAATGTAAACTGCATAACCTGGCCAAATTTCACGGGTGACAAAGAAACCACGAGGGATTTTCAAGGAGATGTTCATCCGGAACAGCCGGAGGCCTGCTGGCAGCAAGATTCCGGAATTCTTCCTGTGAAGCCCTGAAAGCAGTGAAACGCTCCTATGTTGCAATAACTCAGAATCTCATTCTGAGTGTTCCCGGCAGAGGTCATTCGGCTGAACACAACTGTGGACTAATTGGAGCCAGATGTAGGCAGTGCCGTCCATAGTGCTGGATGGACAATGTTGGCTTGCCAAACAACTGCGCTCTAGTTCTCAACACTTTCACAAAGTGCCATAAGTTGAGATTCAACTTACTGCTCTGGTTGAGTAGATTGTAGCCATCAAAGCTGGAATCAGTAGCACTCAGCTAAGAAGAACGGGAAGCAGATATCCCCAGTTCGCTGGCAGTGTCCTACGGGGACCAGCCTATCTAGCTGCCATGTCTGAATGTTTGCAACCGCGGCAGAGCTAGGTAGGCGCAATTGTGCATCAATTCAAACTGCATAACCTGGCCAAATTTCAAGGGTGTACAAGAAACCACGGGTGATTTGCAAGGACATTTTTACCTGGAACTGCCGAAGGCCTGCCGGCAGCAAGATTCCGGAATTCTTCCTGTGAAGCCTTGAAAGCAGTGAAACGCTCCTATGTTGCAATATCTCAGAACCTCATTCTGAGTGTTCCCGGCAGAGGTCCTTCGGCTGAACACAACCGTGGACCAATTAGAGCCAGATGTAGGCAGTGCCGTCCATAGTGCTGGATGGACCGTGGTGGCGTGCCAAACAACTGAGCTCTAGTTCTCAACACTTTCACAACGTACCATAAGTTGAGGTTCAAGTGACTGCTCCAGTTGAGAAGATTGTAGCCGACAAAGCTGGAATCAATAGCACTCAGGTGAGAAGAACGGGAAGCAGATATACCCAGTCCACTGGCAGTGTCCTACGGGGACCAGCCTATCTGGATGCCACGCCTGAATGATTGCAAATGCGGCAGAGCTAGGCAGGCGCAATTGTGCAGCAATGCAAACTTCATAACCTGGCCATATTTCACGGGTGTACAAGAAACCACTGGGGATTTACAAGGAGGTGTTCACCCGGAATAGCCGGAGGATTGCTGGCAGCAAGATTGAGGAATTCTTCCTAAGAAGCCTTGAAAGCAGTGAAACGCTCCTATGTTGCAATAACTCAGAACCTCATTCCGAGTGTTCGCGGCAGAGGCCATTCGGCAGAACACAATCCTGGACTAATTAGAACCAGATGTAGGCAGTGCCGTCCATAGTGCTGGATGGACTGTGGTGGCGTGTCAAACAACTGAGCTCTAGTTCTCAACACTTTCACAAAGTGCCATAAGTTGAGGTTCAACTTACTGCTCCGATTGAGTAGAGTGTAGCCGTCAAAGCTGGAATCAGTAGCACTCGAGTGAGAAGAACGGGAAGCAGATATACCTAGTCCGCTGGCAGTGTCCTACGAGGACCAGCCTATATGGCTGCCACGCCTGAATGATTGCAAAAGCGGCAGATCTAGGCAAGCGCAATTGTGCAGCAATGCAAACTGCATAACCTGGCTAAATTTCACGGGTGTACAAGAAACCACGGGGGATTTACAAGGGGATGTTCACCCAGAACAGCCGGAGGCGTTTCGGACGAAATATTCCGGAATTCTTCCTAAGAAGCCTTGGAAGCAGTGAAGTGCTCCTATTTTGCAATAACTCAGAACCTCATTCTCAGTGTTCCCCGCAGAGGTCATTTGGATGAACACAATCGTGGACTAATTAGAGCCAGATGTAAGCAGTGCTGTCCACAGTGCGGGAAGGACAGTGGTGGCGTGCCAAACAACTGAGCTCTAGTTCTCAACACTTTCAGAAAGTGCACTAAGTTGAGCTTCAACTTACTGCTCCGGTTGACTAGAGTGAAGCTTTCAAAGCTGAAATCAGTAGCACTCAGGTCAGAAGAACGGGAAGCAGATATACCCAATCCGCTGCCAGTGTCCTATGGGGAGCAGCCTATCTGGATGCCATGCCTGAATGTTTGCCAACGCGACAGAGCTAGGCAGGCGCAATTGTGCAGCAAAGCAAACTTCATAACCTGGCCAAATTTCACGGGTGTACAAGAAACAACGCGGGATTTACAAGGAGATCTTAACCCAGATCAGTCGGAAACCTACCGACAGCAAGATTCCGGAATCCTTCCTGAGAAGCCTTGAAAGCAGTGAAACGCTCCTATGTTGCAATAACTCAGAACCTCATTCTGAGTGTTCCCGGCAGAGGTCATTCGGCTGAACACAACCGTGGACTAATTAGAGCCAGATGTAGGCAGTGGACTAATTAGAGCCACATGTAGCAATGGACTAATTAGAGCCAGATATTGGCAGTGTTTTCGATTGGAAAACAACTGAGCTTTCGTTCTCCAAACTTTCACAAAGTGCCATAATTTGAGGTTCAACTTACTGCTCCGGTTGAGTAGATTGTAGCCGTCAAAGCAGGAATCAGTAGCACTCAGGTGAGAAGAATGGGAAGCAGATATACCCAGTCCGCTGGCAGTGTCCTACGGCGACCAGCCTATCTGGCTGCCACGCCTGAATGTTTGCAACCGCGGCAGAGCTAGGCAGGCGCAATTGTGCAGCAATGGAAACTGCATAACCTGGCCAAATTTCACGGGTGTCCAAGAAACCAAGGGAGGTTCACAATGAGATCTTCATCCGGAAGAGCCGGAGGCCTGGTGGCAGCAAAATTCCGGAATTCTTCCTGTGAATCCTTTAAAGCAGTGAAACGCTCCTATGTTGAAATAACTCAGAACCTCATTCTGAGTGTTCCCGGCAGAGGTCATTCGGCTGAACACAACCGTGGACTAATTAGAGCCAGATGTAGACTCTGCTGTCCATACTGCTGGATGGACAGTGGTGGCGTGCCAAACAATTGAGCTCTAGTTCTCAACACTTTCACAAAGTGCCATAAGTTGAGATTCAACTTAGTGCTTCGGTTGGGTAGAGTGTAGCCGTCAAAACTGGAATCAGTAGCACTCAGGTGAGAAGAATGGGAAACAGATGTATGGAGTTCGCTGGCAATGTCTTACGGGGACCAGCCTATCTGGCTGCCACGCCTGAATGTATGCCACCGCGGCAGAGCTAGGCATTCGCAATTGTACAGGAATGCAACCTGCATAATCTGGCCCAATTTCACGGGTGTACAAGAAACCACGGGGAATTTACAAGGAGATGTTCACCCGGAACAGCCGTAGCCCTGCCGGCAGCAACATTCCCGAATCCTTCCGAAGAAGCCTTGAAAGCAGTGAATCGCTCCTGTGTTGCAATAAATCAGAACCTCATTCTGAGTGTTCCCAGCAGAGGTCATTCGGCTGAACACAACAGTGGACTAATTAGAGCCAGATGTAGGCATTGCCATCCATAGTGCTAGATCGACAGTGGTGGCGTGCCAAACAACTGAGCTCTAGTTCTCAACACTTTCACAAAGTGCCATAATTTGAGGTTCAACTTACTTTTCCGGTTGAGTAGAGTGTAGCCGTCAAACCTGCAATCACTAGCACTCAGGTGAGAAGAACGTGATGCAGATATACCCAGTCCGCTGGCAGTGTCCTACGGGGACCAGCCTATCTGGCTGCCACGCCTGAATGTTTGCCACCGCGGCTGAGCTAGGCAGGCGCAATTGTGCAACAGTGCAAAGTGCATAACCTGGCCAATTTTCACGGCTGTACAAGAAACCATGGGTGATTTACAAGGAGATGTTCACTCGGAACAGCCGGAGGCCTGCGGGGAACAACATTCCGGAATCCTTCCTTAGAAGACTTGAAAGCAGTGAAAGTCTCCTATGTTGCAATAACTCCGAACCTCATTATGAGTGTTCCCGGCAGAGGTCATTCGGCTGATCCCAACCGAGGACTAATTATAGCCACATGTAGGCAGTGCCATACATAGTGCTGGATGGACACTGCCGGTTTAGTAGAGTGTAGCCATCAAAGCTGTAATCAGTTGCACTCAGGTGAGAAGAACGGGAAGCAGATATACCCAGTCCGCTGACAGTGTCCTACGGGGACCAGCCTATCTGGCTGCCACGCCTGAATGTTTGCAACCACGGCAGAGCCAGGCAGGTTCAATTGTGCAGCAATGCAAACTGCATAACCTCGCCAAATTTCACAGGTGTACAAGAAACCACGGGGGATTTACAAGGAGATGTTCACCCGGAACAGCCAGAGGCCTGCCAGCAGCAAGTTTCCGGAATCCTTCCTAAGAAGCCTTGAAAGCATTGAAACCCTCCTATGTTGCAATAACACAGAACATCATTCTGAGTGTTCCCGGCAGAGGTCATTTGGCTGAACACAACCGTGGATTAATAGAGCCAAATGTAGGCTGTTCCGTCCATAGTGCTGGATGGACTGTGGTGGCGTGCCAAACAACTAAGCTATAGTTCTCAACACTTTCACAAAGTGCCATAAGTTGAAGTTCAACTTACTGCTCCGGTTGAGTGTAGCCATCAAAGCTGGAATCAGTAGCACTCCTAGGTGAGAAGAACGGGAAGCAGATATACCCAGTCCGCTGGCAGTGTCCTACGGGGATCAGCCTATCTGGCTGCCACGCCTGAATGTTTGCAACCGTGGCAGGGGTAGGCAGGTGCAATTGTGCAGCAATGCAAACTGCATAACCTCCCCAAATTTCAGGGGTGTTCAAGAAACCACGGGGGATTTACAAGGACATATTTACCCGGAACAGCCGGAGGCCTGCGGGCAGCAACATTCCGGATTTCTTCCTAAGAAGCCTGGAAAGCAGTGAAACTCTCCTATGTTGGAATAACTCAGAACCTCATTCTGAGTGTTCCCGGCAGAGGTCTTTCGGCTGATCTCATTCGTGGCCTAATTAGAGCCAGATGTAGGCAGTGGACTAATTAGAGCCAGTTGTAGGCAATGGACTAATTAGAGCCAGATAGAGGCAGTGTTTTCGATTGGAAAACAACTGAGCTTTAGTTCTCCAAACTTTCACAAATTGCCATAAGTTGAGGTTCAACTTACTGCTCCGGTTGAGTAAAGTGTACCCGTCAAAGCTGGAATCAGTAGCACTCAGGTGAGAAGAACGAGAAGCAGGTAGACCCAGTCCGCTGGCAGTGTCCTACGGGGACCAGCCTTCCTGGCTGCCACGCCTGAATGTTCGTAACCACGGCAGAGCTATGCAGGCGGAATTGTGCAGCAATGCAAACTGCATAACCTGGCCAAATTTCACGGGTGTACAAGAAACCACGGAGGATTTACAAGGGGATTTCACCTGGAACAGGCAGAGGCCTGCCAACAGCAAGATTCCGGAATTCTTCCTGTGAAACCTTGAAAGCAGTGAAACGCACCTAGTTTGCAATAACTCAGAACCTCATTCTGAGTGTTCCTGGCAGAGATCATTCAGCTGAACACAACTGTGGACTAATTAGAGCCAGATATCGGCCGTGCCGTCCATAGTGCTGGATGGATATTGGTGGCGTGCCAAACACCTGAGATCTAGTTCACAACACTTTCACAAAGTGCCATATGTTGAGGATCTACTTACTGCTCCGGTTGAGTAGATTGTAGCCGTCAAAGCTTGAATCAGTAGCACTCAGGTGAGAAAAACGGAAAGCAGATATACCCAGTCCCTGGCAGTGTCTTACGGGGACCAGCCTATCTGGCTGCCACGCCTGAATGTTTGCAACCGCGTCAGGGGTAGGCAGGCACAATTGTGCAGCAATGCAAACTGCATAACCTCCCCAAATTTCACAGGTGTACAAGAAACCATGGGGGATTTACAAGGAGATGTTCACCCTGAACAGCAGGAGGCCTGCCGGCAGCAAGATTCCAAAATTCTTCCTGTGAAGCCTTGAAAGCAGTGAAACGCTCCTATGTGGCAACAACTCCGAACCTCACTCTGAGTGTTCCCGGCAGAGACTGAACACAACCGCGGACTATTTAGAACAAGATGTAGACAGTGCCGTCCATACTGCTGGATGGACAGTGGTGGCTAGCCAAACAACTGCGCTCTCGTTCTCAGCACTTTCTCAAAGTGCCATAAGTTGAGGTTCAAATTACTAATCCGGTTGAGTAGAGTGTAGCCGTCAAAGCTGGAATCAGTAGCACTCAGGTGAGAAGAACAGGAAGCAGATATACCCAGTCCGCTGGCAGTGTCCTTCGGGGACCAGCCTATCTGGCTGCCACGCCTGAATGTTTGCAACTGAGACAGAGCAAGGCAGGCACAATTGTGCCTCAATGCAAACTGCATAACCTGGCCAAATTTCACGGGTGTACAAGGAACCACGGGGGATGTACAAGGAGATGTTCACCCGGAACCGCCAGAGGCCTGCTGGCAGCAAGATTCCGGAATTCTTCCTAAGAAGCCTGGAAAGCAGTGAAACGTTCCTATGTTGCAATAACTCAGAACCTCATTCTGAGTGTTCCCGGCAGAGGTCATTCGGCTGAACTCATCCGTGGACTAATTAGAGCCAGATGTAGGCAGTGGACTAATTAGAGCCAGATGTAGGCAATAGACTAATTAGAGCCAGATATAGGCAGTGTTTTCGATTGGAAAACAACTGAGCTTTAGTTCTCCAAACTTTCACAAAGTGCCATAAGTTGAGGTTCAACTTACTCCTCCGATTGAGTAGAGTATACTGGTCAAATCTGGAATCAGTAGCACTCAGGTGAGAAGAACGGGAAGCAGATAGACCTAGTCCGCTGGCAGTGTCCTATGGGGACCAGCCTATCTGGCTGCCACGGCTGAATGTTTGCAACCATGGCAGAGCCAGGCAGGCACAATTGTGAAGCAATGCAAACTGCATAACCTGGCCAAATTTCACGGGTGTACAAGAAACCACGGGGGATTTTCAAGGAGATGTTCACCTGGAATAGCCGGAGTCTTGACGGCAGCAAGATTCCGGAATTCTTCCTGTGAAGCCTTGAAAGCAGTGAAACGCTCCTATGTTGCAATAACTCAGAACGTCATTTTGAGTGTTCCCGACAGAGGTCATTCGGCTGAACACAACCGAAGACTAATTAGAGCCAGATGTAGGCAGTGCCGTCGATAGTGCTGGGCGGACTGGGGTCACATGCTAAACAACTGAGCTCTAGTTCTCCAAACGTTCACAAAGTGCCATAAGTTGAGGTTCAACTTACTGCTGCAGTTGAGTAGAGTGTAGCCGTCAAAGCTGGAATCAGTAGTACTCAGGTGAGAAGAACGAGAAGCAGATATACCCACTCCGCTGGCAGTGTCCTACGGGGACCAGCCTATCTGGCTGATACGCCTGAATGTTTGCAACCGCGACAGAGCTAGACAGTCGCAATTATGCAGCAATGCAAACTGCATAACCTGGCCAAATTTCACGGGTGTACAAGAAACCAGAAGGAAATACAAGGAGATGTTTACCCGGAACGGCCGGAGGCCTGCCGGCAGCAAGATTCCGGAATTCTTCCTAAGAAGCCTTGAACGCAGTGAAACGCTCCTATGTTGCAATAACTCAGCACGTCATTCTGAGTGTTCCAGGCAGAGGTCATTCGGCTGAACACAACCATGAACTTCTTAGAGCCAGATGTATGCAGTGCCGTCCATAGTGCTGGATGGACAGTGGTGGCGTGCCAAACAACTGCGCTCTCGTTCTCAGCACTTTCACAAAGTGCCATAAGTTGAGGTTCAAATTACTGCTCCGGTTGAGTAGAGTGTAGCCGTCAAAGCTGGAATCAGTAGCACTCAGGTGAGAAGAACAGGAAGCAGATATACCCAGTCCGCTGGCAGAGTCCTTCGGGGACCAGCCTATCTGGCTGCCACGCCTGAATGTTTGCAACCGCAGCAGAGCTTGCCAGGCGCAATTGTGCAGCAATGCAAACTGCATAACCTGGCCAAATTTCACGGGTGTACAAGAAACCACGGGGGATTTACAAGGAGATGTTCACCCAGAACAGCCGGAGGCCTGCTGGCAACAAAATTCCGGAATCCTTTCGAAGAAGCCTTGAAAGCAGTGAAACGCTCTTATGTTGCCATAACTCAGAACCTCATTCTGAGTGTTCGCAGCACAGATCATTCGGCTGAAGACAACCGTGACCTAATTAGAGCCAGATGTAGGCAGTGCCGTCCATAGTGCTGGAAGGACAGTGGTGGCGTGCCAAACAACTGAGCTTTATTTCTCAACACTATCACATACTGCCATAAGTTGAGGTTCAACTTACTGCTCCGGTGGAGTAGAGTGTAGCCGTCAAAGCTGGAATCAGTAGCACTCAGGGGAGAAGAACGGGAAGCAGATATACCCAGTCCGCTGGCAGTGTCCTACGGGGACCAGCCTATCTGGCTGCCACGCCTGAATGTTTGCAACCGAGACAGACCAAGGCAGGCACAATTGTGCCTCAATGCAAACTGCATAACCTGGCCAAATTTCACTGGTGTACAAGAAACCACGGGGGATGTACAAGGAGATGTTCACCCGGAACAGCCAGAGGCCTGCTGGCAGCAAGATTCTGGAATTCTTCCTAAGAAGCCTGGAAAGCAGTGATACGCTCCTATGTTGCAATAACTCAGAACCTCATTCTGAGTGTTTCTGGCAGAGTTCATTCGGCTGAACACAACCGTGGACTTATTAGAGCCAGATGTAGGCAGTAGACTAATTAGAGCCAGATGTAGGCAATGGACTAATTAGAGCCAGATATAGGCATTGTTTTCAATTGGAAAACAACTGAGATTTAGTTCTCCAAACTTTCACAAAGTGCCATAAGTTGAGGTTCAACTTACTGCTCCGGTTGAGTAGAGTGTAGGCGTGAAAGCTGGAATCAGTAGCACTCAGGTGAGAAGAACGGGAAGCAGATAGACCCAGTCCGCTGGCAGTGTCCTATGGGGACCAGCCTATCTGGCTGCCACGCCTGAATGTTTGCAACCGTGGCAGAGCTTGGCAGGTACAATTGTGCAGCAATGCAAACTGCATAATCTGGCCAAATTTCACGGGTGTACAAGAAACCACGGCGCATTTACGAGGACATATACACCCGGAACAGCCGGAGGCCTGCCGGCAGCAAGATTCCGGAATCCTTCCTAAGAAGCCTTGAAAGCAGTGAAATGCTCCTATGTTGCCATAACTCAGAACCCCATTCTGAGTGTTTCCGGCAGAGGTCATTCGGCTGAACACAACTATGAACTTATTAGAGCCAGATGTAGTCAGTGCCGTCCATAGTGCTGGATGGACAGTGGTGGCGTGCCAAACAACTGAGCTCTAGTTCTCAAGACTTTTACAAATTGCCATAGATTGAGGTTCCACTTACTTCGCCGTTTGAGCAGAGTGTAGACGTCAAAGCTGGAATCAGTAGCACTCAGGTGAGAAGAACTGGAAGCAGATATACCCAGTCCGCTGGCAGTGTCCTACGCGGACCAGCGTATCTGTCTGCCACGCCTGAATGTTTGCAACCGCGCCAGAGCTAGGCAGACGCAATTATGCAGCAATACAAACTGCATAACCTAGCCAAATTTCACGGGTGTACATGAAACCACGGCGGATTTACAAGGAGATATTCACTCGGAACAACTGGAGGACTGCGGGCAGCAAGATTCCAGAATTCTTCCTAAGAAACCTTTAACGAAGTGAAACACTCCTATGTTGCAATAACTTAGAACCGTATTGTGAGTGTTCCCAGCAGAGCTCATTCGGCTGATCACTACCGTGGACTAACTATAGCCAGATGTAAGCAGTGACGTCCATAGTGCTTAATGGACAGTCGTGGCGTGCCAAACAACTGAGCTCTAGTTCTCCAAACTTTAACAGAGTGCCATAAGTAGAGGTTCAACTTCCTGCTTCGGTTGAGTAGAGTGTAGCCGTCAAAGCTAGAATCAGCAGCACTCAGGTGAGAAGAACGAAAAGCAGATATACCCAGTCCGCTGGCAGTGTCCTACGGTGTCCAGCCTATCTGTCTGCCACGCCTCAATATTGGCAACCACGGCAGAGCTAAGCAGTCGCAATTATGCAGCAATTCAAACTGCATAACCTGGCCAAATTTCACGGGTGTACAAGAAACCACGGTGGATTTACAAGGACATGTTCACCCGGAACAGCCGGAGGCCTGGCCCCAGCGAGATTACGGAATTCTTCCTAAGAAGCCTTGAAAGCAGTGAAACGCTCCTATGTTTCAGTAACTCAGAACCTCATTCTGAGTGTTCCCGGCAGAGTTCATTCGGCTGAACACAACGGTGGACTAATTAGAGAAAGATGTACCCAGTGCCGTCCATATTGCTGGATGGACAGTGGTGGCTTGCCAAACAACCTAGCTCTAGTTCTCAACACTTTCACAAAGTGCCATAAGTTGAGGTTCAACTTACTGCTCCGGTTGAGTAGAGTGTAGCCGTCAAAGCTGGAATCAGTAGCACTCAGGTGAGAAGAACGGGAAGCAGATATACCCAGTCCGCTGGCAGTGTCCTACGGGGACCAGCATATCTGGCTGCCACGCCTGAATGTTTGCAATCGTGGCAGAGCTTTGCAGGCACAATTGTGCAACAATGCAAACTGCATAACCTGGCCAAATTTCACGGGTGTACAAGAAACCACGGCGGATTTACAATGAGATGTTCACACGAAACAGCCAGAGTCCTCCCGGCAACAACATTCCGGAATCCTTCCTAAGAAGCCTTGAAAGCAGTGAAACGCTCCTATGTGGCAATAACTCAGAACCTCATTCTGAGTGTTCGCAGCAGAGGTCATTCGGCTCAAATCAACCGTGGACTCATTATAGCTAGATGTAGGCAGTGCCGTCCATAGTGCTGGATGGACAGTGGTGGCGTGCCAAACAACTGAGCTCTAGTTCTTTCACAAAGTGCCATGAGTTGAGGTTCAACTTACTGCTCCGGTTGTGTAGAGTGTAGCCATCAATGGTGGAATCAGTAGCACTCAGGTGAGAAGAAGGGGAAGCAGATATACCCAGTCCGCTGGCAATGTCTTACGGGGACCAGCCTATCTGATTGCCATGCCTGAATATTTTCAAACGCGGCAGAGCTAGACAGGCGCAATTGTGCAGCAATACAAACTTCATAACCTGGCAAATTTTCACGGGTTTACAAGAAAGCACGGTGGATTTACAAGGAGATGTTCACCCGGAACAGCCCGAGGCCTGCCTGCAGCAAGTTTCCGGAATCCTTCCTAAGAAGCCTTGAAAGCAGTGAAACCTCCTTTGTTGCAATAACTCAGAACCTCATTCTGAGTGTTCCCGGAAGAGGTCATTCGGCTGAACACAACCGTGGACTAATTAGAGCCAGATGTAGGCAGTGCTGTCCATACTGCTGGAGGGAGAGTGGTGGCATGCCAAACAACTGAGCTCTACTTCTCAACACTTTCACAAAGTGACATAAGTTGAGGTTCAACTTACTGCTCCGGTTGAGTAGAGTGTAGCCGTCAAAGCTGGAATCAGTAACACTCAGGTGAGAAGAACCCGAAGCAGTTATACCCAGTCCGCTGGCATTGTCCTATGGGGACCAGCCTATCTGGCTGCCACGCCTGAATGTTTGCAACCGCGTCATGGGTAGGCTGGCGCAATTGTGCAGCAATGCAAACTGCATAACCTCCCTAAATTTCAGGGGTGTACAAGAAACCACGGGGGATTTGCAAGGAGATGTTCTCCCTGAACAGCAGGAGGCCTGTCGGAAGCAAGATTCTGGAATTCTTCCTAAGAAGCCTTGAAAGCAGTGAAACGCTCCTATGTTGCAATAACTCAGAACCTCATTCTGAGTGTTCCCGGCAGAGGTCATTTGGCTGAACAGAACCGTGGACTAACTATAGCCAGATGTAGGCAGTGCCGTCAGTAGTGCTGGATGGACAGTGGTGGCGTGCCAAACAACTGAGCTCTAGTTCTCAACACTTGCACAAAGTGCCATAATTTTAGGTTCAACTTACTGCTCCGGTTGAGTAGAGTGTAGCTGTCAAAGCTGAAATCAGTAGCACTGAGGTGAGAAGAACGGGAAGCTGATATATGCAGTCCGCTGGCAGTGTCCTACGGGGACAAGCCTATCTGGCTGCCATGCCTGAATGTTTGCAACCTCGGCAGAGCAAGGCAGGCACAATTGTGCAGCAATGCAAACTGCATAACCTCGCCAAATTTCATGGGTGTACAAGAAACCACGGGGGATTTACAAGGAGATGTTCACCCGGAAAAGACGGAGGCCTGTCCACAGCAAGTTTCCGGAATGCTTCCTAAGAAGCCTTGAAAGCAGTGAAACGCTCCTATGTTGCAACAACTCAGAACCTCATTCTGAGTGTTCCCCGCAGAGGTCATTCGCCTGAACACAACCCTGGACTAATTAGAGCCAGATATAGGCAGTGCCGTCCATAGTGCTGGATGGACAGTTGTGGCGTGCCAAACAACTGAGCTCTAGGTGTCAATACTTTCACAAAATGCCATAAGTTGAAGTTCAACTTACTGTTCCGATTGAGTAGAGTGTAGCCGTCAAAGCTGGAATCAGTAGCACTCAGGTGAAAAGAACGGGAAGCAGATAGAACCAGTCCGCTGGCAGTGTCCTACGGGGACCAGCCTATCTGGCTGCCACGCCTGAATGTTTGCAACCGCGGCAGAGCTAGGCAGGCGCAATTGTGCAACAATGCACACTGCATATTCTGGCCAAATTTCACGTGTGTACAAGAAACCACAGGGGATTTACAAGGAGATGGTCACCCGGAACAGCCAGAGGTCTGCCGGCAAAAACATTCGGGAATTCTTCCTAAGAAGCCTTGAAAGCAGGGAAATGCTCCTAAGTTGTAACAACTCAGAATCTCATTCTGAGTTTTCTTGGCAGAGGGCATTCGGCTGAAGACAACCGTGGACTAATTAGAGCCAGATGTACACAGTGCCGTCCATAGTGATGGAAGGACTGTGGTGGCATGCCAAACAACGGAGCTCTAGTTCTCAACACTTTCATAAAGTGCCATGAGTTGAGGTTCAACTTACTGCTCCTGTTGAGTAGAGTGTAGCCGTCAAAGCTGGAATCAGTAGCACTCAGGTGAGAAGAACGGGAAGCACATATACCGAGTCCCATGGTAGTGTCCTACGAGGTCCAGCCTCTCTGGCTACCACGCCTGAATGTTTGTAACCACGGCAGTGCTAGGCAGGCGCAATTGTGCAGCAATGCAAACTGCATAACCTGGCCAAATTTCACCGGTGTACAAGTAACCACGGGGGATTTACAAGGAGATATTCACCCGGAGCAGCCGGAGGCCTGCCGGCAGCAACATTCCGGAATTCTTCCTGTGAAGCCTTGAAAGCAGTGAAACGCTCCTATGTTGCAATAACTCAGAACCTCATTCTGAGTGTTCCCAGCACAGGTCATTCGGCTGAACACAACCGTGGACTAATTAGAGCCGGATGTAGGCAGTGACGTCCATGGTGCTGGATGGACAGTGGTGGCGTGCCAAACAACTGAGCTCTAAGTCTCAACACTTTCACAAAGTGCCATAAGTTGAGGTTCAACTTACTGCTCCCGTTGAGTAGAGTGTAGCCGTCAAAGCTGGAATCAGTAGCTCTGAGGTGAGAAGAACGGGAAGCTGATATAACCAGTCCGCTGGCAGTGTCCTACAGGGATCAGTAAATCTGGCTGCCACGCCTGAATGTTTGCAAACGTGGCAGAGCTAGCCAGGCGCAATTGTGCAGCAATGCAAACTGCATAACCTGGCCAAATTTCACGCGTGTACAAGAAACCACGCGGGATTTATATGGAGATGTTAACTCGGAACAGCCGGAGGCCTGCCGGCAGCAACATTCCGAAATTCTTCTCAAGAAGCCTTGAAAGCAGTGAAATGATCCTAGGTTGCCATAACTCAGAACCCCATTCTGAGTGTTCCCGGCAGAGGTCATTTGGCTGAACACAACCAAGAACTTATTAGAGCCAAATGTATGCAGTTCCGTCCATAGTGCTGGATGGACAGTTGTGGCGTGCCAAACAACTGAGCTCTATTTCTCAAGTCTTTTACAAATTGCCATAGGTTGAGGTTCAACTACTTCAACGGTTGAGTAGAGTGTAGCAGTCAAAGCTGGAATCAGTAGCACTCAGGTGAGAAGAACGGGAAGCAGATAGACCCAGTCCGCTGGCAATGTCCTACGGGGACCAGCCTATCTGGCTGCCGCGCCTGAATGTTTGCAAGCGCGGCAGAGCTAGGCAGGCGCAATTGTGCAGCAATGCAAACTGCATAACCTAGCCAAATTTCACGGTTTTACAAGAAACCACGGGGGATTTACAAGGAGATGTTCACCCGGAACAGCCAGAGGCTTGCGCGCAGCCAGATTATGGAATTCTTCCTGTGAAGCCTTGAAAGCAGTGAAACGCACCTATGTTGCCATAACTCAGAACCTCATTCTGAGTGTTCCCGGCAGAGGTCATTCGGCTGAACACAACCATGGACTACTTAGAGCCAGATGTAGGCAGTGCCATCCATAGTGCTGGATGGACAGTGGTGGCATGCCAAACAACTGAGTTCTAGTTCTCAACACTTTCACAAAGTGCCATAAGTTGTGGTTCAACTTTTTGCTCCGGTTGAGTAGAGTGTAGGCAGCAAATCTGGAATCAGTAGCACTCAGGTGAGAAGAACGGGAAGCAGATAGACCCAGTCCGCTGGCAGTGTCCTATGGGGACCAGCCTATCTGGCTGCCACGCCTGAATGTTTGCATCCGCGGCAGAGCTAGGCAGACGCAATTGTGCAGCAATGCAAACTGCATAACCTGGCCAAATTTCACGGGTGTGCAAGAAAGCACTTGGGATTTACAAGGAGACGTTCACCCGGAATAGCCGGAAGCCTGTCGGCAACAAGTTTCTGGAATTCTTCCTGTGAAGCCTTGAAAGCAGTGAAACGCACCTATGTTGAAATAACTGAGAACCTCATTCTGAGTGATCCCGGCAGAGGTCATTCGGCTGAACGCAACCATTGACTAATTAGCGCCAGATGTAGGCAGTTCCTCCATAGTGCTGGATGGAAAGTGGTTGCGTGCCAAACAACTGAGCTCTAGTTCTCAACACTTTCACAAAGTGCCATAAGTTGAGGTTCAACTTACTGCTGCGGTTGAGTAGAGTGTAGCCGGCAAAGCAGGAATCAGGAGCACACAGGTGAGAAGAATGGGAAGCAGATATACCCAGTCCGCTTGCAGTGTCCTACTGGGTCCAGCCTATCTGGCTGCCACGACTGAATGTTTGCAACCTCGGCAGAGCTAGGCAGGCACAATTGTGCAGCAATGCAAACTGCATAACCTGGCCAAAATTCACGGGTGTACAAGAAACCACGGGGGATTTACAAGGAGATGTTCACCCGGAACAACCGGAGGCCTGCCGGCAGCAACATTTCGGAATCCTTCCTAAGAAGCCTTGAAAGCAGTGAAACGCTCCTATATTGCAATAACACAGAACCTCATTCTCATTGTTCCCGGCAGAGGTTATTAGGCTGAACTCAACCGTGGATTAATAGAGCCCGATGTAGGCAGTGCCGTCCATAGTGCTGGATGGACACTGCCGGTTGAGTAGAGTTTAGCCTTCAAAGCTGGAATCAGTAGCACTCAGGTGAAAAGAACGGGAAGCAGATATACAAGGTCTGCTGGCAGTGTCCTGCGTGGACCAGCCTATCTGGCTGCTATGTCTGAATGTTTGCTACCACGGAAGAGCTTGGCAGGCGCAATTGTGCAGCAATGCAAACTGCATAACCTGTCCAAAATTCACGGGTGTACAAGAAACCACGGGGGATTTACAAGGAGATGTTCACCCGGAACAGCAGGAGGCCTGCCGGCAGCAACCTTCCAGAATCCTTCCTAAGGAGCCTTGAAAGCAGTGAAATGCTCCTATGTTGCAGGAACGCAGAACCTAATTCTAAGTTTTCCCGGCAGAGGTCATGCGGCTGAACACAAGCGTGGATTAATAGAGCCAGATGTAGGCAGTGCCATCCACAGTGCTGGATTGACAGTGGTGGCGTGCCAAACAACTGAGCTCTAGTTCTCAACACTTTCACAAAGTGCCATAAGTTGAGGTTTAACTTACTGCTCCGGTTTAGTAGAGTGTAGGCGTCAAAGCTGGAATCAGTAGCACTCATGTGAAAAGAACGGGAAGCAGATATACCCAGTCCGCTGGCAATGTCCTATGGGGACCAGTCTATCTGGATGCCACGCCTGAATGTTTGCAACCTTGGCAGAGCTAGGCAGGCACATTTGTGCAGCAATGCAAACTGCATAACCTGGCAAAAATTCATGGGTGTAAAATAAACCACGGGGGATTTAGAAGGAGATGTTCACCCAGAACCGCCGGAGGCCTGCCGGCAGCAAGATTCCGGAATTCATCCTAAGAAGCCGTGAAAGCAATGAAACGCTCCTAGGTTGCAATAACTCAGAACCACATTCTGAGTGTTCCCGGCAGAGGTCATTCGGCTGAACACAACCGTGGACTAATTAGAGCCAGATGTAGACAGTGCTGTCCATAGTGCTGGATGGACAGTGGTCGCATGCCCAACATCTGAGCTCTAGTTCTCAACAGTTTCAGAAAGTGCCCGAAGTTGAGGTTCAACTTACTGCTGCGGTTGAGTAGAGTGTAGCCGTCAAAGCTGGAATCAGTAGCACACAGGTGAGAAGAACGGGAAGCGGATACACCCAGTCCGCTGGCAGTGTCCTATGGGGAGCAGCCTATCTGGCTGGAATGCCTGAATGGTTGCCACCGCGGCAGAGCAAGGCAGTCACAATTGTGCAGCAAAGCAAACTGCATAACCTGGCCAAATTTCAGGGGTCTACAAGAAACAGTGGCGGATTTACAAGGAGATGTTCACCCAGAACAGCCGGAGGCCTACCGACAGCAAGATTCCAGAATCCTTCCTGAGAAGCCTTGAAAGCAGTGAAACGCTCCTATGTTGCAATAACTCAGAACTTCATTCTGAGTGTTCCCGGTAGAGGTCATTCCGCTGAACACAACCGTGGACTAATTAGAGCCAGATGTAGGCTTTGCTGTCCATAGTGCTGGATGGACTGTTGTGGCGTTCCAAACAACTGAGCTCTAGTTCTCAACACTTTCACAAAGTGCCATAAGTTGAGGTTCAACTTACTGCTCCGGTTGAGTAGAGTGTAGCCGTCAAAGCTGGAATCAGTAGCACTCATTTGAGAACAACGGGAAGCACATAGACCCAGTCCTCTGGCAGTGTCCTACAGGAATCAGCCAATCTGGCTGCCACTCCTGAATGTTTGCAACCCTGGCAGAGCTAGGCAGGCGCAATTCTGCAGCCATGCAAACTGCATAACCTGTCCAAATTTCACGGGTGTACAAGAAAACACGGGGGATTTACAAGGAGATGTTCACCCGGAACAGCCGGAGGACTGCCGGCAGCAAGATTCCAAAATTCTTCCTGTGAAGCCTTGATAGCAGTGAAACGCTCCTATTTTGCAATAACTCAGAATCTCATTCTGAGTGTTCCCGGCAGAGGTCATTCGGCTGAACACAACCATGGACTACTTAGAGCCAGATGTAGGCAGTGACGTCCATAGTGCTGGATGGACAGTGGTGGCATGCCAAACAACTGAGCTCTAGTTCTCAACACTTAAATAAAGTGCCATAAGTTGTGGTTCTACATTTTGCTCCGGTTGAGTAGATTGTAGGCAACAAATCTGGAATCAGTAGCACTCAGGTGAGAAGAACGGGAAGCAGATAGACCCAGTCTGCTGGCAGTGTCCTACAGGGACCAGCCTATCTGGCTGCCACGCCTGAATGTTTGCAACCGCGGCAGAGCTAGACAGACGCAATTGTGCAGCAATGCAAACTGCATAACCTGGCCAAATTTCACGGGTGTACAAGAAACCACGGGGGATTTACAAGGAGATGTTCACCGGGAACAGCCGGAGGCCTTCCGGCAGTAACATTCCGGAATCCTTCCTGAGAAGCCTTGAAAGCAGTGAAACGCTCCTATGTTGCAATAACTCAGAACCTCATTGTGAGTGTTCCCGGCAGGGCTCATTCGGCTGAACACAACCGTGGACTAACTATAGCTAGATGCATGCAGTGCCGTCCATAGTGCTGGCTGGACAATGATGGTGTGCCAAACAAGTGAGCTCTAGTTCTCAACACTTTCACAAAGTGCCATAAGTTGAGGATCAACTTACTGCTCTGGTTGAGTAGAGTGTAGCCGTCAAAGCTAGAATCAGCAGCACTCAGGTGAGAATAGGAAGCAGATATACCCAGTCCGTTGGCAGTGTCCTACGGTGTCCAGCCTAACTGGCTGCCACGCCTCAATGTTTACAACCGGGGCAGAGCTAAGCAGTCGCAATTATGCAGCAATGCAAACTGCATTATCTGGCCAAATTTCACGGGTGTGCAAGAAACCACGGGAGATTTACAAGGACATGTTTACCCGGAACAGCCGGAGACCTGCCGGCAGCAAGATTCCGGAATTCTTGTTAAGAAGCCTTGAAAGCAGTGAAACGCTCCTATGTTGCAATAACTCAGAATCTCATTTTGAGTGTTCCCAGCAGAGGTCATTCGGCTGAACACAACCGTGGACTAATTAGAGACAGATGTAGGCAGTGCCGTCCATAGTGCTGGATGGACTGTGGACACATGCCCAACATCTGAGTTCTAGTTCTCAACACTTTCAGAAAGTGCACTAAGTTGAGCTTCAACTTACTGCTCCGGTTGACTAGAGTGAAGCTGTCAAAGCTGAAATCAGTAGCACTCAGGTCAGAAGAACGGGAAGCAGATATACCCAATCCGCTGCCAGTGTCCTATGGGGAGCAGCCTATCTGGATGCCATGCCTGAATGTTTGCCAACGTGACAGAGCTAGGCAGGCGCAATTGTGCAGCAAAGCAAACTTCATAACCTGGCCAAATTTCACGGGTGTACAAGAAACAACGCGGGATTTACAAGGAGATCTTAACCCAGATCAGTCGGAAACCTACCGACAGCAAGATTCCGGAATCCTTCCTGAGAAGCCTTGAAAGCAGTGAAACGCTCCTATGTTGCAATAACTCAGAACCTCATTCTGAGTGTTCCCGGCAGAGGTCATTCGGCTGAACACAACCGTGGACTAATTAGAGCCAGATGTAGGCAGTGGACTAATTAGAGCCACATGTAGCAATGGACTAATTAGAGCCAGATATCGGCAGTGTTTTCGATTGGAAAACAACTGAGCTTTCGTTCTCCAAACTTTCACAAAGTGCCATAATTTGAGGTTCAACTTACTGCTCCGGTTGAGTAGATTGTAGCCGTCAAAGCAGGAATCAGTAGCACTCAGGTGAGAAGAATGGGAAGCAGATATACCCAGTCCGCTGGCAGTGTCCTACGGCGACCAGCCTATCTGGCTGCCACGCCTGAATGTTTGCAACCGCGGCAGAGCTAGGCAGGCGCAATTGTGCAGCAATGCAAACTGCATAACCTGGCCAAATTTCACGGGTGTCCAAGAAACCACGGGGGATTCACAATGAGATCTTCATCCGGAAGAGCCGGAGGCCTGGTGGCAGCAAAATTCCGGAATTCTTCCTTTGAATCCTTGAAAGCAGTGAAACGCTCCTATGTTGCAATAACTCAGAACCTCATTCTGAGTGTTCCCGGCAGAGGTCATTCGGCTGAACACAACCGTGGACTAATTAGAGCCAGATGTAGACTCTGCTGTCCATACTGCTGGATGGACAGTGGTGGCGTGCCAAACAATTGAGCTCTAGTTCTCAACACTTTCACAAAGTGCCATAAGTTGAGATTCAACTTAGTGCACCGGTTGGGTAGAGTGTAGCCGTCAAAACTGGAATCAGTAGCACTCAGTGAGAAGAATGGGAAACAGATATATGCAGTTCGCTGGCAATGTCTTACGGGGACCAGCCTATCTGGCTGCCACGCCTGAATGTATGCCACCGCGGCAGAGCTAGGCATTCGCAATTGTACAGGAATGCAACCTGCATAATCTGGCCCAATTTCACGGGTGTACAAGAAACCAATGGGAATTTACAAGGAGATGTTCACCCGGAACAGCCGTAGCCATGCCGGCAGCAACATTCCGGAATCCTTCCGAAGAAGCCTTGAAAGCAGTGAATCGCTCCTGTGTTGCAATAAATCAGAACCTCATTCTGAGTGTTCCCAGCAGAGGTCATTCGGCTGAACACAACAGTGGACTAATTAGAGCCAGATGTAGGCATTGCCAGCCATAGTGCTAGATCGACAGTGGTGGCGTGCCAAACAACTCAGCTCTAGTTCTCAACACTTTCACAAAGTGCCATAATTTGAGGTTCAACTTACTTTTCCGGTTGAGTAGAGTGTAGCCGTCAAACCTGCAATCACTAGCACTCAGGTGAGAAGAACGTGATGCAGATATACCCACTCCGCTGGCAGTGTCCTACGGGGACCAGCCTATCTGGCTGCCATGCCTGAATGTTTGCCACCGCGGCTGAGCTAGGCAGGCGCAATTGTGCAACAGTGCAAAGTGCATAACCTGGCCAAATTTCACGGCTGTACAAGAAACAATGGGTGATTTACAAAGAGATGTTCACTCGGAACAGCCGGAGGCCTGCGGGGAGCAACATTCCGGAATCCTTCCTGAGAAGACTTGAAAGCAGTGAAAGTCTCCTATATTGCAATAACTCCGAACCTCATTATGAGTGTTCCCGGCAGAGGTCATTCGGCTGATCCCAACCGAGGACTAATTATAGCCACATGTAGGCAGTGCCATACATAGTGCTGGATGGACACTGCCGGTTTAGTAGAGTGTAGCCATCAAAGCTGGAATCAGTAGCACTCAGGTGAGAAGAACAGGAAGCAGATATACCCAGTCCGCTGGCAGTGTCCTTCGGGGACCAGCCTATCTGGCTGCCACGCCTGAATGTTTGCAACTGAGACAGAGCAAGGCAGGCACAATTGTGCCTCAATGCAAACTGCATAACCTGGCCAAATTTCACGGGTGTACAACGAACCACGGGGGATGTACAAGGAGATGTTCACCCGGAACAGCCAGAGGCCTGCTGGCAGCAAGATTCCGGAATTCTTCCTAAGAAGCCTGGAAAGCAGTGAAACGTTCCTATGTTGCAATAACTCAGAACCTCATTCTGAGTGTTCCCGGCAGAGGTCATTCGGCTGAACTCATCCGTGGACTAATTAGAGCCAGATGTAGGCAGTGGACTAATTAGAGCCAGATGTAGGCAATAGACTAATTAGAGCCAGATATAGGCAGTGTTTTCGATTGGAAAACAACTGAGCTTTAGTTCTCCAAACTTTCACAAAGTGCCATAAGTTGAGGTTCAACTTACTCCTCCGATTGAGTAGAGTATACTGGTCAAAGCTGGAATCAGTAGCACTCAGGTGAGAAGAACGGGAAGCAGATAGACCCAGTCCGCTGGCAGTGTCCTATGGGGACCAGCCTATCTGGCTGCCACGGCTGAATGTTTGCAACCATGGCAGAGCCAGGCAGGCACAATTGTGCAGCAATGCAAACTGCATAACCTGGCCAAATTTCACGGATGTACAAGAAACCACGGGGGATTTTCAAGGAGATGTTCACCTGGAACAGCCGGAGTCTTGACGGCAGCAAGATTCCGGAATTCTTCCTGTGAAGCCTTGAAAGCAGTGAAACGCTCCTATGTTCAATAACTCAGAACGTCATTCTTAGTGTTCCCGGCAGAGGCTGAACACAACCCCGGACTATTTAGAGCAAGATGTAGACAGTGCCGTCCATACTGCTGAATGGACAGTGGTGGCTAGCCAAACAACTGGGCTCTCGTTCTCAACACTTGCACAAAGTGCCATAAGTTGAGGTTCAACTTACTGCTCCGGTTGAGTAGAGTGTAGCCATCAAACTGGAATCAGTAGCACTGAGGTAAGAAGAACGGGAAGGAGATATACCCAGTCTGCTGGCAGTGTCCTACGGGGACCAGCCTATCTGGCTGCCATGCCTGAATGTTTGCAACCCCGGCAGAGATAGGCAGTCGCAATTCTGCAGCAATGCAAACTGAATAACTTGGCCAAATTTCACAGGTGTACAAGAAACCTCTGGGGATTTACAAGGAGATGTTCACCCGGAACAGCCGGAGGCCAGCCGGCAGCAAGATTCCGGATTTCTTCCTAAGAAACTTTGAACGCAGTGAAACGCTCCTATGTTGCAATAACTCAGAACCTCATTTTGAGTGTTCCCGACAGAGGTCATTCGGCTGAACACAACCGAAGACTAATTAGAGCCAGATGTAGGCAGTGCCGTCGATAGTGCTGGGCGGACTGGGGTCACATGCTAAACAACTGAGCTCTAGTTCTCCAAACGTTCACAAAGTGCCATAAGTTGAGGTTCAACTTACTGCTCCAGTTGAGTAGAGTGTAGCCGTCAAAGCTGGAATCAGTAGTACTCAGGTGAGAAGAACGAGAAGCAGATATACCCAATCCGCTGGCAGTGTCCTACGGGGACCAGCCTATCTGGCTGATACGCCTGAATGTTTGCAACCGCGACAGAGCTAGACAGTCGCAATTATGCAGCAATGAAAACTGCATAACCTGGCCAAATTTCACGGGTGTACAAGAAACCAGAAGGAAATACAAGGAGATGTTTACCCGGAACGGCCGGAGGCCTGCCGGCAGCAAGATTCCAGAATTCTTCCTAAGAAGCCTTGAACGCAGTGAAACGCTCCTATGTTGCAATAACTCAGCACGTCATTCTGAGTGTTCCAGGCAGAGGTCATTCGGCTGAACACAACCATGAACTTCTTAGAGCCAGATGTAGGCAGTGCCGTCCATAGTGCTGGATGGACAGTGGTGGCGTGCCAAACAACTGTGCTCTCATTCTCAGCACTTTCACAAAGTGCCATAAGTTGAGGTTCAAATTACTGCCCCGGTTGAGTAGAGTGTAGCCGTCAAAGCTGGAATCAGTAGCACTCAGGTGAGAAGAACAGGAAGCAGATATACCCAGTCCGCTGGCAGTGTCCTTCGGGGACCAGCCTATCTGGCTGCCACGCGTGAATGTTTGCAACCGCAGCAGAGCTTGCCAGGCGCAATTGTGCAGCAATGCAAACTGCATAACCTGGCCAAATTTCGCGGGTGTACAAGAAACCACGGGGATTTACAAGGAGATGTTCACCCAGAACAGCCGGAGGCCTGCTGGCAACAAAATTCCGGAATCCTTCCGAAGAAGCCTTGAAAGCAGTGAAACGGTCTTATGTTGCCATAACTCAGAACCTCATTCTGAGTGTTCGCAGCACAGATCATTCGGCTGAACACAACCGTGGACTAATTAGAGCCAGATGTAGGCAGTGCCGTCCATAGTGCTGGAAGGACAGTGGTGGCGAGCCAAACAACTGAGCTTTATTTCTCAATACTATCACATACTGCCATAAGTTGAGGTTCAACTTACTGCTCCGGTGGAGTAGAGTGTAGCCGTCAAAGCTGGAATCAGTAGCACTCAGGGGAGAAGAACGGGAAGCAGATATACCCAGTCCGCTGGCAGTGTCCTACGGGGACCAGCCTATCTGGCTGCCACGCCTGAATGTTTGCAACCGAGACAGACCAAGGCAGGCACAATTGTGCCTCAATGCAAACTGCATAACCTGGCCAAATTTCACTGGTGTACAAGAAACCACGGGGGATGTACAAGGAGACGTTCACCCGGAACAGCCAGAGGCCTGCTGGCAGCAAGATTCTGGAATTCTTCCTAAGAAGCCTGGAAAGCAGTGAAACGCTCCTATGTTGCAATAACTCAGAACCTCATTCTGAGTTTTTCCGGCAGAGTTCATTCGGCTGAACACAACCGTGGACTTATTAGAGTCAGATGTAAGCAGTAGAATAATTAGAGCCAGATGTAGGCAATGGACTAATTAGAGCCAGATATAGGCATTGTTTTCAATTGGAAAACAACTGAGATTTAGTTCTCAACACTTTCACAAAGTGCCATAAGTTGAGGTTCAACTTACTGCTCCGGTTGAGTAGAGTGTAGGCGTGAAAGCTGGAATCAGTAGCACTCAGGTGAGAAGAACGGGAAGCAGATAGACCCAGTCCGCTGGCAGTGTCCTACGGGGACCAGCCTATCTGGCTGCCACGCCTGAATGTTTGCAACCGTGGCAGAGCTTGGCAGGTACAATTGTGCAGCAATGCAAACTGCATAACCTGGCCAAATTTCACGGGTGTACAAGAAACCACGGCGCATTTACGAGGACATATACACCCGGAACAGCCGGAGGCCTGCCGGCAGCAAGATTCCGGAATCCTTCCTAAGAAGCCTTGAAAGCAGTGAAATGCTCCTATGTTGCCATAACTCAGAACCCCATTCTGAGTGTTTCCGGCAGAGGTCATTCGGCTGAACACAACTATGAACTTATTAGAGCCAGATGTAGTCAGTGCCGTCCATAGTGCTGGATGGACAGTGGTGGCGTGCCAACAACTGAGCTCTAGTTCTCAAGACTTTTACAAATTGCCATAGATTGAGGTTCCACTTACTTCGCCGTTTGAGCAGAGTGTAGCCGTCAAAGCTGGAATCAGTAGCACTCAGGTGAGAAGAACTGGAAGCAGATATACCCAGTCCGCTGGCAGTGTCCTACGCTGACCAGCCTATCTGTCTGCCACGCCTGAATGTTTGCAACCGCGCCAGAGCTAGGCAGGCGCAATTATGCAGCAATACAAACTGCATAACCTAGCCAAATTTCACGGGTGTACATGAAACCACGGCGGATTTACAAGGAGATATTCACTCGGAACAACCGGAGGACTGCGGGCAGCAAGATTCCAGAATTCTTCCTAAGAAACCTTTAACGAAGTGAAACACTCCTATGTTGCAATAACTTAGAACCGTATTGTGAGTGTTCCCAACAGAGCTCATTCGGCTGATCACTACCGTGGACTAACTATAGCCAGATGTAAGCAGTGACGTCCATAGTGCTTAATGGACAGTCGTGGCGTGCCAAACAACTGAGCTCTAGTTCTCCAAACTTTAACAGAGTGCCATAAGTAGAGGTTCAACTTCCTGCTTCGGTTGAGTAGAGTGTAGCCGTCAAAGCTAGAATCAGCAGCACTCAGGTGAGAAGAATGAAAAGCAGATATACCCAGTCCGCTGGCAGTGTCCTACGGTGTCCAGCCTATCTGTCTGCCACGCCTCAATATTGGCAACCACGGCAGAGCTAAGCAGTCGCAATTATGCAGCAATTCAAACTGCATAACCTGGCCAAATTTCACGGGTATACAAGAAACCACGGTGGATTTACAAGGACATGTTCACCCGGAACAGCCGGAGGCCTGGCCCCAGCGAGATTCCGGAATTCTTCCTAAGAAGCCTTGAAAGCAGTGAAACGCTCCTATGTTTCAGTAACTCAGAACCTCATTCTGAATGTTCCCGGCAGAGTTCCTTCGGCTGAACACAACCGTGGACTAATTAGAGAAAGATGTAGGCAGTGCCGTCCATATTGCTGGATGGACAGTGGTGGCTTGCCAAACAACCTAGCTCTAGTTCTCAACACTTTCACAAAGTGCCATAAGTTGAGGTTCAACTTACTGCTCCGATTGAGTAGAGTGTAGCCGTCAAAGCTGGAATCAGTAGCACTCGAGTGAGAAGAACGGGAAGCAGATATACCCAGTCCGCTGGCAGTGTCCTACGGGGACCAGCATATCTGGCTGCCACGCCTGAATGTTTGCAATCGCGGCAGAGCTTTGCAGGCACAATTGTGCAACAATGCAAACTGCATAACCTGGCCAAATTTGACGGGTGTACAAGAAACCACGGCGGATTTACAATGAGATGTTCACAAGAAACAGCCAGAGGCCTGCCGGCAGCAACATTCCGGAATCCTTCCTAAGAAGCCTTGAAAGCAGTGAAACGCTCCTATGTGGCAATAACTCAGAACCTCATTCTGAGTGTCCGCAGCAGAGGTCATTCGGCTCAAATCAACCGTGGACTCATTATAGCCAGATGTAGGCAGTGCCGTCCATAGTGCTGGATGGACAGTGGTGGCGTGCCAAACAATTGAGCTCTAGTTCTCAACACTTTCACAAAGTGCCATGAGTTGAGGTTCAACTTACTGCTCCGGTTGTGTAGAGTGTAGCCGTCAATGGTGGAATCAGTAGCACTCAGGTGAGAAGAAGGGGAAGCAGCTATACCCAGTCCGCTGGCAATGTCCTACGGGGACCAGCCTATCTGATTGCCATGCCTGAATATTTTCAAACGCGGCAGAGCTAGACAGGCGCAATTGTGCAGCAATACAAACTTCATAACCTGGCAAATTTTCACGGGTTTACAAGAAAGCACGGTGGATTTACAAGGAGATGTTCACCCGGAACAGCCCGAGGCCTGCCTGCAGCAAGTTTCCGGAATCCTTCCTAAGAAGCCTTGAAAGCAGTGAAACCTCCTTTGTTGCAATAACTCAGAACCTCATTCTGAGTGTTCCCGGAAGAGGTCATTCGGCTGAACACAACCGTGGACTAATTAGAGCCAGATGTAGGCAGTGCTGTCCATACTGCTGGAGGGAGAGTGGTGGCATGCCAAACAACTGAGCTCTACTTCTCAACACTTTCACAAAGTGACATAAGTTGAGGTTCAACTTACTGCTCCGGTTGAGTAGAGTGTAGCAGTCAAAGCTGGAATCAGTAGCACTCAGGTGAGAAGAACCCGAAGCAGTTATACCCAGTCCGCTGGCATTGTCCTATGGGGACCAGCCTATCTGGCTGCCACGCCTGAATGTTTGCAACCGCGTCATGGGTAGGCTGGCGCAATTGTGCAGCAATGCAAACTGCATAACCTCCCTAAATTTCAGGGGTGTACAAGAAACCACGGGGGATTTACAAGGAGATGTTCTCCCTGAACAGCAGGAGGCCTGTCGGATGCAAGATTCTGGAATTCTTCCTAAGAAGCCTTGAAAGCAGTGAAACGCTCCTATGTTGCAATAACTCAGAACCTCATTCTGAGTGTTCCCGGCAGAGGTCATTCGGCTGAACAAAACCGTGGACTAACTATAGCCAGATGTAGGCAGTGCCGTCAGTAGTGCTGGATGGACAGTGGTGGCGTGCCAAACAACTGAGCTCTAGTTCTCAACACTTGCACAAAGTGCCATAATTTGAGGTTCAACTTACTGCTCCGGTTGAGTAGAGTGTAGCTGTCAAAGCTGAAATCAGTAGCACTGAGGTGAGAAGAACGGGAAGCTGATATATGCAGTCCGCTGGCAGTGTCCTACGGGGACAAGCCTATCTGGCTGCCATGCCTGAATGTTTGCAACCCCGGCAGAGATAGGCAGTCGCAATTCTGCAGCAATGCAAACTACATAACTTTGCCAAATTTCACAGGTGTACAAGAAACCACGGGGGATTTACAAGTAGATGTTCACCCGGAACAGCTGGAGGCCAGCCGGCAGCAAGTTTCCGGATTTCTTCCTAAGAAACCTTGAACGAAGTGAAACGCTCCTATGTTGCAATAACTGAGAACCTCATTTTGAGTGTTCCCGACAGAGGTCATTCGGCTGAACACAACCGAAGACTAATTAGAGCCAGATGTAGGCAGTGCCGTTCATAGTGCTTGGCGGACAGGGGTCAAATGCTAAACAACTGAGCTCTAGTTCTACAAACGTTCACAAAGTGCCATAAGTTGAGGTTCAACTTACTGCTCCAGTTGAGTAGAGTGTAGCCGTCAAAGCTGGAATCAGTAGCACTCAGGTGAGAAGAACGAGAAGCAGATATACCCACTCCGCTGGCAGAGTCCTACAGGGACTAGCCTGTCTGGCTGACACGCCTGAATGTTTGCAACCGCGACAGGGCTAGACAGTCGCAATTATGCAGCAATGCAAACTGCATTACCTGGCCAAATTTCACGGGTGTACAAGAAACCACGAGGAAATACAAGGAGATGTTCACTCGGAACAGCGAGAGGCCTGCCTGCAGCAAGATTCCGGAATTCTTCCTAAGAAGCCTTGAACGCAGTGATAAGCTCCTATGTTGCAATAACTCAGCAGGTCATTCTGAGTGTTCCTGGCAGAGGTCATTCGGCTGAACACAACGGTGGACTAACTATAGCAAGATGTAGGCAGTGCCGTCCATAGTGCTTAATGGACAGTCGTAGCGTACCAAACAACTGAGCTCTAGTTCTCCAAATTTTAACAGAGTGCCATAAGTAGAGGTTCAACTTCCTGCTTCGGTTGAGTAGAGTGTAGCCGTCAAAGCTAGAATCAATAGCACTGAGGTGAGAAGAACGAGAAGCAGATATACCCAGTCCGCTGGCAGTGTCCTACGGTGTCCAGCCTATCTGTCTGCCACGCCTCAATATTTGCAACTGCGGCAGAGCTAAGCAGTCGCAATCATGCAGCAATTCAAACTGCATAACCTGGACAAATTTCACGGGTGTACAAGAAACCACGGGGGATTTACAAGGACATGTTCACCCGGAACAGCCGGAGGCCTGCCCACAGCAACATTCCGGAATTCATCCTAAGAAGCCTTGAAAGCAGTGAAACGCTCCTATGTTTCAGTAACTCAGAACCTCATTCTGAGTGCTCCTGGCAGAGTTCATTTATGTGAACACAACCGTGGACTAATTAGAGAAAGATGTAGGCAGTGCCATCCATAGTGCTGGATGGACAGTGGTGGCTTGCCAAACAACTGAGCTCTAGTTCTCAACACTTTCACAAAGTGCCATAAGTTGAGGTTCAACTTACTGCTCCGGTTGAGTAGAGTGTAGCCGTCAAAGCTGGCATCAGTAGCACTCAGGTGAGAAGATCGGGAAGCAGATATACCCAGTCCGCTGGCAGTGTCCTACAGGGACCAGCCTATCTGGTTGCCACGCCTGAATATTTGCAACCGCGGCAGAGCTAGGCAGGCGCAATTGTGCAGCAATACAAACTTCATAACCTGGCGAAATTTCACGGGTGTACAAGAAACCACGGGGGATTTGCAAGGACATGTTAACCCGGAACAGCCGGAGGCCTGCCCCCAGCAAGATTCCGGAATTCTTCCTAAGAAGCCTTGAAAGCAGTGAAACGCTCCTATGTTGCAATAACTCAGAACCTCATTCTGAGTGTTCCCGGCAGAGGTCATTCGGCTGAACACAAAGGTGGATTAATTAGAGCCCGATGTAGGCAGTGCCGTCCATAGTGCTGGAGGGACAGTGCTGGAATGCCAAACAACTTAGCTCTAGTTTTCAACACTTTCACAAAGTGCCCTAAGTTGAGGTTGAACTTAATGCTCCGGTTGAGTAGAGTGTAGCCGTCAAAGCTGGAATCAGTAGCACTCAGGCGAGAAAAACGGGAATCAGATATACCCAGTCCGCTGGCAATTTCCTACGGGGACCAGCCTATCTGGCTGCCACGCCTGAAAGTGTGCAACCGTGTCAGAGCTAGGCAGGCACAATTGTGCAGCAATGCAAACTGCATAACCTGGCTGTATTTCACGGTTGTACAAGAAACCACAGGGGATTTACAAGGAGATGGTCACCCGGAATAGCCAGAGGCCTTCCGGCAAAAACATTCGGGAATTCTTCCTATGAAGCCTTGAAAGTAGAGAAATGCTCCTAAGTTGCAACAACTCAGAATGTCATTCTGAGTGTTCTCGGCAGAGGGCATTCGGCTGAAGACAACCGGGGACTAATTAGAGCCAGATGTACACAGTGCCGTCCATAGTGATGGAAGGACCGTGGTGGCATGCCAAACAACGGAGCTCTAGTTCTCAACACTTTCATAAAGTGCCATAAGTTGAGGTTCAACTTACTGCTCCTGTTGAGTACAGTGGAGCCGTCAAAGCTGGAATCAGTAGCACTCAGGTGAGAAGAACGGGAAGCACATATACCCAGTCCGATGGTAGTGTCCTACGAGGTACAGCCTCTCTGGCTACCACGCCTGAATGTTTGCAACCACGCCAGAGCTCGGCAGGCGCAATTATGCAGCAATTCATACTGCATAACCTGGCCAAATTTCATGGGTGTACAAGAAATCACGAGGGATTTACAAGGAGATGTTCACCCGGAACAGCCGGAGGCCAGCCGGCAGCAACATTCCGGAATTCTTCCTGAGAAGCCTTGAAAGCAGTGAAACGCTCCTATGTTGCAATAACTCAGAACCTCATTCTGAGTGTTCCCGGCACAGGTCATTCGGCTGAACACAACCGTGGACTAATTAGAGCCAGATGTAGGCAGTGACGTCCATGGACCTGGATGGACAGGGGTTGGGGTGCCAAACAACTGAGCTCTAGTTCTCAACACTTTCACAAAGTGTCATAAGTTGAGGTTCAACTTACTGCTCCGGTTGAGTAGAGTGTAGCCGTCAAAGCTGGAATCAGTAGCACTCAGGAGAGAAGAACAGGAAGCAGATAGACCCAGTCCGCTGGCAGCGTTCAACGGGGACCACTTATCTTGCTGCCGTGCCTGAATGTTTGCAACCTCGGCAGAGCAAGGCAGGCACAATTGTGCAGCAATGCAAACTGCATAACCTCGCCAAATTTCATGGGTGTACAAGAAAACACGGGGGATTTACAAGGAGATGTTCACCAGGAAAAGAGGGAGGCCTGTCCACAGCAAGTTTCCGGAATGCTTCCTAAGAAGCCTTGAAAGCAGTGAAATGCTCCTATGTTGCAACAACTCAGAACCTCATTCTGAGTGTTCCCCGCAGAGGTCATTCGCCTGAACACAACCCTGGACTAATTAGAGCCAGATATAGGCAGTGCCGTCCATAGTGCTGGATGGACAGTTGTGGCGGGCCAAACAACTGAGCTCTAGGTGTCAATACTTTCACAAAATGCCATAAATTGAGGTTCAACTTACTGCTCCGATTGAGTAGAGTGTAGCCGTCAAAGCTGGAATCAGTAGCACTCAGGTGAAAAGAACGGGAAGCAGATAGAACCAGTCCGCTGGCAGTGTCCTACGGGGACCAGCCTATCTGGCTGCCACGCCTGAATGTTTGCAACCGCGGCAGAGCTAGGCAGGCGCAATTGTGCAGCAATGCACACTGCATATCCTGGCCAAATTTCACGTGTGTACAAGAAACCACAGGGGATTTACAAGGAGATGGTCACCCGGAACAGCCAGAGGTCTGCCGGCAAAAACATTCGGGAATTCTTCCTAAGAAGCCTTGAAAGCAGAGAAATGCTCCTAAGTTGTAACAACTCAGAATCTCATTCTGAGTTTTCTTGGCAGAGGGCATTCGGCTGAAGACAACCGTGGACTAATTAGAGCCAGATGTACACAGTGCCGTCCATAGTGATGGAAGGACCGTGGTGGCATGCCAAACAACGGAGCTCTAGTTCTCAACACTTTCATAAAGTGCCATAAGTTGAGGTTCAACTTACTGCTCCTGTTGAGTAGAGTGTAGCCGTCAAAGCTGGAATCAGTAGCACTCAGGTGAGAAGAACGGGAAGAACATATACCCAGTCCGATGGTAGTGTCCTACGAGGTCCAGCCTCTCTGGCTACCACGCCTGAATGTTTGTAACCACGGCAGTGCTAGGCAGGCGCAATTGTGCAGCAATGCAAACTGCATAACCTGGCCAAATTTCACCGGTGTACAAGTAACCACGGGGGATTTACAAGGAGATATTCACCCGGAGCAGCCGGAGGCCTGCCGGCAGCAACATTCCGGAATTCTTCCTGTGAAGCCTGGAAAGCAGTGAAACGCTCCTATGTTGCAATAACTCAGAACCTCATTCTGAGTGTACCTGGCAGAGTTCATTCAGCTGAACACAACCGTGGACTAATTAGAGCCAGATGTAGGCAGTGACGTCCATGGTGCTGGATGGACAGTGGTGGCGTGCCAAACAACTGAGATCTAGGTCTCAACACTTTCACAAAGTGCCATAAGTTGAGGTTCAACTTACTGCTCCCGTTGAGTAGAGTGTAGCCGTCAAAGCTGGAATCAGAAGCACTCAGGTGAGAAGAACGGGAAGCTGATATACGCAGTCCACTGGCAGTGTCCTACAGGGATCAGTAAATCTGGTTGCCACGCCTGAATGTTTGCAAAAGTGGTAGAGCTAGCCAGGCGCAATTGTGCAGCAATGCAAACTGCATAACCTGGCCAAATTTCACGGGTGTAAAAGAAACCACGTGGGATTTATATGGAGATGTTAACTCAGAACAGCCGGAGGACTGCCGGCAGCAACATTCCGGAATTCTTCTCAAGAAGCCTTGAAAGCAGTGAAATGCTCCTATGTTGCCATAACTCAGAACCCCATTCTGAGTGTTCCCGGCAGGGGTCATTTGGCTGAACACAACCAAGAACTTATTAGAGCCAAATGTATGCAGTTCCGTCCATAGTGCTGGATGGACAGTTGTGGCGTGCCAAACAACTGAGCTCTATTTCTCAAGTCTTTTACAAATTGCCATAGGTTGAGGTTCAACTACTTCAACGGTTGAGTAGAGTGTAGCCGTCAAAGCTGGAATCAGTAGCACTCAGGTGAGAAGAACGGGAAGCAGATAGACCCAGTCTGATGGCAGAGTCCTACGGGGACCCGCCTATTTGCCTGTCACGCCTGAATGTTTGCCACTGCGGCAGAGCTAGGTAGGCGCAATTGTGCAGCAATGCAAACTGCATAACCTGGCCAAATTTCACGGGTGTACAAGAAACCACGGGGGATTTACAAGGAGATGTTCACCCGGAACAGACAGAGGCCTGCCGGCAGCAAGATTCCGGAATCCTTCCGAAGAAGCCTTGAAAGCAGTGAAACGCACCTATGTTGCCATAACTCAGAACCTCATTCTGAGTGTTCACGGCAGAGGTCATTCGGCTGAACACAACCGTGGACCAATTACAGCTAGATGAATGTGGCGCCGTCCATAGTGCTGGATGGACAGTGGTGTCGTGCCAAACAACTGAGCTGTAGTTCTCAACACTTTCACATAGTGCCATAAGTTGAGGTTCAACTTAGTGCTCCGGTTGAGTAGAGTGTAGCCGTCAAAGCTGGAATCAGTAGCACTCAGGTGAGAAGAACGGGAAGCAGATAGACCCAGTCCGCTGGCAGTGTCCTATGGGGACCAGCCTATCTGGCTGCCACGCCTGAATGTTTGCAACCGTGGCAGAGCTTGGCAGGTGCAATTGTGCAGCAATGCAAACTGCATAACCTGGCCAAATTTCACGGGTGTACAAGAAACCACGGGGGATTTACATGGAGATGATCACTCGGAACAGCCAGAGGCCTGCCGGCAGCAATATTCCGGACTTCTTCCTAAGAAGCCTTGAAAGCAGTGAAACTCTCCTATGTTGCACTAACTCAGAACCTCATTCTGAGTGTTCCTGGAAGAGGTCATTCGGCTGAACATGACGGTGGACTAATTAGAGTCAAATGTATGCAGTGCCTCCATAGTGCTGGATGGACAGTTGTGGCGTGTCAAACAACTGAGTTCTAGTTCTCAACACTTTCACAAAGTGCCATAAGTTGAGGTTCAACTTACTGCTCCGGTTGAGTAGAGTGTAGCCGTCAAAGCTGGAATCAGTAGCACTCAGGTGAGAAGTACGGGAAGCATATATACCCAGTTCGCTGGCAGTGTCCTACGGGGACCAGCATATCTGGCTGCCACGCCTAAATCTTTGCAATCCCGGCAGAGCTAGGCAGGCACAATTGTGCAGCAATGCAAACTGCATACCCTGGCCAAATTTGACGGGTGTACAAGAAACCACGGCGGATTTACAAGGAGATGTTCACCCGGAACAGACAGAGGCCTCCCGGCAGCAAGATTCCGGAATCCTTCCTAAGAAGCCTTGAAAGCAGTGAAACGCTCCTATGTTGCAATAACTCAGAACCTCATTCTGAGTGTTCCCGGCAGAGGTTATTCAGGTGAACTCATCCGTGGACTAATTAGAGCCAGATGTAGGCAGTGGACTAATTAGAGCCAGATGTAGGCAATGGACTAATTAGAGCCAGATATAGGCAGTGTATTCGATTGGAAAACAACTGAGCTTTAGTTCTCCAAACTTTCTCAAATTGCCATAAGTTGAGGTTCAACTTACTGCTCCGGTCGAGTAGAGTGTACACGTCAAAGCTGGAATCAGTAGCACTGAGTTGAGTAGAACGGGAAGCAGGTAGACCCAGTCCGCTGGCAGTGTCCTACGATGACCAGCCTTTCTGGCTGCCACGCCTGAATGTTTGTAAACACGGCAGAGCTATGCAGGCGGAAATGTGCAGCAATGCAAACTGCATAACCTGGCCAAATTTCACGGGTGTACGAGAAACCACGGGGGATATACAAGGGGATTTCACCCGGAAGAGCCGGAGGCCTGCCGGCAACAAGATTCCGGAATTCTTCCTGTGAAACCTTGAAAGCAGTGAAACGCACCTAGGTGGCAATAACTCAGAACCTCATTCTGAGTGTTCCCCGCAGAGATCATTCGGCTGAACACAACTGTGGAGTAATTAGAGCCAGATATAGGCAGTGCCGTCCATAGTGCTGAATGGATATTGGTGGCGTGCCAAACACCTGAGATCTAGTTCACAACACTTTCACAAAGTGCCATACGTTGAGGTTCTACTTAGTGCTCCGGTTGAGTAGAGTGTAGCCGTCAAAGCTGGAATCAGTAGCACTCAGGTGAGAAGAAAGGAAAGCAGATATAACCAGTCCCTAGCAGTGCCCTACGGGGACCAGCCTATCTGGCTGCCACGCCTGAATGTTTGCAACCGCGGCAGGGGAAGGCAGGCGCAATTGTGCAGCAATGCAAACTGCATAACCTCCCCAAATTTCAGGGGTGTACAAGAAACCACGGGGGATTTACAAGGAGATGTTCACCCTGAACAGCAGGAGGCCTGCTGGCAGCAAGATTCTGGAATTCTTCCTAAGAAGCCTTGAAAGCAGTGAAACGCTCCTATGTTGCAATATCTCAGAACCTCATTTTGACTGTTCCCGGCAGAGGTCATTCGGCTGAACACAACCGTGGACTAACTATAGCCAGATGTAGGCAGTGCCGTCCATAGTGCTGGATGGACAGTGGTGGCGTGCCAAACAACTGAGCTCTAGTTCTCAACACTTGCACAAAGTGCCATAAGTTGAGGTTCAACTTACTGCTCGGGTTGAGTAGAGTGTAGCCGTCAAAGCTGGAATCAGTAGCACTCAGGTGAGAAGAACGGGAAGCAGATATACCCAGTCTGCTGGCAGTGTCCTACGGGGACCAGCCTTACTGGCTGCCACGCCTGAATGTTTGCAACCCCGGCAGAGATAGGCAGTCGCAATTATGCAGCAATGCAAACTGCATAACTTGGCCTAATTTCACAGGTGTACAAGAAACCACTGGGGATTTACAAGGACATGTTCACCCGGAACATCCGGAGGCCAGCCGGCAGCAAGATTCCGGAATCTTCCTAAGAAACCTTGAACGCAGTGAAACGCTCGTATGTTGCAATAACTCAGAACCTCATTTTTAGTGTTCCCGACAGAGGTCATTCGGCTGAACACAACCGAGGACTAATTAGAGCCAGATATAGGCAGTGCCATCCATAGTGCTGGGGGGACAGTGGTCGCATGCTAAACAACTGAGCTCTAGTTCTCCAAACGTGCACAACGTGCCATAAATTGAGGTTCAACTTACTGCTTCGGTTGAGTAGAGTGTAGCAATCAACGCTGGAATCAGTAGCACTCAGTTGAGAAGAACGAGAAGCAGATATACCAAGTCTGCTGGCAGTGTCCTACGTGGAACAGCCTTTCTGGCTGCCACGCCTGAATGTTTGCAACTGCGGCAGAGCTAGGCAGGCGCAATTGTGCAGCAATGCAAACTGCATTAACTGGCCAAATTTCACGGGTGTACAAGAAACCACGGGGGATGTATAATTAGATGTTCACCCGGAACAGCCAGAGGCCTGCCGGCAGCAAGATTCCGGAATTCTTCCTAAGAAGCCTTGCAAGCAGTGAAACGCTGCTATGTTGCAATAACTCAGAACCTCATTCTGAGTGTTCCCGGCAGAGGTCATTCGGCTGAACTCATCCGTGGACTAATTAGAGCCAGATGTAGGCAGTGGAAAAATTAGAGCCCGATGTAGGCAATGGACTAATTAGAGCTCGGTATAGGCAGTGTTTTCGATTGGAAAACAACTGAGCTTTAGTTCTCCAAACTTTCACAAAGTGCCATAAGTTGACGTTCAACTTATTGGTCTGGTTGAGAAGAGTGTAGCCATCAAAGCTGGAATCAGTAGCACTCAGGTGAGAAGAACTGGAAACAGATAGACCCAGTTTGCTGGAAGTGTCTTACGGGGACCAGCCTATCTGGCTGATACGCCTGAATGTTTGCAAGCGCGGCAGGGGTAGGCAGGTGCAATTGTGCAGCAATGCAAACTGCGTAAGCGCCCCAAATTTCAGGGGTGTACAAGAAACCACGGGGGATTTACAAGGACATGATCACCCGGAACAGCAGGAGGCCTACCGGCAGCAAGATTCCAGAATTCTTCCAGTGAAGCCTTGAAAGCTGTGAAACGCGCCTATGTTGCAATAACTCAGAAACTCATTCTGATTGTTCCCGGCACAGGTCATTGGGCTAAACACAACCGTGGACTAATTAGAGCCAGGTGTAGGCAGTGCCGTCCATACTGTTGGATGGACAGTGGTGGAGTGCCAAACAACTGAGCTCTAGTTCTTAACACTTTCACAAAGTGCCATAAGTTGAGGTTCAACTTACTGCTCTGGTTGAGTAGAGTGTAGCCGTCAAAGCTGGAATCAGTAGCACTCAGGTGAGAAGAACGGGAAGCAGATAGACCCAGTCCGCTGGCAGTGTCCTACGGGGACCAGCCTATCTGGCTGCTTGCCTGAATGTTTGCAACCGCGGCAAAGCTAGGCAGGCGCAATTGTGCAGCAATGCAAACTGCATAACCTGGACAATTTTCACGGGTGTACAAGAAACCACGGGGCATTTACAAGGGGATTTCCCTCGGAACATCCGGAGGCCTGCCGGCAGCAAGATTCCGGAATTCTTCCTGTGAAACCTTGAAAGCAGTGAAACACTCCTAGGTTGCAATAACTGAGAACCTCATTCTACGTGTTCCTGGCAGAGATCATTCAGCTGAACACAACTGTGGACTAATTAGAGCCTGATATAGGCAGTGCCTTCCATAGTGCTGGATGGATATTTGTGGCGTGCCAAACACCTGAGATCTAGTTCACAACACTTTCACAAAGTGCCATAAGTTGAGGTTCTACTTACTGCTCTCGTTGAGTAGATTGTAGCCGTCAATGCTGGAATCAGTAGCACTCAGGTGAGAAGAACAGAAAGCAGATATACCCAGTCCCCTGGCTGTGTCCTACTGGGACCAGCCTATCTGGCTTCCACGCCTGAATGTTTGCAAACGCGTCATGGGTAGGCCGGCGCAATTGTGCAGCAATGCAAACTGCATAACCTCCCTAAATTTCAGGGGTGTACAAGAAACCACGGGGGATTTACAAGGAGATGTTCTCCCTGAACAGCAGGAGGCCTGCCGGAAGCAAGATTTTGGAATTCTTCCTAAGAAGCCTTGAAAGCAGTGAAACGCTCCTATGTTGCAATAACTCAGAACCTCATTTGAGTTTTCCCGGCAGAGGTCATTCGGCTGAACAGAACCGTGGACTAACTATAGCCAGATGTAGGCAGTGCCGTCGGTAGTGCTGGATGGACAGTGATGGCGTGCCAAACAACTGAGCTCTAGTTCTCAACACTTGCACAAAGTGCCATAAGTTGAGCTTCAACTTACTGCTCCGGTTGAGTAGAGTATAGCCGTCAAACCTGGAATCAGTAGCACTGAGGTGAGAAGAACGGGAAACTGATATACCCAGTCTGCTGGCAGTGTCCTACGGGGACCAGCCTATCTGGCTGCCATGCCTGAATGTTTGCAACCCCGGCAGAGATAGGCAGACGCAATTATGCAGCAATGCAAACTACATAACTTTACCAAATTTCACAGGTGTACAAGAAACCACGGGGGATTTACAAGTAGATGTTCACCCGGAACAGCTGGAGGCCAGCCGGCAGCAAGATTCCGGAATTCTTCCTAAGAAACCTTGAAAGCAGTGAAATGCTCCTATGTTGCCATAACTCAGAACCCCATTCTGAGTGTTCCCGGCAGAGGTCATTCGGCTGAACACAACCATGAACTTCTTAGAGCCAGATGTAAGCAGTGCCGTCCATAGTGCTGGATGGACAGTGGTGGCGTGCCAAACAACTGAGCTCTAGTTCTCAACACTTTCACAAAGTGCCATAAGTTGAGGTTCAACTTACTGCTCCGGTTGAGTAGAGTGTAGCCGTCAAAGCTGGAATCAGTAGCACTCAGGTGAGAAGATCGGAAAGCAGATATTCCCAGTCTTCTGGCAGTGTCCTACGGGGACCAGCCTCTCTGGCTGCCACGCCTGAATGTTTGCAACCGTGGCAAAGCTAGGCAGGCGCAATTGTGCAGCAATGCAAACTGCATAACCTGGCCAAATTTCACCGGTGTACAAGAAACCACGGGGGATTTACAAGGAGATGTTAACCCGGAACAGCCGGAGGCCTGCCAGCAGCAAGATTCCGGAATTCTTTCTAAGAAGGCTTGAACGCAGTGAAACGCTCCTATGTTGCAACAACTCAGAACCTCATTCTGAGTGTTTCCGGCAGAGGTCATTCGGCTGAACACAACCGTGGACTAATTAGAGCCTGATGCAGACAGTGCCGTCCATAGTGCTGAATGGACAGTGGTGGCCTGTCAAACAACTGAGCTTTAGTTCTCAACACTATCACAAAGTGCCATAAGTTGAGGTTCAACTTACTGCTTCGTTTGAGTAGATTGTAGCTGTCAAAGCGGGAATCAGAAGCACTCAGGTGAGAAGAATGGGAAGCAGATAAACCCAGTCTGTCAGCAGTGTCCTACCGGGACCAGCCTCTCTGGCTGCAACGCCTGAATGTTTGCAACCGCGGCAGAGCTCAGCAGGCAAAATTATGGAGCAATGCAAACTTCATAACCTAGCCAAATTTCACAGGTGTACAAGAAACCACGGGGGATTTACAAGGAGATGTTCCCCGGGAACAACCGGAGGCCTGCTGGCTGCAAGATTCCGGAACTCTTCCTAAGAAGCCTTGAAAGCAGTGAAACGCTCCTATGTTGCAATAACTCAGAACCTCATTCTGAGTGTTCCCGGCAGAGGTCATTCGGCTGAACTCATCCGTGGACTAATTAGAGCCAGATGTAGGCAGTGGACTAATTAGAGCCAGATGTAGGCAATGGACTAATTAGAGCCAGATATAGGCAGTGTTTTCGATTGGAAAACAACTGAGCTTTAGTTCTCCAAACTTTCACAAAGTGCCATAAGTTGAGGTTCAACTTACTCCTCCGATTGAGTAGAGTGTAGCCGTCAAAGCTGGAATCAGTAGCACTCAGGTGAAAAGAACGGGAAGCAGATAGAACCAGTCCGCTGGCAGTGTCCTACGGGGACCAGCCTATCTGGCTGCCACGCCTGAATGTTTGCAACCGCGGCAGAGCTAGGCAGGCGCAATTCTGCAGCAATGCACACTGCACATCCTGGCCAAATTTCACGTGTGTACAAGAAACCACAGGGGATTTACAAGGAGATGGTCACCCGGAACAGCCAGAGGTCTGCCGGCAAAAACATTCGGGAATTCTTCCTAAGAAGCCTTGAAAGCAGAGAAATGCTCCTAAGTTGTAACAACTCAGAATGTCATTCTGAGTTTTCTTGGCAGAGGGCATTCGGCTGAAGACAACCGTGGACTAATTAGAGCCAGATGTACACAGTGCCGTCCATAGTGATGGAAGGACCGTGGTGGCATGCCAAACAACGGAGCTCTAGTTCTCAACACTTTCATAAAGTGCCATGAGTTGAGGTTCAACTTACTGCTCCTGTTGAGTACAGTGTAGCCGTCAAAGCTGGAATCAGTAGCACTCAGGTGAGAAGAACGGGAAGCACATATACCGAGTCCCATGGTAGTGTCCTACGAGGTCCAGCCTCTCTGGCTACCACGCCTGAATGTTTGTAACCACGGCAGTGCTAGGCAGGCGCAATTGTGCAGCAATGCAAACTGCATAACCTGGCCAAATTTCACCGGTGTACAAGTAACCACGGGGGATTTACAAGGAGATATTCACCCGGAGCAGCCGGAGGCCTGCCGGCAGCAACATTCCGGAATTCTTCCTGTGAAGCCTTGAAAGCAGTGAAACGCTCCTATGTTGCAATAACTCAGAAACTCATTCTGAGTGTTCCCAGCACAGGTCATTCGGCTGAACACAACCGTGGACTAATTAGAGCCAGATGTAGGCAGTGACGTCCATGGTGCTGGATGGACAGTGGTGGCGTGCCAAACAACTGAGCTCTAAGTCTCAACACTTTCACAAAGTGCCATAAGTTGAGGTTCAACTTACTGCTCCCGTTGAGTAGAGTGTAGCCGTCAAAGCTGGAATCAGTAGCTCTGAGGTGAGAAGAACGGGAAGCTGATATAACCAGTCCGCTGGCAGTGTCCTACAGGGATCAGTAAATCTGGCTGCCACGCCTGAATATTTGCAAACGTGGCAGAGCTAGCCAGGCGCAATTGTGCAGCAATGCAAACTGCATACCCTGGCCAAATTTCACGCGTGTACAAGAAACCACGCGGGATTTATATGGAGATGTTAACTCGGAACAGCCGGAGGCCTGCCGGCAGCAACATTCCGGAATTCTTCTCACGAAGCCTTGAAAGCAGTGAAATGATCCTAGGTTGCCATAACTCAGAACCCCATTCTGAGTATTCCCGGCAGGGGTCATTTGGCTGAACACAACCAAGAACTTATTAGAGCCAAATGTATGCAGTTCCGTCCATAGTGCTGGATGGACAGTGGTGGCGTGGCAAACAACTGAGCTCTATTTCTCAAGTCTTTTACAAATTGCCATAGGTTGAGGTTCAACTACTTCAACGGTTGAGTAGAGTGTAGCAGTCAAAGCTGGAATCAGTAGCACTCAGGTGAGAAGAACGGGAAGCAGATAGACCCAGTCCGCTGGCAGTGTCCTACGGGGACCAGCCTATCTGGCTGCCGCTCCTGAATGTTTGCAAGCGCGGCAGAGCTAGGCAGGCGCAATTGTGCAGCAATGCAAACTGCATAACCTAGCCAAATTTCACGGTTTTACAAGAAACCAGGGGGGATTTACAAGGAGATGTTCACCCGGAACAGCCAGAGGCTTGCGCGCAGCCAGATTATGGAATTCTTCCTGTGAAGCCTTGAAAGCAGTGAAACGCACCTATGTTGCCATAACTCAGAACCTCATTCTGAGTGTTCCCGGCAGAGGTCATTCGGCTGAACACAACCATGGACTACTTAGAGCCAGATGTAGGCAGTGCCGTCCATAGTGCTGGATGGACAATGGTGGCATGCCAAACAACTGAGTTCTAGTTCTCAACACTTTCACAAAGTGCCATAAGTTGTGGTTCAACTTTTTGCTCCGGTTGAGTAGAGTGGAGGCAGCAAATCTGGAATCAGTAGCACTCAGGTGAGAAGAACGGGAAGCAGATAGACCCAGTCCGCTGGCAGTGTCCTATGGGGACCAGCCTATCTGGCTGCCACGCCTGAATGTTTGCAACCGCGGCAGAGCTAGGCAGACGCAATTGTGCAGCAATGCAAACTGCATAACCTGGCAAAATTTCACGGGTGTGCAAGAAAGCACTTGGGATTTACAAGGAGACGTTCACCCGGAATAGCCGGAAGCCTGTCGGCAACAAGTTTCTGGAATTCTTCCTAAGAAGCCTTGAAAGCAGTGAAACGCTCCTATGTTGAAATAACTGAGAACCTCATTCTGAGTGTTCCCGGCAGAGGTCATTCGGCTGAACACAACCGTGGAATAATTAGCGCCAGATGTAGGCAGTTCCTCCATAGTGCTGAATGGAAAGTGGTCGCGTGCCAAACAACTGAGCTCTAGTTCTCAACACTTTCACAAAGTGCCATAAGTTGAGGTTCAACTTACTGGTGCGGTTGAGTAGAGTGTAGCCGTCAAAGCTAAAATCAGTAGCACTCAGGTGAGAACGGGAAGCAGATATACCCAGTCTGCTGGCAGTGTCCTACGGGGTCCAGCCTATCTGGCTGCCAAGCCTGAATGTTTGCAACCGCGGCAGAGTTAGGGAGGCGCAATTGTGTAGCAATGCAAACTGCATACGCTGGCCAAATTTCACGGGTGACCAAGAAACCACGGGGGATTTACAAGGAGATGTTCACCCGGGACATCCGGAGGCCTCCCAGCAGCAACATTCCGGAATCCTTGGTAAGAAGCCTTGAAAGCAGTGAAATGCTCCTATGTTGCAATAACTCAGAAGCTCATTCTGAGTGTTCCAGGCAGAGGTCATTCGGCTGAACACAACCGTGGTTTAATTAGAGTCAGATGTAGGCATTACGGTCCGTAGTCCTGGATGGACAGTGGTGGCGTGCCAAACAACTGAGCTCTAGTTTTCAACACTTTCACAAAGTGCCATAAGATGAGTTTCAACTTACTGCTGCGCTTGAGTAGAGTGTAGCCGTCAAAGCTGGAATCAGTAGCACTCAGGTGAGAAGAAAGGGAAGCAGATAAACCCAGTCCGCTGGCAATGTCTTACGGGGACCAGCCTATGTGGCTGCCACACCGGAATGTTTGCAACCGTGGCAGAGCTAGGCAGGCGCAATTGTGCAGCAATGCAAACTGCATAACCTGGCAAAATTTCACCGGTGTACAAGAAACCACGGGGATTTACAAGGAGATGTTCACCCGGAACAGCCGGAGACCTGCTGGCAGCAAAATTCCGGAATTCTTCCTGTGAAGCCTTGAAAGCAGTGAAACGCTCCTATGTTGCAATAACTCAGAACCTCATTCTGAGTGTTCCCGGCAGAGGTCATTCGGCTGAACACAACCGTGAACTAATTAGAGCCAGAGGTAGGCAGTGCTGTCCTTAGTGCTGGATGGAGAGCCGTGGCATGCCAAACAACTGAGCTCTAGTTCTCAACACTTTCACAAAGTGCCATAAGTTGAGGTTCAACTTACTGCTGCGGTTGAGTAGAGTGTAGCCGGCAAAGCAGGAATCAGGAGCACGCAGGTGAGAAGAATGGGAAGCAGATATACCCAGTCCGCTTGCAGTGTCCTACTGGGTCCAGCCTATCTGGCTGCCACGACTGAATGTTTGCAACCTCGGCAGAGCTAGGCAGGCACAATTGTGCAGCAATGCAAACTGCATAACCTGGCCAAAATTCACGGGTGTACAAGAAACCACGGGGGATTTACAAGGAGATGTTCACCCGGAACAACCGGAGGCCTGCCGGCAGCAACATTTCGGAATCCTTCCTAAGAAGCCTTGAAAGCAGTGAAACGCTCCTATATTGCAATAACACAGAACCTCATTCTCATTGTTCCCGGCAGAGGTCATTAGGCTGAACTCAACCGTGGATTAATAGAGCCCGATGTAGGCAGTGCCGTCCATAGTGCTGGATGGACACTGCCGGTTGAGTAGAGTTTAGCCTTCAAAGCTGGAATCAGTAGCACTCAGGTGAAAAGAACGGGAAGCAGATATACAAGGTCTGCTGGCAGTGTCCTGCGTGGACCAGCCTATCTGGCTGCTATGTCTGAATGTTTGCTACCACGGCAGAGCTTGGCAGGTGCAATTGTGCAGCAATGCAAACTGCATAATCTGTCCAAAATTCACGGGTGTACAAGAAACCACGGGGGATTTACAAGGAGATGTTCACCCGGAACAGCAGGAGGCCTGCCGGCAGCAACCTTCCAGAATCCTTCCTAAGAAGCCTTGAAAGCAGTGAAACGCTCCTATGTTGCAGGAACGCAGAACCTAATTCTGAGTTTTCCCGGCAGAGGTCATGCGGCTGAACACAAGCGTGGATTAATAGAGCCAGATGTAGGCAGTGCCATCCACAGTGCTGGATTGACAGTGGTGGCGTGCCAAACAACTGAGCTCTAGTTCTCAACACTTTCACAAAGTGCCATAAGTTGAGGTGTAACTTACTGCTCCGGTTGAGTAGAGTGTAGGCGTCAAAGCTGGAATCAGTAGCACTCATGTGAGAAGAACGGGAAGCAGATATACCCAGTCCGCTGGCAATGTCCTATGGGGACCAGTCTATCTGGATGCCACGCCTGAATGTTTGCAACCTTGGCAGAGCTAGGCAGGCACATTTGTGCAGCAATGCAAACTGCATAACCTGGCAAAAATTCATGGGTGTAAAATAAACCACGGGGGATTTAGAAGGAGATGTTCACCCAGAACCGCCGGAGGCCTGCCAGCAGCAAGATTCCGGAATTCATCCTAAGAAGCCGTGAAAGCAACGAAACGCTCCTCGGTTGCAATAACTCAGAACCACATTCTGAGTGTTCCCGGCAGAGGTCATTCGGCTGAACACAACCGTGGACTAATTAGAGCCAGATGTAGACAGTGCCGTCCATAGTGCTGGATGGACAGTGGTCTCATGCCCAACATCTGAGCTCTAGTTCTCAACAGTTTCAGAAAGTGCCCGAAGTTGAGGTTCAACTTACTGCTGCGGTTGAGTAGAGTGTAGCCGTCAAAGCTGGAATCAGTAGCACACAGGTGAGAAGAACGGGAAGCGGATACACCCAGTCCGCTGGCAGTGTCCTATGGGGAGCAGCCTATCTGGCTGGAATGCCTGAATGGTTGCCACCGCGGCAGAGCAAGGCAGTCACAATTGTGCAGCAAAGCAAACTGCATAACCTGGCCAAATTTCACGGGTGTACAAGAAACAACGGCGGATTTACAAGGAGATGTTCACCCAGAACAGCCGGAGGCCTACCGACAGCAAGATTCCAGAATCCTTCCTGAGAAGCCTTGAAAGCAGTGAAACGCTCCTATGTTGCAATAACTCAGAACCTCATTATGAGTGTTCCCAGCAGAGGTCATTCGGCTGAACTCATCCGTGGACTAATTAGAGCCAGATGTACGCAGTGGACTAATTAGAGCCAGATGTAGGCAATGGACTAATTAGAGGCAGATATAGGCAGTGTTTTCGATTGGAAAACAACTGAGCTTTAGTTCTCCAAACTTTCACAAAGTGCCATAAGTTGAGGTTCAACTTACTGCTCCGGTTGAGTAGAGTGTAGCCGTCAAAGCTGGAATCAGTAGCACTCAGGTGAGAAGAATGGGAAGCAGATATACCCAGTCCGCTGGCAGTGTCTTAGGGGACCAGCCTATCTGGCTGCCACGCCTGAATGTTTGCAACCGCGGTAGAGCAAGGCAGTCACAATTGTGCAGCAATGCAAACTGCATAACCAGGCCAAATTTCACGGGTGTACAAGAAACCACGGGGGATTTACAAGGAGATGTTCACCCGGAACAGCTGGAGGCCTGCCGGCAGCAACATTCCGGAATTCTTCCTAAGAAGCCTTGAAAGCAGTGAAACGCTCCTATGTTGCAATAACTCAGAACTTCATTCTGAGTGTACCCGGTAGAGGTCATTCCGCTGAACACAACCGTGGACTAATTAGAGCCAGATGTAGGCTTTGCTGTCCATAGTGCTGGATGGACTGTTGTGGCGTTCCAAACAACTGAGCTCTAGTTCTCAACACTTTCACAAAGTGCCATAAGTTGAGGTTCAACTTACTGCTCCGGTTGAGTAGAGTGTAGCCGTCAAAGCTGGAATCAGTAGCACTCATTTGAGAACAACGGGAAGCACATAGACCCAGTCCTCTGGCAGTGTCCTACAGGAATCAGCCAATCTGGCTGCCACTCCTGAATGTTTGCAACCGTGGCAGAGCTAGACAGGCGCAATTCTGCAGCCATGCAAACTGCATAACCTGTCCAAATTTCACGGGTGTACAAGAAAACACGGGGGATTTACAAGGAGATGTTCACCCGGAACAGCCGGAGGACTGCCGGCAGCAAGATTCCAAAATTCTTCCTGTGAAGCCTTGATAGCAGTGAAACGCTCCTATTTTGCAATAACTCAGAATCTCATTCTGAGTGTTCCCGGCAGAGGTCATTCGGCTGAACACAACCATGGACTACTTAGAGCCAGATGTAGGCAGTGCCGTCCATAGTGCTGGATGGACAGTGGTGGCATGCCAAACAACTGAGCTCTAGTTCTCAACACTTAAATAAAGTGCCATAAGTTGTGGTTCAACTTTTTGCTCCGGTTGAGTAGATTGTAGGCAACAAATCTGGAATCAGTAGCACTCAGGTGAGAAGAACGGGAAGCAGATAGACCCAGTCTGCTGGCAGTGTCCTACAGGGACCAGCCTATCTGGCTGCCACGCCTGAATGTTTGCAACCGCGGCAGAGCTAGACAGACGCAATTGTGCAGCAATGCAAACTGCATAACCTGGCCAAATTTCACGGGTGTACAAGAAACCACGGGGGATTTACAAGGAGATGTTCACCGGGAACAGCCGGAGGCCTTCCGGCAGTAACATTCCGGAATCCTTCCTGAGAAGCCTTGAAAGCAGTGAAACGCTCCTATGTTGCAATAACTCAGAACCTCATTGTGAGTGTTCCCGGCAGGGCTCATTCGGCTGAACACAACCGTGGACTAACTATAGCCAGATGCATGCAGTGCCGTCCATAGTGCTGGCTGGACAATGATGGTGTGCCAAACAAGTGAGCTCTAGTTCTCAACACTTTCACAAAGTGCCATAAGTTGAGGATCAACTTACTGCTCTGGTTGAGTAGAGTGTAGCCGTCAAAGCTAGAATCAGCAGCACTCAGGTGAGAATAGGAAGCAGATATACCCAGTCCGTTGGCAGTGTCCTACGGTGTCCAGCCTAACTGGCTGCCACGCCTCAATGTTTACAACCGGGGCAGAGGTAAGCAGTCGCAATTATGCAGCAATGCAAACTGCATTATCTGGCCAAATTTCACGGGTGTGCAAGAAACCACGGGAGATTTACAAGGACATGTTTACCCGGAACAGCCGGAGACCTGCCGGCAGCAAGATTCCGGAATTCTTGCTAAGAAGCCTTGAAAGCAGTGAAACGCTCCTATGTTGCAATAACTCAGAATCTCATTTTGAGTGTTCCCAGCAGAGGTCATTCGGCTGAACACAACCGTGGACTAATTAGAGCCAGATGTAGGCAGTGCCGTCCATAGTGCTGGATGGACTGTGGACACATGCCCAACATCTGAGTTCTAGTTCTCAACACTTTCAGAAAGTGCACTAAGTTGAGCTTCAACTTACTGCTCCGGTTGACTAGAGTGAAGCTGTCAAAGCTGAAATCAGTAGCACTCAGGTCAGAAGAACGGGAAGCAGATATACCCAATCCGCTGCCAGTGTCCTATGGGGAGCAGCCTATCTGGATGCCAAGCCTGAATGTTTGCCAACGCGACAGAGCTAGGCAGGCGCAATTGTGCAGCAAAGCAAACTTCATAACCTGGCCAAATTTCACGGGTGTACAAGAAACAACGCGGGATTTACAAGGAGATCTTAACCCAGATCAGTCGGAAACCTACCGACAGCAAGATTCCGGAATCCTTCCTGAGAAGCCTTGAAAGCAGTGAAACGCTCCTATGTTGCAATAACTCAGAACCTCATTCTGAGTGTTCACGGCAGAGGTCATTCGGCTGAACACAACCGTGGACTAATTAGAGCCAGATGTAGGCAGTGGACTAATTAGAGCCACATGTAGCAATGGACTAATTAGAGCCAGATATCGGCAGTGTTTTCGATTGGAAAACAACTGAGCTTTCGTTCTCCAAACTTTCACAAAGTGCCATAATTTGAGGTTCAACTTACTGCTCCGGTTGAGTAGATTGTAGCCGTCAAAGCAGGAATCAGTAGCACTCAGGTGAGAAGAATGGGAAGCAGATATACCCAGTCCGCTGGCAGTGTCCTACGGCGACCAGCCTATCTGGCTGCCACGCCTGAATGTTTGCAACCGCGGCAGAGCTAGGCAGGCGCAATTGTGCAGCAATGCAAACTGCATAACCTGGCCAAATTTCACGGGTGTCCAAGAAACCACGGGGGATTCACAATGAGATCATCATCCGGAAGAGCCGGAGGCCTGGTGGCAGCAAATTTCCGGAATTCTTCCTGTGAATCCTTGAAAGCAGTGAAACGCTCCTATGTTGCAATAACTCAGAACCTCATTCTGAGTGTTCCCGGCAGAGGTCATTCGGCTGAACACAAATGTGGACTAATTAGAGCCAGATGTAGACTCTGCTGTCCATACTGCTGGATGGACAGTGGTGGCGTGCCAAACAATTGAGCTCTAGTTCTCAACACTTTCACAAAGTGCCATAAGTTGAGATTCAACTTAGTGCTCCGGTTGGGTAGAGTGTAGCCGTCAAAACTGGAATCAGTAGCACTCAGGTGAGAAGAATGGGAAACAGATATATGCAGTTCGCTGGCAATGTCTTACGGGGACCAGCCTATCTGGCTGCCACGCCTGAATGTATGCCACCGCGGCAGAGCTAGGCATTCGCAATTGTACAGGAATGCAACCTGCATAATCTGGCCCAATTTCACGGGTGTACAAGAAACCACGGGGAATTTACAAGGAGATGTTCACCCGGAACAGCCGTAGCCCTGCCGGCAGCAACATTCCGGAATCCTTCCGAAGAAGCCTTGAAAGCAGTGAATCGCTCCTGTGTTGCAATAAATCAGAACCTCATTCTGAGTGTTCCCAGCAGAGGTCATTCGGCTGAACACAACAGTGGACTAATTAGAGCCAGATGTAGGCATTGCCAGCCATAGTGCTAGATCGACAGTGGTGGCGTGCCAAACAACTCAGCTCTAGTTCTCAACACTTTCACAAAGTGCCATAATTTGAGGTTCAACTTACTTTTCCGGTTGAGTAGAGTGTAGCCGTCAAACCTGCAATCACTAGCACTCAGGTGAGAAGAACGTGATGCAGATATACCCACTCCGCTGGCAGTGTCCTTCGGAGACCAGCCTATCTGGCTGCCATGCCTGAATGTTTGCCACCGCGGCTGAGCTAGGCAGGCGCAATTGTGCAACAGTGCAAAGTGCATAACCTGGCCAAATTTCACGGCTGTACAAGAAACAATGGGTGATTTACAAAGAGATGTTCACTCGGAACAGCCGGAGGCCTGCGGGGAACAACATTCCGGAATCCTTCCTGAGAAGACTTGAAAGCAGTGAAAGTCTCCTATATTGCAATAACTCCGAACCTCATTATGAGTGTTCCCGGCAGAGGTCATTCGGCTGATCCCAACCGAGGACTAATTATAGCCACATGTAGGCAGTGCCATACATAGTGCTGGATGGACACTGCCGGTTTAGTAGAGTGTAGCCATCAAAGCTGGAATCAGTAGCACTCAGGTGAGAAGAACAGGAAGCAGATATACCCAGTCCGCTGGCAGTGTCCTTCGGGGACCAGCCTATCTGGCTGCCACGCCTGAATGTTTGCAACTGAGACAGAGCAAGGCAGGCACAATTGTGCCTCAATGCAAACTGCATAACCTGGCCAAATTTCACGGGTGTACAAGGAACCACGGGGGATGTACAAGGAGATGTTCACCCGGAACAGCCAGAGGCCTGCTGGCAGCAAGATTCCGGAATTCTTCCTAAGAAGCCTGGAAAGCAGTGAAACGTTCCTATGTTGCAATAACTCAGAACCTCATTCTGAGTGTTCCCGGCAGAGGTCATTCGGCTGAACTCATCCGTGGACTAATTAGAGCCAGATGTAGGCAGTGGACTAATTAGAGCCAGATGTAGGCAGTGGACTAATTAGAGCCAGATGTAGGCAATAGACTAATTAGAGCCAGATATAGGCAGTGTTTTCGATTGGAAAACAACTGAGCTTTAGTTCTCCAAACTTTCACAAAGTGCCATAAGTTGAGGTTCAACTTACTCCTCCGATTGAGTAGAGTATACTGGTCAAAGCTGGAATCAGTAGCACTCAGGTGAGAAGAACGGGAAGCAGATAGACCCAGTCCGCTGGCAGTGTCCTATGGGGACCAGCCTATCTGGCTGCCACGGCTGAATGTTTGCAACCATGGCAGAGCCAGGCAGGCACAATTGTGCAGCAATGCAAACTGCATAACCTGGCCAAATTTCACGGGTGTACAAGAAACCACGGGGGATTTTCAAGGAGATGTTCACCTGGAACAGCCGGAGTCTTGACGGCAGCAAGATTCCGGAATTCTTCCTGTGAAGCCTTGAAAGCAGTGAAACGCTCCTATGTTCAATAACTCAGAACGTCATTCTTAGTGTTCCCGGCAGAGGCTGAACACAACCCCGGACTATTTAGAGCAAGATGTAGACAGTGCCGTCCATACTGCTGAATGGACAGTGGTGGCTAGCCAAACAACTGGGCTCTCGTTCTCAACACTTGCACAAAGTGCCATAAGTTGAGGTTCAACTTACTGCTCCGGTTGAGTAGAGTGTAGCCATCAAAGCTGGAATCAGTAGCACTGAGGTAAGAAGAACGGGAAGGAGATATACCCAGTCTGCTGGCAGTGTCCTACGGGGACCAGCCTATCTGGCTGCCATGCCTGAATGTTTGCAACCCCGGCAGAGATAGGCAGTCGCAATTCTGCAGCAATGCAAACTGCATAACTTGGCCAAATTTCACAGGTGTACAAGAAACCTCGGGGGATTTACAAGGAGATGTTCACCCGGAACAGCCGGAGACCAGCCGGCAGCAAGATTCCGGATTTCTTCCTAAGAAACTTTGAACGCAGTGAAACGCTCCTATGTTGCAATAACTCAGAACCTCATTTTGAGTGTTCCCGACAGAGGTCATTCGGCTGAACACAACCGAAGACTAATTAGAGCCAGATGTAGGCAGTGCCGTCGATAGTGCTGGGCGGACTGGGGTCACATGCTAAACAACTGAGCTCTAGTTCTCCAAACGTTCACAAAGTGCCATAAGTTGAGGTTCAACTTACTGCTCCAGTTGAGTAGAGTGTAGCCGTCAAAGCTGGAATCAGTAGTACTCAGGTGAGAAGAACGAGAAGCAGATATACCCAATCCGCTGGCAGTGTCCTACGGGGACCAGCCTATCTGGCTGATACGCCTGAATGTTTGCAACCGCGACAGAGCTAGACAGTCGCAATTATGCAGCAATGAAAACTGCATAACCTGGCCAAATTTCACGGGTGTACAAGAAACCAGAAGGAAATACAAGGAGATGTTTACCCGGAACGGCCGGAGGCCTGCCGGGAGCAAGATTCCGGAATTCTTCCTAAGAAGCCTTGAACGCAGTGAAACGCTCCTATGTTGCAATAACTCAGCACGTCATTCTGAGTGTTCCAGGCGGAGGTAATTCGGCTGAACACAACCATGAACTTCTTAGAGCCAGATGTAGGCAGTGCCGTCCATAGTGCTGGATGGACAGTGGTGGCGTGCCAAACAACTGTGCTCTCATTCTCAGCACTTTCACAAAGTGCCATAAGTTGAGGTTCAAATTACTGCTCCGGTTGAGTAGAGTGTAGCCGTCAAAACTGGAATCAGTAGCACTCAGGTGAGAAGAACAGGAAGCAGATATACCCAGTCCGCTGGCAGTGTCCTTCGGGGACCAGCCTATCTGGCTGCCACGCCTGAATGTTTGCAACCGCAGCAGAGCTTGCCAGGCGCAATTGTGCAGCAATGCAAACTGCATAACCTGGCCAAATTTCACGGGTGTACAAGAAACCTCGGGGATTTACAAGGAGATGTTCACCCAGAACAGCCGGAGGCCTGCTGGCAACAAAATTCCGGAATCCTTCCGAAGAAGCCTTGAAAGCAGTGAAACGGTCTTATGTTGCCATAACTCAGAACCTCATTCTGAGTGTTCGCAGCACAGATCATTCGGCTGAACACAACCGTGGACTAATTAGAGCCAGATGTAGGCAGTGCCGTCCATAGTGCTGGAAGGACAGTGGTGGCGTGCCAAACAACTGAGCTTTATTTCTCAACACTATCACATACTGCCATAAGTTGAGGTTCAACTTACTGCTCCGGTGGAGTAGAGTGTAGCCGTCAAAGCTGGAATCAGTAGCACTCAGGGGAGAAGAACGGGAAGCAGATATACCCAGTCCGCTGGCAGTGTCCTACGGGGACCAGCCAATCTGGCTGCCACGCCTGAATGTTTGCAACCGAGACAGACCAAGGCAGGCACAATTGTGCCTCAATGCAAACTGCATAACCTGGCCAAATTTCACGGGTGTACAAGAAACCACGGGGGATGTACAAGGAGATGTTCACCCGGAACAGCCAGAGGCCTGCTGGCAGCAAGATTCTGGAATTCTTCCTAAGAAGCCTGGAAAGCAGTGAAACGCTCCTATGTTGCAATAACTCAGAACCTCATTCTGAGTTTTTCCGGCAGAGTTCATTCGGCTGAACACAACCGTGGACTTATTAGAGCCAGATGTAGGCAGTAGAATAATTAGAGCCAGATGTAGGCAATGGACTAATTAGAGCCAGATATAGGCATTGTTTTCAATTGGAAAACAACTGAGATTTAGTTCTCCAAACTTTCACAAAGTGCCATAAGTTGAGGTTCAACTTACTGCTCCGGTTGAGTAGAGTGTAGGCGTGAAAGCTGGAATCAGTAGCACTCAGGTGAGAAGAACGGGAAGCAGATAGACCCAGTCCGCTGGCAGTGTCCTACGGGGACCAGCCTATCTGGCTGCCACGCCTGAATGTTTGCAACCGTGGCAGAGCTTGGCAGGTACAATTGTGCAGCAATGCAAACTGCATAACCTGGCCAAATTTCACGGGTGTACAAGAAACCACGGCGCATTTACGAGGACATATACACCCGGAACAGCCGGAGGCCTGCCGGCAGCAAGATTCCGGAATCCTTCCTAAGAAGCCTTGAAAGCAGTGAAATGCTCCTATGTTGCCATAACTCAGAACCCCATTCTGAGTGTTTCCGGCAGAGGTCATTCGGCTGAACACAACTATGAACTTATTAGAGCCAGATGTAGTCAGTGCCGTCCATAGTGCTGGATGGACAGTGGTGGCGTGCCAACAACTGAGCTCTAGTTCTCAAGACTTTTACAAATTGCCATAGATTAAGGTTCCACTTACTTCGCCGTTTGAGCAGAGTGTAGCCGTCAAAGCTGGAATCAGTAGCACTCAGGTGAGAAGAACTGGAAGCAGATATACCCAGTCCGCTGGCAGTGTCCTACGCTGACCAGCCTATCTGTCTGCCACGCCTGAATGTTTGCAACCGTGCCAGAGCTAGGCAGGCGCAATTATGCAGCAATACAAACTGCATAACCTAGCCAAATTTCACGGGTGTACATGAAACCACGGCGGATTTACAAGGAGATATTCACTCGGAACAACCGGAGGACTGCGGGCAGCAAGATTCCAGAATTCTTCCTAAGAAACCTTTAACGAAGTGAAACACTCCTATGTTGCAATAACTTAGAACCGTATTGTGAGTGTTCCCAACAGAGCTCATTCGGCTGATCACTACCGTGGACTAACTATAGCCAGATGTAAGCAGTGACGTCCATAGTGCTTAATGGACAGTCGTGGCGTGCCAAACAACTGAGCTCTAGTTCTCCAAACTTTAACAGAGTGCCATAAGTAGAGGTTCAACTTCCTGCTTCGGTTGAGTAGAGTGTAGCCGTCAAAGCTAGAATCAGCAGCACTCAGGTGAGAAGAACGAAAAGCAGATATACCGAGTCCGCTGGCAGTGTCCTACGGTGTCCAGCCTATCTGTCTGCCACGCCAAAATATTGGCAACCACGGCAGAGCTAAGCAGTGGCAATTATGCAGCAATTCAAACTGCATAACCTGGCCAAATTTCACGGGTATACAAGAAACCACGGTGGATTTACAAGGACATGTTCACCCGGAACAGCCGGAGGCCTGGCCCCAGCGAGATTCCGGAATTCTTCCTAAGAAGCCTTGAAAGCAGTGAAACGCTCCTATGTTTCAGTAACTCAGAACCTCATTCTGAATGTTCCCGGCAGAGTTCCTTCGGCTGAACACAACCGTGGACTAATTAGAGAAAGATGTAGGCAGTGCCGTCCATATTGCTGGATGGACAGTGGTGGCTTGCCAAACAACCTAGCTCTAGTTCTCAACACTTTCACAAAGTGCCATAAGTTGAGGTTCAACTTACTGCTCCGGTTGAGTAGAGTGTAGCCGTCAAAGCTGGAATCAGTAGCACTCAGGTGAGAAGAACGGGAAGCAGATATACCCAGTCCGCTGGCAGTGTCCTACGGGGACCAGCATATCTGGCTGCCACGCCTGAATGTTTGCAATCGCGGCAGAGCTTTGCAGGCACAATTGTGCAACAATGCAAACTGCATAACCTGGCCAAATTTGACGGGTGTACAAGAAACCACGGCGGATTTACAATGAGATGTTCACACGAAACAGCCAGAGGCCTGCCGGCAGCAACATTCCGGAATCCTTCCTAAGAAGCCTTGAAAGCAGTGAAACGCTCCTATGTGGCAATAACTCAGAACCTCATTCTGAGTGTCCGCAGCAGAGGTCATTCGGCTCAAATCAACCGTGGACTCATTATAGCCAGATGTAGGCAGTGCCGTCCATAGTGCTGGATGGACAGTGGTGGCGTGCCAAACAATTGAGCTCTAGTTCTCAACACTTTCACAAAGTGCCATGAGTTGAGGTTCAACTTACTGCTCCGGTTGTGTAGAGTGTAGCCGTCAATGGTGGAATCAGTAGCACTCAGGTGAGAAGAAGGGGAAGCAGCTATACCCAGTCCGCTGGCAATGTCCTACGGGGACCAGCCTATCTGATTGCCATGCCTGAATATTTTCAAACGCGGCAGAGCTAGACAGGCGCAATTGTGCAGCAATACAAACTTCATAACCTGGCAAATTTTCACGGGTTTACAAGAAAGCACGGTGGATTTACAAGGAGATGTTCACCCGGAACAGCCCGAGGCCTGCCTGCAGCAAGTTTCCGGAATCCTTCCTAAGAAGCCTTGAAAGCAGTGAAACCTCCTTTGTTGCAATAACTCAGAACCTCATTCTGAGTGTTCCCGGAAGAGGTCATTCGGCTGAACACAACCGTGGACTAATTAGAGCCAGATGTAGGCAGTGCTGTCCATACTGCTGGAGGGAGAGTGGTGGCATGCCAAACAACTGAGCTCTACTTCTCAACACTTTCACAAAGTGACATAAGTTGAGGTTCAACATACTGCTCCGGTTGAGTAGAGTGTAGCCGTCAAAGCTGGAATCAGTAACACTCAGGTGAGAAGAACCCGAAGCAGTTATACCCAGTCCGCTGGCATTGTCCTATGGGGACCAGCCTATCTGGCTGCCACGCCTGAATGTTTGCAACCGCGTCATGGGTAGGCTGGCGCAATTGTGCAGCAATGCAAACTGCATAACCTCCCTAAATTTCAGGGGTGTACAAGAAACCACGGGGGATTTACAAGGAGATGTTCTCCCTGAACAGCAGGAGGCCTGTCGGAAGCAAGATTCTGGAATTCTTCCTAAGAAGCCTTGAAAGCAGTGAAACGCTCCTATGTTGCAATAACTCAGAACCTCATTCTGAGTGTTCCCGGCAGAGGTCATTCGGCTGAAGAGAACCGTGGACTAACTATAGCCAGATGTAGGCAGTGCCGTCAGTAGTGCTGGATGGACAGTGGTGGCATGCCAAACAACTGAGCTCTAGTTCTCAACACTTGCACAAAGTGCCATAATTTGAGGTTCAACTTACTGCTCCGGTTGAGTAGAGTGTAGCTGTCAAAGCTGAAATCAGTAGCACTGAGGTGAGAAGAACGGGAAGCTGATATATGCAGTCCGCTGGCAGTGTCCTACGGGGACAAGCCTATCTGGCTGCCATGCCTGAATGTTTGCAACCCCGGCAGAGATAGGCAGTCGCAATTCTGCAGCAATGCAAACTACATAACTTTGCCAAATTTCACAGGTGTACAAGAAACCACGGGGGATTTACAAGTAGATGTTCACCCGGAACAGCTGGAGGCCAGCCGGCAGCAAGTTTCCGGATTTCTTCCTAAGAAACCTTGAACGAAGTGAAACGCTCCTATGTTGCAATAACTGAGAACCTCATTTTGAGTGTTCCCGACAGAGGTCATTCGGCTGAACACAACCGAAGACTAATTAGAGCCAGATGTAGGCAGTGCCGTTCATAGTGCTTGGCGGACAGGGGTCAAATGCTAAACAACTGAGCTCTAGTTCTCCAAACGTTCACAAAGTGCCATAAGTTGAGGTTCAACTTACTGCTCCAGTTGAGTAGAGTGTAGCCGTCAAAGCTGGAATCAGTAGCACTCAGGTGAGAAGAACGAGAAGCAGATATACCCACTCCGCTGGCAGAGTCCTACAGGGACTAGCCTGTCTGGCTGACACGCCTGAATGTTTGCAACCGCGACAGGGCTAGACAGTCGCAATTATGCAGCAATGCAAACTGCATTACCTGGCCAAATTTCACGGGTGTACAAGAAACCACGAGGAAATACAAGGAGATGTTCACTCGGAACAGCCAGAGGCCTGCCGGCAGCAAGATTCCGGAATTCTTCCTAAGAAGCCTTGAACGCAGTGATACGCTCCTATGTTGCAATAACTCAGCAGGTCATTCTGAGTGTTCCTGGCAGAGGTCATTCGGCTGAACACAACCATGGACTAATTAGAGCCAGATGTAGGCAGTGCCGTCCATAGTGCTGGATGGACAGTGGTCGCGTGCCAAACAACTGAGCTCTAGGTCTCCTAACTTTAACAGAGTGCCATAAGTAGAGGTTCAACTTACTGCTTCGGTTGAGTAGAGTGTAGCCGTCAAAGCGGGAATCAGAAGCACTCAGGTGAGAAGAATGGGAAGCAGATATACCCAGTCCGCTGGCAGTGTCCAACTCGGACCAGCCTATCTGTCTGCCACGCCTGAATGTTTGCAACCGCGCCAGAGCTAGGCAGGCGAAATTATGCAGCAATGCAAACAGCATAACCTAGCCAAATTTCACGGGTGTACAAGAAACCACGGGGGATTTACAAGGAGATGTTCACTTGAACAACCGGAGGCCTGCCGGCAGCAAGATTCCAGAATTCTTCCTAAGAAACCTTGAACGTACTGAAACACTCCTATGTTGCAATAACTTAGAACCTTATTGTGAGTGTTCCCAGCAGAGCTCATTCGGCTGAACACAACGGTGGACTAACTATAGCAAGATGTAGGCAGTGCCTTCCATAGTGCTTAATGGACAGTCGTAGCGTACCAAACAACTGAGCTCTAGTTCTCCAAATTTTAACAGAGTGCCATAAGTAGAGGTTCAACTTCCTGCTTCGGTTGAGTAGAGTGTAGCCGTCAAAGCTAGAATCAATAGCACTGAGGTGAGAAGAACGAGAAGCAGATATACCCAGTCCGCTGGCAGTGTCCTACGGTGTCCAGCCTATCTGTCTGCCACGCCTCAATATTTGCAACTGCGGCAGAGCTAAGCAGTCGCAATCATGCAGCAATTCAAACTGCATAACCTGGACAAATTTCACGGGTGTACAAGAAACCACGGGGGATTTACAAGGACATGTTCACCCGGAACAGCCGGAGGCCTGCCCACAGCAACATTCCGGAATTCATCCTAAGAAGCCTTGAAAGCAGTGAAACGCTCCTATGTTTCAGTAACTCAGAACCTCATTCTGAGTGCTCCTGGCAGAGTTCATTTATGTGAACACAACCGTGGACTAATTAGAGAAAGATGTAGGCAGTGCCATCCATAGTGCTGGATGGACAGTGGTGGCTTGCCAAACAACTGAGCTCTAGTTCTCAACACTTTCACAAAGTGCCATAAGTTGAGGTTCAACTTACTGCTCCGGTTGAGTAGAGTGTAGCCGTCAAAGCTGGCATCAGTAGCACTCAGGTGAGAAGATCGGGAAGCAGATATACCCAGTCCGCTGGCAGTGTCCTACAGGGACCAGCCTATCTGGTTGCCACGCCTGAATATTTGCAACCGCGGCAGAGCTAGGCAGGCGCAATTGTGCAGCAATACAAACTTCATAACCTGGCGAAATTTCACGGGTGTACAAGAAACCACGGGGGATTTACAAGGACATGTTAACCCGGAACAGCCGGAGGCCTGCCCCCAGAAAGATTCCGGAATTCTTCCTAAGAAGCCTTGAAAGCAGTGAAACGCTCCTATGTTGCAATAACTCAGAACCTCATTCTGAGTGTTCCCGGCAGAGGTCATTCGGCTGAACACAAAGGTGGATTAATTAGAGCCCGATGTAGGCAGTGCCGTCCATAGTGCTGGAGGGACAGTGCTGGAATGCCAAACAACTTAGCTCTAGTTTTCAACACTTTCACAAAGTGCCCTAAGTTGAGGTTGAACTTAATGCTCCGGTTGAGTAGAGTGTAGCCGTCAAAGCTGGAATCAGTAGCACTCAGGCGAGAAAAACGGGAATCAGATATACCCAGTCCGCTGGCAGTTTCCTACGGGGACCAGCCTATCTGGCTGCCACGCCTGAAAGTGTGCAACCGTGTCAGAGCTAGGCAGGCACAATTGTGCAGCAATGCAAACTGCATAACCTGGCTGTATTTCACGGTTGTACAAGAAACCACAGGGGATTTACAAGGAGATGGTCACCCGGAATAGCCAGAGGCCTTCCGGCAAAAACATTCGGGAATTCTTCCTATGAAGCCTTGAAAGTAGAGAAATGCTCCTAAGTTGCAACAACTCAGAATGTCATTCTGAGTGTTCTCGGCAGAGGGCATTCGGCTGAAGACAACCGGGGACTAATTAGAGCCAGATGTACACAGTGCCGTCCATAGTGATGGAAGGACCGTGGTGGCATGCCAAACAACGGAGCTCTAGTTCTCAACACTTTCATAAAGTGCCATAAGTTGAGGTTCAACTTACTGCTCCTGTTGAGTACAGTGGAGCCGTCAAAGCTGGAATCAGTAGCACTCAGGTGAGAAGAACGGGAAGCACATATACCCAGTCCGATGGTAGTGTCCTACGAGGTACAGCCTCTCTGGCTACCACGCCTGAATGTTTGCAACCACGCCAGAGCTCGGCAGGCGCAATTATGCAGCAATTCATACTGCATAACCTGGCCAAATTTCATGGGTGTACAAGAAATCACGAGGGATTTACAAGGAGATGTTCACCCGGAACAGCCGGAGGCCAGCCGGCAGCAACATTCCGGAATTCTTCCTGAGAAGCCTTGAAAGCAGTGAAACGCTCCTATGTTGCAATAACTCAGAACCTCATTCTGAGTGTTCCCGGCACAGGTCATTCGGCTGAACACAACCGTGGACTAATTAGAGCCAGATGTAGGCAGTGACGTCCATGGACCTGGATGGACAGGGGTTGGGGTGCCAAACAACTGAGCTCTAGTTCTCAACACTTTCACAAAGTGTCATAAGTTGAGGTTCAACTTACTGCTCCGGTTGAGTAGAGTGTAGCCGTCAAAGCTGGAATCAGTAGCACTCAGGAGAGAAGAACAGGAAGCAGATAGACCCAGTCCGCTGGCAGCGTTCAACGGGGACCACTTATCTTGCTGCCGTGCCTGAATGTTTGCAACCTCGGCAGAGCAAGGCAGGCACAATTGTGCAGCAATGCAAACTGCATAACCTCGCCAAATTTCATGGGTGTACAAGAAAACACGGGGGATTTACAAGGAGATGTTCACCAGGAAAAGAGGGAGGCCTGTCCACAGCAAGTTTCCGGAATGCTTCCTAAGAAGCCTTGAAAGCAGTGAAACGCTCCTATGTTCCAACAACTCAGAACCTCATTCTGAGTGTTCCCCGCAGAGGTCATTCGCCTGAACACAACCCTGGACTAATTAGAGCCAGATATAGGCAGTGCCGTCCATAGTGCTGGATATACAGTTGTGGCGGGCCAAACAACTGAGCTCTAGGTGTCAATACTTTCACAAAATGCCATAAATTGAGGTTCAACTTACTGCTCCGATTGAGTAGAGTGTAGCCGTCAAAGCTGGAATCAGTAGCACTCAGGTGAAAAGAACGGGAAGCAGATAGAACCAGTCCGCTGGCAGTGTCCTACGGGGACCAGCCTATCTGGCTGCCACGCCTGAATGTTTGCAACCGCGGCAGAGCTAGGCAGGCGAAATTGTGCAGCAATGCACACTGCATATCCTGGCCAAATTTCACGTGTGTACAAGAAACCACAGGGGATTTTCAAGGAGATGGTCACCCGGAACAGCCAGAGGTCAGCCGGCAAAAACATTCGGGAATTCTTCCTAAGAAGCCTTGAAAGCAGAGAAATGCTCCTAAGTTGTAACAACTCAGAATCTCATTCTGAGTTTTCTTGGCAGAGGGCATTCGGCTGAAGACAACCGTGGACTAATTAGAGCCAGATGTACACAGTGCCGTCCATAGTGATGGAAGGACCGTGGTGGCATGCCAAACAACGGAGCTCTAGTTCTCAACACTTTCATAAAGTGCCATAAGTTGAGGTTCAACTTATTGCTCCTGTTGAGTAGAGTGTAGCCGTCAAAGCTGGAATCAGTAGCACTCAGGTGAGAAGAACGGGAAGCACATATACCCAGTCCGATGGTAGTGTCCTACGAGGTCCAGCCTCTCTGGCTACCACGCCTGAATGTTTGCAACCACGGCAGTGCTAGGCAGGCGCAATTGTGCAGCAATGCAAACTGCATAACCTGGCCAAATTTCACCGGTGTACAAGTAACCACGGGGGATTTACAAGGAGAAATTCACCCGGAGCAGCCGGAGGCCTGCCGGCAGCAACATTCCGGAATTCTTCCTGTGAAGCCTGGAAAGCAGTGAAACGCTCCTATGTTGCAATAACTCAGAACCTCATTCTGAGTGTACCTGGCAGAGTTCATTCGGCTGAACACAACCGTGGACTAATTAGAGCCAGATGTAGGCAGTGACGTCCATGGTGCTGGATGGACAGTGGTGGCGTGCCAAACAACTGAGATCTAGGTCTCAACACTTTCACAAAGTGCCATAAGTTGAGGTTCAACTTACTGCTCCCGTTGAGTAGAGTGTAGCCGTCAAAGCTGGAATCAGAAGCACTCAGGTGAGAAGAACGGGAAGCTGATATACGCAGTCCACTGGCAGTGTCCTACAGGGATCAGTAAATCTGGCTGCCACGCCTGAATGTTTGCAAAAGTGGTAGAGCTAGCCAGGCGCAATTGTGCAGCAATGCAAACTGCATAACCTGGCCAAATTTCACGGGTGTAAAAGAAACCACGTGGGATTTATATGGAGATGTTAACTCAGAACAGCCGGAGGCCTGCCGGCAGCAACATTCCGGAATTCTTCTCAAGAAGCCTTGAAAGCAGTGAAATGCTCCTATGTTGCCATAACTCAGAACCCCATTCTGAGTGTTCCCGGCAGGGGTCATTTGGCTGAACACAACCAAGAACTTATTAGAGCCAAATGTATGCAGTTCCGTCCATAGTGCTGGATGGACAGTTGTGGCGTGCCAAACAACTGAGCTCTATTTCTCAAGTCTTTTACAAATTGCCATAGGTTGAGGTTCAACTACTTCAACGGTTGAGTACAGTGTAGCCGTCAAAGCTGGAATCAGTAGCACTCAGGTGAGAAGAACGGGAAGCAGATAGACCCAGTCTGATGGCAGAGTCCTACGGGGACCCGCCTATTTGCCTGTCACGCCTGAATGTTTGCCACTGCGGCAGAGCTAGGTAGGCGCAATTGTGCAGCAATGCAAACTGCATAACCTGGCCAAATTTCACGGGTGTACAAGAAACCACGGGGGATTTACAAGGAGATGTTCACCCGGAACAGACAGAGGCCTGCCGGCAGCAAGATTCCGGAATCCTTCCGAAGAAGCCTTGAAAGCAGTGAAACGCACCTATGTTGCCATAACTCAGAACCTCATTCTGAGTGTTCCTGGAAGAGGTCATTCGGCTGAACACGACGGTGGACTAATTAGAGCCAAATGTATGCAGTGCCTCCATAGTGCTGGATGGACAGTTGTGGCGTGTCAAACAACTGAGTTCTAGTTCTCAACACTTTCACAAAGTGCCATAAGTTGAGGTTCAACTTACTGCTCCGGTTGAGTAGAGTGTAGCCGTCAAAGCTGGAATCAGTAGCACTCACGTGAGAAGAACGGGAAGCATATATACCCAGTTCGCTGGCAGTGTCCTACGGGGACCAGCATATCTGGCTGCCACGCCTGAATCTTTGCAATCCCGGCAGAGCTAGGCAGGCACAATTGTGCAGCAATGCAAACTGCATACCCTGGCCAAATTTGACGGGTGTACAAGAAACCACGGCGGATTTACAAGGAGATGTTCACCCGGAACAGACAGAGGCCTCCCGGCAGCAAGATTCCGGAATCCTTCCTAAGAAGCCTTGAAAGCAGTGAAACGCTCCTATGTTGCAATAACTCAGAACCTCATTCTGAGTGTTCCCGGCAGAGGTTATTCAGGTGAACTCATCCGTGGACTAATTAGAGCCAGATGTAGGCAGTGGACTAATTAGAGCCAGATGTAGGCAATGGACTAATTAGAGCCAGATATAGGCAGTGTATTCGATTGGAAAACAACTGAGCTTTAGTTCTCCAAACTTTCTCAAATTGCCATAAGTTGAGGTTCAACTTACTGCTCCGGTCGAGTAGAGTGTACACGTCAAAGCTGGAATCAGTAGCACTGAGTTGAGTAGAACGGGAAGCAGGTAGACCCAGTCCGCTGGCAGTGTCCTACGATGACCAGCCTTTCTGGCTGCCACGCCTGAATGTTTGTAAACACGGCAGAGCTATGCAGGCGGAAATGTGCAGCAATGCAAACTGCATAACCTGGCCAAATTTCACGGGTGTACGAGAAACCACGGGGGATATACAAGGGGATTTCACCCGGAAGAGCCGGAGGCCTGCCGGCAACAAGATTCCGGAATTCTTCCTGTGAAACCTTGAAAGCAGTGAAACGCACCTAGGTGGCAATAACTCAGAACCTCATTCTGAGTGTTCCCCGCAGAGATCATTCGGCTGAACACAACTGTGGAGTAATTAGAGCCAGATATAGGCAGTGCCGTCCATAGTGCTGAATGGATATTGGTGGCGTGCCAAACACCTGAGATCTAGTTCACAACACTTTCACAAAGTGCCATACGTTGAGGTTCTACTTAGTGCTCCGGTTGAGTAGAGTGTAGCCGTCAAAGCTGGAATCAGTAGCACTCAGGTGAGAAGAAAGGAAAGCAGATATAACCAGTCCCTAGCAGTGCCCTACGGGGACCAGCCTATCTGGCTGCCACGCCTGAATGTTTGCAACCGCGGCAGGGGAAGGCAGGCGCAATTGTGCAGCAATGCAAACTGCATAACCTCCCCAAATTTCAGGGGTGTACAAGAAACCACGGGGGATTTACAAGGAGATGTTCACCCTGAACAGCAGGAGGCCTGCTGGCAGCAAGATTCTGGAATTCTTCCTAAGAAGCCTTGAAAGCAGTGAAACGCTCCTATGTTGCAATATCTCAGAACCTCATTTTGACTGTTCCCGGCAGAGGTCATTCGGCTGAACACAACCGTGGACTAACTATAGCCAGATGTAGGCAGTGCCGTCCATAGTGCTGGATGGACAGTGGTGGCGTGCCAAACAACTGAGCTCTAGTTCTCAACACTTGCACAAAGTGCCATAAGTTGAGGTTCAACTTACTGCTCCGGTTGAGTAGAGTGTAGCCGTCAAAGCTGGAATCAGTAGCACTCAGGTGAGAAGAACGGGAAGCAGATATACCCAGTCTGCTGGCAGTGTCCTACGGGGACCAGCCTTACTGGCTGCCACGCCTGAATGTTTGCAACCCCGGCAGAGATAGGCAGTCGCAATTATGCAGCAATGCAAACTGCATAACTTGGCCTAATTTCACAGGTGTACAAGAAACCACTGGGGATTTACAAGGAGATGTTCACCCGGAACATCCGGAGGCCAGCCGGCAGCAAGATTCCGGAATCTTCCTAAGAAACCTTGAACGCAGTGAAACGCTCGTATGTTGCAATAACTCAGAACCTCATTTTTAGTGTTCCCGACAGAGGTCATTCGGCTGAACACAACCGAGGACTAATTAGAGCCAGATATAGGCAGTGCCATCCATAGTGCTGGGGGGACAGTGGTCGCATGCTAAACAACTGAGCTCTAGTTCTCCAAACGTGCACAACGTGCCATAAATTGAGGTTCAACTTACTGCTTCGGTTGAGTAGAGTGTAGCAATCAACGCTGGAATCAGTAGCACTCAGTTGAGAAGAACGAGAAGCAGATATACCAAGTCTGCTGGCAGTGTCCTACGTGGAACAGCCTTTCTGGCTGCCACGCCTGAATGTTTGCAACTGCGGCAGAGCTAGGCAGGCGCAATTGTGCAGCAATGCAAACTGCATTAACTGGCCAAATTTCACGGGTGTACAAGAAACCACGGGGGATGTATAATTAGATGTTCACCCGGAACAGCCAGAGGCCTGCCGGCAGCAAGATTCCGGAATTCTTCCTAAGAAGCCTTGCAAGCAGTGAAACGCTGCTATGTTGCAATAACTCAGAACCTCATTCTGAGTGTTCCCGGCAGAGGTCATTCGGCTGAACTCATCCGTGGACTAATTAGAGCCAGATGTAGGCAGTGGAAAAATTAGAGCCCGATGTAGGCAATGGACTAATTAGAGCTCGGTATAGGCAGTGTTTTCGATTGGAAAACAACTGAGCTTTAGTTCTCCAAACTTTCACAAAGTGCCATAAGTTGACGTTCAACTTATTGGTCTGGTTGAGAAGAGTGTAGCCATCAAAGCTGGAATCAGTAGCACTCAGGTGAGAAGAACTGGAAACAGATAGACCCAGTTTGCTGGAAGTGTCTTACGGGGACCAGCCTATCTGGCTGATACGCCTGAATGTTTGCAAGCGCGGCAGGGGTAGGCAGGTGCAATTGTGCAGCAATGCAAACTGCGTAAGCGCCCCAAATTTCAGGGGTGTACAAGAAACCACGGGGGATTTACAAGGACATGATCACCCGGAACAGCAGGAGGCCTACCGGCAGCAAGATTCCGGAATTCTTCCAGTGAAGCCTTGAAAGCTGTGAAACGCGCCTATGTTGCAATAACTCAGAAACTCATTCTGATTGTTCCCGGCACAGGTCATTGGGCTAAACACAACCGTGGACTAATTAGAGCCAGGTGTAGGCAGTGCCGTCCATACTGTTGGATGGACAGTGGTGGAGTGCCAAACAACTGAGCTCTAGTTCTTAACACTTTCACAAAGTGCCATAAGTTGAGGTTCAACTTACTGCTCTGGTTGAGTAGAGTGTAGCCGTCAAAGCTGGAATCAGTAGCACTCAGGTGAGAAGAACGGGAAGCAGATAGACCCAGTCCGCTGGCAGTGTCCTACGGGGACCAGCCTATCTGGCTGCTTGCCTGAATGTTTGCAACCGCGGCAAAGCTAGGCAGGCGCAATTGTGCAGCAATGCAAACTGCATAACCTGGACAATTTTCACGGGTGTACAAGAAACCACGGGGGATGTACAAGGAGATGTTCACCCGGAACAGCCAGAGGCCTGCTGGCAGCAAGATTCTGGAATTCTTCCTAAGAAGCCTGGAAAGCAGTGAAACGCTCCTATGTTGCAATAACTCAGAACCTCATTCTGAGTTTTTCCGGCAGAGTTCATTCGGCTGAACACAACCGTGGACTTATTAGAGCCAGATGTAGGCAGTAGAATAATTAGAGCCAGATGTAGGCAATGGACTAATTAGAGCCAGATATAGGCATTGTTTTCAATTGGAAAACAACTGAGATTTAGTTCTCCAAACTTTCACAAAGTGCCATAAGTTGAGGTTCAACTTACTGCTCCGGTTGAGTAGAGTGTAGGCGTGAAAGCTGGAATCAGTAGCACTCAGGTGAGAAGAACGGGAAGCAGATAGACCCAGTCCGCTGGCAGTGTCCTACGGGGACCAGCCTATCTGGCTGCCACGCCTGAATGTTTGCAACCGTGGCAGAGCTTGGCAGGTACAATTGTGCAGCAATGCAAACTGCATAACCTGGCCAAATTTCACGGGTGTACAAGAAACCACGGCGCATTTACGAGGACATATACACCCGGAACAGCCGGAGGCCTGCCGGCAGCAAGATTCCGGAATCCTTCCTAAGAAGCCTTGAAAGCAGTGAAATGCTCCTATGTTGCCATAACTCAGAACCCCATTCTGAGTGTTTCCGGCAGAGGTCATTCGGCTGAACACAACTATGAACTTATTAGAGCCAGATGTAGTCAGTGCCGTCCATAGTGCTGGATGGACAGTGGTGGCGTGCCAACAACTGAGCTCTAGTTCTCAAGACTTTTACAAATTGCCATAGATTAAGGTTCCACTTACTTCGCCGTTTGAGCAGAGTGTAGCCGTCAAAGCTGGAATCAGTAGCACTCAGGTGAGAAGAACTGGAAGCAGATATACCCAGTCCGCTGGCAGTGTCCTACGCTGACCAGCCTATCTGTCTGCCACGCCTGAATGTTTGCAACCGTGCCAGAGCTAGGCAGGCGCAATTATGCAGCAATACAAACTGCATAACCTAGCCAAATTTCACGGGTGTACATGAAACCACGGCGGATTTACAAGGAGATATTCACTCGGAACAACCGGAGGACTGCGGGCAGCAAGATTCCAGAATTCTTCCTAAGAAACCTTTAACGAAGTGAAACACTCCTATGTTGCAATAACTTAGAACCGTATTGTGAGTGTTCCCAACAGAGCTCATTCGGCTGATCACTACCGTGGACTAACTATAGCCAGATGTAAGCAGTGACGTCCATAGTGCTTAATGGACAGTCGTGGCGTGCCAAACAACTGAGCTCTAGTTCTCCAAACTTTAACAGAGTGCCATAAGTAGAGGTTCAACTTCCTGCTTCGGTTGAGTAGAGTGTAGCCGTCAAAGCTAGAATCAGCAGCACTCAGGTGAGAAGAACGAAAAGCAGATATACCGAGTCCGCTGGCAGTGTCCTACGGTGTCCAGCCTATCTGTCTGCCACGCCAAAATATTGGCAACCACGGCAGAGCTAAGCAGTGGCAATTATGCAGCAATTCAAACTGCATAACCTGGCCAAATTTCACGGGTATACAAGAAACCACGGTGGATTTACAAGGACATGTTCACCCGGAACAGCCGGAGGCCTGGCCCCAGCGAGATTCCGGAATTCTTCCTAAGAAGCCTTGAAAGCAGTGAAACGCTCCTATGTTTCAGTAACTCAGAACCTCATTCTGAATGTTCCCGGCAGAGTTCCTTCGGCTGAACACAACCGTGGACTAATTAGAGAAAGATGTAGGCAGTGCCGTCCATATTGCTGGATGGACAGTGGTGGCTTGCCAAACAACCTAGCTCTAGTTCTCAACACTTTCACAAAGTGCCATAAGTTGAGGTTCAACTTACTGCTCCGGTTGAGTAGAGTGTAGCCGTCAAAGCTGGAATCAGTAGCACTCAGGTGAGAAGAACGGGAAGCAGATATACCCAGTCCGCTGGCAGTGTCCTACGGGGACCAGCATATCTGGCTGCCACGCCTGAATGTTTGCAATCGCGGCAGAGCTTTGCAGGCACAATTGTGCAACAATGCAAACTGCATAACCTGGCCAAATTTGACGGGTGTACAAGAAACCACGGCGGATTTACAATGAGATGTTCACACGAAACAGCCAGAGGCCTGCCGGCAGCAACATTCCGGAATCCTTCCTAAGAAGCCTTGAAAGCAGTGAAACGCTCCTATGTGGCAATAACTCAGAACCTCATTCTGAGTGTCCGCAGCAGAGGTCATTCGGCTCAAATCAACCGTGGACTCATTATAGCCAGATGTAGGCAGTGCCGTCCATAGTGCTGGATGGACAGTGGTGGCGTGCCAAACAATTGAGCTCTAGTTCTCAACACTTTCACAAAGTGCCATGAGTTGAGGTTCAACTTACTGCTCCGGTTGTGTAGAGTGTAGCCGTCAATGGTGGAATCAGTAGCACTCAGGTGAGAAGAAGGGGAAGCAGCTATACCCAGTCCGCTGGCAATGTCCTACGGGGACCAGCCTATCTGATTGCCATGCCTGAATATTTTCAAACGCGGCAGAGCTAGACAGGCGCAATTGTGCAGCAATACAAACTTCATAACCTGGCAAATTTTCACGGGTTTACAAGAAAGCACGGTGGATTTACAAGGAGATGTTCACCCGGAACAGCCCGAGGCCTGCCTGCAGCAAGTTTCCGGAATCCTTCCTAAGAAGCCTTGAAAGCAGTGAAACCTCCTTTGTTGCAATAACTCAGAACCTCATTCTGAGTGTTCCCGGAAGAGGTCATTCGGCTGAACACAACCGTGGACTAATTAGAGCCAGATGTAGGCAGTGCTGTCCATACTGCTGGAGGGAGAGTGGTGGCATGCCAAACAACTGAGCTCTACTTCTCAACACTTTCACAAAGTGACATAAGTTGAGGTTCAACATACTGCTCCGGTTGAGTAGAGTGTAGCCGTCAAAGCTGGAATCAGTAACACTCAGGTGAGAAGAACCCGAAGCAGTTATACCCAGTCCGCTGGCATTGTCCTATGGGGACCAGCCTATCTGGCTGCCACGCCTGAATGTTTGCAACCGCGTCATGGGTAGGCTGGCGCAATTGTGCAGCAATGCAAACTGCATAACCTCCCTAAATTTCAGGGGTGTACAAGAAACCACGGGGGATTTACAAGGAGATGTTCTCCCTGAACAGCAGGAGGCCTGTCGGAAGCAAGATTCTGGAATTCTTCCTAAGAAGCCTTGAAAGCAGTGAAACGCTCCTATGTTGCAATAACTCAGAACCTCATTCTGAGTGTTCCCGGCAGAGGTCATTCGGCTGAAGAGAACCGTGGACTAACTATAGCCAGATGTAGGCAGTGCCGTCAGTAGTGCTGGATGGACAGTGGTGGCATGCCAAACAACTGAGCTCTAGTTCTCAACACTTGCACAAAGTGCCATAATTTGAGGTTCAACTTACTGCTCCGGTTGAGTAGAGTGTAGCTGTCAAAGCTGAAATCAGTAGCACTGAGGTGAGAAGAACGGGAAGCTGATATATGCAGTCCGCTGGCAGTGTCCTACGGGGACAAGCCTATCTGGCTGCCATGCCTGAATGTTTGCAACCCCGGCAGAGATAGGCAGTCGCAATTCTGCAGCAATGCAAACTACATAACTTTGCCAAATTTCACAGGTGTACAAGAAACCACGGGGGATTTACAAGTAGATGTTCACCCGGAACAGCTGGAGGCCAGCCGGCAGCAAGTTTCCGGATTTCTTCCTAAGAAACCTTGAACGAAGTGAAACGCTCCTATGTTGCAATAACTGAGAACCTCATTTTGAGTGTTCCCGACAGAGGTCATTCGGCTGAACACAACCGAAGACTAATTAGAGCCAGATGTAGGCAGTGCCGTTCATAGTGCTTGGCGGACAGGGGTCAAATGCTAAACAACTGAGCTCTAGTTCTCCAAACGTTCACAAAGTGCCATAAGTTGAGGTTCAACTTACTGCTCCAGTTGAGTAGAGTGTAGCCGTCAAAGCTGGAATCAGTAGCACTCAGGTGAGAAGAACGAGAAGCAGATATACCCACTCCGCTGGCAGAGTCCTACAGGGACTAGCCTGTCTGGCTGACACGCCTGAATGTTTGCAACCGCGACAGGGCTAGACAGTCGCAATTATGCAGCAATGCAAACTGCATTACCTGGCCAAATTTCACGGGTGTACAAGAAACCACGAGGAAATACAAGGAGATGTTCACTCGGAACAGCCAGAGGCCTGCCGGCAGCAAGATTCCGGAATTCTTCCTAAGAAGCCTTGAACGCAGTGATACGCTCCTATGTTGCAATAACTCAGCAGGTCATTCTGAGTGTTCCTGGCAGAGGTCATTCGGCTGAACACAACCATGGACTAATTAGAGCCAGATGTAGGCAGTGCCGTCCATAGTGCTGGATGGACAGTGGTCGCGTGCCAAACAACTGAGCTCTAGGTCTCCTAACTTTAACAGAGTGCCATAAGTAGAGGTTCAACTTACTGCTTCGGTTGAGTAGAGTGTAGCCGTCAAAGCGGGAATCAGAAGCACTCAGGTGAGAAGAATGGGAAGCAGATATACCCAGTCCGCTGGCAGTGTCCAACTCGGACCAGCCTATCTGTCTGCCACGCCTGAATGTTTGCAACCGCGCCAGAGCTAGGCAGGCGAAATTATGCAGCAATGCAAACAGCATAACCTAGCCAAATTTCACGGGTGTACAAGAAACCACGGGGGATTTACAAGGAGATGTTCACTTGAACAACCGGAGGCCTGCCGGCAGCAAGATTCCAGAATTCTTCCTAAGAAACCTTGAACGTACTGAAACACTCCTATGTTGCAATAACTTAGAACCTTATTGTGAGTGTTCCCAGCAGAGCTCATTCGGCTGAACACAACGGTGGACTAACTATAGCAAGATGTAGGCAGTGCCTTCCATAGTGCTTAATGGACAGTCGTAGCGTACCAAACAACTGAGCTCTAGTTCTCCAAATTTTAACAGAGTGCCATAAGTAGAGGTTCAACTTCCTGCTTCGGTTGAGTAGAGTGTAGCCGTCAAAGCTAGAATCAATAGCACTGAGGTGAGAAGAACGAGAAGCAGATATACCCAGTCCGCTGGCAGTGTCCTACGGTGTCCAGCCTATCTGTCTGCCACGCCTCAATATTTGCAACTGCGGCAGAGCTAAGCAGTCGCAATCATGCAGCAATTCAAACTGCATAACCTGGACAAATTTCACGGGTGTACAAGAAACCACGGGGGATTTACAAGGACATGTTCACCCGGAACAGCCGGAGGCCTGCCCACAGCAACATTCCGGAATTCATCCTAAGAAGCCTTGAAAGCAGTGAAACGCTCCTATGTTTCAGTAACTCAGAACCTCATTCTGAGTGCTCCTGGCAGAGTTCATTTATGTGAACACAACCGTGGACTAATTAGAGAAAGATGTAGGCAGTGCCATCCATAGTGCTGGATGGACAGTGGTGGCTTGCCAAACAACTGAGCTCTAGTTCTCAACACTTTCACAAAGTGCCATAAGTTGAGGTTCAACTTACTGCTCCGGTTGAGTAGAGTGTAGCCGTCAAAGCTGGCATCAGTAGCACTCAGGTGAGAAGATCGGGAAGCAGATATACCCAGTCCGCTGGCAGTGTCCTACAGGGACCAGCCTATCTGGTTGCCACGCCTGAATATTTGCAACCGCGGCAGAGCTAGGCAGGCGCAATTGTGCAGCAATACAAACTTCATAACCTGGCGAAATTTCACGGGTGTACAAGAAACCACGGGGGATTTACAAGGACATGTTAACCCGGAACAGCCGGAGGCCTGCCCCCAGAAAGATTCCGGAATTCTTCCTAAGAAGCCTTGAAAGCAGTGAAACGCTCCTATGTTGCAATAACTCAGAACCTCATTCTGAGTGTTCCCGGCAGAGGTCATTCGGCTGAACACAAAGGTGGATTAATTAGAGCCCGATGTAGGCAGTGCCGTCCATAGTGCTGGAGGGACAGTGCTGGAATGCCAAACAACTTAGCTCTAGTTTTCAACACTTTCACAAAGTGCCCTAAGTTGAGGTTGAACTTAATGCTCCGGTTGAGTAGAGTGTAGCCGTCAAAGCTGGAATCAGTAGCACTCAGGCGAGAAAAACGGGAATCAGATATACCCAGTCCGCTGGCAGTTTCCTACGGGGACCAGCCTATCTGGCTGCCACGCCTGAAAGTGTGCAACCGTGTCAGAGCTAGGCAGGCACAATTGTGCAGCAATGCAAACTGCATAACCTGGCTGTATTTCACGGTTGTACAAGAAACCACAGGGGATTTACAAGGAGATGGTCACCCGGAATAGCCAGAGGCCTTCCGGCAAAAACATTCGGGAATTCTTCCTATGAAGCCTTGAAAGTAGAGAAATGCTCCTAAGTTGCAACAACTCAGAATGTCATTCTGAGTGTTCTCGGCAGAGGGCATTCGGCTGAAGACAACCGGGGACTAATTAGAGCCAGATGTACACAGTGCCGTCCATAGTGATGGAAGGACCGTGGTGGCATGCCAAACAACGGAGCTCTAGTTCTCAACACTTTCATAAAGTGCCATAAGTTGAGGTTCAACTTACTGCTCCTGTTGAGTACAGTGGAGCCGTCAAAGCTGGAATCAGTAGCACTCAGGTGAGAAGAACGGGAAGCACATATACCCAGTCCGATGGTAGTGTCCTACGAGGTACAGCCTCTCTGGCTACCACGCCTGAATGTTTGCAACCACGCCAGAGCTCGGCAGGCGCAATTATGCAGCAATTCATACTGCATAACCTGGCCAAATTTCATGGGTGTACAAGAAATCACGAGGGATTTACAAGGAGATGTTCACCCGGAACAGCCGGAGGCCAGCCGGCAGCAACATTCCGGAATTCTTCCTGAGAAGCCTTGAAAGCAGTGAAACGCTCCTATGTTGCAATAACTCAGAACCTCATTCTGAGTGTTCCCGGCACAGGTCATTCGGCTGAACACAACCGTGGACTAATTAGAGCCAGATGTAGGCAGTGACGTCCATGGACCTGGATGGACAGGGGTTGGGGTGCCAAACAACTGAGCTCTAGTTCTCAACACTTTCACAAAGTGTCATAAGTTGAGGTTCAACTTACTGCTCCGGTTGAGTAGAGTGTAGCCGTCAAAGCTGGAATCAGTAGCACTCAGGAGAGAAGAACAGGAAGCAGATAGACCCAGTCCGCTGGCAGCGTTCAACGGGGACCACTTATCTTGCTGCCGTGCCTGAATGTTTGCAACCTCGGCAGAGCAAGGCAGGCACAATTGTGCAGCAATGCAAACTGCATAACCTCGCCAAATTTCATGGGTGTACAAGAAAACACGGGGGATTTACAAGGAGATGTTCACCAGGAAAAGAGGGAGGCCTGTCCACAGCAAGTTTCCGGAATGCTTCCTAAGAAGCCTTGAAAGCAGTGAAACGCTCCTATGTTCCAACAACTCAGAACCTCATTCTGAGTGTTCCCCGCAGAGGTCATTCGCCTGAACACAACCCTGGACTAATTAGAGCCAGATATAGGCAGTGCCGTCCATAGTGCTGGATATACAGTTGTGGCGGGCCAAACAACTGAGCTCTAGGTGTCAATACTTTCACAAAATGCCATAAATTGAGGTTCAACTTACTGCTCCGATTGAGTAGAGTGTAGCCGTCAAAGCTGGAATCAGTAGCACTCAGGTGAAAAGAACGGGAAGCAGATAGAACCAGTCCGCTGGCAGTGTCCTACGGGGACCAGCCTATCTGGCTGCCACGCCTGAATGTTTGCAACCGCGGCAGAGCTAGGCAGGCGCAATTGTGCAGCAATGCACACTGCATATCCTGGCCAAATTTCACGTGTGTACAAGAAACCACAGGGGATTTTCAAGGAGATGGTCACCCGGAACAGCCAGAGGTCAGCCGGCAAAAACATTCGGGAATTCTTCCTAAGAAGCCTTGAAAGCAGAGAAATGCTCCTAAGTTGTAACAACTCAGAATCTCATTCTGAGTTTTCTTGGCAGAGGGCATTCGGCTGAAGACAACCGTGGACTAATTAGAGCCAGATGTACACAGTGCCGTCCATAGTGATGGAAGGACCGTGGTGGCATGCCAAACAACGGAGCTCTAGTTCTCAACACTTTCATAAAGTGCCATAAGTTGAGGTTCAACTTATTGCTCCTGTTGAGTAGAGTGTAGCCGTCAAAGCTGGAATCAGTAGCACTCAGGTGAGAAGAACGGGAAGCACATATACCCAGTCCGATGGTAGTGTCCTACGAGGTCCAGCCTCTCTGGCTACCACGCCTGAATGTTTGCAACCACGGCAGTGCTAGGCAGGCGCAATTGTGCAGCAATGCAAACTGCATAACCTGGCCAAATTTCACCGGTGTACAAGTAACCACGGGGGATTTACAAGGAGAAATTCACCCGGAGCAGCCGGAGGCCTGCCGGCAGCAACATTCCGGAATTCTTCCTGTGAAGCCTGGAAAGCAGTGAAACGCTCCTATGTTGCAATAACTCAGAACCTCATTCTGAGTGTACCTGGCAGAGTTCATTCGGCTGAACACAACCGTGGACTAATTAGAGCCAGATGTAGGCAGTGACGTCCATGGTGCTGGATGGACAGTGGTGGCGTGCCAAACAACTGAGATCTAGGTCTCAACACTTTCACAAAGTGCCATAAGTTGAGGTTCAACTTACTGCTCCCGTTGAGTAGAGTGTAGCCGTCAAAGCTGGAATCAGAAGCACTCAGGTGAGAAGAACGGGAAGCTGATATACGCAGTCCACTGGCAGTGTCCTACAGGGATCAGTAAATCTGGCTGCCACGCCTGAATGTTTGCAAAAGTGGTAGAGCTAGCCAGGCGCAATTGTGCAGCAATGCAAACTGCATAACCTGGCCAAATTTCACGGGTGTAAAAGAAACCACGTGGGATTTATATGGAGATGTTAACTCAGAACAGCCGGAGGCCTGCCGGCAGCAACATTCCGGAATTCTTCTCAAGAAGCCTTGAAAGCAGTGAAATGCTCCTATGTTGCCATAACTCAGAACCCCATTCTGAGTGTTCCCGGCAGGGGTCATTTGGCTGAACACAACCAAGAACTTATTAGAGCCAAATGTATGCAGTTCCGTCCATAGTGCTGGATGGACAGTTGTGGCGTGCCAAACAACTGAGCTCTATTTCTCAAGTCTTTTACAAATTGCCATAGGTTGAGGTTCAACTACTTCAACGGTTGAGTACAGTGTAGCCGTCAAAGCTGGAATCAGTAGCACTCAGGTGAGAAGAACGGGAAGCAGATAGACCCAGTCTGATGGCAGAGTCCTACGGGGACCCGCCTATTTGCCTGTCACGCCTGAATGTTTGCCACTGCGGCAGAGCTAGGTAGGCGCAATTGTGCAGCAATGCAAACTGCATAACCTGGCCAAATTTCACGGGTGTACAAGAAACCACGGGGGATTTACAAGGAGATGTTCACCCGGAACAGACAGAGGCCTGCCGGCAGCAAGATTCCGGAATCCTTCCGAAGAAGCCTTGAAAGCAGTGAAACGCACCTATGTTGCCATAACTCAGAACCTCATTCTGAGTGTTCCTGGAAGAGGTCATTCGGCTGAACACGACGGTGGACTAATTAGAGCCAAATGTATGCAGTGCCTCCATAGTGCTGGATGGACAGTTGTGGCGTGTCAAACAACTGAGTTCTAGTTCTCAACACTTTCACAAAGTGCCATAAGTTGAGGTTCAACTTACTGCTCCGGTTGAGTAGAGTGTAGCCGTCAAAGCTGGAATCAGTAGCACTCACGTGAGAAGAACGGGAAGCATATATACCCAGTTCGCTGGCAGTGTCCTACGGGGACCAGCATATCTGGCTGCCACGCCTGAATCTTTGCAATCCCGGCAGAGCTAGGCAGGCACAATTGTGCAGCAATGCAAACTGCATACCCTGGCCAAATTTGACGGGTGTACAAGAAACCACGGCGGATTTACAAGGAGATGTTCACCCGGAACAGACAGAGGCCTCCCGGCAGCAAGATTCCGGAATCCTTCCTAAGAAGCCTTGAAAGCAGTGAAACGCTCCTATGTTGCAATAACTCAGAACCTCATTCTGAGTGTTCCCGGCAGAGGTTATTCAGGTGAACTCATCCGTGGACTAATTAGAGCCAGATGTAGGCAGTGGACTAATTAGAGCCAGATGTAGGCAATGGACTAATTAGAGCCAGATATAGGCAGTGTATTCGATTGGAAAACAACTGAGCTTTAGTTCTCCAAACTTTCTCAAATTGCCATAAGTTGAGGTTCAACTTACTGCTCCGGTCGAGTAGAGTGTACACGTCAAAGCTGGAATCAGTAGCACTGAGTTGAGTAGAACGGGAAGCAGGTAGACCCAGTCCGCTGGCAGTGTCCTACGATGACCAGCCTTTCTGGCTGCCACGCCTGAATGTTTGTAAACACGGCAGAGCTATGCAGGCGGAAATGTGCAGCAATGCAAACTGCATAACCTGGCCAAATTTCACGGGTGTACGAGAAACCACGGGGGATATACAAGGGGATTTCACCCGGAAGAGCCGGAGGCCTGCCGGCAACAAGATTCCGGAATTCTTCCTGTGAAACCTTGAAAGCAGTGAAACGCACCTAGGTGGCAATAACTCAGAACCTCATTCTGAGTGTTCCCCGCAGAGATCATTCGGCTGAACACAACTGTGGAGTAATTAGAGCCAGATATAGGCAGTGCCGTCCATAGTGCTGAATGGATATTGGTGGCGTGCCAAACACCTGAGATCTAGTTCACAACACTTTCACAAAGTGCCATACGTTGAGGTTCTACTTAGTGCTCCGGTTGAGTAGAGTGTAGCCGTCAAAGCTGGAATCAGTAGCACTCAGGTGAGAAGAAAGGAAAGCAGATATAACCAGTCCCTAGCAGTGCCCTACGGGGACCAGCCTATCTGGCTGCCACGCCTGAATGTTTGCAACCGCGGCAGGGGAAGGCAGGCGCAATTGTGCAGCAATGCAAACTGCATAACCTCCCCAAATTTCAGGGGTGTACAAGAAACCACGGGGGATTTACAAGGAGATGTTCACCCTGAACAGCAGGAGGCCTGCTGGCAGCAAGATTCTGGAATTCTTCCTAAGAAGCCTTGAAAGCAGTGAAACGCTCCTATGTTGCAATATCTCAGAACCTCATTTTGACTGTTCCCGGCAGAGGTCATTCGGCTGAACACAACCGTGGACTAACTATAGCCAGATGTAGGCAGTGCCGTCCATAGTGCTGGATGGACAGTGGTGGCGTGCCAAACAACTGAGCTCTAGTTCTCAACACTTGCACAAAGTGCCATAAGTTGAGGTTCAACTTACTGCTCCGGTTGAGTAGAGTGTAGCCGTCAAAGCTGGAATCAGTAGCACTCAGGTGAGAAGAACGGGAAGCAGATATACCCAGTCTGCTGGCAGTGTCCTACGGGGACCAGCCTTACTGGCTGCCACGCCTGAATGTTTGCAACCCCGGCAGAGATAGGCAGTCGCAATTATGCAGCAATGCAAACTGCATAACTTGGCCTAATTTCACAGGTGTACAAGAAACCACTGGGGATTTACAAGGAGATGTTCACCCGGAACATCCGGAGGCCAGCCGGCAGCAAGATTCCGGAATCTTCCTAAGAAACCTTGAACGCAGTGAAACGCTCGTATGTTGCAATAACTCAGAACCTCATTTTTAGTGTTCCCGACAGAGGTCATTCGGCTGAACACAACCGAGGACTAATTAGAGCCAGATATAGGCAGTGCCATCCATAGTGCTGGGGGGACAGTGGTCGCATGCTAAACAACTGAGCTCTAGTTCTCCAAACGTGCACAACGTGCCATAAATTGAGGTTCAACTTACTGCTTCGGTTGAGTAGAGTGTAGCAATCAACGCTGGAATCAGTAGCACTCAGTTGAGAAGAACGAGAAGCAGATATACCAAGTCTGCTGGCAGTGTCCTACGTGGAACAGCCTTTCTGGCTGCCACGCCTGAATGTTTGCAACTGCGGCAGAGCTAGGCAGGCGCAATTGTGCAGCAATGCAAACTGCATTAACTGGCCAAATTTCACGGGTGTACAAGAAACCACGGGGGATGTATAATTAGATGTTCACCCGGAACAGCCAGAGGCCTGCCGGCAGCAAGATTCCGGAATTCTTCCTAAGAAGCCTTGCAAGCAGTGAAACGCTGCTATGTTGCAATAACTCAGAACCTCATTCTGAGTGTTCCCGGCAGAGGTCATTCGGCTGAACTCATCCGTGGACTAATTAGAGCCAGATGTAGGCAGTGGAAAAATTAGAGCCCGATGTAGGCAATGGACTAATTAGAGCTCGGTATAGGCAGTGTTTTCGATTGGAAAACAACTGAGCTTTAGTTCTCCAAACTTTCACAAAGTGCCATAAGTTGACGTTCAACTTATTGGTCTGGTTGAGAAGAGTGTAGCCATCAAAGCTGGAATCAGTAGCACTCAGGTGAGAAGAACTGGAAACAGATAGACCCAGTTTGCTGGAAGTGTCTTACGGGGACCAGCCTATCTGGCTGATACGCCTGAATGTTTGCAAGCGCGGCAGGGGTAGGCAGGTGCAATTGTGCAGCAATGCAAACTGCGTAAGCGCCCCAAATTTCAGGGGTGTACAAGAAACCACGGGGGATTTACAAGGACATGATCACCCGGAACAGCAGGAGGCCTACCGGCAGCAAGATTCCGGAATTCTTCCAGTGAAGCCTTGAAAGCTGTGAAACGCGCCTATGTTGCAATAACTCAGAAACTCATTCTGATTGTTCCCGGCACAGGTCATTGGGCTAAACACAACCGTGGACTAATTAGAGCCAGGTGTAGGCAGTGCCGTCCATACTGTTGGATGGACAGTGGTGGAGTGCCAAACAACTGAGCTCTAGTTCTTAACACTTTCACAAAGTGCCATAAGTTGAGGTTCAACTTACTGCTCTGGTTGAGTAGAGTGTAGCCGTCAAAGCTGGAATCAGTAGCACTCAGGTGAGAAGAACGGGAAGCAGATAGACCCAGTCCGCTGGCAGTGTCCTACGGGGACCAGCCTATCTGGCTGCTTGCCTGAATGTTTGCAACCGCGGCAAAGCTAGGCAGGCGCAATTGTGCAGCAATGCAAACTGCATAACCTGGACAATTTTCACGGGTGTACAAGAAACCACGGGGCATTTACAAGGGGATTTCCCTCGGAACATCCGGAGGCCTGCCGGCAGCAAGATTCCGGAATTCTTCCTGTGAAACCTTGAAAGCAGTGAAACACTCCTAGGTTGCAATAACTGAGAACCTCATTCTACGTGTTCCTGGCAGAGATCATTCAGCTGAACACAACTGTGGACTAATTAGAGCCTGATATAGGCAGTGCCTTCCATAGTGCTGGATGGATATTTGTGGCGTGCCAAACACCTGAGATCTAGTTCACAACACTTTCACAAAGTGCCATAAGTTGAGGTTCTACTTACTGCTCTCGTTGAGTAGATTGTAGCCGTCAATGCTGGAATCAGTAGCACTCAGGTGAGAAGAACAGAAAGCAGATATACCCAGTCCCCTGGCTGTGTCCTACTGGGACCAGCCTATCTGGCTTCCACGCCTGAATGTTTGCAAACGCGTCATGGGTAGGCCGGCGCAATTGTGCAGCAATGCAAACTGCATAACCTCCCTAAATTTCAGGGGTGTACAAGAAACCACGGGGGATTTACAAGGAGATGTTCTCCCTGAACAGCAGGAGGCCTGCCGGAAGCAAGATTTTGGAATTCTTCCTAAGAAGCCTTGAAAGCAGTGAAACGCTCCTATGTTGCAATAACTCAGAACCTCATTTGAGTTTTCCCGGCAGAGGTCATTCGGCTGAACAGAACCGTGGACTAACTATAGCCAGATGTAGGCAGTGCCGTCGGTAGTGCTGGATGGACAGTGATGGCGTGCCAAACAACTGAGCTCTAGTTCTCAACACTTGCACAAAGTGCCATAAGTTGAGCTTCAACTTACTGCTCCGGTTGAGTAGAGTATAGCCGTCAAACCTGGAATCAGTAGCACTGAGGTGAGAAGAACGGGAAACTGATATACCCAGTCTGCTGGCAGTGTCCTACGGGGACCAGCCTATCTGGCTGCCATGCCTGAATGTTTGCAACCCCGGCAGAGATAGGCAGACGCAATTATGCAGCAATGCAAACTACATAACTTTACCAAATTTCACAGGTGTACAAGAAACCACGGGGGATTTACAAGTAGATGTTCACCCGGAACAGCTGGAGGCCAGCCGGCAGCAAGATTCCGGAATTCTTCCTAAGAAACCTTGAAAGCAGTGAAATGCTCCTATGTTGCCATAACTCAGAACCCCATTCTGAGTGTTCCCGGCAGAGGTCATTCGGCTGAACACAACCATGAACTTCTTAGAGCCAGATGTAAGCAGTGCCGTCCATAGTGCTGGATGGACAGTGGTGGCGTGCCAAACAACTGAGCTCTAGTTCTCAACACTTTCACAAAGTGCCATAAGTTGAGGTTCAACTTACTGCTCCGGTTGAGTAGAGTGTAGCCGTCAAAGCTGGAATCAGTAGCACTCAGGTGAGAAGATCGGAAAGCAGATATTCCCAGTCTTCTGGCAGTGTCCTACGGGGACCAGCCTCTCTGGCTGCCACGCCTGAATGTTTGCAACCGTGGCAAAGCTAGGCAGGCGCAATTGTGCAGCAATGCAAACTGCATAACCTGGCCAAATTTCACCGGTGTACAAGAAACCACGGGGGATTTACAAGGAGATGTTAACCCGGAACAGCCGGAGGCCTGCCAGCAGCAAGATTCCGGAATTCTTTCTAAGAAGGCTTGAACGCAGTGAAACGCTCCTATGTTGCAACAACTCAGAACCTCATTCTGAGTGTTTCCGGCAGAGGTCATTCGGCTGAACACAACCGTGGACTAATTAGAGCCTGATGCAGACAGTGCCGTCCATAGTGCTGAATGGACAGTGGTGGCCTGTCAAACAACTGAGCTTTAGTTCTCAACACTATCACAAAGTGCCATAAGTTGAGGTTCAACTTACTGCTTCGTTTGAGTAGATTGTAGCTGTCAAAGCGGGAATCAGAAGCACTCAGGTGAGAAGAATGGGAAGCAGATAAACCCAGTCTGTCAGCAGTGTCCTACCGGGACCAGCCTCTCTGGCTGCAACGCCTGAATGTTTGCAACCGCGGCAGAGCTCAGCAGGCAAAATTATGGAGCAATGCAAACTTCATAACCTAGCCAAATTTCACAGGTGTACAAGAAACCACGGGGGATTTACAAGGAGATGTTCCCCGGGAACAACCGGAGGCCTGCTGGCTGCAAGATTCCGGAACTCTTCCTAAGAAGCCTTGAAAGCAGTGAAACGCTCCTATGTTGCAATAACTCAGAACCTCATTCTGAGTGTTCCCGGCAGAGGTCATTCGGCTGAACTCATCCGTGGACTAATTAGAGCCAGATGTAGGCAGTGGACTAATTAGAGCCAGATGTAGGCAATGGACTAATTAGAGCCAGATATAGGCAGTGTTTTCGATTGGAAAACAACTGAGCTTTAGTTCTCCAAACTTTCACAAAGTGCCATAAGTTGAGGTTCAACTTACTCCTCCGATTGAGTAGAGTGTAGCCGTCAAAGCTGGAATCAGTAGCACTCAGGTGAAAAGAACGGGAAGCAGATAGAACCAGTCCGCTGGCAGTGTCCTACGGGGACCAGCCTATCTGGCTGCCACGCCTGAATGTTTGCAACCGCGGCAGAGCTAGGCAGGCGCAATTCTGCAGCAATGCACACTGCACATCCTGGCCAAATTTCACGTGTGTACAAGAAACCACAGGGGATTTACAAGGAGATGGTCACCCGGAACAGCCAGAGGTCTGCCGGCAAAAACATTCGGGAATTCTTCCTAAGAAGCCTTGAAAGCAGAGAAATGCTCCTAAGTTGTAACAACTCAGAATGTCATTCTGAGTTTTCTTGGCAGAGGGCATTCGGCTGAAGACAACCGTGGACTAATTAGAGCCAGATGTACACAGTGCCGTCCATAGTGATGGAAGGACCGTGGTGGCATGCCAAACAACGGAGCTCTAGTTCTCAACACTTTCATAAAGTGCCATGAGTTGAGGTTCAACTTACTGCTCCTGTTGAGTACAGTGTAGCCGTCAAAGCTGGAATCAGTAGCACTCAGGTGAGAAGAACGGGAAGCACATATACCGAGTCCCATGGTAGTGTCCTACGAGGTCCAGCCTCTCTGGCTACCACGCCTGAATGTTTGTAACCACGGCAGTGCTAGGCAGGCGCAATTGTGCAGCAATGCAAACTGCATAACCTGGCCAAATTTCACCGGTGTACAAGTAACCACGGGGGATTTACAAGGAGATATTCACCCGGAGCAGCCGGAGGCCTGCCGGCAGCAACATTCCGGAATTCTTCCTGTGAAGCCTTGAAAGCAGTGAAACGCTCCTATGTTGCAATAACTCAGAAACTCATTCTGAGTGTTCCCAGCACAGGTCATTCGGCTGAACACAACCGTGGACTAATTAGAGCCAGATGTAGGCAGTGACGTCCATGGTGCTGGATGGACAGTGGTGGCGTGCCAAACAACTGAGCTCTAAGTCTCAACACTTTCACAAAGTGCCATAAGTTGAGGTTCAACTTACTGCTCCCGTTGAGTAGAGTGTAGCCGTCAAAGCTGGAATCAGTAGCTCTGAGGTGAGAAGAACGGGAAGCTGATATAACCAGTCCGCTGGCAGTGTCCTACAGGGATCAGTAAATCTGGCTGCCACGCCTGAATATTTGCAAACGTGGCAGAGCTAGCCAGGCGCAATTGTGCAGCAATGCAAACTGCATACCCTGGCCAAATTTCACGCGTGTACAAGAAACCACGCGGGATTTATATGGAGATGTTAACTGGGAACAGCCGGAGGCCTGCCGGCAGCAACATTGCGGAATTCTTCTCACGAAGCCTTGAAAGCAGTGAAATGATCCTAGGTTGCCATAACTCAGAACCCCATTCTGAGTATTCCCGGCAGGGGTCATTTGGCTGAACACAACCAAGAACTTATTAGAGCCAAATGTATGCAGTTCCGTCCATAGTGCTGGATGGACAGTGGTGGCGTGGCAAACAACTGAGCTCTATTTCTCAAGTCTTTTACAAATTGCCATAGGTTGAGGTTCAACTACTTCAACGGTTGAGTAGAGTGTAGCAGTCAAAGCTGGAATCAGTAGCACTCAGGTGAGAAGAACGGGAAGCAGATAGACCCAGTCCGCTGGCAGTGTCCTACGGGGACCAGCCTATCTGGCTGCCGCTCCTGAATGTTTGCAAGCGCGGCAGAGCTAGGCAGGCGCAATTGTGCAGCAATGCAAACTGCATAACCTAGCCAAATTTCACGGTTTTACAAGAAACCAGGGGGGATTTACAAGGAGATGTTCACCCGGAACAGCCAGAGGCTTGCGCGCAGCCAGATTATGGAATTCTTCCTGTGAAGCCTTGAAAGCAGTGAAACGCACCTATGTTGCCATAACTCAGAACCTCATTCTGAGTGTTCCCGGCAGAGGTCATTCGGCTGAACACAACCATGGACTACTTAGAGCCAGATGTAGGCAGTGCCGTCCATAGTGCTGGATGGACAATGGTGGCATGCCAAACAACTGAGTTCTAGTTCTCAACACTTTCACAAAGTGCCATAAGTTGTGGTTCAACTTTTTGCTCCGGTTGAGTAGAGTGGAGGCAGCAAATCTGGAATCAGTAGCACTCAGGTGAGAAGAACGGGAAGCAGATAGACCCAGTCCGCTGGCAGTGTCCTATGGGGACCAGCCTATCTGGCTGCCACGCCTGAATGTTTGCAACCGCGGCAGAGCTAGGCAGACGCAATTGTGCAGCAATGCAAACTGCATAACGTGGCAAAATTTCACGGGTGTGCAAGAAAGCACTTGGGATTTACAAGGAGACGTTCACCCGGAATAGCCGGAAGCCTGTCGGCAACAAGTTTCTGGAATTCTTCCTAAGAAGCCTTGAAAGCAGTGAAACGCTCCTATGTTGAAATAACTGAGAACCTCATTCTGAGTGTTCCCGGCAGAGGTCATTCGGCTGAACACAACCGTGGAATAATTAGCGCCAGATGTAGGCAGTTCCTCCATAGTGCTGAATGGAAAGTGGTCGCGTGCCAAACAACTGAGCTCTAGTTCTCAACACTTTCACAAAGTGCCATAAGTTGAGGTTCAACTTACTGGTGCGGTTGAGTAGAGTGTAGCCGTCAAAGCTAAAATCAGTAGCACTCAGGTGAGAACGGGAAGCAGATATACCCAGTCTGCTGGCAGTGTCCTACGGGGTCCAGCCTATCTGGCTGCCAAGCCTGAATGTTTGCAACCGCGGCAGAGTTAGGGAGGCGCAATTGTGTAGCAATGCAAACTGCATACGCTGGCCAAATTTCACGGGTGACCAAGAAACCACGGGGGATTTACAAGGAGATGTTCACCCGGGACATCCGGAGGCCTCCCAGCAGCAACATTCCGGAATCCTTGGTAAGAAGCCTTGAAAGCAGTGAAATGCTCCTATGTTGCAATAACTCAGAAGCTCATTCTGAGTGTTCCAGGCAGAGGTCATTCGGCTGAACACAACCATGGTTTAATTAGAGTCAGATGTAGGCATTACGGTCCGTAGTCCTGGATGGACAGTGGTGGCGTGCCAAACAACTGAGCTCTAGTTTTCAACACTTTCACAAAGTGCCATAAGATGAGTTTCAACTTACTGCTGCGCTTGAGTAGAGTGTAGCCGTCAAAGCTGGAATCAGTAGCACTCAGGTGAGAAGAAAGGGAAGCAGATAAACCCAGTCCGCTGGCAATGTCTTACGGGGACCAGCCTATGTGGCTGCCACACCGGAATGTTTGCAACCGTGGCAGAGCTAGGCAGGCGCAATTGTGCAGCAATGCAAACTGCATAACCTGGCAAAATTTCACCGGTGTACAAGAAACCACGGGGATTTACAAGGAGATGTTCACCCGGAACAGCCGGAGACCTGCTGGCAGCAAAATTCCGGAATTCTTCCTGTGAAGCCTTGAAAGCAGTGAAACGCTCCTATGTTGCAATAACTCAGAACCTCATTCTGAGTGTTCCCGGCAGAGGTCATTCGGCTGAACACAACCGTGAACAAATTAGAGCCAGAGGTAGGCAGTGCTGTCCTTAGTGCTGGATGGAGAGTCGTGGCATGCCAAACAACTGAGCTCTAGTTCTCAACACTTTCACAAAGTGCCATAAGTTGAGGTTCAACTTACTGCTGCGGTTGAGTAGAGTGTAGCCGGCAAAGCAGGAATCAGGAGCACGCAGGTGAGAAGAATGGGAAGCAGATATACCCAGTCCGCTTGCAGTGTCCTACTGGGTCCAGCCTATCTGGCTGCCACGACTGAATGTTTGCAACCTCGGCAGAGCTAGGCAGGCACAATTGTGCAGCAATGCAAACTGCATAACCTGGCCAAAATTCACGGGTGTACAAGAAACCACGGGGGATTTACAAGGAGATGTTCACCCGGAACAACCGGAGGCCTGCCGGCAGCAACATTTCGGAATCCTTCCTAAGAAGCCTTGAAAGCAGTGAAACGCTCCTATATTGCAATAACACAGAACCTCATTCTCATTGTTCCCGGCAGAGGTCATTAGGCTGAACTCAACCGTGGATTAATAGAGCCCGATGTAGGCAGTGCCGTCCATAGTGCTGGATGGACACTGCCGGTTGAGTAGAGTTTAGCCTTCAAAGCTGGAATCAGTAGCACTCAGGTGAAAAGAACGGGAAGCAGATATACAAGGTCTGCTGGCAGTGTCCTGCGTGGACCAGCCTATCTGGCTGCTATGTCTGAATGTTTGCTACCACGGCAGAGCTTGGCAGGTGCAATTGTGCAGCAATGCAAACTGCATAACCTGTCCAAAATTCACGGGTGTACAAGAAACCACGGGGGATTTACAAGGAGATGTTCACCCGGAACAGCAGGAGGCCTGCCGGCAGCAACCTTCCAGAATCCTTCCTAAGAAGCCTTGAAAGCAGTGAAACGCTCCTATGTTGCAGGAACGCAGAACCTAATTCTGAGTTTTCCCGGCAGAGGTCATGCGGCTGAACACAAGCGTGGATTAATAGAGCCAGATGTAGGCAGTGCCATCCACAGTGCTGGATTGACAGTGGTGGCGTGCCAAACAACTGAGCTCTAGTTCTCAACACTTTCACAAAGTGCCATAATTTGAGGTTTAACTTACTGCTCCGGTTGAGTAGAGTGTAGGCGTCAAAGCTGGAATCAGTAGCACTCATGTGAGAAGAACGGGAAGCAGATATACCCAGTCCGCTGGCAATGTCCTATGGGGACCAGTCTATCTGGATGCCACGCCTGAATGTTTGCAACCTTGGCAGAGCTAGGCAGGCACATTTGTGCAGCAATGCAAACTGCATAACCTGGCAAAAATTCATGGGTGTAAAATAAACCACGGGGGATTTAGAAGGAGATGTTCACCCAGAACCGCCGGAGGCCTGCCAGCAGCAAGATTCCGGAATTCATCCTAAGAAGCCGTGAAAGCAACGAAACGCTCCTCGGTTGCAATAACTCAGAACCACATTCTGAGTGTTCCCGGCAGAGGTCATTCGGCTGAACACAACCGTGGACTAATTAGAGCCAGATGTAGACAGTGCCGTCCATAGTGCTGGATGGACAGTGGTCTCATGCCCAACATCTGAGCTCTAGTTCTCAACAGTTTCAGAAAGTGCCCGAAGTTGAGGTTCAACTTACTGCTGCGGTTGAGTAGAGTGTAGCCGTCAAAGCTGGAATCAGTAGCACACAGGTGAGAAGAACGGGAAGCGGATACACCCAGTCCGCTGGCAGTGTCCTATGGGGAGCAGCCTATCTGGCTGGAATGCCTGAATGGTTGCCACCGCGGCAGAGCAAGGCAGTCACAATTGTGCAGCAAAGCAAACTGCATAACCTGGCCAAATTTCACGGGTGTACAAGAAACAACGGCGGATTTACAAGGAGATGTTCACCCAGAACAGCCGGAGGCCTACCGACAGCAAGATTCCAGAATCCTTCCTGAGAAGCCTTGAAAGCAGTGAAACGCTCCTATGTTGCAATAACTCAGAACCTCATTATGAGTGTTCCCAGCAGAGGTCATTCGGCTGAACTCATCCGTGGACTAATTAGAGCCAGATGTACGCAGTGGACTAATTAGAGCCAGATGTAGGCAATGGACTAATTAGAGGCAGATATAGGCAGTGTTTTCGATTGGAAAACAACTGAGCTTTAGTTCTCCAAACTTTCACAAAGTGCCATAAGTTGAGGTTCAACTTACTGCTCCGGTTGAGTAGAGTGTAGCCGTCAAAGCTGGAATCAGTAGCACTCAGGTGAGAAGAATGGGAAGCAGATATACCCAGTCCGCTGGCAGTGTCTTAGGGGACCAGCCTATCTGGCTGCCACGCCTGAATGTTTGCAACCGCGGTAGAGCAAGGCAGTCACAATTGTGCAGCAATGCAAACTGCATAACCAGGCCAAATTTCACGGGTGTACAAGAAACCACGGGGGATTTACAAGGAGATGTTCACCCGGAACAGCTGGAGGCCTGCCGGCAGCAACATTCCGGAATTCTTCCTAAGAAGCCTTGAAAGCAGTGAAACGCTCCTATGTTGCAATAACTCAGAACTTCATTCTGAGTGTACCCGGTAGAGGTCATTCCGCTGAACACAACCGTGGACTAATTAGAGCCAGATGTAGGCTTTGCTGTCCATAGTGCTGGATGGACTGTTGTGGCGTTCCAAACAACTGAGCTCTAGTTCTCAACACTTTCACAAAGTGCCATAAGTTGAGGTTCAACTTACTGCTCCGGTTGAGTAGAGTGTAGCCGTCAAAGCTGGAATCAGTAGCACTCATTTGAGAACAACGGGAAGCACATAGACCCAGTCCTCTGGCAGTGTCCTACAGGAACCAGCCAATCTGGCTGCCACTCCTGAATGTTTGCAACCGTGGCAGAGCTAGGCAGGCGCAATTCTGCAGCCATGCAAACTGCATAACCTGTCCAAATTTCACGGGTGTACAAGAAAACACGGGGGATTTACAAGGAGATGTTCACCCGGAACAGCCGGAGGACTGCCGGCAGCAAGATTCCAAAATTCTTCCTGTGAAGCCTTGATAGCAGTGAAACGCTCCTATTTTGCAATAACTCAGAATCTCATTCTGAGTGTTCCCGGCAGAGGTCATTCGGCTGAACACAACCATGGACTACTTAGAGCCAGATGTAGGCAGTGCCGTCCATAGTGCTGGATGGACAGTGGTGGCATGCCAAACAACTGAGCTCTAGTTCTCAACACTTAAATAAAGTGCCATAAGTTGTGGTTCAACTTTTTGCTCCGGTTGAGTAGATTGTAGGCAACAAATCTGGAATCAGTAGCACTCAGGTGAGAAGAACGGGAAGCAGATAGACCCAGTCTGCTGGCAGTGTCCTACAGGGACCAGCCTATCTGGCTGCCACGCCTGAATGTTTGCAACCGCGGCAGAGCTAGACAGACGCAATTGTGCAGCAATGCAAACTGCATAACCTGGCCAAATTTCACGGGTGTACAAGAAACCACGGGGGATTTACAAGGAGATGTTCACCGGGAACAGCCGGAGGCCTTCCGGCAGTAACATTCCGGAATCCTTCCTGAGAAGCCTTGAAAGCAGTGAAACGCTCCTATGTTGCAATAACTCAGAACCTCATTGTGAGTGTTCCCGGCAGGGCTCATTCGGCTGAACACAACCGTGGACTAACTATAGCCAGATGCATGCAGTGCCGTCCATAGTGCTGGCTGGACAATGATGGTGTGCCAAACAAGTGAGCTCTAGTTCTCAACACTTTCACAAAGTGCCATAAGTTGAGGATCAACTTACTGCTCTGGTTGAGTAGAGTGTAGCCGTCAAAGCTAGAATCAGCAGCACTCAGGTGAGAATAGGAAGCAGATATACCCAGTCCGTTGGCAGTGTCCTACGGTGTCCAGCCTAACTGGCTGCCACGCCTCAATGTTTACAACCGGGGCAGAGCTAAGCAGTCGCAATTATGCAGCAATGCAAACTGCATTATCTGGCCAAATTTCACGGGTGTGCAAGAAACCACGGGAGATTTACAAGGACATGTTTACCCGGAACAGCCGGAGACCTGCCGGCAGCAAGATTCCGGAATTCTTGCTAAGAAGCCTTGAAAGCAGTGAAACGCTCCTATGTTGCAATAACTCAGAATCTCATTTTGAGTGTTCCCAGCAGAGGTCATTCGGCTGAACACAACCGTGGACTAATTAGAGCCAGATGTAGGCAGTGCCGTCCATAGTGCTGGATGGACTGTGGACACATGCCCAACATCTGAGTTCTAGTTCTCAACACTTTCAGAAAGTGCACTAAGTTGAGCTTCAACTTACTGCTCCGGTTGACTAGAGTGAAGCTGTCAAAGCTGAAATCAGTAGCACTCAGGTCAGAAGAACGGGAAGCAGATATACCCAATCCGCTGCCAGTGTCCTATGGGGAGCAGCCTATCTGGATGCCATGCCTGAATGTTTGCCAACGCGACAGAGCTAGGCAGGCGCAATTGTGCAGCAAAGCAAACTTCATAACCTGGCCAAATTTCACGGGTGTACAAGAAACAACGCGGGATTTACAAGGAGATCTTAACCCAGATCAGTCGGAAACCTACCGACAGCAAGATTCCGGAATCCTTCCTGAGAAGCCTTGAAAGCAGTGAAACGCTCCTATGTTGCAATAACTCAGAACCTCATTCTGAGTGTTCCCGGCAGAGGTCATTCGGCTGAACACAACCGTGGACTAATTAGAGCCAGATGTAGGCAGTGGACTAATTAGAGCCACATGTAGCAATGGACTAATTAGAGCCAGATATCGGCAGTGTTTTCGATTGGAAAACAACTGAGCTTTCGTTCTCCAAACTTTCACAAAGTGCCATAATTTGAGGTTCAACTTACTGCTCCGGTTGAGTAGATTGTAGCCGTCAAAGCAGGAATCAGTAGCACTCAGGTGAGAAGAATGGGAAGCAGATATACCCAGTCCGCTGGCAGTGTCCTACGGCGACCAGCCTATCTGGCTGCCACGCCTGAATGTTTGCAACCGCGGCAGAGCTAGGCAGGCGCAATTGTGCAGCAATGCAAACTGCATAACCTGGCCAAATTTCACGGGTGTCCAAGAAACCACGGGGGATTCACAATGAGATCATCATCCGGAAGAGCCGGAGGCCTGGTGGCAGCAAATTTCCGGAATTCTTCCTGTGAATCCTTGAAAGCAGTGAAACGCTCCTATGTTGCAATAACTCAGAACCTCATTCTGAGTGTTCCCGGCAGAGGTCATTCGGCTGAACACAACCGTGGACTAATTAGAGCCAGATGTAGACTCTGCTGTCCATACTGCTGGATGGACAGTGGTGGCGTGCCAAACAATTGAGCTCTAGTTCTCAACACTTTCACAAAGTGCCATAAGTTGAGATTCAACTTAGTGCTCCGGTTGGGTAGAGTGTAGCCGTCAAAACTGGAATCAGTAGCACTCAGGTGAGAAGAATGGGAAACAGATATATGCAGTTCGCTGGCAATGTCTTACGGGGACCAGCCTATCTGGCTGCCACGCCTGAATGTATGCCACCGCGGCAGAGCTAGGCATTCGCAATTGTACAGGAATGCAACCTGCATAATCTGGCCCAATTTCACGGGTGTACAAGAAACCACGGGGAATTTACAAGGAGATGTTCACCCGGAACAGCCGTAGCCCTGCCGGCAGCAACATTCCGGAATCCTTCCGAAGAAGCCTTGAAAGCAGTGAATCGCTCCTGTGTTGCAATAAATCAGAACCTCATTCTGAGTGTTCCCAGCAGAGGTCATTCGGCTGAACACAACAGTGGACTAATTAGAGCCAGATGTAGGCATTGCCAGCCATAGTGCTAGATCGACAGTGGTGGCGTGCCAAACAACTCAGCTCTAGTTCTCAACACTTTCACAAAGTGCCATAATTTGAGGTTCAACTTACTTTTCCGGTTGAGTAGAGTGTAGCCGTCAAACCTGCAATCACTAGCACTCAGGTGAGAAGAACGTGATGCAGATATACCCACTCCGCTGGCAGTGTCCTTCGGAGACCAGCCTATCTGGCTGCCATGCCTGAATGTTTGCCACCGCGGCTGAGCTAGGCAGGCGCAATTGTGCAACAGTGCAAAGTGCATAACCTGGCCAAATTTCACGGCTGTACAAGAAACAATGGGTGATTTACAAAGAGATGTTCACTCGGAACAGCCGGAGGCCTGCGGGGAACAACATTCCGGAATCCTTCCTGAGAAGACTTGAAAGCAGTGAAAGTCTCCTATATTGCAATAACTCCGAACCTCATTATGAGTGTTCCCGGCAGAGGTCATTCGGCTGATCCCAACCGAGGACTAATTATAGCCACATGTAGGCAGTGCCATACATAGTGCTGGATGGACACTGCCGGTTTAGTAGAGTGTAGCCATCAAAGCTGGAATCAGTAGCACTCAGGTGAGAAGAACAGGAAGCAGATATACCCAGTCCGCTGGCAGTGTCCTTCGGGGACCAGCCTATCTGGCTGCCACGCCTGAATGTTTGCAACTGAGACAGAGCAAGGCAGGCACAATTGTGCCTCAATGCAAACTGCATAACCTGGCCAAATTTCACGGGTGTACAAGGAACCACGGGGGATGTACAAGGAGATGTTCACCCGGAACAGCCAGAGGCCTGCTGGCAGCAAGATTCCGGAATTCTTCCTAAGAAGCCTGGAAAGCAGTGAAACGTTCCTATGTTGCAATAACTCAGAACCTCATTCTGAGTGTTCCCGGCAGAGGTCATTCGGCTGAACTCATCCGTGGACTAATTAGAGCCAGATGTAGGCAGTGGACTAATTAGAGCCAGATGTAGGCAGTGGACTAATTAGAGCCAGATGTAGGCAATAGACTAATTAGAGCCAGATATAGGCAGTGTTTTCGATTGGAAAACAACTGAGCTTTAGTTCTCCAAACTTTCACAAAGTGCCATAAGTTGAGGTTCAACTTACTCCTCCGATTGAGTAGAGTATACTGGTCAAAGCTGGAATCAGTAGCACTCAGGTGAGAAGAACGGGAAGCAGATAGACCCAGTCCGCTGGCAGTGTCCTATGGGGACCAGCCTATCTGGCTGCCACGGCTGAATGTTTGCAACCATGGCAGAGCCAGGCAGGCACAATTGTGCAGCAATGCAAACTGCATAACCTGGCCAAATTTCACGGGTGTACAAGAAACCACGGGGGATTTTCAAGGAGATGTTCACCTGGAACAGCCGGAGTCTTGACGGCAGCAAGATTCCGGAATTCTTCCTGTGAAGCCTTGAAAGCAGTGAAACGCTCCTATGTTCAATAACTCAGAACGTCATTCTTAGTGTTCCCGGCAGAGGCTGAACACAACCCCGGACTATTTAGAGCAAGATGTAGACAGTGCCGTCCATACTGCTGAATGGACAGTGGTGGCTAGCCAAACAACTGGGCTCTCGTTCTCAACACTTGCACAAAGTGCCATAAGTTGAGGTTCAACTTACTGCTCCGGTTGAGTAGAGTGTAGCCATCAAAGCTGGAATCAGTAGCACTGAGGTAAGAAGAACGGGAAGGAGATATACCCAGTCTGCTGGCAGTGTCCTACGGGGACCAGCCTATCTGGCTGCCATGCCTGAATGTTTGCAACCCCGGCAGAGATAGGCAGTCGCAATTCTGCAGCAATGCAAACTGCATAACTTGGCCAAATTTCACAGGTGTACAAGAAACCTCGGGGGATTTACAAGGAGATGTTCACCCGGAACAGCCGGAGGCCAGCCGGCAGCAAGATTCCGGATTTCTTCCTAAGAAACTTTGAACGCAGTGAAACGCTCCTATGTTGCAATAACTCAGAACCTCATTTTGAGTGTTCCCGACAGAGGTCATTCGGCTGAACACAACCGAAGACTAATTAGAGCCAGATGTAGGCAGTGCCGTCGATAGTGCTGGGCGGACTGGGGTCACATGCTAAACAACTGAGCTCTAGTTCTCCAAACGTTCACAAAGTGCCATAAGTTGAGGTTCAACTTACTGCTCCAGTTGAGTAGAGTGTAGCCGTCAAAGCTGGAATCAGTAGTACTCAGGTGAGAAGAACGAGAAGCAGATATACCCAATCCGCTGGCAGTGTCCTACGGGGACCAGCCTATCTGGCTGATACGCCTGAATGTTTGCAACCGCGACAGAGCTAGACAGTCGCAATTATGCAGCAATGAAAACTGCATAACCTGGCCAAATTTCACGGGTGTACAAGAAACCAGAAGGAAATACAAGGAGATGTTTACCCGGAACGGCCGGAGGCCTGCCGGGAGCAAGATTCCGGAATTCTTCCTAAGAAGCCTTGAACGCAGTGAAACGCTCCTATGTTGCAATAACTCAGCACGTCATTCTGAGTGTTCCAGGCGGAGGTAATTCGGCTGAACACAACCATGAACTTCTTAGAGCCAGATGTAGGCAGTGCCGTCCATAGTGCTGGATGGACAGTGGTGGCGTGCCAAACAACTGTGCTCTCATTCTCAGCACTTTCACAAAGTGCCATAAGTTGAGGTTCAAATTACTGCTCCGGTTGAGTAGAGTGTAGCCGTCAAAACTGGAATCAGTAGCACTCAGGTGAGAAGAACAGGAAGCAGATATACCCAGTCCGCTGGCAGTGTCCTTCGGGGACCAGCCTATCTGGCTGCCACGCCTGAATGTTTGCAACCGCAGCAGAGCTTGCCAGGCGCAATTGTGCAGCAATGCAAACTGCATAACCTGGCCAAATTTCACGGGTGTACAAGAAACCTCGGGGATTTACAAGGAGATGTTCACCCAGAACAGCCGGAGGCCTGCTGGCAACAAAATTCCGGAATCCTTCCGAAGAAGCCTTGAAAGCAGTGAAACGGTCTTATGTTGCCATAACTCAGAACCTCATTCTGAGTGTTCGCAGCACAGATCATTCGGCTGAACACAACCGTGGACTAATTAGAGCCAGATGTAGGCAGTGCCGTCCATAGTGCTGGAAGGACAGTGGTGGCGTGCCAAACAACTGAGCTTTATTTCTCAACACTATCACATACTGCCATAAGTTGAGGTTCAACTTACTGCTCCGGTGGAGTAGAGTGTAGCCGTCAAAGCTGGAATCAGTAGCACTCAGGGGAGAAGAACGGGAAGCAGATATACCCAGTCCGCTGGCAGTGTCCTACGGGGACCAGCCAATCTGGCTGCCACGCCTGAATGTTTGCAACCGAGACAGACCAAGGCAGGCACAATTGTGCCTCAATGCAAACTGCATAACCTGGCCAAATTTCACGGGTGTACAAGAAACCACGGGGGATGTACAAGGAGATGTTCACCCGGAACAGCCAGAGGCCTGCTGGCAGCAAGATTCTGGAATTCTTCCTAAGAAGCCTGGAAAGCAGTGAAACGCTCCTATGTTGCAATAACTCAGAACCTCATTCTGAGTTTTTCCGGCAGAGTTCATTCGGCTGAACACAACCGTGGACTTATTAGAGCCAGATGTAGGCAGTAGAATAATTAGAGCCAGATGTAGGCAATGGACTAATTAGAGCCAGATATAGGCATTGTTTTCAATTGGAAAACAACTGAGATTTAGTTCTCCAAACTTTCACAAAGTGCCATAAGTTGAGGTTCAACTTACTGCTCCGGTTGAGTAGAGTGTAGGCGTGAAAGCTGGAATCAGTAGCACTCAGGTGAGAAGAAGGGGAAGCAGATAGACCCAGTCCGCTGGCAGTGTCCTACGGGGACCAGCCTATCTGGCTGCCACGCCTGAATGTTTGCAACCGTGGCAGAGCTTGGCAGGTACAATTGTGCAGCAATGCAAACTGCATAACCTGGCCAAATTTCACGGGTGTACAAGAAACCACGGCGCATTTACGAGGACATATACACCCGGAACAGCCGGAGGCCTGCCGGCAGCAAGATTCCGGAATCCTTCCTAAGAAGCCTTGAAAGCAGTGAAATGCTCCTATGTTGCCATAACTCAGAACCCCATTCTGAGTGTTTCCGGCAGAGGTCATTCGGCTGAACACAACTATGAACTTATTAGAGCCAGATGTAGTCAGTGCCGTCCATAGTGCTGGATGGACAGTGGTGGCGTGCCAACAACTGAGCTCTAGTTCTCAAGACTTTTACAAATTGCCATAGATTAAGGTTCCACTTACTTCGCCGTTTGAGCAGAGTGTAGCCGTCAAAGCTGGAATCAGTAGCACTCAGGTGAGAAGAACTGGAAGCAGATATACCCAGTCCGCTGGCAGTGTCCTACGCTGACCAGCCTATCTGTCTGCCACGCCTGAATGTTTGCAACCGTGCCAGAGCTAGGCAGGCGCAATTATGCAGCAATACAAACTGCATAACCTAGCCAAATTTCACGGGTGTACATGAAACCACGGCGGATTTACAAGGAGATATTCACTCGGAACAACCGGAGGACTGCGGGCAGCAAGATTCCAGAATTCTTCCTAAGAAACCTTTAACGAAGTGAAACACTCCTATGTTGCAATAACTTAGAACCGTATTGTGAGTGTTCCCAACAGAGCTCATTCGGCTGATCACTACCGTGGACTAACTATAGCCAGATGTAAGCAGTGACGTCCATAGTGCTTAATGGACAGTCGTGGCGTGCCAAACAACTGAGCTCTAGTTCTCCAAACTTTAACAGAGTGCCATAAGTAGAGGTTCAACTTCCTGCTTCGGTTGAGTAGAGTGTAGCCGTCAAAGCTAGAATCAGCAGCACTCAGGTGAGAAGAACGAAAAGCAGATATACCCAGTCCGCTGGCAGTGTCCTACGGTGTCCAGCCTATCTGTCTGCCACGCCAAAATATTGGCAACCACGGCAGAGCTAAGCAGTGGCAATTATGCAGCAATTCAAACTGCATAACCTGGCCAAATTTAACGGGTATACAAGAAACCACGGTGGATTTACAAGGACATGTTCACCCGGAACAGCCGGAGGCCTGGCCCCAGCGAGATTCCGGAATTCTTCCTAAGAAGCCTTGAAAGCAGTGAAACGCTCCTATGTTTCAGTAACTCAGAACCTCATTCTGAATGTTCCCGGCAGAGTTCCTTCGGCTGAACACAACCGTGGACTAATTAGAGAAAGATGTAGGCAGTGCCGTCCATATTGCTGGATGGACAGTGGTGGCTTGCCAAACAACCTAGCTCTAGTTCTCAACACTTTCACAAAGTGCCATAAGTTGAGGTTCAACTTACTGCTCCGGTTGAGTAGAGTGTAGCCGTCAAAGCTGGAATCAGTAGCACTCAGGTGAGAAGAACGGGAAGCAGATATACCCAGTCCGCTGGCAGTGTCCTACGGGGACCAGCATATCTGGCTGCCACGCCTGAATGTTTGCAATCGCGGCAGAGCTTTGCAGGCACAATTGTGCAACAATGCAAACTGCATAACCTGGCCAAATTTGACGGGTGTACAAGAAACCACGGCGGATTTACAATGAGATGTTCACACGAAACAGCCAGAGGCCTGTCGGCAGCAACATTCCGGAATCCTTCCTAAGAAGCCTTGAAAGCAGTGAAACGCTCCTATGTGGCAATAACTCAGAACCTCATTCTGAGTGTCCGCAGCAGAGGTCATTCGGCTCAAATCAACCGTGGACTCATTATAGCCAGATGTAGGCAGTGCCGTCCATAGTGCTGGATGGACAGTGGTGGCGTGCCAAACAATTGAGCTGTAGTTCTCAACACTTTCACAAAGTGCCATGAGTTGAGGTTCAACTTACTGCTCCGGTTGTGTAGAGTGTAGCCGTCAATGGTGGAATCAGTAGCACTCAGGTGAGAAGAAGGGGAAGCAGCTATACCCAGTCCGCTGGCAATGTCCTACGGGGACCAGCCTATCTGATTGCCATGCCTGAATATTTTCAAACGCGGCAGAGCTAGACAGGCGCAATTGTGCAGCAATACAAACTTCATAACCTGGCAAATTTTCATGGGTTTACAAGAAAGCACGGTGGATTTACAAGGAGATGTTCACCCAGAACAGCCCGAGGCCTGCCTGCAGCAAGTTTCCGGAATCCTTCCTAAGAAGCCTTGAAAGCAGTGAAACCTCCTTTGTTGCAATAACTCAGAACCTCATTCTGAGTGTTCCCGGAAGAGGTCATTCGGCTGAACACAACCGTGGACTAATTAGAGCCAGATGTAGGCAGTGCTGTCCATACTGCTGGAGGGAGAGTGGTGGCATGCCAAACAACTGAGCTCTACTTCTCAACACTTTCACAAAGTGACATAAGTTGAGGTTCAACTTACTGCTCCGGTTGAGTAGAGTGTAGCCGTCAAAGCTGGAATCAGTAACACTCAGGTGAGAAGAACCCGAAGCAGTTATACCCAGTCCGCTGGCATTGTCCTATGGGGACCAGCCTATCTGGCTGCCACGCCTGAATGTTTGCAACCGCGTCATGGGTAGGCTGGCGCAATTGTGCAGCAATGCAAACTGAATAACCTCCCTAAATTTCAGGGGTGTACAAGAAACCACGGGGGATTTACAAGGAGATGTTCTCCCTGAACAGCAGGAGGCCTGTCGGAAGCAAGACTCTGGAATTCTTCCTAAGAAGCCTTGAAAGCAGTGAAACGCTCCTATGTTGCAATAACTCAGAACCTCATTCTGAGTGTTCCCGGCAGAGGTCATTCGGCTGAAGAGAACCGTGGACTAACTATAGCCAGATGTAGGCAGTGCCGTCAGTAGTGCTGGATGGACAGTGGTGGCATGCCAAACAACTGAGCTCTAGTTCTCAACACTTGCACAAAGTGCCATAATTTGAGGTTCAACTTACTGCTCCGGTTGAGTAGAGTGTAGCTGTCAAAGCTGAAATCAGTAGCACTGAGGTGAGAAGAACGGGAAGCTGATATATGCAGTCCGCTGGCAGTGTCCTACGGGGACAAGCCTATCTGGCTGCCATGCCTGAATGTTTGCAACCCCGGCAGAGATAGGCAGTCGCAATTCTGCAGCAATGCAAACTACATAACTTTGCCAAATTTCACAGGTGTACAAGAAACCACGGGGGATTTACAAGTAGATGTTCACCCGGAACAGCTGGAGGCCAGCCGGCAGCAAGTTTCCGGATTTCTTCCTAAGAAACCTTGAACGAAGTGAAACGCTCCTATGTTGCAATAACTGAGAACCTCATTTTGAGTGTTCCCGACAGAGGTCATTCGGCTGAACACAACCGAAGACTAATTAGAGCCAGATGTAGGCAGTGCCGTTCATAGTGCTTGGCGGACAGGGGTCAAATGCTAAACAACTGAGCTCTAGTTCTCCAAACGTTCACAAAGTGCCATAAGTTGAGGTTCAACTTACTGCTCCAGTTGAGTAGAGTGTAGCCGTCAAAGCTGGAATCAGTAGCACTCAGGTGAGAAGAACGAGAAGCAGATATACCCACTCCGCTGGCAGAGTCCTACAGGGACTAGCCTGTCTGGCTGACACGCCTGAATGTTTGCAACCGCGACAGGGCTAGACAGTCGCAATTATGCAGCAATGCAAACTGCATTACCTGGCCAAATTTCACGGGTGTACAAGAAACCACGAGGAAATACAAGGAGATGTTCACTCGGAACAGCCAGAGGCCTGCCGGCAGCAAGATTCCGGAATTCTTCCTAAGAAGCCTTGAACGCAGTGATACGCTCCTATGTTGCAATAACTCAGCAGGTCATTCTGAGTGTTCCTGGCAGAGGTCATTCGGCTGAACACAACCATGGACTAATTAGAGCCAGATGTAGGCAGTGCCGTCCATAGTGCTGGATGGACAGTGGTCGCGTGCCAAACAACTGAGCTCTAGGTCTCCAAACTTTAACAGAGTGCCATAAGTAGAGGTTCAACTTACTGCTTCGGTTGAGTAGAGTGTAGCCGTCAAAGCGGGAATCAGAAGCACTCAGGTGAGAAGAATGGGAAGCAGATATACCCAGTCCGCTGGCAGTGTCCAACTCGGACCAGCCTATCTGTCTGCCACGCCTGAATGTTTGCAACCGCGCCAGAGCTAGGCAGGCGAAATTATGCAGCAATGCAAACAGCATAACCTAGCCAAATTTCACGGGTGTACAAGAAACCACGGGGGATTTACAAGGAGATGTTCACTTGAACAACCGGAGGCCTGCCGGCAGCAAGATTCCAGAATTCTTCCTAAGAAACCTTGAACGTACTGAAACACTCCTATGTTGCAATAACTTAGAACCTTATTGTGAGTGTTCCCAGCAGAGCTCATTCGGCTGAACACAACGGTGGACTAACTATAGCAAGATGTAGGCAGTGCCTTCCATAGTGCTTAATGGACAGTCGTAGCGTACCAAACAACTGAGCTCTAGTTCTCCAAATTTTAACAGAGTGCCATAAGTAGAGGTTCAACTTCCTGCTTCGGTTGAGTAGAGTGTAGCCGTCAAAGCTAGAATCAATAGCACTGAGGTGAGAAGAACGAGAAGCAGATATACCCAGTCCGCTGGCAGTGTCCTACGGTGTCCAGCCTATCTGTCTGCCACGCCTCAATATTTGCAACTGCGGCAGAGCTAAGCAGTCGCAATCATGCAGCAATTCAAACTGCATAACCTGGACAAATTTCACGGGTGTACAAGAAACCACGGGGGATTTACAAGGACATGTTCACCCGGAACAGCCGGAGGCCTGCCCACAGCAACATTCCGGAATTCATCCTAAGAAGCCTTGAAAGCAGTGAAACGCTCCTATGTTTCAGTAACTCAGAACCTCATTCTGAGTGCTCCTGGCAGAGTTCATTTATGTGAACACAACCGTGGACTAATTAGAGAAAGATGTAGGCAGTGCCATCCATAGTGCTGGATGGACAGTGGTGGCTTGCCAAACAACTGAGCTCTAGTTCTCAACACTTTCACAAAGTGCCATAAGTTGAGGTTCAACTTACTGCTCCGGTTGAGTAGAGTGTAGCCGTCAAAGCTGGCATCAGTAGCACTCAGGTGAGAAGATCGGGAAGCAGATATACCCAGTCCGCTGGCAGTGTCCTACAGGGACCAGCCTATCTGGTTGCCACGCCTGAATATTTGCAACCGCGGCAGAGCTAGGCAGGCGCAATTGTGCAGCAATACAAACTTCATAACCTGGCGAAATTTCACGGGTGTACAAGAAACCACGGGGGATTTACAAGGACATGTTAACCCGGAACAGCCGGAGGCCTGCCCCCAGCAAGATTCCGGAATTCTTCCTAAGAAGCCTTGAAAGCAGTGAAACGCTCCTATGTTGCAATAACTCAGAACCTCATTCTGAGTGTTCCCGGCAGAGGTCATTCGGCTGAACACAAAGGTGGATTAATTAGAGCCCGATGTAGGCAGTGCCGTCCATAGTGCTGGAGGGACAGTGCTGGAATGCCAAACAACTTAGCTCTAGTTTTCAACACTTTCACAAAGTGCCCTAAGTTGAGGTTGAACTTAATGCTCCGGTTGAGTAGAGTGTAGCCGTCAAAGCTGGAATCAGTAGCACTCAGGCGAGAAAAACGGGAATCAGATATACCCAGTCCGCTGGCAGTTTCCTACGGGGACCAGCCTATCTGGCTGCCACGCCTGAAAGTGTGCAACCGTGTCAGAGCTAGGCAGGCACAATTGTGCAGCAATGCAAACTGCATAACCTGGCTGTATTTCACGGTTGTACAAGAAACCACAGGGGATTTACAAGGAGATGGTCACCCGGAATAGCCAGAGGCCTTCCGGCAAAAACATTCGGGAATTCTTCCTATGAAGCCTTGAAAGTAGAGAAATGCTCCTAAGTTGCAACAACTCAGAATGTCATTCTGAGTGTTCTCGGCAGAGGGCATTCGGCTGAAGACAACCGGGGACTAATTAGAGCCAGATGTACACAGTGCCGTCCATAGTGATGGAAGGACCGTGGTGGCATGCCAAACAACGGAGCTCTAGTTCTCAACACTTTCATAAAGTGCCATAAGTTGAGGTTCAACTTACTGCTCCTGTTGAGTACAGTGGAGCCGTCAAAGCTGGAATCAGTAGCACTCAGGTGAGAAGAACGGGAAGCACATATACCCAGTCCGATGGTAGTGTCCTACGAGGTACAGCCTCTCTGGCTACCACGCCTGAATGTTTGCAACCACGCCAGAGCTCGGCAGGCGCAATTATGCAGCAATTCATACTGCATAACCTGGCCAAATTTCATGGGTGTACAAGAAATCACGAGGGATTTACAAGGAGATGTTCACCCGGAACAGCCGGAGGCCAGCCGGCAGCAACATTCCGGAATTCTTCCTGAGAAGCCTTGAAAGCAGTGAAACGCTCCTATGTTGCAATAACTCAGAACCTCATTCTGAGTGTTCCCGGCACAGGTCATTCGGCTGAACACAACCGTGGACTAATTAGAGCCAGATGTAGGCAGTGACGTCCATGGACCTGGATGGACAGGGGTTGGGGTGCCAAACAACTGAGCTCTAGTTCTCAACACTTTCACAAAGTGTCATAAGTTGAGGTTCAACTTACTGCTCCGGTTGAGTAGAGTGTAGCCGTCAAAGCTGGAATCAGTAGCACTCAGGAGAGAAGAACAGGAAGCAGATAGACCCAGTCCGCTGGCAGCGTTCAACGGGGACCACTTATCTTGCTGCCGTGCCTGAATGTTTGCAACCTCGGCAGATAAAGGCAGGCACAATTGTGCAGCAATGCAAACTGCATAACCTCGCCAAATTTCATGGGTGTACAAGAAAACACGGGGGATTTACAAGGAGATGTTCACCAGGAAAAGAGGGAGGCCTGTCCACAGCAAGTTTCCGGAATGCTTCCTAAGAAGCCTTGAAAGCAGTGAAACGCTCCTATGTTCCAACAACTCAGAACCTCATTCTGAGTGTTCCCCGCAGAGGTCATTCGCCTGAACACAACCCTGGACTAATTAGAGCCAGATATAGGCAGTGCCGTCCATAGTGCTGGATGGACAGTTGTGGCGGGCCAAACAACTGAGCTCTAGGTGTCAATACTTTCACAAAATGCCATAAATTGAGGTTCAACTTACTGCTCCGATTGAGTAGAGTGTAGCCGTCAAAGCTGGAATCAGTAGCACTCAGGTGAAAAGAACGGGAAGCAGATAGAACCAGTCCGCTGGCAGTGTCCTACGGGGACCAGCCTATCTGGCTGCCACGCCTGAATGTTTGCAACCGCGGCAGAGCTAGGCAGGCGCAATTGTGCAGCAATGCACACTGCATATCCTGGCCAAATTTCACGTGTGTACAAGAAACCACAGGGGATTTTCAAGGAGATGGTCACCCGGAACAGCCAGAGGTCAGCCGGCAAAAACATTCGGGAATTCTTCCTAAGAAGCCTTGAAAGCAGAGAAATGCTCCTAAATTGTAACAACTCAGAATCTCATTCTGAGTTTTCTTGGCAGAGGGCATTCGGCTGAAGACAACCGTGGACTAATTAGAGCCAGATGTACACAGTGCCGTCCATAGTGATGGAAGGACCGTGGTGGCATGCCAAACAACGGAGCTCTAGTTCTCAACACTTTCATAAAGTGCCATAAGTTGAGGTTCAACTTATTGCTCCTGTTGAGTAGAGTGTAGCCGTCAAAGCTGGAATCAGTAGCACTCAGGTGAGAAGAACGGGAAGCACATATACCCAGTCCGATGGTAGTGTCCTACGAGGTCCAGCCTCTCTGGCTACCACGCCTGAATGTTTGCAACCACGGCAGTGCTAGGCAGGCGCAATTGTGCAGCAATGCAAACTGCATAACCTGGCCAAATTTCACCGGTGTACAAGTAACCACGGGGGATTTACAAGGAGATATTCACCCGGAGCAGCCGGAGGCCTGCCGGCAGCAACATTCCGGAATTCTTCCTGTGAAGCCTGGAAAGCAGTGAAACGCTCCTATGTTGCAATAACTCAGAACCTCATTCTGAGTGTACCTGGCAGAGTTCATTCGGCTGAACACAACCGTGGACTAATTAGAGCCAGATGTAGGCAGTGACGTCCATGGTGCTGGATGGACAGTGGTGGCGTGCCAAACAACTGAGATCTAGGTCTCAACACTTTCACAAAGTGCCATAAGTTGAGGTTCAACTTACTGCTCCCGTTGAGTAGAGTGTAGCCGTCAAAGCTGGAATCAGAAGCACTCAGGTGAGAAGAACGGGAAGCTGATATACGCAGTCCACTGGCAGTGTCCTACAGGGATCAGTAAATCTGGCTGCCACGCCTGAATGTTTGCAAAAGTGGTAGAGCTAGCCAGGCGCAATTGTGCAGCAATGCAAACTGCATAACCTGGCCAAATTTCACGGGTGTAAAAGAAACCACGTGGGATTTATATGGAGATGTTAACTCAGAACAGCCGGAGGCCTGCCGGCAGCAACATTCCGGAATTCTTCTCAAGAAGCCTTGAAAGCAGTGAAATGCTCCTATGTTGCCATAACTCAGAACCCCATTCTGAGTGTTCCCGGCAGGGGTCATTTGGCTGAACACAACCAAGAACTTATTAGAGCCAAATGTATGCAGTTCCGTCCATAGTGCTGGATGGACAGTTGTGGCGTGCCAAACAACTGAGCTCTATTTCTCAAGTCTTTTACAAATTGCCATAGGTTGAGGTTCAACTACTTCAACGGTTGAGTACAGTGTAGCCGTCAAAGCTGGAATCAGTAGCACTCAGGTGAGAAGAACGGGAAGCAGATAGACCCAGTCTGATGGCAGAGTCCTACGGGGACCCGCCTATTTGCCTGTCACGCCTGAATGTTTGCCACTGCGGCAGAGCTAGGTAGGCGCAATTGTGCAGCAATGCAAACTGCATAACCTGGCCAAATTTCCCGGGTGTACAAGAAACCACGGGGGATTTACAAGGAGATGTTCACCCGGAACAGACAGAGGCCTGCCGGCAGCAAGATTCCGGAATCCTTCCGAAGAAGCCTTGAAAGCAGTGAAACGCACCTATGTTGCCATAACTCAGAACCTCATTCTGAGTGTTCCTGGAAGAGGTCATTCGGCTGAACACGACGGTGGACTAATTAGAGCCAAATGTATGCAGTGCCTCCATAGTGCTGGATGGACAGTTGTGGCGTGTCAAACAACTGAGTTCTAGTTCTCAACACTTTCACAAAGTGCCATAAGTTGAGGTTCAACTTACTGCTCCGGTTGAGTAGAGTGTAGCCGTCAAAGCTGGAATCAGTAGCACTCACGTGAGAAGAACGGGAAGCATATATACCCAGTTCGCTGGCAGTGTCCTACGGGGACCAGCATATCTGGCTGCCACGCCTGAATCTTTGCAATCCCGGCAGAGCTAGGCAGGCACAATTGTGCAGCAATGCAAACTGCATACCCTGGCCAAATTTGACGGGTGTACAAGAAACCACGGCGGATTTACAAGGAGATGTTCACCCGGAACAGACAGAGGCCTCCCGGCAGCAAGATTCCGGAATCCTTCCTAAGAAGCCTTGAAAGCAGTGAAACGCTCCTATGTTGCAATAACTCAGAACCTCATTCTGAGTGTTCCCGGCAGAGGTTATTCAGGTGAACTCATCCGTGGACTAATTAGAGCCAGATGTAGGCAGTGGACTAATTAGAGCCAGATGTAGGCAATGGACTAATTAGAGCCAGATATAGGCAGTGTATTCGATTGGAAAACAACTGAGCTTTAGTTCTCCAAACTTTCTCAAATTGCCATAAGTTGAGGTTCAACTTACTGCTCCGGTCGAGTAGAGTGTACACGTCAAAGCTGGAATCAGTAGCACTGAGTTGAGTAGAACGGGAAGCAGGTAGACCCAGTCCGCTGGCAGTGTCCTACGATGACCAGCCTTTCTGGCTGCCACGCCTGAATGTTTGTAAACACGGCAGAGCTATGCAGGCGGAAATGTGCAGCAATGCAAACTGCATAACCTGGCCAAATTTCACGGGTGTACGAGAAACCACGGGGGATATACAAGGGGATTTCACCCGGAAGAGCCGGAGGCCTGCCGGCAACAAGATTCCGGAATTCTTCCTGTGAAACCTTGAAAGCAGTGAAACGCACCTAGGTGGCAATAACTCAGAACCTCATTCTGAGTGTTCCCCGCAGAGATCATTCGGCTGAACACAACTGTGGAGTAATTAGAGCCAGATATAGGCAGTGCCGTCCATAGTGCTGAATGGATATTGGTGGCGTGCCAAACACCTGAGATCTAGTTCACAACACTTTCACAAAGTGCCATACGTTGAGGCTCTACTTAGTGCTCCGGTTGAGTAGAGTGTAGCCGTCAAAGCTGGAATCAGTAGCACTCAGGTGAGAAGAAAGGAAAGCAGATATAACCAGTCCCTAGCAGTGCCCTACGGGGACCAGCCTATCTGGCTGCCACGCCTGAATGTTTGCAACCGCGGCAGGGGAAGGCAGGCGCAATTGTGCAGCAATGCAAACTGCATAACCTCCCCAAATTTCAGGGGTGTACAAGAAACCACGGGGGATTTACAAGGAGATGTTCACCCTGAACAGCAGGAGGCCTGCTGGCAGCAAGATTCTGGAATTCTTCCTAAGAAGCCTTGAAAGCAGTGAAACGCTCCTATGTTGCAATATCTCAGAACCTCATTTTGACTGTTCCCGGCAGAGGTCATTCGGCTGAACACAACCGTGGACTAACTATAGCCAGATGTAGGCAGTGCCGTCCATAGTGCTGGATGGACAGTGGTGGCGTGCCAAACAACTGAGCTCTAGTTCTCAACACTTGCACAAAGTGCCATAAGTTGAGGTTCAACTTACTGCTCCGGTTGAGTAGAGTGTAGCCGTCAAAGCTGGAATCAGTAGCACTCAGGTGAGAAGAACGGGAAGCAGATATACCCAGTCTGCTGGCAGTGTCCTACGGGGACCAGCCTTACTGGCTGCCACGCCTGAATGTTTGCAACCCCGGCAGAGATAGGCAGTCGCAATTATGCAGCAATGCAAACTGCATAACTTGGCCTAATTTCACAGGTGTACAAGAAACCACTGGGGATTTACAAGGACATGTTCACCCGGAACATCCGGAGGCCAGCCGGCAGCAAGATTCCGGAATCTTCCTAAGAAACCTTGAACGCAGTGAAACGCTCGTATGTTGCAATAACTCAGAACCTCATTTTTAGTGTTCCCGACAGAGGTCATTCGGCTGAACACAACCGAGGACTAATTAGAGCCAGATATAGGCAGTGCCATCCATAGTGCTGGGGGGACAGTGGTCGCATGCTAAACAACTGAGCTCTAGTTCTCCAAACGTGCACAACGTGCCATAAATTGAGGTTCAACTTACTGCTTCGGTTGAGTAGAGTGTAGCAATCAACGCTGGAATCAGTAGCACTCAGTTGAGAAGAACGAGAAGCAGATATACCAAGTCTGCTGGCAGTGTCCTACGTGGAACAGCCTTTCTGGCTGCCACGCCTGAATGTTTGCAACCGCGGCAGAGCTAGGCAGGCGCAATTGTGCAGCAATGCAAACTGCATTAACTGGCCAAATTTCACGGGTGTACAAGAAACCACGGGGGATGTATAATTAGATGTTCACCCGGAACAGCCAGAGGCCTGCCGGCAGCAAGATTCCGGAATTCTTCCTAAGAAGCCTTGCAAGCAGTGAAACGCTGCTATGTTGCAATAACTCAGAACCTCATTCTGAGTGTTCCCGGCAGAGGTCATTCGGCTGAACTCATCCGTGGACTAATTAGAGCCAGATGTAGGCAGTGGAAAAATTAGAGCCCGATGTAGGCAATGGACTAATTAGAGCTAGGTATAGGCAGTGTTTTCGATTGGAAAACAACTGAGCTTTAGTTCTCCAAACTTTCACAAAGTGCCATAAGTTGACGTTCAACTTATTGGTCTGGTTGAGAAGAGTGTAGCCATCAAAGCTGGAATCAGTAGCACTCAGGTGAGAAGAACTGGAAACAGATAGACCCAGTTTGCTGGAAGTGTCTTACGGGGACCAGCCTATCTGGCTGATACGCCTGAATGTTTGCAAGCGCGGCAGGGGTAGGCAGGTGCAATTGTGCAGCAATGCAAACTGCGTAAGCGCCCCAAATTTCAGGGGTGTACAAGAAACCACGGGGGATTTACAAGGACATGATCACCCGGAACAGCAGGAGGCCTACCGGCAGCAAGATTCCGGAATTCTTCCAGTGAAGCCTTGAAAGCTGTGAAACGCGCCTATGTTGCAATAACTCAGAAACTCATTCTGATTGTTCCCGGCACAGGTCATTGGGCTAAACACAACCGTGGACTAATTAGAGCCAGGTGTAGGCAGTGCCGTCCATACTGTTGGATGGACAGTGGTGGAGTGCCAAACAACTGAGCTCTAGTTCTTAACACTTTCACAAAGTGCCATAAGTTGAGGTTCAACTTACTGCTCCAGTTGAGTAGAGTGTAGCCGTCAAAGCTGGAATCAGTAGCACTCAGGTGAGAAGAACGAGAAGCAGATATACCCACTCCGCTGGCAGAGTCCTACAGGGACTAGCCTGTCTGGCTGACACGCCTGAATGTTTGCAACCGCGACAGGGCTAGACAGTCGCAATTATGCAGCAATGCAAACTGCATTACCTGGCCAAATTTCACGGGTGTACAAGAAACCACGAGGAAATACAAGGAGATGTTCACTCGGAACAGCCAGAGGCCTGCCGGCAGCAAGATTCCGGAATTCTTCCTAAGAAGCCTTGAACGCAGTGATACGCTCCTATGTTGCAATAACTCAGCAGGTCATTCTGAGTGTTCCTGGCAGAGGTCATTCGGCTGAACACAACCATGGACTAATTAGAGCCAGATGTAGGCAGTGCCGTCCATAGTGCTGGATGGACAGTGGTCGCGTGCCAAACAACTGAGCTCTAGGTCTCCAAACTTTAACAGAGTGCCATAAGTAGAGGTTCAACTTACTGCTTCGGTTGAGTAGAGTGTAGCCGTCAAAGCGGGAATCAGAAGCACTCAGGTGAGAAGAATGGGAAGCAGATATACCCAGTCCGCTGGCAGTGTCCAACTCGGACCAGCCTATCTGTCTGCCACGCCTGAATGTTTGCAACCGCGCCAGAGCTAGGCAGGCGAAATTATGCAGCAATGCAAACAGCATAACCTAGCCAAATTTCACGGGTGTACAAGAAACCACGGGGGATTTACAAGGAGATGTTCACTTGAACAACCGGAGGCCTGCCGGCAGCAAGATTCCAGAATTCTTCCTAAGAAACCTTGAACGTACTGAAACACTCCTATGTTGCAATAACTTAGAACCTTATTGTGAGTGTTCCCAGCAGAGCTCATTCGGCTGAACACAACGGTGGACTAACTATAGCAAGATGTAGGCAGTGCCTTCCATAGTGCTTAATGGACAGTCGTAGCGTACCAAACAACTGAGCTCTAGTTCTCCAAATTTTAACAGAGTGCCATAAGTAGAGGTTCAACTTCCTGCTTCGGTTGAGTAGAGTGTAGCCGTCAAAGCTAGAATCAATAGCACTGAGGTGAGAAGAACGAGAAGCAGATATACCCAGTCCGCTGGCAGTGTCCTACGGTGTCCAGCCTATCTGTCTGCCACGCCTCAATATTTGCAACTGCGGCAGAGCTAAGCAGTCGCAATCATGCAGCAATTCAAACTGCATAACCTGGACAAATTTCACGGGTGTACAAGAAACCACGGGGGATTTACAAGGACATGTTCACCCGGAACAGCCGGAGGCCTGCCCACAGCAACATTCCGGAATTCATCCTAAGAAGCCTTGAAAGCAGTGAAACGCTCCTATGTTTCAGTAACTCAGAACCTCATTCTGAGTGCTCCTGGCAGAGTTCATTTATGTGAACACAACCGTGGACTAATTAGAGAAAGATGTAGGCAGTGCCATCCATAGTACTGGATGGACAGTGGTGGCTTGCCAAACAACTGAGCTCTAGTTCTCAACACTTTCACAAAGTGCCATAAGTTGAGGTTCAACTTACTGCTCCGGTTGAGTAGAGTGTAGCCGTCAAAGCTGGCATCAGTAGCACTCAGGTGAGAAGATCGGGAAGCAGATATACCCAGTCCGCTGGCAGTGTCCTACAGGGACCAGCCTATCTGGTTGCCACGCCTGAATATTTGCAACCGCGGCAGAGCTAGGCAGGCGCAATTGTGCAGCAATACAAACTTCATAACCTGGCGAAATTTCACGGGTGTACAAGAAACCACGGGGGATTTACAAGGACATGTTAACCCGGAACAGCCGGAGGCCTGCCCCCAGCAAGATTCCGGAATTCTTCCTAAGAAGCCTTGAAAGCAGTGAAACGCTCCTATGTTGCAATAACTCAGAACCTCATTCTGAGTGTTCCCGGCAGAGGTCATTCGGCTGAACACAAAGGTGGATTAATTAGAGCCCGATGTAGGCAGTGCCGTCCATAGTGCTGGAGGGACAGTGCTGGAATGCCAAACAACTTAGCTCTAGTTTTCAACACTTTCACAAAGTGCCCTAAGTTGAGGTTGAACTTAATGCTCCGGTTGAGTAGAGTGTAGCCGTCAAAGCTGGAATCAGTAGCACTCAGGCGAGAAAAACGGGAATCAGATATACCCAGTCCGCTGGCAGTTTCCTACGGGGACCAGCCTATCTGGCTGCCACGCCTGAAAGTGTGCAACCGTGTCAGAGCTAGGCAGGCACAATTGTGCAGCAATGCAAACTGCATAACCTGGCTGTATTTCACGGTTGTACAAGAAACCACAGGGGATTTACAAGGAGATGGTCACCCGGAATAGCCAGAGGCCTTCCGGCAAAAACATTCGGGAATTCTTCCTATGAAGCCTTGAAAGTAGAGAAATGCTCCTAAGTTGCAACAACTCAGAATGTCATTCTGAGTGTTCTCGGCAGAGGGCATTCGGCTGAAGACAACCGGGGACTAATTAGAGCCAGATGTACACAGTGCCGTCCATAGTGATGGAAGGACCGTGGTGGCATGCCAAACAACGGAGCTCTAGTTCTCAACACTTTCATAAAGTGCCATAAGTTGAGGTTCAACTTACTGCTCCTGTTGAGTACAGTGGAGCCGTCAAAGCTGGAATCAGTAGCACTCAGGTGAGAAGAACGGGAAGCACATATACCCAGTCCGATGGTAGTGTCCTACGAGGTACAGCCTCTCTGGCTACCACGCCTGAATGTTTGCAACCACGCCAGAGCTCGGCAGGCGCAATTATGCAGCAATTCATACTGCATAACCTGGCCAAATTTCATGGGTGTACAAGAAATCACGAGGGATTTACAAGGAGATGTTCACCCGGAACAGCCGGAGGCCAGCCGGCAGCAACATTCCGGAATTCTTCCTGAGAAGCCTTGAAAGCAGTGAAACGCTCCTATGTTGCAATAACTCAGAACCTCATTCTGAGTGTTCCCGGCACAGGTCATTCGGCTGAACACAACCGTGGACTAATTAGAGCCAGATGTAGGCAGTGACGTCCATGGACCTGGATGGACAGGGGTTGGGGTGCCAAACAACTGAGCTCTAGTTCTCAACACTTTCACAAAGTGTCATAAGTTGAGGTTCAACTTACTGCTCCGGTTGAGTAGAGTGTAGCCGTCAAAGCTGGAATCAGTAGCACTCAGGAGAGAAGAACAGGAAGCAGATAGACCCAGTCCGCTGGCAGCGTTCAACGGGGACCACTTATCTTGCTGCCGTGCCTGAATGTTTGCAACCTCGGCAGAGCAAGGCAGGCACAATTGTGCAGCAATGCAAACTGCATAACCTCGCCAAATTTCATGGGTGTACAAGAAAACACGGGGGATTTACAAGGAGATGTTCACCAGGAAAAGAGGGAGGCCTGTCCACAGCAAGTTTCCGGAATGCTTCCTAAGAAGCCTTGAAAGCAGTGAAACGCTCCTATGTTCCAACAACTCAGAACCTCATTCTGAGTGTTCCCCGCAGAGGTCATTCGCCTGAACACAACCCTGGACTAATTAGAGCCAGATATAGGCAGTGCCGTCCATAGTGCTGGATGGACAGTTGTGGCGGGCCAAACAACTGAGCTCTAGGTGTCAATACTTTCACAAAATGCCATAAATTGAGGTTCAACTTACTGCTCCGATTGAGTAGAGTGTAGCCGTCAAAGCTGGAATCAGTAGCACTCAGGTGAAAAGAACGGGAAGCAGATAGAACCAGTCCGCTGGCAGTGTCCTACGGGGACCAGCCTATCTGGCTGCCACGCCTGAATGTTTGCAACCGCGGCAGAGCTAGGCAGGCGCAATTGTGCAGCAATGCACACTGCATATCCTGGCCAAATTTCACGTGTGTACAAGAAACCACAGGGGATTTACATGGAGATGGTCACCCGGAACAGCCAGAGGTCTGCCGGCAAAAATATTCGGGAATTCTTCCTAAGAAGCCTTGAAAGCAGAGAAATGCTCCTAAGTTGTAACAACTCAGAATCTCATTCTGAGTTTTCTTGGCAGAGGGCATTCGGCTGAAGACAACCGTGGACTAATTAGAGCCAGATGTACACAGTGCCGTCCATAGTGATGGAAGGACCGTGGTGGCATGCCAAACAACGGAGCTCTAGTTCTCAACACTTTCATAAAGTGCCATAAGTTGAGGTTCAACTTACTGCTCCTGTTGAGTAGAGTGTAGCCGTCAAAGCTGGAATCAGTAGCACTCAGGTGAGAAGAACGGGAAGCACATATACCCAGTCCGATGGTAGTGTCCTACGAGGTCCAGCCTCTCTGGCTACCACGCCTGAATGTTTGCAACCACGGCAGTGCTAGGCAGGCGCAATTGTGCAGCAATGCAAACTGCATAACCTGGCCAAATTTCACCGGTGTACAAGTAACCACGGGGGATTTACAAGGAGATATTCACCCGGAGCAGCCGGAGGCCTGCCGGCAGCAACATTCCGGAATTCTTCCTGTGAAGCCTGGAAAGCAGTGAAACGCTCCTATGTTGCAATAACTCAGAACCTCATTCTGAGTGTACCTGGCAGAGTTCATTCGGCTGAACACAACCGTGGACTAATTAGAGCCAGATGTAGGCAGTGACGTCCATGGTGCTGGATGGACAGTGGTGGCGTGCCAGACAACTGAGATCTAGGTCTCAACACTTTCACAAAGTGCCATAAGTTGAGGTTCAACTTACTGCTCCCGTTGAGTAGAGTGTAGCCGTCAAAGCTGGAATCAGAAGCACTCAGGTGAGAAGAACGGGAAGCTGATATACCCAGTCCACTGGCAGTGTCCTACAGGGATCAGTAAATCTGGCTGCCACGCCTGAATGTTTGCAAAAGTGGTAGAGCTAGCCAGGCGCAATTGTGCAGCAATGCAAACTGCATAACCTGGCCAAATTTCACGGGTGTACAAGAAACCACGGGGGATTTAAAGGAGATGTTCACCCGGAACAGACAGAGGCCTGCCGGCAGCAAGATTCCGGAATCCTTCCTAAGAAGCCTTGAAAGCAGTGAAACGCTCCTATGTTGCAATAACTCAGAACCTCATTCTGAGTGTTCCCGGCAGAGGTTATTCAGGTGAACTCATCCGTGGACTAATTAGAGCCAGATGTAGGCAGTGGACTAATTAGAGCCAGATGTAGGCAATGGACTAATTAGAGCCAGATATAGGCAGTGTATTCGATTGGAAAACAACTGAGCTTTAGTTCTCCAAACTTTCTCAAATTGCCATAAGTTGAGGTTCAACTTACTGCTCCGGTCGAGTAGAGTGTACACGTCAAAGCTGGAATCAGTAGCACTGAGTTGAGTAGAACGGGAAGCAGGTAGACCCAGTCCGCTGGCAGTGTCCTACGATGACCAGCCTTTCTGGCTGCCACGCCTGAATGTTTGTAAACACGGCAGAGCTATGCAGGCGGAAATGTGCAGCAATGCAAACTGCATAACCTGGCCAAATTTCACGGGTGTACGAGAAACCACGGGGGATATACAAGGGGATTTCACCCGGAAGAGCCGGAGGCCTGCCGGCAACAAGATTCCGGAATTCTTCCTGTGAAACCTTGAAAGCAGTGAAACGCACCTAGGTGGCAATAACTCAGAACCTCATTCTGAGTGTTCCCCGCAGAGATCATTCGGCTGAACACAACTGTGGAGTAATTAGAGCCAGATATAGGCAGTGCCGTCCATAGTGCTGAATGGATATTGGTGGCGTGCCAAACACCTGAGATCTAGTTCACAACACTTTCACAAAGTGCCATACGTTGAGGTTCTACTTAGTGCTCCGGTTGAGTAGAATGTAGCCGTCAAAGCTGGAATCAGTAGCACTCAGGTGAGAAGAAAGGAAAGCAGATATAACCAGTCCCTAGCAGTGCCCTACGGGGACCAGCCTATCTGGCTGCCACGCCTGAATGTTTGCAACCGCGGCAGGGGAAGGCAGGCGCAATTGTGCAGCAATGCAAACTGCATAACCTCCCCAAATTTCAGGGGTGTACAAGAAACCACGGGGGATTTACAAGGAGATGTTCACCCTGAACAGCAGGAGGCCTGCTGGCAGCAAGATTCTGGAATTCTTCCTAAGAAGCCTTGAAAGCAGTGAAACGCTCCTATGTTGCAATATCTCAGAACCTCATTTTGACTGTTCCCGGCAGAGGTCATTCGGCTGAACACAACCGTGGACTAACTATAGCCAGATGTAGGCAGTGCCGTCCATAGTGCTGGATGGACAGTGGTGGCGTGCCAAACAACTGAGCTCTAGTTCTCAACACTTGCACAAAGTGCCATAAGTTGAGGTTCAACTTACTGCTCCGGTTGAGTAGAGTGTAGCCGTCAAAGCTGGAATCAGTAGCACTCAGGTGAGAAGAACGGGAAGCAGATATACCCAGTCTGCTGGCAGTGTCCTACGGGGACCAGCCTTACTGGCTGCCACGCCTGAATGTTTGCAACCCCGGCAGAGATAGGCAGTCGCAATTATGCAGCAATGCAAACTGCATAACTTGGCCTAATTTCACAGGTGTACAAGAAACCACTGGGGATTTACAAGGAGATGTTCACCCGGAACATCCGGAGGCCAGCCGGCAGCAAGATTCCGGAATCTTCCTAAGAAACCTTGAACGCAGTGAAACGCTCGTATGTTGCAATAACTCAGAACCTCATTTTTAGTGTTCCCGACAGAGGTCATTCGGCTGAACACAACCGAGGACTAATTAGAGCCAGATATAGGCAGTGCCATCCATAGTGCTGGGGGGACAGTGGTCGCATGCTAAACAACTGAGCTCTAGTTCTCCAAACGTGCACAACGTGCCATAAATTGAGGTTCAACTTACTGCTTCGGTTGAGTAGAGTGTAGCAATCAACGCTGGAATCAGTAGCACTCAGTTGAGAAGAACGAGAAGCAGATATACCAAGTCTGCTGGCAGTGTCCTACGTGGAACAGCCTTTCTGGCTGCCACGCCTGAATGTTTGCAACCGCGGCAGAGCTAGGCAGGCGCAATTGTGCAGCAATGCAAACTGCATTAACTGGCCAAATTTCACGGGTGTACAAGAAACCACGGGGGATGTATAATTAGATGTTCACCCGGAACAGCCAGAGGCCTGCCGGCAGCAAGATTCCGGAATTCTTCCTAAGAAGCCTTGCAAGCAGTGAAACGCTGCTATGTTGCAATAACTCAGAACCTCATTCTGAGTGTTCCCAGCAGAGGTCATTCGGCTGAACTCATCCGTGGACTAATTAGAGCCAGATGTAGGCAGTGGAAAAATTAGAGCCCGATGTAGGCAATGGACTAATTAGAGCTAGGTATAGGCAGTGTTTTCGATTGGAAAACAACTGAGCTTTAGTTCTCCAAACTTTCACAAAGTGCCATAAGTTGACGTTCAACTTATTGGTCTGGTTGAGAAGAGTGTAGCCATCAAAGCTGGAATCAGTAGCACTCAGGTGAGAAGAACTGGAAACAGATAGACCCAGTTTGCTGGAAGTGTCTTACGGGGACCAGCCTATCTGGCTGATACGCCTGAATGTTTGCAAGCGCGGCAGGGGTAGGCAGGTGCAATTGTGCAGCAATGCAAACTGCGTAAGCGCCCCAAATTTCAGGGGTGTACAAGAAACCACGGGGGATTTACAAGGACATGATCACCCGGAACAGCAGGAGGCCTACCGGCAGCAAGATTCCGGAATTCTTCCAGTGAAGCCTTGAAAGCTGTGAAACGCGCCTATGTTGCAATAACTCAGAAACTCATTCTGATTGTTCCCGGCACAGGTCATTGGGCTAAACACAACCGTGGACTAATTAGAGCCAGGTGTAGGCAGTGCCGTCCATACTGTTGGATGGACAGTGGTGGAGTGCCAAACAACTGAGCTCTAGTTCTTAACACTTTCACAAAGTGCCATAAGTTGAGGTTCAACTTACTGCTCTGGTTGAGTAGAGTGTAGCCGTCAAAGCTGGAATCAGTAGCACTCAGGTGAGAAGAACGGGAAGCAGATAGACCCAGTCCGCTGGCAGTGTCCTACGGGGACCAGCCTATCTGGCTGCTTGCCTGAATGTTTGCAACCGCGGCAAAGCTAGGCAGGCGCAATTGTGCAGCAATGCAAACTGCATAACCTGGACAATTTTCACGGGTGTACAAGAAACCACGGGGCATTTACAAGGGGATTTCCCTCGGAACATCCGGAGGCCTGCCGGCAGCAAGATTCCGGAATTCTTCCTGTGAAACCTTGAAAGCAGTGAAACGCTCCTAGGTTGCAATAACTGAGAACCTCATTCTACGTGTTCCTGGCAGAGATCATTCAGCTGAACACAACTGTGGACTAATTAGAGCCTGATATAGGCAGTGCCTTCCATAGTGCTGGATGGATATTTGTGGCGTGCCAAACACCTGAGATCTAGTTCACAACACTTTCACAAAGTGCCATGAGTTGAGGTTCTACTTACTGCTCTCGTTGAGTAGATTGTAGCCGTCAATGCTGGAATCAGTAGCACTCAGGTGAGAAGAACAGAAAGCAGATATACCCAGTCCCCTGGCTGTGTCCTACTGGGACCAGCCTATCTGGCTTCCACGCCTGAATGTTTGCAAACGCGTCATGGGTAGGCCGGCGCAATTGTGCAGCAATGCAAACTGCATAACCTCCCTAAATTTCAGGGGTGTACAAGAAACCACGGGGGATTTACAAGGAGATGTTCTCCCTGAACAGCAGGAGGCCTGCCGGAAGCAAGATTTTGGAATTCTTCCTAAGAAGCCTTGAAAGCAGTGAAACGCTCCTATGTTGCAATAACTCAGAACCTCATTTGAGTTTTCCCGGCAGAGGTCATTCGGCTGAACAGAACCGTGGACTAACTATAGCCAGATGTAGGCAGTGCCGTCGGTAGTGCTGGATGGACAGTGATGGCGTGCCAAACAACTGAGCTCTAGTTCTCAACACTTGCACAAAGTGCCATAAGTTGAGGTTCAACTTACTGCTCCGGTTGAGTAGAGTGTAGCCGTCAAACCTGGAATCAGTAGCACTGAGGTGAGAAGAACGGGAAACTGATATACCCAGTCTGCTGGCAGTGTCCTACGGGGACCAGCCTATCTGGCTGCCATGCCTGAATGTTTGCAACCCCGGCAGAGATAGGCAGACGCAATTATGCAACAATGCAAACTACATAACTTTACCAAATTTCACAGGTGTACAAGAAACCACGGGGGATTTACAAGTAGATGTTCACCCGGAACAGCTGGAGGCCAGCCGGCAGCAAGATTCCGGAATTCTTCCTAAGAAACCTTGAAAGCAGTGAAATGCTCCTATGTTGCCATAACTCAGAACCCCATTCTGAGTGTTCCCGGCAGAGGTCATTCGGCTGAACACAACCATGAACTTCTTAGAGCCAGATGTAAGCAGTGCCGTCCATAGTGCTGGATGGACAGTGGTGGCGTGCCAAACAACTGAGCTCTAGTTCTCAACACTTTCACAAAGTGCCATAAGTTGAGGTTCAACTTACTGCTCCGGTTGAGTAGAGTGTAGCCGTCAAAGCTGGAATCAGTAGCACTCAGGTGAGAAGATCGGAAAGCAGATATTCCCAGTCTTCTGGCAGTGTCCTACGGGGACCAGCCTCTCTGGCTGCCACGCCTGAATGTTTGCAACCGTGGCAAAGCTAGGCAGGCGCAATTGTGCAGCAATGCAAACTGCATAACCTGGCCAAATTTCACCGGTGTACAAGAAACCACGGGGGATTTACAAGGAGATGTTAACCCGGAACAGCCGGAGGCCTGCCAGCAGCAAGATTCCGGAATTCTTTCTAAGAAGGCTTGAACGCAGTGAAACGCTCCTATGTTGCAACAACTCAGAACCTCATTCTGAGTGTTTCCGGCAGAGGTCATTCGGCTGAACACAACCGTGGACTAATTAGAGCCTGATGCAGACAGTGCCGTCCATAGTGCTGAATGGACAGTGGTGGCCTGTCAAACAACTGAGCTTTAGTTCTCAACACTATCACAAAGTGCCATAAGTTGAGGTTCAACTTACTGCTTCGTTTGAGTAGATTGTAGCTGTCAAAGCGGGAATCAGAAGCACTCAGGTGAGAAGAATGGGAAGCAGATAAACCCAGTCTGTCAGCAGTGTCCTACCGGGACCAGCCTCTCTGGCTGCAACGCCTGAATGTTTGCAACCGCGGCAGAGCTCAGCAGGCAAAATTATGGAGCAATGCAAACTTCATAACCTAGCCAAATTTCACAGGTGTACAAGAAACCACGGGGGATTTACAAGGAGATGTTCCCCGGGAACAACCGGAGGCCTGCTGGCTGCAAGATTCCGGAACTCTTCCTAAGAAGCCTTGAAAGCAGTGAAACGCTCCTATGTTGCAATAATTCAGAACCTCATTCTGAGTGTTCCCGGCAGAGGTCATTCGGCTGAACTCATCCGTGGACTAATTAGAGCCAGATGTAGGCAGTGGACTAATTAGAGCCAGATGTAGACAATGGACTAATTAGAGCCAGATATAGGCAGTGTTTTCGATTGGAAAACAACTGAGCTTTAGTTCTCCAAACTTTCACAAAGTGCCATAAGTTGAGGTTCAACTTACTCCTCCGATTGAGTAGAGTGTAGCCGTCAAAGCTGGAATCAGTAGCACTCAGGTGAAAAGAACGGGAAGCAGATAGAACCAGTCCGCTGGCAGTGTCCTACGGGGACCAGCCTATCTGGCTGCCACGCCTGAATGTTTGCAACCGCGGCAGAGCTAGGCAGGCGCAATTCTGCAGCAATGCACACTGCATATCCTGGCCAAATTTCACGTGTGTACAAGAAACCACAGGGGATTTACAAGGAGATGGTCACCCGGAACAGCCAGTGGTCTGCCGGCAAAAACATTCGGGAATTCTTCCTAAGAAGCCTTGAAAGCAGAGAAATGCTCCTAAGTTGTAACAACTCAGAATGTCATTCTGAGTTTTCTTGGCAGAGGGCATTCGGCTGAAGACAACCGTGGACTAATTAGAGCCAGATGTACACAGTGCCGTCCATAGTGATGGAAGGACCGTGGTGGCATGCCAAACAACGGAGCTCTAGTTCTCAACACTTTCATAAAGTGCCATGAGTTGAGGTTCAACTTACTGCTCCTGTTGAGTACAGTGTAGCCGTCAAAGCTGGAATAAGTAGCACTCAGGTGAGAAGAACGGGAAGCACATATACCGAGTCCCATGGTAGTGTCCTACGAGGTCCAGCCTCTCTGGCTACCACGCCTGAATGTTTGTAACCACGGCAGTGCTAGGCAGGCGCAATTGTGCAGCAATGCAAACTGCATAACCTGGCCAAATTTCACGGGTGTACAAGAAACCACGGGGGATTTACAAGGACATGTTAACCCGGAACAGCCGGAGGCCTGCCCCCAGCAAGATTCCGGAATTCATCCTAAGAAGCCTTGAAAACAGTGAAACGCTCCTATGTTGCAATAACTCAGAACCTCATTCTGAGTGTTCCCGGCAGAGGTCATTCGGCTGAAGAGAACCGTGGACTAACTATAGCCAGATGTAGGCAGTGCCGTCAGTAGTGCTGGATGGACAGTGGTGGCATGCCAAACAACTGAGCTCTAGTTCTCAACACTTGCACAAAGTGCCATAATTTGAGGTTCAACTTACTGCTCCGGTTGAGTAGAGTGTAGCTGTCAAAGCTGAAATCAGTAGCACTGAGGTGAGAAGAACGGGAAGCTGATATATGCAGTCCGCTGGCAGTGTCCTACGGGGACAAGCCTATCTGGCTGCCATGCCTGAATGTTTGCAACCCCGGCAGAGATAGGCAGTCGCAATTCTGCAGCAATGCAAACTACATAACTTTGCCAAATTTCACAGGTGTACAAGAAACCACGGGGGATTTACAAGTAGATGTTCACCCGGAACAGCTGGAGGCCAGCCGGCAGCAAGTTTCCGGATTTCTTCCTAAGAAACCTTGAACGAAGTGAAACGCTCCTATGTTGCAATAACTGAGAACCTCATTTTGAGTGTTCCCGACAGAGGTCATTCGGCTGAACACAACCGAAGACTAATTAGAGCCAGATGTAGGCAGTGCCGTTCATAGTGCTTGGCGGACAGGGGTCAAATGCTAAACAACTGAGCTCTAGTTCTCCAAACGTTCACAAAGTGCCATAAGTTGAGGTTCAACTTACTGCTCCAGTTGAGTAGAGTGTAGCCGTCAAAGCTGGAATCAGTAGCACTCAGGTGAGAAGAACGAGAAGCAGATATACCCACTCCGCTGGCAGAGTCCTACAGGGACTAGCCTGTCTGGCTGACACGCCTGAATGTTTGCAACCGCGACAGGGCTAGACAGTCGCAATTATGCAGCAATGCAAACTGCATTACCTGGCCAAATTTCACGGGTGTACAAGAAACCATGAGGAAATACAAGGAGATGTTCACTCGGAACAGCCAGAGGCCTGCCGGCAGCAAGATTCCGGAATTCTTCCTAAGAAGCCTTGAACGCAGTGATACGCTCCTATGTTGCAATAACTCAGCAGGTCATTCTGAGTGTTCCTGGCAGAGGTCATTCGGCTGAACACAACCATGGACTAATTAGAGCCAGATGTAGGCAGTGCCGTCCATAGTGCTGGATGGACAGTGGTCGCGTGCCAAACAACTGAGCTCTAGGTCTCCAAACTTTAACAGAGTGCCATAAGTAGAGGTTCAACTTACTGCTTCGGTTGAGTAGAGTGTAGCCGTCAAAGCGGGAATCAGAAGCACTCAGGTGAGAAGAATGGGAAGCAGATATACCCAGTCCGCTGGCAGTGTCCAACTCGGACCAGCCTATCTGTCTGCCACGCCTGAATGTTTGCAACCGCGCCAGAGCTAGGCAGGCGAAATTATGCAGCAATGCAAACAGCATAACCTAGCCAAATTTCACGGGTGTACAAGAAACCACGGGGGATTTACAAGGAGATGTTCACTTGAACAACCGGAGGCCTGCCGGCAGCAAGATTCCAGAATTCTTCCTAAGAAACCTTGAACGTACTGAAACACTCCTATGTTGCAATAACTTAGAACCTTATTGTGAGTGTTCCCAGCAGAGCTCATTCGGCTGAACACAACGGTGGACTAACTATAGCAAGATGTAGGCAGTGCCTTCCATAGTGCTTAATGGACAGTCGTAGCGTACCAAACAACTGAGCTCTAGTTCTCCAAATTTTAACAGAGTGCCATAAGTAGAGGTTCAACTTCCTGCTTCGGTTGAGTAGAGTGTAGCCGTCAAAGCTAGAATCAATAGCACTGAGGTGAGAAGAACGAGAAGCAGATATACCCAGTCCGCTGGCAGTGTCCTACGGTGTCCAGCCTATCTGTCTGCCACGCCTCAATATTTGCAACTGCGGCAGAGCTAAGCAGTCGCAATCATGCAGCAATTCAAACTGCATAACCTGGACAAATTTCACGGGTGTACAAGAAACCACGGGGGATTTACAAGGACATGTTCACCCGGAACAGCCGGAGGCCTGCCCACAGCAACATTCCGGAATTCATCCTAAGAAGCCTTGAAAGCAGTGAAACGCTCCTATGTTTCAGTAACTCAGAACCTCATTCTGAGTGCTCCTGGCAGAGTTCATTTATGTGAACACAACCGTGGACTAATTAGAGAAAGATGTAGGCAGTGCCATCCATAGTGCTGGATGGACAGTGGTGGCTTGCCAAACAACTGAGCTCTAGTTCTCAACACTTTCACAAAGTGCCATAAGTTGAGGTTCAACTTACTGCTCCGGTTGAGTAGAGTGTAGCCGTCAAAGCTGGCATCAGTAGCACTCAGGTGAGAAGATCGGGAAGCAGATATACCCAGTCCGCTGGCAGTGTCCTACAGGGACCAGCCTATCTGGTTGCCACGCCTGAATATTTGCAACCGCGGCAGAGCTAGGCAGGCGCAATTGTGCAGCAATACAAACTTCATAACCTGGCGAAATTTCACGGGTGTACAAGAAACCACGGGGGATTTACAAGGACATGTTAACCCGGAACAGCCGGAGGCCTGCCCCCAGCAAGATTCCGGAATTCTTCCTAAGAAGCCTTGAAAGCAGTGAAACGCTCCTATGTTGCAATAACTCAGAACCTCATTCTGAGTGTTCCCGGCAGAGGTCATTCGGCTGAACACAAAGGTGGATTAATTAGAGCCCGATGTAGGCAGTGCCGTCCATAGTGCTGGAGGGACAGTGCTGGAATGCCAAACAACTTAGCTCTAGTTTTCAACACTTTCACAAAGTGCCCTAAGTTGAGGTTGAACTTAATGCTCCGGTTGAGTAGAGTGTAGCCGTCAAAGCTGGAATCAGTAGCACTCAGGCGAGAAAAACGGGAATCAGATATACCCAGTCCGCTGGCAGTTTCCTACGGGGACCAGCCTATCTGGCTGCCACGCCTGAAAGTGTGCAACCATGTCAGAGCTAGGCAGGCACAATTGTGCAGCAATGCAAACTGCATAACCTGGCTGTATTTCACGGTTGTACAAGAAACCACAGGGGATTTACAAGGAGATGGTCACCCGGAATAGCCAGAGGCCTTCCGGCAAAAACATTCGGGAATTCTTCCTATGAAGCCTTGAAAGTAGAGAAATGCTCCTAAGTTGCAACAACTCAGAATGTCATTCTGAGTGTTCTCGGCAGAGGGCATTCGGCTGAAGACAACCGGGGACTAATTAGAGCCAGATGTACACAGTGCCGTCCATAGTGATGGAAGGACCGTGGTGGCATGCCAAACAACGGAGCTCTAGTTCTCAACACTTTCATAAAGTGCCATAAGTTGAGGTTCAACTTACTGCTCCTGTTGAGTACAGTGGAGCCGTCAAAGCTGGAATCAGTAGCACTCAGGTGAGAAGAACGGGAAGCACATATACCCAGTCCGATGGTAGTGTCCTACGAGGTACAGCCTCTCTGGCTACCACGCCTGAATGTTTGCAACCACGCCAGAGCTCGGCAGGCGCAATTATGCAGCAATTCATACTGCATAACCTGGCCAAATTTCATGGGTGTACAAGAAATCACGAGGGATTTACAAGGAGATGTTCACCCGGAACAGCCGGAGGCCAGCCGGCAGCAACATTCCGGAATTCTTCCTGAGAAGCCTTGAAAGCAGTGAAACGCTCCTATGTTGCAATAACTCAGAACCTCATTCTGAGTGTTCCCGGCACAGGTCATTCGGCTGAACACAACCGTGGACTAATTAGAGCCAGATGTAGGCAGTGACGTCCATGGACCTGGATGGACAGGGGTTGGGGTGCCAAACAACTGAGCTCTAGTTCTCAACACTTTCACAAAGTGTCATAAGTTGAGGTTCAACTTACTGCTCCGGTTGAGTAGAGTGTAGCCGTCAAAGCTGGAATCAGTAGCACTCAGGAGAGAAGAACAGGAAGCAGATAGACCCAGTCCGCTGGCAGCGTTCAACGGGGACCACTTATCTTGCTGCCGTGCCTGAATGTTTGCAACCTCGGCAGATAAAGGCAGGCACAATTGTGCAGCAATGCAAACTGCATAACCTCGCCAAATTTCATGGGTGTACAAGAAAACACGGGGGATTTACAAGGAGATGTTCACCAGGAAAAGAGGGAGGCCTGTCCACAGCAAGTTTCCGGAATGCTTCCTAAGAAGCCTTGAAAGCAGTGAAACGCTCCTATGTTGCAACAACTCAGAACCTCATTCTGAGTGTTCCCCGCAGAGGTCATTCGCCTGAACACAACCCTGGACTAATTAGAGCCAGATATAGGCAGTGCCGTCCATAGTGCTGGATATACAGTTGTGGCGGGCCAAACAACTGAGCTCTAGGTGTCAATACTTTCACAAAATGCCATAAATTGAGGTTCAACTTACTGCTCCGATTGAGTAGAGTGTAGCCGTCAAAGCTGGAATCAGTAGCACTCAGGTGAAAAGAACGGGAAGCAGATAGAACCAGTCCGCTGGCAGTGTCCTACGGGGACCAGCCTATCTGGCTGCCACGCCTGAATGTTTGCAACCGCGGCAGAGCTAGGCAGGCGCAATTGTGCAGCAATGCACACTGCATATCCTGGCCAAATTTCACGTGTGTACAAGAAACCACAGGGGATTTTCAAGGAGATGGTCACCCGGAACAGCCAGAGGTCAGCCGGCAAAAACATTCGGGAATTCTTCCTAAGAAGCCTTGAAAGCAGAGAAATGCTCCTAAGTTGTAACAACTCAGAATGTCATTCTGAGTTTTCTTGGCAGAGGGCATTCGGCTGAAGACAACCGTGGACTAATTAGAGCCAGATGTACACAGTGCCGTCCATAGTGATGGAAGGACCGTGGTGGCATGCCAAACAACGGAGCTCTAGTTCTCAACACTTTCATAAAGTGCCATAAGTTGAGGTTCAACTTATTGCTCCTGTTGAGTAGAGTGTAGCCGTCAAAGCTGGAATCAGTAGCACTCAGGTGAGAAGAACGGGAAGCACATATACCCAGTCCGATGGTAGTGTCCTACGAGGTCCAGCCTCTCTGGCTACCACGCCTGAATGTTTGCAACCACGGCAGTGCTAGGCAGGCGCAATTGTGCAGCAATGCAAACTGCATAACCTGGCCAAATTTCACCGGTGTACAAGTAACCACGGGGGATTTACAAGGAGATATTCACCCGGAGCAGCCGGAGGCCTGCCGGCAGCAACATTCCGGAATTCTTCCTGTGAAGCCTGGAAAGCAGTGAAACGCTCCTATGTTGCAATAACTCAGAACCTCATTCTGAGTGTACCTGGCAGAGTTCATTCGGCTGAACACAACCGTGGACTAATTAGAGCCAGATGTAGGCAGTGACGTCCATGGTGCTGGATGGACAGTGGTGGCGTGCCAAACAACTGAGATCTAGGTCTCAACACTTTCACAAAGTGCCATAAGTTGAGGTTCAACTTACTGCTCCCGTTGAGTAGAGTGTAGCCGTCAAAGCTGGAATCAGAAGCACTCAGGTGAGAAGAACGGGAAGCTGATATACGCAGTCCACTGGCAGTGTCCTACAGGGATCAGTAAATCTGGCTGCCATGCCTGAATGTTTGCAAAAGTGGTAGAGCTAGCCAGGCGCAATTGTGCAGCAATGCAAACTGCATAACCTGGCCAAATTTCACGGGTGTAAAAGAAACCACGTGGGATTTATATGGAGATGTTAACTCAGAACAGCCGGAGGCCTGCCGGCAGCAACATTCCGGAATTCTTCTCAAGAAGCCTTGAAAGCAGTGAAATGCTCCTATGTTGCCATAACTCAGAACCCCATTCTGAGTGTTCCCGGCAGGGGTCATTTGGCTGAACACAACCAAGAACTTATTAGAGCCAAATGTATGCAGTTCCGTCCATAGTGCTGGATGGACAGTTGTGGCGTGCCAAACAACTGAGCTCTATTTCTCAAGTCTTTTACAAATTGCCATAGGTTGAGGTTCAACTACTTCAACGGTTGAGTACAGTGTAGCCGTCAAAGCTGGAATCAGTAGCACTCAGGTGAGAAGAACGGGAAGCAGATAGACCCAGTCTGATGGCAGAGTCCTACGGGGACCCGCCTATTTGCCTGTCACGCCTGAATGTTTGCCACTGCGGCAGAGCTAGGTAGGCGCAATTGTGCAGCAATGCAAACTGCATAACCTGGCCAAATTTCCCGGGTGTACAAGAAACCACGGGGGATTTACAAGGAGATGTTCACCCGGAACAGACAGAGGCCTGCCGGCAGCAAGATTCCGGAATCCTTCCGAAGAAGCCTTGAAAGAAGTGAAACGCACCTATGTTGCCATAACTCAGAACCTCATTCTGAGTGTTCCTGGAAGAGGTCATTCGGCTGAACACGACGGTGGACTAATTAGAGCCAAATGTATGCAGTGCCTCCATAGTGCTGGATGGACAGTTGTGGCGTGTCAAACAACTGAGTTCTAGTTCTCAACACTTTCACAAAGTGCCATAAGTTGAGGTTCAACTTACTGCTCCGGTTGAGTAGAGTGTAGCCGTCAAAGCTGGAATCAGTAGCACTCACGTGAGAAGAACGGGAAGCATATATACCCAGTTCGCTGGCAGTGTCCTACGGGGACCAGCATATCTGGCTGCCACGCCTGAATCTTTGCAATCCCGGCAGAGCTAGGCAGGCACAATTGTGCAGCAATGCAAACTGCATACCCTGGCCAAATTTGACGGGTGTACAAGAAACCACGGCGGATTTACAAGGAGATGTTCACCCGGAACAGACAGAGGCCTCCCGGCAGCAAGATTCCGGAATCCTTCCTAAGAAGCCTTGAAAGCAGTGAAACGCTCCTATGTTGCAATAACTCAGAACCTCATTCTGAGTGTTCCCGGCAGAGGTTATTCAGGTGAACTCATCCGTGGACTAATTAGAGCCAGATGTAGGCAGTGGACTAATTAGAGCCAGATGTAGGCAATGGACTAATTAGAGCCAGATATAGGCAGTGTATTCGATTGGAAAACAACTGAGCTTTAGTTCTCCAAACTTTCTCAAATTGCCATAAGTTGAGGTTCAACTTACTGCTCCGGTCGAGTAGAGTGTACACGTCAAAGCTGGAATCAGTAGCACTGAGTTGAGTAGAACGGGAAGCAGGTAGACCCAGTCCGCTGGCAGTGTCCTACGATGACCAGCCTTTCTGGCTGCCACGCCTGAATGTTTGTAAACACGGCAGAGCTATGCAGGCGGAAATGTGCAGCAATGCAAACTGCATAACCTGGCCAAATTTCACGGGTGTACGAGAAACCACGGGGGATATACAAGGGGATTTCACCCGGAAGAGCCGGAGGCCTGCCGGCAACAAGATTCCGGAATTCTTCCTGTGAAACCTTGAAAGCAGTGAAACGCACCTAGGTGGCAATAACTCAGAACCTCATTCTGAGTGTTCCCCGCAGAGATCATTCGGCTGAACACAACTGTGGAGTAATTAGAGCCAGATATAGGCAGTGCCGTCCATAGTGCTGAATGGATATTGGTGGCGTGCCAAACACCTGAGATCTAGTTCACAACACTTTCACAAAGTGCCATACGTTGAGGCTCTACTTAGTGCTCCGGTTGAGTAGAGTGTAGCCGTCAAAGCTGGAATCAGTAGCACTCAGGTGAGAAGAAAGGAAAGCAGATATAACCAGTCCCTAGCAGTGCCCTACGGGGACCAGCCTATCTGGCTGCCACGCCTGAATGTTTGCAACCGCGGCAGGGGAAGGCAGGCGCAATTGTGCAGCAATGCAAACTGCATAACCTCCCCAAATTTCAGGGGTGTACAAGAAACCACGGGGGATTTACAAGGAGATGTTCACCCTGAACAGCAGGAGGCCTGCTGGCAGCAAGATTCTGGAATTCTTCCTAAGAAGCCTTGAAAGCAGTGAAACGCTCCTATGTTGCAATATCTCAGAACCTCATTTTGACTGTTCCCGGCAGAGGTCATTCGGCTGAACACAACCGTGGACTAACTATAGCCAGATGTAGGCAGTGCCGTCCATAGTGCTGGATGGACAGTGGTGGCGTGCCAAACAACTGAGCTCTAGTTCTCAACACTTGCACAAAGTGCCATAAGTTGAGGTTCAACTTACTGCTCCGGTTGAGTAGAGTGTAGCCGTCAAAGCTGGAATCAGTAGCACTCAGGTGAGAAGAACGGGAAGCAGATATACCCAGTCTGCTGGCAGTGTCCTACGGGGACCAGCCTTACTGGCTGCCACGCCTGAATGTTTGCAACCCCGGCAGAGATAGGCAGTCGCAATTATGCAGCAATGCAAACTGCATAACTTGGCCTAATTTCACAGGTGTACAAGAAACCACTGGGGATTTACAAGGACATGTTCACCCGGAACATCCGGAGGCCAGCCGGCAGCAAGATTCCGGAATCTTCCTAAGAAACCTTGAACGCAGTGAAACGCTCGTATGTTGCAATAACTCAGAACCTCATTTTTAGTGTTCCCGACAGAGGTCATTCGGCTGAACACAACCGAGGACTAATTAGAGCCAGATATAGGCAGTGCCATCCATAGTGCTGGGGGGACAGTGGTCGCATGCTAAACAACTGAGCTCTAGTTCTCCAAACGTGCACAACGTGCCATAAATTGAGGTTCAACTTACTGCTTCGGTTGAGTAGAGTGTAGCAATCAACGCTGGAATCAGTAGCACTCAGTTGAGAAGAACGAGAAGCAGATATACCAAGTCTGCTGGCAGTGTCCTACGTGGAACAGCCTTTCTGGCTGCCACGCCTGAATGTTTGCAACCGCGGCAGAGCTAGGCAGGCGCAATTGTGCAGCAATGCAAACTGCATTAACTGGCCAAATTTCACGGGTGTACAAGAAACCACGGGGGATGTATAATTAGATGTTCACCCGGAACAGCCAGAGGCCTGCCGGCAGCAAGATTCCGGAATTCTTCCTAAGAAGCCTTGCAAGCAGTGAAACGCTGCTATGTTGCAATAACTCAGAACCTCATTCTGAGTGTTCCCGGCAGAGGTCATTCGGCTGAACTCATCCGTGGACTAATTAGAGCCAGATGTAGGCAGTGGAAAAATTAGAGCCCGATGTAGGCAATGGACTAATTAGAGCTAGGTATAGGCAGTGTTTTCGATTGGAAAACAACTGAGCTTTAGTTCTCCAAACTTTCACAAAGTGCCATAAGTTGACGTTCAACTTATTGGTCTGGTTGAGAAGAGTGTAGCCATCAAAGCTGGAATCAGTAGCACTCAGGTGAGAAGAACTGGAAACAGATAGACCCAGTTTGCTGGAAGTGTCTTACGGGGACCAGCCTATCTGGCTGATACGCCTGAATGTTTGCAAGCGCGGCAGGGGTAGGCAGGTGCAATTGTGCAGCAATGCAAACTGCGTAAGCGCCCCAAATTTCAGGGGTGTACAAGAAACCACGGGGGATTTACAAGGACATGATCACCCGGAACAGCAGGAGGCCTACCGGCAGCAAGATTCCGGAATTCTTCCAGTGAAGCCTTGAAAGCTGTGAAACGCGCCTATGTTGCAATAACTCAGAAACTCATTCTGATTGTTCCCGGCACAGGTCATTGGGCTAAACACAACCGTGGACTAATTAGAGCCAGGTGTAGGCAGTGCCGTCCATACTGTTGGATGGACAGTGGTGGAGTGCCAAACAACTGAGCTCTAGTTCTTAACACTTTCACAAAGTGCCATAAGTTGAGGTTCAACTTACTGCTCCAGTTGAGTAGAGTGTAGCCGTCAAAGCTGGAATCAGTAGCACTCAGGTGAGAAGAACGAGAAGCAGATATACCCACTCCGCTGGCAGAGTCCTACAGGGACTAGCCTGTCTGGCTGACACGCCTGAATGTTTGCAACCGCGACAGGGCTAGACAGTCGCAATTATGCAGCAATGCAAACTGCATTACCTGGCCAAATTTCACGGGTGTACAAGAAACCACGAGGAAATACAAGGAGATGTTCACTCGGAACAGCCAGAGGCCTGCCGGCAGCAAGATTCCGGAATTCTTCCTAAGAAGCCTTGAACGCAGTGATACGCTCCTATGTTGCAATAACTCAGCAGGTCATTCTGAGTGTTCCTGGCAGAGGTCATTCGGCTGAACACAACCATGGACTAATTAGAGCCAGATGTAGGCAGTGCCGTCCATAGTGCTGGATGGACAGTGGTCGCGTGCCAAACAACTGAGCTCTAGGTCTCCAAACTTTAACAGAGTGCCATAAGTAGAGGTTCAACTTACTGCTTCGGTTGAGTAGAGTGTAGCCGTCAAAGCGGGAATCAGAAGCACTCAGGTGAGAAGAATGGGAAGCAGATATACCCAGTCCGCTGGCAGTGTCCAACTCGGACCAGCCTATCTGTCTGCCACGCCTGAATGTTTGCAACCGCGCCAGAGCTAGGCAGGCGAAATTATGCAGCAATGCAAACAGCATAACCTAGCCAAATTTCACGGGTGTACAAGAAACCACGGGGGATTTACAAGGAGATGTTCACTTGAACAACCGGAGGCCTGCCGGCAGCAAGATTCCAGAATTCTTCCTAAGAAACCTTGAACGTACTGAAACACTCCTATGTTGCAATAACTTAGAACCTTATTGTGAGTGTTCCCAGCAGAGCTCATTCGGCTGAACACAACGGTGGACTAACTATAGCAAGATGTAGGCAGTGCCTTCCATAGTGCTTAATGGACAGTCGTAGCGTACCAAACAACTGAGCTCTAGTTCTCCAAATTTTAACAGAGTGCCATAAGTAGAGGTTCAACTTCCTGCTTCGGTTGAGTAGAGTGTAGCCGTCAAAGCTAGAATCAATAGCACTGAGGTGAGAAGAACGAGAAGCAGATATACCCAGTCCGCTGGCAGTGTCCTACGGTGTCCAGCCTATCTGTCTGCCACGCCTCAATATTTGCAACTGCGGCAGAGCTAAGCAGTCGCAATCATGCAGCAATTCAAACTGCATAACCTGGACAAATTTCACGGGTGTACAAGAAACCACGGGGGATTTACAAGGACATGTTCACCCGGAACAGCCGGAGGCCTGCCCACAGCAACATTCCGGAATTCATCCTAAGAAGCCTTGAAAGCAGTGAAACGCTCCTATGTTTCAGTAACTCAGAACCTCATTCTGAGTGCTCCTGGCAGAGTTCATTTATGTGAACACAACCGTGGACTAATTAGAGAAAGATGTAGGCAGTGCCATCCATAGTGCTGGATGGACAGTGGTGGCTTGCCAAACAACTGAGCTCTAGTTCTCAACACTTTCACAAAGTGCCATAAGTTGAGGTTCAACTTACTGCTCCGGTTGAGTAGAGTGTAGCCGTCAAAGCTGGCATCAGTAGCACTCAGGTGAGAAGATCGGGAAGCAGATATACCCAGTCCGCTGGCAGTGTCCTACAGGGACCAGCCTATCTGGTTGCCACGCCTGAATATTTGCAACCGCGGCAGAGCTAGGCAGGCGCAATTGTGCAGCAATACAAACTTCATAACCTGGCGAAATTTCACGGGTGTACAAGAAACCACGGGGGATTTACAAGGACATGTTAACCCGGAACAGCCGGAGGCCTGCCCCCAGCAAGATTCCGGAATTCTTCCTAAGAAGCCTTGAAAGCAGTGAAACGCTCCTATGTTGCAATAACTCAGAACCTCATTCTGAGTGTTCCCGGCAGAGGTCATTCGGCTGAACACAAAGGTGGATTAATTAGAGCCCGATGTAGGCAGTGCCGTCCATAGTGCTGGAGGGACAGTGCTGGAATGCCAAACAACTTAGCTCTAGTTTTCAACACTTTCACAAAGTGCCCTAAGTTGAGGTTGAACTTAATGCTCCGGTTGAGTAGAGTGTAGCCGTCAAAGCTGGAATCAGTAGCACTCAGGCGAGAAAAACGGGAATCAGATATACCCAGTCCGCTGGCAGTTTCCTACGGGGACCAGCCTATCTGGCTGCCACGCCTGAAAGTGTGCAACCGTGTCAGAGCTAGGCAGGCACAATTGTGCAGCAATGCAAACTGCATAACCTGGCTGTATTTCACGGTTGTACAAGAAACCACAGGGGATTTACAAGGAGATGGTCACCCGGAATAGCCAGAGGCCTTCCGGCAAAAACATTCGGGAATTCTTCCTATGAAGCCTTGAAAGTAGAGAAATGCTCCTAAGTTGCAACAACTCAGAATGTCATTCTGAGTGTTCTCGGCAGAGGGCATTCGGCTGAAGACAACCGGGGACTAATTAGAGCCAGATGTACACAGTGCCGTCCATAGTGATGGAAGGACCGTGGTGGCATGCCAAACAACGGAGCTCTAGTTCTCAACACTTTCATAAAGTGCCATAAGTTGAGGTTCAACTTACTGCTCCTGTTGAGTACAGTGGAGCCGTCAAAGCTGGAATCAGTAGCACTCAGGTGAGAAGAACGGGAAGCACATATACCCAGTCCGATGGTAGTGTCCTACGAGGTACAGCCTCTCTGGCTACCACGCCTGAATGTTTGCAACCACGCCAGAGCTCGGCAGGCGCAATTATGCAGCAATTCATACTGCATAACCTGGCCAAATTTCATGGGTGTACAAGAAATCACGAGGGATTTACAAGGAGATGTTCACCCGGAACAGCCGGAGGCCAGCCGGCAGCAACATTCCGGAATTCTTCCTGAGAAGCCTTGAAAGCAGTGAAACGCTCCTATGTTGCAATAACTCAGAACCTCATTCTGAGTGTTCCCGGCACAGGTCATTCGGCTGAACACAACCGTGGACTAATTAGAGCCAGATGTAGGCAGTGACGTCCATGGACCTGGATGGACAGGGGTTGGGGTGCCAAACAACTGAGCTCTAGTTCTCAACACTTTCACAAAGTGTCATAAGTTGAGGTTCAACTTACTGCTCCGGTTGAGTAGAGTGTAGCCGTCAAAGCTGGAATCAGTAGCACTCAGGAGAGAAGAACAGGAAGCAGATAGACCCAGTCCGCTGGCAGCGTTCAACGGGGACCACTTATCTTGCTGCCGTGCCTGAATGTTTGCAACCTCGGCAGAGCAAGGCAGGCACAATTGTGCAGCAATGCAAACTGCATAACCTCGCCAAATTTCATGGGTGTACAAGAAAACACGGGGGATTTACAAGGAGATGTTCACCAGGAAAAGAGGGAGGCCTGTCCACAGCAAGTTTCCGGAATGCTTCCTAAGAAGCCTTGAAAGCAGTGAAACGCTCCTATGTTCCAACAACTCAGAACCTCATTCTGAGTGTTCCCCGCAGAGGTCATTCGCCTGAACACAACCCTGGACTAATTAGAGCCAGATATAGGCAGTGCCGTCCATAGTGCTGGATGGACAGTTGTGGCGGGCCAAACAACTGAGCTCTAGGTGTCAATACTTTCACAAAATGCCATAAATTGAGGTTCAACTTACTGCTCCGATTGAGTAGAGTGTAGCCGTCAAAGCTGGAATCAGTAGCACTCAGGTGAAAAGAACGGGAAGCAGATAGAACCAGTCCGCTGGCAGTGTCCTACGGGGACCAGCCTATCTGGCTGCCACGCCTGAATGTTTGCAACCGCGGCAGAGCTAGGCAGGCGCAATTGTGCAGCAATGCACACTGCATATCCTGGCCAAATTTCACGTGTGTACAAGAAACCACAGGGGATTTACATGGAGATGGTCACCCGGAACAGCCAGAGGTCTGCCGGCAAAAATATTCGGGAATTCTTCCTAAGAAGCCTTGAAAGCAGAGAAATGCTCCTAAGTTGTAACAACTCAGAATCTCATTCTGAGTTTTCTTGGCAGAGGGCATTCGGCTGAAGACAACCGTGGACTAATTAGAGCCAGATGTACACAGTGCCGTCCATAGTGATGGAAGGACCGTGGTGGCATGCCAAACAACGGAGCTCTAGTTCTCAACACTTTCATAAAGTGCCATAAGTTGAGGTTCAACTTACTGCTCCTGTTGAGTAGAGTGTAGCCGTCAAAGCTGGAATCAGTAGCACTCAGGTGAGAAGAACGGGAAGCACATATACCCAGTCCGATGGTAGTGTCCTACGAGGTCCAGCCTCTCTGGCTACCACGCCTGAATGTTTGCAACCACGGCAGTGCTAGGCAGGCGCAATTGTGCAGCAATGCAAACTGCATAACCTGGCCAAATTTCACCGGTGTACAAGTAACCACGGGGGATTTACAAGGAGATATTCACCCGGAGCAGCCGGAGGCCTGCCGGCAGCAACATTCCGGAATTCTTCCTGTGAAGCCTGGAAAGCAGTGAAACGCTCCTATGTTGCAATAACTCAGAACCTCATTCTGAGTGTACCTGGCAGAGTTCATTCGGCTGAACACAACCGTGGACTAATTAGAGCCAGATGTAGGCAGTGACGTCCATGGTGCTGGATGGACAGTGGTGGCGTGCCAAACAACTGAGATCTAGGTCTCAACACTTTCACAAAGTGCCATAAGTTGAGGTTCAACTTACTGCTCCCGTTGAGTAGAGTGTAGCCGTCAAAGCTGGAATCAGAAGCACTCAGGTGAGAAGAACGGGAAGCTGATATACCCAGTCCACTGGCAGTGTCCTACAGGGATCAGTAAATCTGGCTGCCACGCCTGAATGTTTGCAAAAGTGGTAGAGCTAGCCAGGCGCAATTGTGCAGCAATGCAAACTGCATAACCTGGCCAAATTTCACGGGTGTACAAGAAACCACGGGGGATTTAAAGGAGATGTTCACCCGGAACAGACAGAGGCCTGCCGGCAGCAAGATTCCGGAATCCTTCCTAAGAAGCCTTGAAAGCAGTGAAACGCTCCTATGTTGCAATAACTCAGAACCTCATTCTGAGTGTTCCCGGCAGAGGTTATTCAGGTGAACTCATCCGTGGACTAATTAGAGCCAGATGTAGGCAGTGGACTAATTAGAGCCAGATGTAGGCAATGGACTAATTAGAGCCAGATATAGGCAGTGTATTCGATTGGAAAACAACTGAGCTTTAGTTCTCCAAACTTTCTCAAATTGCCATAAGTTGAGGTTCAACTTACTGCTCCGGTCGAGTAGAGTGTACACGTCAAAGCTGGAATCAGTAGCACTGAGTTGAGTAGAACGGGAAGCAGGTAGACCCAGTCCGCTGGCAGTGTCCTACGATGACCAGCCTTTCTGGCTGCCACGCCTGAATGTTTGTAAACACGGCAGAGCTATGCAGGCGGAAATGTGCAGCAATGCAAACTGCATAACCTGGCCAAATTTCACGGGTGTACGAGAAACCACGGGGGATATACAAGGGGATTTCACCCGGAAGAGCCGGAGGCCTGCCGGCAACAAGATTCCGGAATTCTTCCTGTGAAACCTTGAAAGCAGTGAAACGCACCTAGGTGGCAATAACTCAGAACCTCATTCTGAGTGTTCCCCGCAGAGATCATTCGGCTGAACACAACTGTGGAGTAATTAGAGCCAGATATAGGCAGTGCCGTCCATAGTGCTGAATGGATATTGGTGGCGTGCCAAACACCTGAGATCTAGTTCACAACACTTTCACAAAGTGCCATACGTTGAGGTTCTACTTAGTGCTCCGGTTGAGTAGAATGTAGCCGTCAAAGCTGGAATCAGTAGCACTCAGGTGAGAAGAAAGGAAAGCAGATATAACCAGTCCCTAGCAGTGCCCTACGGGGACCAGCCTATCTGGCTGCCACGCCTGAATGTTTGCAACCGCGGCAGGGGAAGGCAGGCGCAATTGTGCAGCAATGCAAACTGCATAACCTCCCCAAATTTCAGGGGTGTACAAGAAACCACGGGGGATTTACAAGGAGATGTTCACCCTGAACAGCAGGAGGCCTGCTGGCAGCAAGATTCTGGAATTCTTCCTAAGAAGCCTTGAAAGCAGTGAAACGCTCCTATGTTGCAATATCTCAGAACCTCATTTTGACTGTTCCCGGCAGAGGTCATTCGGCTGAACACAACCGTGGACTAACTATAGCCAGATGTAGGCAGTGCCGTCCATAGTGCTGGATGGACAGTGGTGGCGTGCCAAACAACTGAGCTCTAGTTCTCAACACTTGCACAAAGTGCCATAAGTTGAGGTTCAACTTACTGCTCCGGTTGAGTAGAGTGTAGCCGTCAAAGCTGGAATCAGTAGCACTCAGGTGAGAAGAACGGGAAGCAGATATACCCAGTCTGCTGGCAGTGTCCTACGGGGACCAGCCTTACTGGCTGCCACGCCTGAATGTTTGCAACCCCGGCAGAGATAGGCAGTCGCAATTATGCAGCAATGCAAACTGCATAACTTGGCCTAATTTCACAGGTGTACAAGAAACCACTGGGGATTTACAAGGAGATGTTCACCCGGAACATCCGGAGGCCAGCCGGCAGCAAGATTCCGGAATCTTCCTAAGAAACCTTGAACGCAGTGAAACGCTCGTATGTTGCAATAACTCAGAACCTCATTTTTAGTGTTCCCGACAGAGGTCATTCGGCTGAACACAACCGAGGACTAATTAGAGCCAGATATAGGCAGTGCCATCCATAGTGCTGGGGGGACAGTGGTCGCATGCTAAACAACTGAGCTCTAGTTCTCCAAACGTGCACAACGTGCCATAAATTGAGGTTCAACTTACTGCTTCGGTTGAGTAGAGTGTAGCAATCAACGCTGGAATCAGTAGCACTCAGTTGAGAAGAACGAGAAGCAGATATACCAAGTCTGCTGGCAGTGTCCTACGTGGAACAGCCTTTCTGGCTGCCACGCCTGAATGTTTGCAACCGCGGCAGAGCTAGGCAGGCGCAATTGTGCAGCAATGCAAACTGCATTAACTGGCCAAATTTCACGGGTGTACAAGAAACCACGGGGGATGTATAATTAGATGTTCACCCGGAACAGCCAGAGGCCTGCCGGCAGCAAGATTCCGGAATTCTTCCTAAGAAGCCTTGCAAGCAGTGAAACGCTGCTATGTTGCAATAACTCAGAACCTCATTCTGAGTGTTCCCAGCAGAGGTCATTCGGCTGAACTCATCCGTGGACTAATTAGAGCCAGATGTAGGCAGTGGAAAAATTAGAGCCCGATGTAGGCAATGGACTAATTAGAGCTAGGTATAGGCAGTGTTTTCGATTGGAAAACAACTGAGCTTTAGTTCTCCAAACTTTCACAAAGTGCCATAAGTTGACGTTCAACTTATTGGTCTGGTTGAGAAGAGTGTAGCCATCAAAGCTGGAATCAGTAGCACTCAGGTGAGAAGAACTGGAAACAGATAGACCCAGTTTGCTGGAAGTGTCTTACGGGGACCAGCCTATCTGGCTGATACGCCTGAATGTTTGCAAGCGCGGCAGGGGTAGGCAGGTGCAATTGTGCAGCAATGCAAACTGCGTAAGCGCCCCAAATTTCAGGGGTGTACAAGAAACCACGGGGGATTTACAAGGACATGATCACCCGGAACAGCAGGAGGCCTACCGGCAGCAAGATTCCGGAATTCTTCCAGTGAAGCCTTGAAAGCTGTGAAACGCGCCTATGTTGCAATAACTCAGAAACTCATTCTGATTGTTCCCGGCACAGGTCATTGGGCTAAACACAACCGTGGACTAATTAGAGCCAGGTGTAGGCAGTGCCGTCCATACTGTTGGATGGACAGTGGTGGAGTGCCAAACAACTGAGCTCTAGTTCTTAACACTTTCACAAAGTGCCATAAGTTGAGGTTCAACTTACTGCTCCAGTTGAGTAGAGTGTAGCCGTCAAAGCTGGAATCAGTAGCACTCAGGTGAGAAGAACGGGAAGCAGATAGACCCAGTCCGCTGGCAGTGTCCTACGGGGACCAGCCTATCTGGCTGCTTGCCTGAATGTTTGCAACCGCGGCAAAGCTAGGCAGGCGCAATTGTGCAGCAATGCAAACTGCATAACCTGGACAATTTTCACGGGTGTACAAGAAACCACGGGGCATTTACAAGGGGATTTCCCTCGGAACATCCGGAGGCCTGCCGGCAGCAAGATTCCGGAATTCTTCCTGTGAAACCTTGAAAGCAGTGAAACGCTCCTAGGTTGCAATAACTGAGAACCTCATTCTACGTGTTCCTGGCAGAGATCATTCAGCTGAACACAACTGTGGACTAATTAGAGCCTGATATAGGCAGTGCCTTCCATAGTGCTGGATGGATATTTGTGGCGTGCCAAACACCTGAGATCTAGTTCACAACACTTTCACAAAGTGCCATGAGTTGAGGTTCTACTTACTGCTCTCGTTGAGTAGAGTGTAGCCGTCAAAGCTGGAATCAGTAGCACTCAGGAGAGAAGAACAGGAAGCAGATAGACCCAGTCCGCTGGCAGCGTTCAACGGGGACCACTTATCTTGCTGCCGTGCCTGAATGTTTGCAACCTCGGCAGAGCAAGGCAGGCACAATTGTGCAGCAATGCAAACTGCATAACCTCGCCAAATTTCATGGGTGTACAAGAAAACACGGGGGATTTACAAGGAGATGTTCACCAGGAAAAGAGGGAGGCCTGTCCACAGCAAGTTTCCGGAATGCTTCCTAAGAAGCCTTGAAAGCAGTGAAACGCTCCTATGTTCCAACAACTCAGAACCTCATTCTGAGTGTTCCCCGCAGAGGTCATTCGCCTGAACACAACCCTGGACTAATTAGAGCCAGATATAGGCAGTGCCGTCCATAGTGCTGGATGGACAGTTGTGGCGGGCCAAACAACTGAGCTCTAGGTGTCAATACTTTCACAAAATGCCATAAATTGAGGTTCAACTTACTGCTCCGATTGAGTAGAGTGTAGCCGTCAAAGCTGGAATCAGTAGCACTCAGGTGAAAAGAACGGGAAGCAGATAGAACCAGTCCGCTGGCAGTGTCCTACGGGGACCAGCCTATCTGGCTGCCACGCCTGAATGTTTGCAACCGCGGCAGAGCTAGGCAGGCGCAATTGTGCAGCAATGCACACTGCATATCCTGGCCAAATTTCACGTGTGTACAAGAAACCACAGGGGATTTTCAAGGAGATGGTCACCCGGAACAGCCAGAGGTCTGCCGGCAAAAACATTCGGGAATTCTTCCTAAGAAGCCTTGAAAGCAGAGAAATGCTCCTAAGTTGTAACAACTCAGAATCTCATTCTGAGTTTTCTTGGCAGAGGGCATTCGGCTGAAGACAACCGTGGACTAATTAGAGCCAGATGTACACAGTGCCGTCCATAGTGATGGAAGGACCGTGGTGGCATGCCAAACAACGGAGCTCTAGTTCTCAACACTTTCATAAAGTGCCATAAGTTGAGGTTCAACTTACTGCTCCTGTTGAGTAGAGTGTAGCCGTCAAAGCTGGAATCAGTAGCACTCAGGTGAGAAGAACGGGAAGCACATATACCCAGTCCGATGGTAGTGTCCTACGAGGTCCAGCCTCTCTGGCTACCACGCCTGAATGTTTGCAACCACGGCAGTGCTAGGCAGGCGCAATTGTGCAGCAATGCAAACTGCATAACCTGGCCAAATTTCACCGGTGTACAAGTAACCACGGGGGATTTACAAGGAGATATTCACCCGGAGCAGCCGGAGGCCTGCCGGCAGCAACATTCCGGAATTCTTCCTGTGAAGCCTGGAAAGCAGTGAAACGCTCCTATGTTGCAATAACTCAGAACCTCATTCTGAGTGTACCTGGCAGAGTTCATTCGGCTGAACACAACCGTGGACTAATTAGAGCCAGATGTAGGCAGTGACGTCCATGGTGCTGGATGGACAGTGGTGGCGTGCCAAACAACTGAGATCTAGGTCTCAACACTTTCACAAAGTGCCATAAGTTGAGGTTCAACTTACTGCTCCCGTTGAGTAGAGTGTAGCCGTCAAAGCTGGAATCAGAAGCACTCAGGTGAGAAGAACGGGAAGCTGATATACCCAGTCCACTGGCAGTGTCCTACAGGGATCAGTAAATCTGGCTGCCACGCCTGAATGTTTGCAAAAGTGGTAGAGCTAGCCAGGCGCAATTGTGCAGCAATGCAAACTGCATAACCTGGCCAAATTTCACGGGTGTAAAAGAAACCACGTGGGATTTATATGGAGATGTTAACTCAGAACAGCCGGAGGACTGCCGGCAGCAACATTCCGGAATTCTTCTCAAGAAGCCTTGAAAGCAGTGAAATGCTCCTATGTTGCCATAACTCAGAACCCCATTCTGAGTGTTCCCGGCAGGGGTCATTTGGCTGAACACAACCAAGAACTTATTAGAGCCAAATGTATGCAGTTCCGTCCATAGTGCTGGATGGACAGTTGTGGCGTGCCAAACAACTGAGCTCTATTTCTCAAGTCTTTTACAAATTGCCATAGGTTGAGGTTCAACTACTTCAACGGTTGAGTAGAGTGTAGCCGTCAAAGCTGGAATCAGTAGCACTCAGGTGAGAAGAACGGGAAGCAGATAGACCCAGTCTGATGGCAGAGTCTTACGGAGACCCGCCTATTGGCCTGTCACGCCTGAATGTTTGCCACTGCGGCAGAGCTAGGTAGGCGCAATTGTGCAGCAATGCAAACTGCATAACCTGGCCAAATTTCACGGGTGTACAAGAAACCACGGGGGATTTACAAGGAGATGTTCACCCGGAACAGACAGAGGCCTGCCGGCAGCAAGATTCCGGAATCCTTCCGAAGAAGCCTTGAAAGCAGTGAAACGCACCTATGTTGCCATAACTCAGAACCTCATTCTGAGTGTTCACGGCAGAGGTCATTCGGCTGAACACAACCGTGGACCAATTACAGCTAGATGAATGTGGCGCCGTCCATAGTGCTGGATGGACAGTGGTGTCGTGCCAAACAACTGAGCTGTAGTTCTCAACACTTTCACATAGTGCCATAAGTTGAGGTTCAACTTAGTGCTCCGGTTGAGTAGAGTGTAGCCGTCAAAGCTGGAATCAGTAGCACTCAGGTGAGAAGAACGGGAAGCAGATAGACCCAGTCCGCTGGCAGTGTCCTATGGGGACCAGCCTATCTGGCTGCCACGCCTGAATGTTTGCAACCGTGGCAGAGCTTGGCAGGTGCAATTGTGCAGCAATGCAAACTGCATAACTTGGCCAAATTTCACGGGTGTACAAGAAACCACGGGGGATTTACATGGAGATGATCACTCGGAACAGCCAGAGGCCTGCCGGCAGCAATATTCCGGACTTCTTCCTAAGAAGCCTTGAAAGCAGTGAAACTCTCCTATGTTGCACTAACTCAGAAACTCATTCTGAGTGTTCCTGGAAGAGGTCATTCGGCTGAACACGACGGTGGACTAATTAGAGCCAAATGTATGCAGTGCCTCCATAGTGCTGGATGGACAGTTGTGGCGTGTCAAACAACTGAGTTCTAGTTCTCAACACTTTCACAAAGTGCCATAAGTTGAGGTTCAACTTACTGCTCCGGTTGAGTAGAGTGTAGCCGTCAAAGCTGGAATCAGTAGCACTCAGGTGAGAAGAACGGGAAGCATATATACCCAGTTCGCTGGCAGTGTCCTACGGGGACCAGCATATCTGGCTGCCACGCCTGAATCTTTGCAATCCCGGCAGAGCTAGGCAGGCACAATTGTGCAGCAATGCAAACTGCATACCCTGGCCAAATTTCACGGGTGTACAAGAAACCACGGCGGATTTACAAGGAGATGTTCACCCGGAACAGACAGAGGCCTCCCGGCAGCAAGATTCCGGAATCCTTCCTAAGAAGCCTTGAAAGCAGTGAAACGCTCCTATGTTGCAATAACTCAGAACCTCATTCTGAGTGTTCCCGGCAGAGGTTATTCAGGTGAACTCATCCGTGGACTAATTAGAGCCAGATGTAGGCAGTGGACTAATTAGAGCCAGATGTAGGCAATGGACTAATTAGACCCAGATATAGGCAGTGTATTCGATTGGAAAACAACTGAGCTTTAGTTCTCCAAACTTTCTCAAATTGCCATAAGTTGAGGTTCAACTTACTGCTCCGGTCGAGTAGAGTGTACACGTCAAAGCTGGAATCAGTAGCACTGAGTTGAGTAGAACGGGAAGCAGGTAGACCCAGTCCGCTGGCAGTGTCCTACGATGACCAGCCTTTCTGGCTGCCACGCCTGAATGTTTGTAAACACGGCAGAACTATGCAGGCGGAAATGTGCAGCAATGCAAACTGCATAACCTGGCCAAATTTCACGGGTGTACGAGAAACCACGGGGGATATACAAGGGGATTTCACCCGGAAGAGCCGGAGGCCTGCCGGCAACAAGATTCCGGAATTCTTCCTGTGAAACCTTGAAAGCAGTGAAACGCACCTAGGTGGCAATAACTCAGAACCTCATTCTGAGTGTTCCCCGCAGAGATCATTCGGCTGAACACAACTGTGGAGTAATTAGAGCCAGATATAGGCAGTGCCGTCCATAGTGCTGAATGGATATTGGTGGCGTGCCAAACACCTGAGATCTAGTTCACAACACTTTCACAAAGTGCCATACGTTGAGGTTCTACTTAGTGCTCCGGTTGAGTAGAGTGTAGCCGTCAAAGCTGGAATCAGTAGCACTCAGGTGAGAAGAAAGGAAAGCAGATATAACCAGTCCCTAGCAGTGCCCTACGGGGACCAGCCTATCTGGCTGCCACGCCTGAATGTTTGCAACCGCGGCAGGGGAAGGCAGGCGCAATTGTGCAGCAATGCAAACTGCATAACCTCCCCAAATTTCAGGGGTGTACAAGAAACCACGGGGGATTTACAAGGAGATGTTCACCCTGAACAGCAGGAGGCCTGCTGGCAGCAAGATTCTGGAATTCTTCCTAAGAAGCCTTGAAAGCAGTGAAACGCTCCTATGTTGCAATATCTCAGAACCTCATTTTGACTGTTCCCGGCAGAGGTCATTCGGCTGAACACAACCGTGGACTAACTATAGCCAGATGTAGGCAGTGCCGTCCATAGTGCTGGATGGACAGTGGTGGCGTGCCAAACAACTGAGCTCTAGTTCTCAACACTTGCACAAAGTGCCATAAGTTGAGGTTCAACTTACTGCTCCGGTTGAGTAGAGTGTAGCCGTCAAAGCTGGAATCAGTAGCACTCAGGTGAGAAGAACGGGAAGCAGATATACCCAGTCTGCTGGCAGTGTCCTACGGGGACCAGCCTTACTGGCTGCCACGCCTGAATGTTTGCAACCCCGGCAGAGATAGGCAGTCGCAATTATGCAGCAATGCAAACTGCATAACTTGGCCTAATTTCACAGGTGTACAAGAAACCACTGGGGATTTACAAGGACATGTTCACCCGGAACATCCGGAGGCCAGCCGGCAGCAAGATTCCGGAATCTTCCTAAGAAACCTTGAACGCAGTGAAACGCTCGTATGTTGCAATAACTCAGAACCTCATTTTTAGTGTTCCCGACAGAGGTCATTCGGCTGAACACAACCGAGGACTAATTAGAGCCAGATATAGGCAGTGCCATCCATAGTGCTGGGGGGACAGTGGTCGCATGCTAAACAACTGAGCTCTAGTTCTCCAAACGTGCACAACGTGCCATAAATTGAGGTTCAACTTACTGCTTCGGTTGAGTAGAGTGTAGCAATCAACGCTGGAATCAGTAGCACTCAGTTGAGAAGAACGAGAAGCAGATATACCAAGTCTGCTGGCAGTGTCCTACGTGGAACAGCCTTTCTGGCTGCCACGCCTGAATGTTTGCAACCGCGGCAGAGCTAGGCAGGCGCAATTGTGCAGCAATGCAAACTGCATTAACTGGCCAAATTTCACGGGTGTACAAGAAACCACGGGGGATGTATAATTAGATGTTCACCCGGAACAGCCAGAGGCCTGCCGGCAGCAAGATTCCGGAATTCTTCCTAAGAAGCCTTGCAAGCAGTGAAACGCTCCTATGTTGCAATAACTCATAACCTCATTCTGAGTGTTCCCGGCAGAGGTCATTCGGCTGAACTCATCCGTGGACTAATTAGAGCCAGATGTAGGCAGTGGAAAAATTAGAGCCCGATGTAGGCAATGGACTAATTAGAGCTAGGTATAGGCAGTGTTTTCGATTGGAAAACAACTGAGCTTTAGTTCTCCAAACTTTCACAAAGTGCCATAAGTTGACGTTCAACTTATTGGTCTGGTTGAGAAGAGTGTAGCCATCAAAGCTGGAATCAGTAGCACTCAGGTGAGAAGAACTGGAAACAGATAGACCCAGTTTGCTGGAAGTGTCTTACGGGGACCAGCCTATCTGGCTGATACGCCTGAATGTTTGCAAGCGCGGCAGGGGTAGGCAGGTGCAATTGTGCAGCAATGCAAACTGCGTAAGCGCCCCAAATTTCAGGGGTGTACAAGAAACCACGGGGGATTTACAAGGACATGATCACCCGGAACAGCAGGAGGCCTACCGGCAGCAAGATTCCGGAATTCTTCCAGTGAAGCCTTGAAAGCTGTGAAACGCGCCTATGTTGCAATAACTCAGAAACTCATTCTGATTGTTCCCGGCACAGGTCATTGGGCTAAACACAACCGTGGACTAATTAGAGCCAGGTGTAGGCAGTGCCGTCCATATTGTTGGATGGACAGTGGTGGAGTGCCAAACAACTGAGCTCAAGTTCTTAACACTTTCACAAAGTGCCATAAGTTGAGGTTCAACTTACTGCTCTGGTTGAGTAGAGTGTAGCCGTCAAAGCTGGAATCAGTAGCACTCAGGTGAGAAGAACGGGAAGCAGATAGACCCAGTCCGCTGGCAGTGTCCTACGGGGACCAGCCTATCTGGCTGCTTGCCTGAATGTTTGCAACCGCGGCAAAGCTAGGCAGGCGCAATTGTGCAGCAATGCAAACTGCATAACCTGGACAATTTTCACGGGTGTACAAGAAACCACGGGGCATTTACAAGGGGATTTCCCTCGGAACATCCGGAGGCCTGCCGGCAGCAAGATTCCGGAATTCTTCCTGTGAAACCTTGAAAGCAGTGAAACGCTCCTAGGTTGCAATAACTGAGAACCTCATTCTACGTGTTCCTGGCAGAGATCATTCAGCTGAACACAACTGTGGACTAATTAGAGCCTGATATAGGCAGTGCCTTCCATAGTGCTGGATGGATATTTGTGGCGTGCCAAACACCTGAGATCTAGTTCACAACACTTTCACAAAGTGCCATAAGTTGAAGTTCTACTTACTGCTCTCGTTGAGTAGGTTGTAGCCGTCAATGCTGGAATCAGTAGCACTCAGGTGAGAAGAACAGAAAGCAGATATACCCAGTCCCCTGGCTGTGTCCTACTGGGACCAGCCTATCTGGCTTCCACGCCTGAATGTTTGCAAACGCGTCATGGGTAGGCCGGCGCAATTGTGCAGCAATGCAAACTGCATAACCTCCCTAAATTTCAGGGGTGTACAAGAAACCACGGGGGATTTACAAGGAGATGTTCTCCCTGAACAGCAGGAGGCCTGCCGGAAGCAAGATTTTGGAATTCTTCCTAAGAAGCCTTGAAAGCAGTGAAACGCTCCTATGTTGCAATAACTCAGAACCTCATTTGAGTTTTCCCGGCAGAGGTCATTCGGCTGAACAGAACCGTGGACTAACTATAGCCAGATGTAGGCAGTGCCGTCGGTAGTGCTGGATGGACAGTGATGGCGTGCCAAACAACTGAGCTCTAGTTCTCAACACTTGCACAAAGTGCCATAAGTTGAGGTTCAACTTACTGCTCCGGTTGAGTAGAGTGTAGCCGTCAAACCTGGAATCAGTAGCACTGAGGTGAGAAGAACGGGAAACTGATATACCCAGTCTGCTGGCAGTGTCCTACGGGAACCAGCCTATCTGGCTGCCATGCCTGAATGTTTGCAACCCCGGCAGAGATAGGCAGACGCAATTATGCAGCAATGCAAACTACATAACTTTACCAAATTTCACAGGTGTACAAGAAACCACGGGGGATTTACAAGTAGATGTTCACCCGGAACAGCTGGAGGCCAGCCGGCAGCAAGATTCCGGAATTCTTCCTAAGAAACCTTGAAAGCAGTGAAATGCTCCTATGTTGCCATAACTCAGAACCCCATTCTGAGTGTTCCCGGCAGAGGTCATTCGGCTGAACACAACCATGAACTTCTTAGAGCCAGATGTAAGCAGTGCCGTCCATAGTGCTGGATGGACAGTGGTGGCGTGCCAAACAACTGAGCTCTAGTTCTCAACACTTTCACAAAGTGCCATAAGTTGAGGTTCAACTTACTGCTCCGGTTGAGTAGAGTGTAGCCGTCAAAGCTGGAATCAGTAGCACTCAGGTGAGAAGATCGGAAAGCAGATATTCCCAGTCTTCTGGCAGTGTCCTACGGGGACCAGCCTCTCTGGCTGCCACGCCTGAATGTTTGCAACCGTGGCAAAGCTAGGCAGGCGCAATTGTGCAGCAATGCAAACTGCATAACCTGGCCAAATTTCACCGGTGTACAAGAAACCACGGGGGATTTACAAGGAGATGTTAACCCGGAACAGCCGGAGGCCTGCCAGCAGCAAGATTCCGGAATTCTTTCTAAGAAGGCTTGAACGCAGTGAAACGCTCCTATGTTGCAACAACTCAGAACCTCATTCTGAGTGTTTCCGGCAGAGGTCATTCGGCTGAACACAACCGTGGACTAATTAGAGCCTGATGCAGACAGTGCCGTCCATAGTGCTGAATGGACAGTGGTGGCCTGTCAAACAACTGAGCTTTAGTTCTCAACACTATCACAAAGTGCCATAAGTTGAGGTTCAACTTACTGCTTCGTTTGAGTAGATTGTAGCTGTCAAAGCGGGAATCAGAAGCACTCAGGTGAGAAGAATGGGAAGCAGATAAACCCAGTCTGTCAGCAGTGTCCTACCGGGACCAGCCTCTCTGGCTGCAACTCCTGAATGTTTGCAACCGCGGCAGAGCTCAGCAGGCAAAATTATGGAGCAATGCAAACTTCATAACCTAGCCAAATTTCACAGGTGTACAAGAAACCACGGGGGATTTACAAGGAGATGTTCCCCGGGAACAACCGGAGGCCTGTTGGCTGCAAGATTCCGGAACTCTTCCTAAGAAGCCTTGAAAGCAGTGAAACGCTCCTATGTTGCAATAACTCAGAACCTCATTCTGAGTGTTCCCGGCAGAGGTCATTCGGCTGAACTCATCCGTGGACTAATTAGAGCCAGATGTAGGCAGTGGACTAATTAGAGCCAGATGTAGGCAATGGACTAATTAGAGCCAGATATAGGCAGTGTTTTCGATTGGAAAACAACTGAGCTTTAGTTCTCCAAACTTTCACAAAGTGCCATAAGTTGAGGTTCAACTTACTCCTCCGATTCAGTAGAGTATACCCGACAAAGCTGGAATCAGTAGCACTCAGGTGAGAAGAACGGGAAGCAGGTAGACCAAGTCCGCTGGCAGTGTCCTACAGGAACCAGCCTTACTGGCTGCCACGCCTGAATGTTTGTAACCGCGGCAGAGCTATGCAGGCGGAATTGTGCAGCAATGCAAACTGCATAACCTGGACAATTTTCACGGGTGTACAAGAAACCACGGGGCATTTACAAGGGGATTTCCCTCGGAACATCCGGAGGCCTGCCGGCAGCAAGATTTCGGAATTCTTCCTGTGAAACCTTGAAAGCAGTGAAACGCTTCTAGGTTGCAATAACTCAGAACCTCATTCTACGTGTTCCCGGCAGAGATCATTCAGCTGAACACAACTGTGGACTAATTAGAGCCTGATATAGGCAGTGCCTTCCATAGTGCTGGATGGATATTTGTGGCGTGCCAAACACCTGAGATCTAGTTCACAACACTTTCACAAAGTGCCATAAGTTGAGGTTCTACTTACTGCTCTCGTTGAGTAGATTGTAGCCGTCAATGCTGGAATCAGTAGCACTCAGGTGAGAAGAACAGAAAGCAGATATACCCAGTCCCCTGGCTGTGTCCTACTGGGACCAGCCTATCTGGCTTCCACGCCTGAATGTTTGCAAACGCGTCATGGGTAGGCCGGCGCAATTGTGCAGCAATGCAAACTGCATAACCTCCCTAAATTTCAGGGGTGTACAAGAAACCACGGGGGATTTACAAGGAGATGTTCTCCCTGAACAGCAGGAGGCCTGCCGGAAGCAAGATTTTGGAATTCTTCCTAAGAAGCCTTGAAAGCAGTGAAACGCTCCTATGTTGCAATAACTCAGAACCTCATTTGAGTTTTCCCGGCAGAGGTCATTCGGCTGAACAGAACCGTGGACTAACTATAGCCAGATGTAGGCAGTGCCGTCGGTAGTGCTGGATGGACAGTGATGGCGTGCCAAACAACTGAGCTCTAGTTCTCAACACTTGCACAAAGTGCCATAAGTTGAGGTTCAACTTACTGCTCCGGTTGAGTAGAGTGTAGCCGTCAAACCTGGAATCAGTAGCACTGAGGTGAGAAGAACGGGAAACTGATATACCCAGTCTGCTGGCAGTGTCCTACGGGAACCAGCCTATCTGGCTGCCATGCCTGAATGTTTGCAACCCCGGCAGAGATAGGCAGACGCAATTATGCAGCAATGCAAACTACATAACTTTACCAAATTTCACAGGTGTACAAGAAACCACGGGGGATTTACAAGTAGATGTTCACCCGGAACAGCTGGAGGCCAGCCGGCAGCAAGATTCCGGAATTCTTCCTAAGAAACCTTGAAAGCAGTGAAATGCTCCTATGTTGCCATAACTCAGAACCCCATTCTGAGTGTTCCCGGCAGAGGTCATTCGGCTGAACACAACCATGAACTTCTTAGAGCCAGATGTAAGCAGTGCCGTCCATAGTGCTGGATGGACAGTGGTGGCGTGCCAAACAACTGAGCTCTAGTTCTCAACACTTTCACAAAGTGCCATAAGTTGAGGTTCAACTTACTGCTCCGGTTGAGTAGAGTGTAGCCGTCAAAGCTGGAATCAGTAGCACTCAGGTGAGAAGATCGAAAGCAGATATTCCCAGTCTTCTGGCAGTGTCCTACGGGGACCAGCCTCTCTGGCTGCCACGCCTGAATGTTTGCAACCGTGGCAAAGCTAGGCAGGCGCAATTGTGCAGCAATGCAAACTGCATAACCTGGCCAAATTTCACCGGTGTACAAGAAACCACGGGGGATTTACAAGGAGATGTTAACCCGGAACAGCCGGAGGCCTGCCAGCAGCAAGATTCCGGAATTCTTTCTAAGAAGGCTTGAACGCAGTGAAACGCTCCTATGTTGCAACAACTCAGAACCTCATTCTGAGTGTTTCCGGCAGAGGTCATTCGGCTGAACACAACCGTGGACTAATTAGAGCCTGATGCAGACAGTGCCGTCCATAGTGCTGAATGGACAGTGGTGGCCTGTCAAACAACTGAGCTTTAGTTCTCAACACTATCACAAAGTGCCATAAGTTGAGGTTCAACTTACTGCTTCGTTTGAGTAGATTGTAGCTGTCAAAGCGGGAATCAGAAGCACTCAGGTGAGAAGAATGGGAAGCAGATAAACCCAGTCTGTCAGCAGTGTCCTACCGGGACCAGCCTCTCTGGCTGCAACTCCTGAATGTTTGCAACCGCGGCAGAGCTCAGCAGGCAAAATTATGGAGCAATGCAAACTTCATAACCTAGCCAAATTTCACAGGTGTACAAGAAACCACGGGGGATTTACAAGGAGATGTTCCCCGGGAACAACCGGAGGCCTGTTGGCTGCAAGATTCCGGAACTCTTCCTAAGAAGCCTTGAAAGCAGTGAAACGCTCCTATGTTGCAATAACTCAGAACCTCATTCTGAGTGTTCCCGGCAGAGGTCATTCGGCTGAACTCATCCGTGGACTAATTAGAGCCAGATGTAGGCAGTGGACTAATTAGAGCCAGATGTAGGCAATGGACTAATTAGAGCCAGATATAGGCAGTGTTTTCGATTGGAAAACAACTGAGCTTTAGTTCTCCAAACTTTCACAAAGTGCCATAAGTTGAGGTTCAACTTACTCCTCCGATTCAGTAGAGTATACCCGACAAAGCTGGAATCAGTAGCACTCAGGTGAGAAGAACGGGAAGCAGGTAGACCAAGTCCGCTGGCAGTGTCCTACAGGAACCAGCCTTACTGGCTGCCACGCCTGAATGTTTGTAACCGCGGCAGAGCTATGCAGGCGGAATTGTGCAGCAATGCAAACTGCATAACCTGGACAATTTTCACGGGTGTACAAGAAACCACGGGGCATTTACAAGGGGATTTCCCTCGGAACATCCGGAGGCCTGCCGGCAGCAAGATTTCGGAATTCTTCCTGTGAAACCTTGAAAGCAGTGAAACGCTTCTAGGTTGCAATAACTCAGAACCTCATTCTACGTGTTCCCGGCAGAGATCATTCAGCTGAACACAACTGTGGACTAATTAGAGCCTGATATAGGCAGTGCCTTCCATAGTGCTGGATGGATATTTGTGGCGTGCCAAACACCTGAGATCTAGTTCACAACACTTTCACAAAGTGCCATAAGTTGAGGTTCTACTTACTGCTCTCGTTGAGTAGATTGTAGCCGTCAATGCTGGAATCAGTAGCACTCAGGTGAGAAGAACAGAAAGCAGATATACCCAGTCCCCTGGCTGTGTCCTACTGGGACCAGCCTATCTGGCTTCCACGCCTGAATGTTTGCAAACGCGTCATGGGTAGGCCGGCGCAATTGTGCAGCAATGCAAACTGCATAACCTCCCTAAATTTCAGGGGTGTACAAGAAACCACGGGGGATTTACAAGGAGATGTTCTCCCTGAACAGCAGGAGGCCTGCCGGAAGCAAGATTTTGGAATTCTTCCTAAGAAGCCTTGAAAGCAGTGAAACGCTCCTATGTTGCAATAACTCAGAACCTCATTTGAGTTTTCCCGGCAGAGGTCATTCGGCTGAACAGAACCGTGGACTAACTATAGCCAGATGTAGGCAGTGCCGTCGGTAGTGCTGGATGGACAGTGATGGCGTGCCAAACAACTGAGCTCTAGTTCTCAACACTTGCACAAAGTGCCATAAGTTGAGGTTCAACTTACTGCTCCGGTTGAGTAGAGTGTAGCCGTCAAACCTGGAATCAGTAGCACTGAGGTGAGAAGAACGGGAAACTGATATACCCAGTCTGCTGGCAGTGTCCTACGGGGACCAGCCTATCTGGCTGCCATGCCTGAATGTTTGCAACCCCGGCAGAGATAGGCAGACGCAATTATGCAACAATGCAAACTACATAACTTTACCAAATTTCACAGGTGTACAAGAAACCACGGGGGATTTACAAGTAGATGTTCACCCGGAACAGCTGGAGGCCAGCCGGCAGCAAGATTCCGGAATTCTTCCTAAGAAACCTTGAAAGCAGTGAAATGCTCCTATGTTGCCATAACTCAGAACCCCATTCTGAGTGTTCCCGGCAGAGGTCATTCGGCTGAACACAACCATGAACTTCTTAGAGCCAGATGTAAGCAGTGCCGTCCATAGTGCTGGATGGACAGTGGTGGCGTGCCAAACAACTGAGCTCTAGTTCTCAAGACTTTTACAAATTGCCATAGGTTGAGGTTCAACTTACTTCGCCGGTTGAGTAGAGTGTAGGCGTCAAACCTGGAATCAGTAGCACTCAGGTGAGAAGAACGGGAAGCAAATAGACCCAGTCCGCTGGCAGAGTCCTACAGGGACCCGCCTATTTGCCTGTCACGCCTGAATGTTTGCCACTGCGGCAGAGCTAGGCAGGTGCAATTGTGCAGCAATGGAAACTGCATAACTTGGCTAATTTCACGGGTGTACAAGAAACCACAGGGGATTTACAAGGAGATGTTCACCCGGAACAGGCGGTGGCCTGCTGGCAGCAAGATTCCGGAATCTTTCCGAAGAAGCCTTGAAAGCAGTGAATCACTCCTTTGTTGCAATAACTCAGATCCTCATTCTGAGTGTTCCCAACAGAGGTCATTCGGCTGAACACAACAGTGGACTAATTAGAGCCAGATGTAGGCATTTCCATCCATAGTGCTAGATGGACAGTGGTGGCGTGCCAAACAACTGAGCTCTAGTTCTCAACACTTTCACAAAATGCCATGAGTTGAGGTTCAACTTACTGCTCCCGTTGAGTAGAGTGTATCCGTCAAAGCTGGAATCAGTAGCACTCAGGTGAGAAGAACGGGAAGCAGATAGACCCAGTCCGCTGGCAGTGTCCTACGGGGACCAGCCTATCTGGCTGCCGCACCTGAATGTTTGCAAGCGTGGCAGAGCTAGGCAGGCGCAATTGTGCAGCAATGCAAACTGCATAACCTGGCCAAATTTCACGGTTTTACAAGAAACCACGGGGGATTTACAAGGCGATGTTCACCCGGAACAACCAGAGGCTTGCGCGCAGCAAGATTCTGGAAGTCTTCCTGTGAAGCCTTGAAAGCAGTGAAACGCACCTATGTTGCAATAACTCAGAAACTCATTCTGAGTTTTCCCGGCAGAGGTCATTCGGCTGAACACAATCGTGGACTAATTAGAGCCTGATGTAGGTAGTGCCGTCCATAGTGCTGGATCGACAGTGGTGACGTGCCAAACAACTGAGCTCTAGTTCTCAACACTTTCACAAATTGCCATGAGTTGAGGTTCAACTTACTGCTCTGGTTGAGTAGAGTGTAGCCGTCAAAACGGGAATCAGAAGCACTCAGGTGAGAAGAATGTGAAACAGATATACCCAGTCCGCCTGCAGTGTCCTAGGGGGACCAGTCTCTCTGGCTGCCACGCCTGAATGTTTGCAACCGCGGCAGAGCTAGGCAGGGGCAATTATGCAGCAATGCAAACTGCATAACCTAGCCAAATTTCACGCGTGTACAAGGAACCACGGGGGATTTACAACGAGATGTTCACACGGAACATCTGGAGGCCTGCCGGCAACAAGATTCCAGAATTCTTCCTAAGAAACTTTGAACGAAGTGAAACACTCCTATGTTGCAATAAGTCAGAACCTATTTGTGAGTGTTCCCGGCAGAGCTCATTCAGCTGAACACAACCGTGGACTAACAATAGCCAGATGCATGCAGTGACATCCATAGTGCTGGCTGGACAGTGGTGGTGTGCCAAACAACTGAGCTCTAGTTCGCAACACTTTCACAAAATGCCATAAGTTGAGGATCAACTTACTGCTCCGGTTGAGTAGAGTGTAGCCGTCAAAGCTAGAATCAGCAGCATTCAGGTGAGAAGAACGGGAAGCAGATATACCCAGTCCGCTGGCAGAGTCCTACGGTGTCCCGCTTATCTGGCTGCCATGCCTCAATGTTTGCAATCGCGGCAGAGCTAAGCAGTCGCAATTATGCAGCAATGCAAACTGCATAACCTGGCCAAATTTCACGGATGTACAAGAAACCACGGGGGATTTACCAGGACATGGTTTGCCGGAACAGCCGGAGGCCTGCCGGCAGCAAGATTCCGGAATTTTTCCTAAGAAGCCTTGAAAGAAGTGAAACTCTCCTATGTTGTTATAACTCAGAACCTCCTTCTGAGTGTTCCCGGCAGAGGTCATTCGGCTGATCACAACCATGGACTAATTAGAGCCAGATGTCGGCAGTGCCGTCCATAGTGCTGAATGGACAGTGGTCGCATGCCCAACAACTGAGCTGTAGTTCTCAACACTTTGAGAAAATGCCCTAAGTTGAGCTTCAACTTACAGATCCGGTTGAGTAGATTGTAGCCGTCAAAGCTGGAATCAGTAGCACTCAGGTGAGAAGAACGGGAAGCAGATATACCCAGTCTGCTGGCAATGTCCTACAGGCACCAGTCTATCTGGCTGCCACGCCTGAATGTTTGTAACCGGGGCAGAGCTAGGGAGGCGCAATTGTGCAGCAGTGAAAACTGCATAACCTGGCCAAATTTCACGGGTGTAAGAGAAACCACGGCGGATTTACAAGGAGATGTTCACCCGGAACAGCCAGAGGCCTGCCGGCAGCAACATTCTGGAATCCTTCCTAAGAAGCCTTGAAAGCAGTGAAACGTTCCTATGTGGCAATAACTCAGAACCTCATTCTGAGTGTTCCCGGCAGAGGTCATTCGGCTGAACACAATCGTGGACTAATTAGAGCCAGATGTATGCAGTGCCGTCCATAGTGCTGGGCGGACAGGGGTCGCATGCTAAACAACTGAGCTCTAGTTCTCCAAACGTTCACAAAGTGCCATAAGTTGAGGTTCAACTTACTGCTCTGGTGGAGTAGAGTGTAGCCGTCAAAGTTGGAATCAGTAGCACTCAGGTGAGAAGAACGAAAAGCAGATATACCCACTCCCCTGGCAGTGTCCTACGGGAACCAGCCTATCTGACTGATACGACTGAATGTTTGCAACCGCGACAGAGCTAGACAGTCGCAATTATGCAGCAATGCAAACTGCATAACCTGGCCAAATTTCACGGGTGTACAAGAAACCACGAGGAAATACAAGGAGATGTTCACCCGGAATAGACGGAGGCCTGCCCGCAGCAAGATTCCGGAATTCTTCCTAAGAAGCGTTGATCGCAGTGAAACGCTCCTATGTTGCAATAACTCAGAACCTCATTCTGAGTGTTCCCGGCAGAGGTCATTCGGCTGAACACAACCGTGGTCTAATTAGAGCCAGATGTAGGCAGTTTCGTCTATAGTGCTTGATGGACAGTGGTCGCGTGCCAAACTACTGAGCTCTAGTTCTCCAAACTTTAACAGAGTGCCATAAGTAGAGGTTCAACTTACTGCTTCGGTTGAGTAGAGTGTAGCCATCAAAGGGGGTATCAGAAGCACTCAGGTGTGAAGAATTGGAAGCAGATATACCCAGTCTGCTGGCAGTGTCCTACGCAGTCCAGCCTATCTGTCTGCCACGCCTGAATGTTTGCAACCGCGGCAGAGCTAGGCAGGCGCAATTATGCAGCAATACAAACTGCATAACCTAGCCAAATTTCACGGGTGTACAAGAAACCACGGGGGATTTACAAGGAGATGTTCACTCGGAACAACCGGAAGACTGCCAGAAGTAAGATTCCAGAATTCTTCCTAAGAAACCTTGAACGAAGTGAAACACTCCTATTTTGCAATAACTTAGAACCTTATTGTGAGTGTTCCCAGCAGAGCTCATTCGGCTGATCACAACCGTGGACTAACTATAGCCAGATGTAAGCAGTGCCGTCCATAGTGCTTAATGGACAGTCGTGGCGTGCCAAACAACTGAGCTCTAGTTCTCCAAACTTTAACAGAATGCCATAAGTAGAGGTTCTACTTCCTGCTTCGGTTGAGTAGAGTGTAGCCGTCAAAGCTAGAATCAGCAGCACTCAGGTGAGAAGAACGAAAAGCAGATATACCCAGACCGCTGGCAGTGTCCTACTGTGTCCAGCCTATCTGTCTGCCACGCCTCAATATTTGCAACCACAGCAGAGCTAAGCAGTCGCAATTATGCAGCAATTCAAACTGCATAACCTAGCCAAATTTCACGGGTGTACAAGAAACCACGGGGGATTTACAAGGACATGTTCAGCAATGCAAACTGCGTAAGCGCCCCAAATTTCAGGGGTGTACAAGAAACCACGGGGGATTTACAAGGACATGATCACCCGGAACAACCGTAGGCCTACCGGCAGCAAGATTCCGGAATTCTTCTAGTGATGCCTTGAAAGCTGTGAAACGCGCCTATGTTGCAATAACTCAGAAACTCATTCTGAGTGTTCCCGGCACAGGTCATTGGGCTGAACACAACCGTGGACTAATTAGAGCCAGGTGTAGGCAGTGCCGTCCATACTGCTGGATGGAAAGTGGTGGAGTGCCGAACAACTGAGCTCTAGTTCTTAACACTTTCACAAAGTGCCATAAGTTGAGGTTCAACTTACTGCTCCGGTTGAGTAGAGTGTAGCCGTCAAAGCTGGAATCAGTAGCACTCAGGTGAAAAGAACGGGAAGCAGATATACCCAGTCCGCTGGCAGTGTCCTACGGGGACCAGCCTATCTGGCTGCTTGCCTGAATGTTTGCAACCGCGGCAAAGCTAGGCAGGCGCAATTGTGCAGTAATGCAAACTGCATAATCTGGCCAAATTTGACGGGTGTACAAGAAACCTCGGGGATTTACAAGGAGATGTTCACCCGGAACAGACGGAGGTCTGCCGGCAGCATCATTCTGGAATCCTTCCTAAGAAGCCTTGAAAGCAGTGAAACGCTCTTATGTTGCAATAACTCAGAACCTCATTCTGAGTGTTCCCGGCAGAGGTCATTCGGCTGAACACAACCGTCGACTAATTAGAGCCTGATGTATGCAGTGCCCTCCATAGTGCAGGATGGACAGTAGTGGTGTGCCAAACAACTGAGCCCTAGTTCTCACCACTTTCAAAAAGTGCCATACGTTGAGGTCCAACTTACTGCTGTGATTGAGTAGAGTGTAGCCGTCATGCTGGAATCAGTAGCACTCAGGTGAGACGAACGGGAAGCAGATATACCCAGTCTGCTGGCAATGTCTTACGGGGACCAGCCTATCTGGCTGTCACTCCTGAATGTTTGCAACCGCGGCAGAGCTAGGCAGGCGCAATTGTGCAGCAATGCAAACTGCATAACCTGGCCACATTTCACGGGTGTACAAGAAACAACGGGGGATTTACAAGGAGATGTTCACCCGGAACAGCCGGAGGCCTGCTGGCAGCAAAATTCCGGAATTCTTCCTAAGAAGCCTTGAAAGCAGTGAAACGCTCCTAGGTTGCAATAACTCAGAACCTCATTCTGAGTGTTCCCGGCAGAGGTCATTCGGCTGAACACAACTGTGGACTAATTAGAGCCAGATGTAGACAGTGCCGTCCATAGTGCTGGATGGAGAGTGTTCGCATGCCCAAAAACTGATTTGTAGTTCTCAACACTTTCAGAAAGTTCCCTAAGTTGAGCTTCACCTTACTGCTCCGGTTGAGTAGATTGTAGCCGTCAAAGCTGGAATCATTAGCACTCAGGTGAGAAGAACGGGAAGCAGATATACCCAGTCCGCTGGCAGTGTCCTACAGGGACCAGTCTATCTGGCTGCCATGCCTGAAAGTTTGTAACGGGGGCAGAGCTAGGCAGGCGCAATTGTGCTGCATTGCAAACTGCATAACCTGGCCAAATTTCACGGGTGTACAAGAAACCAAGGGGGATATACAAGGGGATATTCACCCGGAACAGCCAGAGGCCTGCTGGCAGCAAGATTCCAGAATTCTTCCTAAGAAGCCTTGCAAGCAGTGAAACGCTCCTATGTTGCAATAACTCAGAACCTCATTCTGAGTGTTCCCGGCAGAGGTTATTCAGGTGAACTCATCCGTGGACTAATTAGAGCCAGATGTAGGCAGTGGACAAATTGGAGCCAGATGTAGGTAATGGACTGATTAGAGCCAGATATAGGCAGTGTTTTCGATTGGAAAACAACTGAGCTTTAGTTCCCCAAACTTTCTCAAATTGCCATAAGTTGAGGTTCAACTTACTGCTCCGGTTGAGTAGAGTGTAGCCGTCAAAGCTGGAATCAGTATCACTCAGGTGAGAAGAACGGGAAGCAGATATACCCAGTCTGCTGGCAGTGTCCTACGGGGACCAGCCTGTCTGGCTGCCATACCTGAATGTTTGCAACCCCGGCAGAGATAGGCAGTCGCAATTATGCAGCAATGCAAATTGCATAACTTGGCCAAATTTCACAGGTGTACAAGAAACCACGGGGGATTTACAAGGAGATGTTCACCCGGAACATCCGGAGGCCAGCCGGCAGCAAGATTCCGGAATCTTCCTAAGACACCTTGAACGCTGTGAAACGCTCCTATGTTGCAATAACTCAGAACCTCATTTTTAGTGTTCCCGACAGAGGTCATTCGGCTGAACACAACCGAGAACTAATTAGAGCCAGATGTATGCAGTGCCGTCCATAGTGCTGGGGGGACAGTGGTCGCATGCTAAACAACTGAGCTCTAGTTCTCCAAACGTTCACAAAGTGCCATAAATTGAGGTTCAACTTACTGCTTCGGAAGAGTAGAGTGTAGCAACCAAGGCTGGAATCAGTAGCACACAGGTGAGAAGAACGAGAAGCAGATATACCCAGTCCGCTGGCAGTGTCCTACGTGGACCAGCCTATGTGGCTGCCACGCCTGAATGTTTGCAACCGCGGCAGAGCTAGGTAGGCGCAATTGTGCAGCAATGCAAACTGCGTAAACTGGCCAAATTTCACGGGTGTACAAGAAACCACGGGGGTTGTATAATTAGATGTTCACCCGGAAGAGCCAGAGGCCTGCCGGCAGCAAGATTCCGGAATTCTTCCTAAGAAACCTTGAAAGCAGTGAAACGCTCCGATGTTGAAATAACTCAGAACCTCATTCTGAGTGTTCCTGGCAGAGGTCATTCGGCTGAACTCATCCGTGAACTAATTAGAGCCAGATGTAGGCAGTGGACTAATTAGAGCCAGATGTAGGCAATGGACTAATTAGAGCCAGATATAGGCAATGTTTTCGATTGGAAAACAACTGAGCTTTAGTTCTCCAAACTTTCACAAAGTGCCATAAGTTGACGTTCAACTTACTGGTCCGGTTGAGAAGAGTGTAGCCATCAAAGCTGGAATCAGTTGCACTCAGGTGAGAAGAACTGGAAACAGATAGACCCAGTTTGCTGGAAGTGTCTTACGGGGACCAGCCTATCTGGCTGATACACCTGAATGTTTGCAACCACGGCAAAGCTAGGCAGGCGCAATTGTGCAGCAATGCAAACTTCATAACCTGGCCAAATTTCACGGGTGTACAAGAAACCACGGGGGATTTACAACGAGATGTTCACCCGCAACAGCCGGAGGCCTGCGCACAGCAAGATTCCGGAATTCTTCCTGTGAAGCCTTGAAAGCAGTGAAACGCTCCTATGTTGCAATAACTCAGAACCTCATTCGGAGTGTTCCCGGCAGAGGTCATTCAGCTGAAAACAACCGTGGCCTAATTAGAGCCAGATGTAGGCCGTGCCGCCATAGTGCTGGATGGACATTGGTGGCGTTCCAAACAACTGAGCTCTAGTTTTCAACACTCACAAAGTGCCATCAGTTGAGGTTGAACTTACTGCTCTGGTTGAGTAGAGTGTAGCGGTCAAATCAGGAATCAGTAGCACTCAGGTGAGAAGAACGGGAAGCAGATACACCCAGTCCCCTGGCAGTGTCCTACCGGGACCAGCCTATCTGGCTGCCACGCCTGAATGTTTGCAACCGCGGCAGAGCTAGGCAGTCGCAATTGTGCAGCAATGCAAACTGCAAAACCTGGCCAAATTTCACGGGTGTACAAGAAACCACGGGGGATTTACAAGGAGATGTTCACCCGGAACAGCTGGAGGCCTGCTGGCAGCAAGATTCCGGAATTCATCCTGTGAAGCCTTGAAAGCAGTGAAACGCTCCTATGTTGCAATAACTCAGAACCTCATTCTGAGTGTTCCCGGCAGAGGTCATTCGGCTGATCACAACCGTGGACTAATTAGAGCCAGATGTAGGCAATGCCGTCCATAGTGCTGGATGGACAGTCGTGGCGTGGAAAACAACTGAGCTCTAGTTCTCAACACTTTCTCAAAGTGCCATAAGTTGAGGTTCAACTTACTGCTCCGGTTGAGTAGAGTGTAGCCGTCAAAGCTGGAATCAGTAGCACTCAGGTTAGAAGAACCGGAAGCACATATACCCAGTCCGCTGGCAGTGTCCTAGGTGGACCAGCCTATCTGGCTGCCACGCCTGAATGTTTGCAACCGCGTCAGAGCTAGGCAGGAACAATTGTGCAGCAATGCTAACTGCATAACCTGGCCAAATTTCACGTGTGTACAAGAAACCACGGGGGATTTACATGGAGATGTTCACACGAAACAGCCGGAGGCCTGCCGGCAGCAACATTCCGGAGTACTTCCTAAGAAGCCTTGAAAGCACTGAAACGCTCCTATGTGACAACAACTCAGAACCTCATTCTGAATGTTCCCAGCAGTGGTCATTCGGCTGAACTCATCCGTGGACTAATTAGAGCCAGATGTAGGCAGTGGACTAATTACAGCCAGATGTAGGCAATGGACTAATTAGAGCCAGATATAGGCAGTGTTTTCGATTGGAAAACAACTGAGCTTTAGTTCTCCAAACTTTCACAAAGTGCCATAAGTTGAGGTACAACTTACTGCTCTGGTTGAGTAGAGTTTACCCGTCAAAGCTGGAATCAGTAGCACTCAGGTGAGAAGAACGGGAAGCAGGTAGACCCAGTCCGCTGGCAGTGTCCTACGGGGACCAGCCTATCTGGCTGCTACGCCTGAATGTTTGCAATCTCGACAGAGCTTGGTAGGCGCAATTGTGCAGCAATGCATAATGCATAACCTGGCCAAATTTCACGTGTGTACAAGAAACCACGGGGGATTTACAAGGAGATGTTCACCCGCAAAAGCCGGAGGCCTCCCCGCAGCAAGATTCCGGAATTCTTCCTGTGAAGCCTTGAAAGCAGTGAAACGCTCCTATGTTGCAATAACTCAGAAACTCATTCTGAGTGTTCCAGGCAGAGGTCATTCGGCTGAACACAACCGTGGACTAATTAGAGCCAGATGTAGGCAGTGCCGTCCATAGTGTTGGATGGACAGTGGTGGCGTGCCAAACAACTGAGCTCTAGTTCTCAACACTTTCACAAAGTGCCATAAGTTGAGGTTCAACTTATTGCTCCGGTTGAGTAGAGTGTAGCCGTCAAAGCTGGCATCAGTAGCACTCAGGTGAGAAGAACGGGAAGCAGATATACCCAGTCTGCTGACAGTGTCCTATGGGGACCAGCCTATCTGGCTGCCACGCCTGAATGTTTGCAATCGCGGCAGAGCATGGCAGGTGCAATTGTGCAACAATGCAAACTGCCAAACCTGGCCAAATTTGACGGGTGTACAAGAAACCACGGGGAATTTACAAGGAGATGTTCACCCGGAACAGCCAGAGGCCTGCCGGCAGCAATATTCCAGAATCCTTCCTAAGAAGCCTTGAAAGCAGTGAAAGGCTCCTATGTGGCAATAACTCAGAACCTCATTCTGAGTGTTCCCGGCAGAGGTCATTCGGCTGAATACAACCGTGGACTAACTATAGCCAGATGGAGGAAGTGCCGTCCATAGTGCAGGATGGACAGTGTTGGTGTGCCAAAGAACTGAGCTCTAGTTCTCAACACTTTCACAAAGTGCCTTAAGTTGAGGATCAACTTACTGCTCCGGTTGAGTAGAGTGTAGGTGTCAAAGCTGGAATCAGTAGCACTCAGGTGAGAAGAATGGGAAGCAGATATACCCAGTCTGCTGGCAGTGTGTTACGGGGATCAGCCTATCGGGCTGCCATGCCTGAATGTTTGCAACCCCGGCAGAGATAGGCAGTCGCAATTATGCAGCAATGCAAACTGCATAACTTGGCCAAATTTCACAGGTGTACAAGAAACCACGGGGGATTTACAAGGAGATGTTCACCCGGAACAGCCGGAGGCCAACCGGCAGCAAGATTACGGAATTCTTTCTAAGAACGTTGAATGCAGTGAAACGCTCCTATGTTGCAATAACTCAGAACCTCATTTTGAGTGTTCCCGACAGCGGTCATTCGAATGAACACAACCGTGGACTAATTAGAGCCAGATGTAGGCAGTGCCGTCCATAGTGCTGGGCGGACAGTGGTCACATGCTAAACAATTGAGCTCTAGTTCTCCAAAAGTTCACAAAGTGCCATAAGTTGAGGTTCAACTTACTGCTTCGGTTGAGTAGAGTGTAGCCGTCAAAGCTGGAATCAGTATCACTCAGGCGAGAAGAACGAGAAGCAGATATACCCACTCCGCTGGCAGTGTCCTACGGGGACCAGCCTATCTGGCTTATACGCCTGAATGTTTGCAACCACGACATAGCCAGACAGTCGCAATTATGCAGCAATGCAAACTGCATAAATTGTCCCAATTTCACGGTTGTCCAAGAAACCACGAGGAAATACAAGGAGATGTTCACCCAGAACAACCGGAGGCCTGCCTGCAGCAAGATTCCGGAATTCTTCCTAAGAAGCCTTGAACGCAGTGAAACGCTCCTATGTTGCAATAACTCAACACCTCATTCTGAGTGTTCCCGGCAGAGGTCATTCGGCTGAACACAACCGTGGACTAATTAGAGCCAGATGTATGCAGTGCCATCCATAGTGCTGGATGGACAGTGGTCGCGTGCCAAACAAGTGAGCTCTAGTTCTCCAAACTTTAACAGAGTGATATAATTAGAGGTTCAACTTACTGCTTCGGTAGAGTAGAGTGTAGCCGTCAAACCGGGAATCAGAAAGACTCAGGTGAGAAGAATGGGAAGCAGATATACCCAGTCCGCTGGCAGTGTCCTACGGGGACCAGCCTATCTGTCTGCCACGCCTGAATGTTCGCAACCGCGGCAGAGCTAGGCAGGCGCAATTATGCAGCAATGCAAACTGCATAACCTAGCCAAATTTCACGGGTGTACAAGAAACCACAGGGGATTTACAAGGAGATGTTCACTCAGAACAACCGGAGGCCTGCCGGCAGAAAGATTCCAGAATTCTTCCTAAGAAACCTTGAAGGCAGTGAAAAACTCCTATGTTGCAATAACTTACAACTTTATTGTGAGTGTTCCCAGCAGAGCTCATTCGGCTGAACACAACCGTGGACAAACTATAGCCAGATGTAGGCAGTGCCGTCCATAGTTCTTAATGGAGAGTCGTGGCGTGCCAAACAACTGAGCTCTAGTTCTCCAAACTTTAACACAGTGCCATAAGTAGAGGTTCAACTTCCTGCTTCGGTTGAGTAGAGTGTAGCCGTCAAGGCTAGAATCAGCAGCACTCAGGTGAGAAGAACGGGAAGGAAATATACCCAGTCTGCTGGCAGTGTCCTACATTGTCCAGCCTATCTGGCTGGCACGCCTCAATATTTGCAACCGCGGCAGAGCTAAGCAGTCGCAACTATGCAGCAATTCGAACTGCATAACCTGGCCAAATTTCACAGGTGTACAAGAAACCACGGAGGATTTACAAGGACATGTTCACCCGGAACAGCGGGAGGCCTGCCCCCAGCAAGATTCCGGAATTCTTACTAAGAAACCTTGAAAGCAGTGAAACGCTCCTATGTTTCAGTAACTCAGAACCTCATTCTGAGTGTTCCCGGCAGAGGTCATTCGCATGAACACAACCGTGGACTAATTACAGAAAGATGTAGTCAGTGCCGTCCATAGTGCTGGATGTACACTGGTGGCGTGCCAAACAACTGAGCTCTAGTTCTCAACACTTTCACAAAATGCCATAAGTTGAGGTTCAACTTACTGCTCCGGTTGAGTAGAGTGTAGCCGTCAAAGCTGGCATCAGTAGCACTCAGGTGAGAATATCGGGAAGCAGATATACCCAGACTGCTGGCAGTGTCCTACGGGGACCAGCTTATCTGGCTGCCACGCCTGAATGTTTGCAATCGCGGCAGAGCTTGGCAGGCGCAATTGTGCAGCAAGGCAAACTGCATAACCTGGCCATATTTTACGGGTGTACAAGAAACCACGTGGGATTTACAAGGAGATGTTCACCCGGAACAGCCAGAGGCCTGCTGGCAGCAACATTCCGGAATCCTTCCTAAGAAGCCTTGAAAGCAGTGAAACGCTCCTATGTTGCAATAACTCAGAACCTCATTCTGAGTGTTCCCGGAAGATATCATTCGGCTGAACACAACTGTGGACTAATTAGAGCCAGACGTAGGCAGTGCCGTACATAGTGCTCGATGGACAGTGATGGCGTGCCAGACACCTGAGATCTAGTTCTCAACACTTTCACAAAGTGCCATAAGTTGAGGTTCAACTTACTGCTCCGGGTGAGTAGAGTGCAGCCGTCAAAGCTGGAATCAGAAGCACTCAGGTGAGAAGAATGGGAAGCAGATATACTCAGTCCGCTGGCAGTGTCCTACGTGGACCAGCCTATCTGGCTGCCACGCCTGAATGTTTGCAACTGTGGCAGGCGTTGGCAGGCGCAATTGTGTAGCAATGCAAACTGCATAACCACCCCAAATTTCAAGGGTGTACAAGAAACCACGGGGGATTTACAAGGAGATGTTTACCCGGAACAGCCGGAGGCCTGCCGGCAGCAACATTCCGGAATTCTTCCTAAGAAGCCTTGAAAGCCGTGAAAATCTCTTATGTTGGAATAACTCAGAACCTTATTCTGAGTATTCCCGGCAGAGGTCATGCGGCTGAACACAACCGTGGACTAATTAGAACCAGATGTAGGCAGTGCCGTCCATAGTGCTGGATGGTCAGGCGTCGCATGTCCAACATCTGAGCTGTAGTTCTCAACACTTTGAGAAAATGCCCTAAGTTGAGCTTCACCTTACTGCTCCAGTTGAGTAGATTGTAGCCGTCAAAGCTGGAATCAGTAGCTCACAGGTGAGAAGAACAGAAAGCAGATATACCCGGTCCGCTGGCAGGGTCCTACACGGACCAGTCTATCTGGCTACCACACCTGAATGTTTGTAACCGGGGCAGAGCTAGGCAGGCGCAATTGTGCAGCAGTGCAAACTGCATAACCTGGCCAAATTTCACGGGTGTACAAGAAACCACGGGGGATGTACAAGGAGATGTTGACCCGGAACAGCCAGAGGCCGGCCGGCAGCAAGATTCCGGAATTCTTCCTAAGAAGCATTGAAAGCAGTGAAACGCTCCTACGTTGCAATAACTAAGAACCTCATTCTAGTGTTCCAGGCAGAGGTCATTCGGCTGAACTCATCCGTGGACTAATTAGAGCCAGAGGTAGTCAGTGGACTAATTAGAGCCAGATGTAGGCAATGGACTAATTAGAGCGAGATATAGGTAGTGTTTTCGATTGGAAAACAACTGAGCTTTAGTTCTCCAAACTTTCACAAAGTGCCATAAGTTGAGGTTCAACTTACTGCTCCGGTTGAGTAGAGTGTACCCGTCAAAGCTGGAATCAGTAGAACTCAGGTGAGAAGAACGGGAAGCAGATATACCCAGTCCGCAGGCAGTGTCTTTCGTGGACCAGCCTATCTGGCTGCCACGCCTGAATGTTTGCAACCACGGCAGAGGTAGGCAGGCGCAATTGTGCAGCAATGCAAACTGCATAACTTGGACAAATTCCACAGGTGTACAAGAAAGCACGGGGGATTTACAAGGAGATGTTCACCCAGAACAGCTGGAGTCCTGCCTGCAGCAAGATTCGGGAATTCTTCATGTGAAGCCTTGAAAGCAGTGAAAAGCGCCTATGTTGAAATAACTCAGAACTTCATTCTGAGTGTTCCCGGCAGAGGTCATTCGGCTGAACACAACCGTGGACTAATCAGAGCCAGATGTACGCAGTGCCATCCATAGTGCGGGATGGACAGTGGTGGCGTGCCAAACAACTGAGCTCTAGTTCTCAACACTTTCACAAAATGCCATAAGTTGAGGTTCAACTTACTGCTCCGGTTGAGTAGAGTGTAGCCGTCAAAGCTGGAATCAGTACCACTCAGGTGAGAAGAACAAAAAGCAGATATACCCAGTCCGCTGGCAGTGTCTTACGGGGACCAGCCTATCTGGCTGCCACGCCTGAATGTTTGCATCGGCGGCAGAGCTAGGCAGGCGCAATTGTGCAGCAATGCAAACTGCATAACCTGGCCAAATTTCACGGGTGTACAAGAAACCACAGGAGATTAACCAGGAGATGTTCACCCGGAACAGCCGGACGCCTGAAGTCAGCAATATTCCGGTATTCTTCCAAAGAAGCCTTGAAAGCAGTGAAAAGCTCCTATGTTGCTATAACTCAGAAACTCATTCTGAGTGTTCCCGGCAGAGGTCATTCGGCTGAACACAACTGTGGACTAATTAGAGCCAGATGTAGGCAGTGACGTCCATAGTGCTGGATGGACAGTGGTGTCGTGCCAAACAACTTAGCTCTAGTTCTCCAAACATTAGCAGAGTGCCATAAGTAGAGGTTCAACTTCCTGCTTCGGTTGAGTAGAGTGTAGCCGTCAAAGCTGGAATCAGAAGCACTCAGTTGAGAAGAACGGGAAGCAGATATACCTAGTCCGCTGGCAGTGTCCTACGGGGATAAGCCTACCTGGCTGCCACGCCTCAATGTTTGCAAGCGCAGCAGAGCTAAGCAGTCGCAATTATGCAGCAATTCAAACTGCATAACCTGGCCAAATTTCACGGGTGTACAAGAAACCACGGGGGATTTACAAGGACATGTTTACCCAGAACAGCCGGAGGCCTGCCGGCAGCAAGATTCCGGAATTCTTCCTAAGAAACCTTGAAAGTAGTGAAACGATCCTATGTTGCAATAACTCAGAACCTCATTCTGAGAGTTCCCGGCAGAGGTCATTCGGCTGAACACAACCGTGGACTAATTAGAGCCAGATGTAGGCAGTGCGGTCCATAGTGCTGGATGGACAGTGGTCGCATGCCAAACAACTGAGCTTTAGTTCTCAACACTTTCAGAAAGTTCCCTAAGTTGAGCTTCAACTTACTGCTCCGGTTGAGTAGAGTGTAGCCTTCAAAGCTGGAATCAGTATCACTCAGGTGAGAAGAACGGAAAGCAGATATACCCAGTCCGCTGGCAGTGTCCTACGGGGACCAGCCTATCTGGCTGCCACGCCTGAATGTTTGCAACCGCGGCAGAGCTAGGCAGGTGCATTTGTGCAGCAATGCAAACTGCATAACCGGGACAAATTTCACAGGTGTACAAGAAACCCTGGAGGATTTACAAGGAGATGTTCACCTGGAACAGCCGGAGGCCTGCCGGCAGCAAGATTCCGGAATTCTTCCTAAGAAGCCTTGAAAGAAGTGAAACGCTCATATGTTACAATATTTCAGAACCTCATTCTGAGTGTTCCCGGCAGAGGTCATTCGGCTGAACACAACCGTGGACTAATTAGAGCCAGATGTAGGCACTGCTGTCCATAGTGCTGTATGGACAGCGGTTGCGTGCCAAACAACTGAGCTCTAGTTCTCAACACTTTCACAAAGTGCCATAAGTTGAGGTTCAACTTACTGCTCCGGTTGAGTAGAGTGTAGCCGTCAAAGCTGGAATCAGTAGCACTCAGGTGAGAAGAATGGGAAACAGATATATCCAGTTCGCTGGCAATGTCCTACGGGGACCAGCCTATCTGGCTGCCACGCCGGAATGTTTGCCAGCATGGCAGAGCTAGGCAGGCGCAATTGTGCAGCAATGCAAACTGCATAATCTGGCCCAATTTCACGGGTGTACAAGAAACCACGGGGGATTTACAAGGAGATGTTCACCCGGAACTGCCGGAGGCCTGCCGGTATCAAGATTCCGGAATTCTTCCTAAGAAGCCTTGAAAGCAGTGAAACGCTCCTATGTTGCAATATCTCAGAACCTCATTGTGAGTGTTCCCGTCAGAGGTCATTCGGCTGAACACAACCGTGGACTAACTATAGCCAGATGCATGCAGTGCCGTCCAGAGTGCTGGCTGGACAGTGGTGGTGTGCCAAATAACTGAGCTCTAGTTCGCAACACTTTCACAAATTGCCATAAGTTGAGGATCAACTTACAGATCAGGTTGAGTAGAGTGTAGCCGTCAAAGCTAGAATCAGCAGCACTCAGATGAGTAGAACGGGAATCAGATATACCCAGTCCCCTAGCAGTGTCCTATGGTATCCAGGCTATCTGGCTGCTACACCTCAATGTTAGCAACCGCGGCAGAGCTAAGCAGTCGCAATTATGCTGCAATGCAAACTGCATAAGCTGGTCAAATTTCCCGGGTGTACAAGAAACCATGGGGGATTTATAAGGACATATTTACCTGGAATAGCCGGAGGCCTGCAGGCAGCAAGATTCCGGAATTCTTCCTAAGAAGCCTTGAAAGCAGTGAAACGCTCCTATGTTGCAATTACTCAGAATCTCATTCTGACTATTCCCGGTAGACGTCATTCAGCTGAACACAACCGTGGACTAATTAGAGCCAGATGTAGGGAGTGCCGTCCACAGTGCTGGATGGACAGTGGTCGCATGCCCAACAACTGTGCTCTAGTTGTCAACACTTTCACAAAATGCCATAAGTTGAGGTTCAACTTACTGCTCCGGTTGAGTAGAGTGTAGCCGTCAAAGGTGGAAACAGTATCACTCAGGTGAGAAGAACGGGAAGCAGATATACCCAGTCTGCTGGCAGTGTCCTACAGGGACCAGTCTGTCTGGCTGCCACGCCTGAATGTTTTTAACCGGGGCAGAGTTAGGCAGGCGCAATTGTGCAGCAGTGCAAACTGCATAAACTGGCCAAATTTCACGGGTGTACAAGAAACCACGGGGGATGTACAAGGAGATGTTCACCCGGAACAGCCAGAGGCCTGCCGGCAGCAAGATTCCGGAATTCTTCCTAAGAAGCCTTGAATGCAGATAAACGCTCCAATGTTGCAATAACTCAGAACCTCATTCTGAGTGTTCACGGCAGAGGTCATTCGGCTGAACACAACCGTGGACTAATTAGAGCCAGATGTAGGCAGTGCCATCCATAGTGCTGGATGGACAGTGGTGGCATGCCAAACAACTGAGCTCTAGTTCTCAACACTTTCACAAAGTGCCATAAGTTGAGGTTCAACTTACTGCTCCGGTTGAATAGAGTGTAGCCGTCAAAGCTAGAATCAGTAGCACTCAGGTGAGAAGAACGGGAAGCAGATATACCCATTCCGCTGGCAGCCTTCTTCGGGGACCAATCTATCTGGCTGCAACGCCTGAATGTTTGCAACCGCGGTAGAGCTAGGCAGGCCCATTTGTGCAACAATGCAAACTGCATAACCTGGCCAAATTTCACAGGTGTACAAGAAAACCTAGGGGATTTACAAGGAGATGTTCACCCGCAACAGGTGGAGGCCTGCCGGCAGCAATATTCCGGAATTCTTCCTGTGAACCCTTTAAAGCTATGAAACGCTCCTATGTTGCAATAACTCTGCACCTCATTCTGAGTGTTCCCGGCAGAGGTCATTCGGCTGAACACAACCGTGGACTAATTAGAGCCAGATGTAGGCAGTGCTGGATGGAGAGTGGTAGCATGCCAAACAACTGAGCTCTAGTTCTCAACACTTTCACAAAGTGCCATAAATTGATGTTCAACTTCCTGCTCAGGTTGAGTAGAGTGTAGCCGGAATCAGTAACTGGAATCAGTAGCACTCAGGTGAGAAGAACGGCATGCAGATATACCCAGTCCACTGGCAGTGTCCTACGGGGACCAGCCTATCTGGCTGCTATGCCTGAATGTTTGCAACCCCTGCAGAGCTAGGCAGGCGCAATTGTGCAGTAATGCAAACTGCATAAGCTGGCCAAATTTCCCGGGGGTACAAAAAACCACGGGGGATTTACAAGGAGATGTTCACCCGGAACAGCAGGAGGCTTTCCGGCAGCAAGATTCCGGAATTCGTCCTAAGAAGCCTTGAAAGTAGTGAAACGCTCCTATGTTGCAATAACTCAGAACCTGATTCTGAGTGTTCCCGGCACAGGTCATTCGGCTGAACACAACCGTGGACTAATTAGAGCCAGATGTAGGCAGTGCCGTCCATAGTGCTGGATGGACAGTGGAGGCGTGCCAAACAACTGAGCTCTAGTTCTCAACACTTTCACAAAGTGCCATAAGTTGAGGTTCAACTTACTGCTCCGGTTGAGTAGAGTGTAGCCGTCAAAGCTGGAATCAGTAGCACTCAGGTGAGAGGAACAAGAAGCAGATATACCGAGTCCGCTGGCAGAGTCGGACGGGGACCAGCCTATCTGGCTGCCACGCCTGAATGTTTGCAACCGCGGCAGAGCTAGGCAGGCGCAATTGTGCAGCAATTCAAACTGCATAACCTGGCCAAATTTCACGGGTGTACATGAAACCACGGGGGATGTAGAAGGAGATGTTCACCCGGAACAGCCAGAGGCCTGCCGGCAGCAAGATTCCGGAATTCTTCCTAAGAAGCCTTGAAAGCAGTGAAACGCTCCTATGTTGCAATAACTCAGAACCTCATTCTGAGTGTTCCCTGCAGAGGTCATTCGGATGAACACAACCTTGGACTAATTAGAGCTAGATGTAGTCAGTGTCATCCATAGTGCTGGATGGACAGTGGTGGCTTGCCAAACAACTGAGCTCTAGTTCTCAACACTTTCACAAAGTGCCATAAGGTGAGGTTCAACTTACTGCTCCGGTTGAGTAGAGTGTAGCCGTCAAAGCTGGAATCAGTAGCACTCAGGTGAGAAGAACGGGAAGCAGATATACCCAGTCCGCTGGCAGTGTCCTACGGGGTCCAGCCTATCTGGCTGCCACGCCTGAATGTTTGCAACCACGGCAGAGCTAGGCAGGCGCAATTGTGCAGCAATGCAAACTGCATAACCTGGCCAAATTTCACGGGTGTACAAGAAACCACGGGGGATCTACAAGGAGATATTAACCCGGAACAGCCGGATGCCTGCCGGCAACAAGATTCTGGAATTCTTCCTAAGAAGCCTTGAAAGCAGTGAAACGCTCCTATGTTGCAATAACTCAGAACCTCATTCTGAGTGTTCCCTGCAGAGGTCATTTGGCTGAACACAAGCGTGGACTAATTAGAGCCAGATGTAGACAGTGGCGTCCATAGTGCTGGATGGACAGTGGTGGTTTGCCAAACAACTGAGCTCTAGTTCTCAACAGTTTCACAAAGTGCCATAAGTTGAGGTTCAACTTACTGCTCCCGTTGAGTAGAGTGTCGCCGTGAAAGCTGGAATCAGTAGCACTCAGGTGAGAAGAACGGGAACCAGATATACCCAGTCCGTTGGCAGTGTACTACGGGGACCAGCCTATCTGGCTGCCATGTCTGAATGTTTGCCACCGCGGCAGAACTAGGCAGGCGCAATTGTGCAGCAATAAAAACTGCATAACCTGGCCAAATTTGACGGGAGTACAAGAAACCACGGGGGATTTACAAGGAGATGTTCACCCGGAACAGCTGGAGGTCTGCCGGCAGCAAGATTCTAGAATCCTTCCTGAGAAGCCTTAAAAGCAGTGAAACGCTCCTATGTTGTAGTAACTCAGAACCTCATTCTGAGTGTTCCCGGCAGAGGTCATTCGGCTGAACACAACCGTGGACTAATTAGAGCCAGAGGGTATGCAATGCCGTCCATAGTGCTGGATGGACAGTGGTGGCGTGCCAAACACCTGAGCTCTAGTTCTCAACACTTTCACAAAGTACCATACGTTGAGGTTCAACTTACTGCTCCGGTTGAGTAGAGTGTAGCCGTCAAACCTGGAATCAGTAGCACTCAGTTGAGAAGAACGGGAAGCAGATATACCCAGTCCGCTGGCAGTGTCCTACGGGGACCAGCCTATCTGGCTGCCACGCCTTAATGTTTGCAACCACGGCAGAGCTAGGCAGGTGCAATTGTGCAGCAATGCAAACTGCATAACGTGGCCAAATTTCTCGTGTGTACAAGAAACCACGGGGGATTTACAAGGAGATGTTCACTGGGAACAGCCGGAGCCCTGCCGGCAGCAAGATTCCGGAATCCTTCCTAAGAAGCCTTGAAAGCAGTGAAACGCTCCTATGTTGTAGTACTCATCAGAACCTCATTCTGAGTGTTCCCAGCAGAGGTCATTCGGCTGAACACAACCGTGGACTATTTAGAGCCAGTTGTAGGCAGTGCCATCCATAGTGCTGGATGGACAGTTGTGGCATGCCAAACAACTGAGCTCTAGTTCTCAACACTTTAACAAATTGCCATGAATTGAGGTTCAGCTTACTGCTCCGGTTGAGTAGAGTGTAGCCATCAAAGCTGGAATCAGTAGCACTCAGGTGAGAAGAACGGGAAGCAGATATACCCAGTCCGCTGGCAGTGTCCTACAGGGACCAGCCTATCTGGCTGCCACGCCTGAATGTTTGCAAGCGCGGCAGAGTTAGGCAGCCGCAATTGTGCAGCAATGCAAACTGCATAACCTGGCCAAATTTCACGCGTGTACAAGAAACCACGGGGGATTTACAAGGAGAAATTCACGCGGAAGAGCCGGAGGCCTTCCGACAGCCAGATTCCGGAATTCTTCCTGTGAAGCCTTGAAAGCAGTGATACGCTCCTATGTTGCAATAACTCAGAACCTCATTCTGAGTGTACCTGGCAGAGTTCATTCGGCTGAACACAACCGTGGACTAATTAGAGCCAGATGTAGGCAGTGCCGTCCATAGTGCTGGATGGACAGTAGTTGCGTGCCAAACTACCGAGCTCTAGTTCTCAATACTTTCACAAAGTGCCATAAGTTGATGTTTAACTTACTGCTCCGGTTGACTAGAGTGTAGCCGTCAATCCGTCAAAGCTGGAATCTGTAGCACTCAGGTGAGAAGAACGGGAAGCAGATATACCCAGTGGGCTGGCAGTGTCCTACGGGGACCAGCGTATCTGGCTGCCACGCCTGAATGTTTGCAACCGCGGCAGAGCTAGGCAGGCGCAATGTGCAGCAAGGCAAACTGCATAACCTGGCCAAATTTCACGGGTGTACAAGAAAACACGGGGGATTTACAAGGAGATGTTCACCCGGAACAGCCGGAGGCCTGCCAGCAGCAAGATTGCGGAATTCCTCCTAAGAAGCATTGAAAGCAGTGAAACGCTCCTATGTTGCAGTAACTCAGAATCTCCTTCCGCGTGTTCCTGGCAGAGGTCATTCGGTGAACACAACCGTGGACTAATTAGAGCCAGATGTAGGCAGTGCCGTCCATAGTGCTGGATGGACAGTGGTGTCTTGCCAAACAACTGAGCTCTAGTTCTCAACACTTTCACAAAATGCCATAAATTGAGGTTCAACTTACTGCTCCGGTTGAGTAGATTGTAGCCGTCAAAGCTGGAAATAGTAGCACTCAGGTGAGAAGAACGGGAAGGAGATATACCCAGTCCGCTGGCAGTGTCCTACGGAAACCAGCCTACCTGGCTGCCACGCCTGAATGTTTGGAACCACGGCAGAGCTAGGCAGGCGCAATTGTGCAGCAATGCAAACTGCCTAACCTGGCCAAATATCTCGGGTGTACAAGAAACCACGGGGTATTTACAAGGAGATGATCACCCGGAACAGCCGGAGGCCTGCTGGCAGCAAGATTCCGGAATCCTTCTTAAGAAGCCTTGAAAGCAGTGAAACTTTCCTATGTTGCAATAACTCAGAACCTCATTCTGAGTGTTCCCGGCAGAGGTCATTCAGCTGAACACAACCGCAGAATAATTAGAGCCAGATGTAGGCAGTGCCGTCCATAGTGCTGGATGGACAATTGTGGCGTGCCAAACATCTGAGCTCTAGTTCTCAATACTTTCACAAAGTGCCATAAGTTGAGGTTCAACTTACTGCTCCGGTTGAGTAGAGTGTAGCCGTCAAAGCTGGAATTAGTAGCACTCAGATGAGAAGACCGGGAAACAAATATACCCAGTCTGCTGGCAGTGTCCTACGGGGACTAGCCTGTCTGGCTGCCACGCCTGAATGTTTGCAACCGCGGCAGAGCTAGGCAGACGCAATTGTGCAGCAATGCAACCTGCATAACCTGGCCAAATTTCACGGGTGTACAAAAAACCACGGGGGATTTATAAGGAGATGTTTCCCCGGAACAGCCGGAGGCCTTCTGGCAGCAAGATTCCGGAATTCTTCCTGTGAAGCCTTGAAAGCAGTGAAACGCTCCTATGTTGCAATAACTCAGAACCTCATTCTGAGTGTTCCCGGCCGAGGTCATTCCCCTGAACACAACCGCGGAGTAATTAGAGCCAGATGTAGGCAGTGCCGTCCATAGTGCTGGATGGACAGTGGTGGCGTGCCAAACAACTGAGCTCTAGTTCTCAACACTTTCACAAAGTGCCATAAGTTGAGGTTCAACTTACTGCTCCCGTTGAGTAGAGTGTAGCCGTCAAAGCTGGAATCAGTAGCACTCAGGTGAGAAGAACGGGAAGCAGATATACCCAGTCCGCTGGCAGTGTCCTACGGGGACCAGCCTATGTGGCTGCCACGCGTTAATATTTGCAAACGCGGCAGAGCTAGGCAGGCGCAATATATGCAGCAATTCAAACTGCATAACCTGGCCAAATTTGATGGGTGTACAAGAAACCACGGGGGATTTACAAGGAGATGTTCACCCGGAACAGCCGGAGGCCTGCCGGCAGCAAGATTCCGGAATCCTTCCTAAGAAGCCTTGAAAGCAGTGAAACCCTCCTATGTAGCAATAACTCAGAAGCTCATTCTGAGTGTTCCAGGCAGAGGTCATTCGGCTGAACACAACCGTGGACTAATTAGAGCCAGATGTAGGCACTGCCCTCCATAGTGCTGGATGGACAGTGGTGGCGTGCCAAACACCTGAGATCTAGTTCTCAACACTTTCACAAAGTGCCGTAAGTGGAGGTTCAACTTACTGCTCCGGTTGAGTAGAGTTTAGCCGTCAAAGCTGTTATCAGTAGCACTCAGGTGAGAAGACCGGGAAGCAGATATACCCAGTCTGTTGGCAGTGTCCTACGGGACCAGCCTATCTGGCTGCCACGCCTGGAATGTTTGCAACCACGGCAGAGGTAGGCAGGCGCAATTGTGCAGCAATGCAAACTGCATAACCTGGCCAAATTTCTCCGGTGTACAAGAAACCACAGGGGGGATTTCTGGGAAGATTGCGGAAAATAAGCTGGAATCTGAACAAGCTCTCTCATTGAAAGCACTTTTAGAGTTCCAGTGAACAGTCCTAAGCCAGAGAATCACACTAAGTGTTTCATCACAGGACAGAGAGTTAGAGAAGCAGGGGAATCCAAGGAAACACATCAGCTGCCGCTGCGGCGGCAGGGTCGCGGCGGCGACCACCGCCGTGGGGTCATACCTGAGACACAGAGAGTCCGGGAGGAAGGAGGCAGACGCAGCAGACGAGCGGATTCTACTCAACACCAACAGGAACCGACAAGGAGCGGACATCTTCATCCTGCTCTTTGCAGACTAGAGACGACCCAGGATCCAAGACTTGGCGTGAGTACAAGCCCGACGTCCTCACTCCTTCTCAGGGAGCAGAGGAGGGAAGGCCACCCCTCCCCCCCAGCACCGGTGATCTCCATCTTGGATACCGACAATGCTTGGAGGAGCTGCTAGCTCCAGCTCAGGCCTTGGAATAAATCGAGTCATTTAGCAGGTCACAAGAACTTAACGGCGAAGTCACCTGCCAGACTCAGCTCCATCAAGGGAAAAGTCACCCAGCTCAGGCGCCAGCCATTGGAGTGCCTTGCCTCACTGGGTAACCAGAGCCAGAGGCTGCCCCTCCCTCTAGCAGCCACCACAATCAATTGAAAAACAGAAACCCTGAGAATGGCTCCAGGCTGGGCGCTGTGAGATTTATCACAAAATAGCCCCAGGGAAAAGCTACTGTTTGTTGAAAGGCCTCAACTCTACCCAGAACCTAGCCTCATCACCACATCCCCCTCTTTTGTGATTCTCAAAGCAGATCACCCTCCCAGAAAACTAACCTGGGAGGGGGATCTCAAAATCTTGGGTAAAGCAGAGCATTTTTCTGCCTCTTCCAACCAACCGACTTAAGAAACCAATCAAGCCACAGGACCTCAAGCTGACCAGAGACTCCAACAAGAGACTGGTTACAGACAAAAGGGAGATACAGGATTCTTCCCACTCCTCCCCCCCCCCAAAAAAAAATCAAAAGACTTTTTTTTTCTTTTTTTATTTTTTTCTTCTTCTTCTTCTTTTCTTTTTTTTGCTTGTTTTTTGTTTTTTGTTACCTTATATATATATATATATATATATATATATATATATATATATATATATATTTTTTCCCTTCTAAAGCTTTTATTAATCTTTAATTTTTGCCTCTTCTGAAAAAATAATTGTTTTCCAGTAACTTTTTTTTCTCATCTTATAATTTTTATTTTAGGAATATGTGAATGAGCGTTTTCCTTCCTTTTCTTGTCTTCTTTCTCTTTTTCTTTCTTTCTTAATTATCTTTTTGTTTTTTGTCTAGCTCTACTGAACTTCTGATCTTTTCTTCTCCCTTTCCCATCCTTAACGTTTTTCACATCTCCTCTATGTCCCCCCCGTTCTCTGAACATATTCACATTCCTCTCTAAATAGACAGTCTTTTAACCTCTATAATAACATTAATTTTTACGTTTCTATTTTTTTTCTGTTCTCTCTTCATTCCCCTTTCCGTCTCTTCTTTTTTTCTCTCTCTCTACTTGCATCCTACCCAACCCATTTCCTGCATTGTGATTAGGACATAGTTAACTCTCCCTGTGCCTCCCCACACCAATCTATTCCTATTTTTTACCCACATCTCTCCCTAATCCTAATAATTTCTGGTTTTCCAAATTATTTTCTGCAGTTCGAAGTCCTTTAACATATAGTTGTTTGATGTTGAATAAATGTATCTGTTGAACTAGATTGTATCTGTAGACTATTGACTGTACAAACGCAAACTTTGGTTGATGGTTGCCTTAAGATAGTGTTCTAGCACAAAACTGGTGCAATCTTCACCTCAAATGGGCCGAGTAAGCCGGAAAAACACAAGAAAAATGGCAAATTCGGTATCTCAATTCCCAACCTTGATAATCAGGGATTAGAACAGACAAAGAATAATGCAGAGGAGAGTTCCCAAATAGCTCTACAAACACTAATAGCAAACATGATAAATGAGAAGTTTGACAATGTACAAAGGACTCTCTATGAGCGTGATAGGGAGAGAGAGGAGGCATCCCAGAAGTTTATACAGGAATATCATAAGCGTGAGGAAGCTACTCAAAAACTGATACAGGATTTGCGTGAACAACTTGAGAATATTCAAAGAGAAAGGGAGGAATGGCGTGAGCAGGCAGAGAACACTCAAAGAGAACTGCAGGAATCCCACGAACGGGAAGAAAGAGAACTGCAGGAATCCCACAGACGGGAGGAAGCTAATCAAAGAGTAATTCAGGAATTGAGAGACCAGGTAGAGAATACACAAAGATCACTAAAGGCATTCATGGAATCCATTAACAAAGAGCTGAAGGAAGTCAGGGAGACCACAAAGGGAATGCTGAATGGAACCCAACAGAAGGAATGGGAGTCCAAAGAAACCATAACCAATCAACTAAGTGATTTGAGAACAAACACTGAACACCAAATTAAGGAAGTAAAGAAATTCATACAAGACCTAAAACAGAGCTTCAACAAAGAACTTGAAGCCATCAAAGCTGACCAATTAGAAGGAAAAGCGATAAAAAACAAAGTAGAGAGTCTTGACAGCAGGTTAGACCATGCAGAAGATCGAATCTCAGGGATTGAAGACAGCCTAGATATTATAGAGAAAGAACATACAACCATCCAAGACAAGTCCAAGAAATATGATAGGTCTATCCAACACCTGGAAGACACCATCAGAAGGCCCAATCTAAGGATAATGGGTGTAGAGGAGCACCTAGAAACAGAAGTTAATGGTCTAGGAAATTTGTTTAACAGGATCCTAGCAGAGAACTTCCCAAACATACAAAAAGATAGGCCTATTCAGATACAAGAAGCTTTTAGAACCCCAAATAGACCAGACCAGAATAGGACATCCCACCGTCACATTATAATCCACACAGGATCAACCCAGACCAAGGAAAAGATCCTTAAAGCTGTCAGGGAGAAAAGGGTAATCACCTATAAAGGGAAACCAATTAGAATTACCTCAGATTTCTCAGCAGAGACAATCAAAGCAAGAAGAGCCTGGAATGACGTATGCCATGCCCTAAAAACAAACAACTATCAACCAAGAATACTGTACCCAGCTAAACTCTCCTTCATAACTGAAGGCCAAATAAAAACCTTCCATAGCAAAGAAAAATTGAAACAATACATCTCCACCAAACCAGCCCTACAAAAGATTCTTAAAGATGTCCTACACATAGAAAACCAACAAGACCGCAACAAAGGCCAAGAAACTGCACCCAAACTGAGAATCCAAGAACCTTAGGAAGAACCCAGTTTTCGCAGCCCCCAAGAAGGTGGATAACATGGCAGGAACTCCCAAATACCTCTCAGTCCTATCTCTTAACGTTAACGGACTGAACTCTCCAATTAAGCGACATAGACTGTCTAGTTGGATTAAAAAACAAGACCCTTCTATCTGCTGCCTGCAGGAGTAACATCTTGCCCATAAAAACAAACACATCTTCAATGTTAAAGGCTGGAACAAAATCTACCAAGCAAACGGCCCTCATAAACAGGCGGGAGTTGCAATCCTAATATCAGATAAAATAGACTTCAAACTAAAATTCGTGAGAAGAGATAAAGAAGGTCACTACATACTAATTAAAGGATCTCTCCTTCAGGAGGATATTACAATTCTAAATATCTATTCGCCAAACAATGGAGCACCCAAATTTATCAAAGAAACACTACTTTCCCTCAAATCCCATATAGATCCAAAGACATTAATTGTTGGGGATTTTAACACACCACTCTCCCCACTAGATAGATCAACTCGGCAAAAACTCAACAGAGAAACCGCAGATCTAAACAGCTGCATAGATCAACTAGACTTAACAGACATTTACCGAACATTTCACCCAGCAGCATCAGAATACACGTTCTTCTCAGCAGCACATGGAACGTTTTCTAAAATAGACCACATTTTAGGCCACAAAGCAAACTTGTCTAAATTCAGAAACATTGAAGTTATACCTTGCATTCTCTCTGACCACAAGGGAATAAAATTAGAACTCAACACCAAAAGCCACCAAAGAAAGTCCGGTATCACATGGAGGCTGAACAACACACTGCTGAATCATGAGTGGGTCATGGAAGAGATTAGAAAGGAAATTCAAATGTTCATGCTATTCAACAAAAATGAACACACAAATTACCAGCTCCTCTGGGACACAGCAAAGGCAGTACTCAGAGGCAAGTTTATAGCTCTGAGCTCCTACATCAACAAATTGGAGAGATCTGAAACTAACAATTTAATGACACATCTAAACCTCCTTGAAAAAGAGCAGCAAGATAAACCCCAATCCAGTAGACGGAAAGAAATAATCAAAATTAAATCAGAATTAAATGAATTAGAATCCAAAAAAACTATAGAAAGAATCAACAAAACAAAGAGTTGGTTCTTCGAAAAACTTAACAAAATTGACAGACCCTTAGCAAACCTTATCAGAAAAAGGAGAGAACACACCCAAATTAATAAACTCAGAGTTGAGAATGGAAACATCACCACAGAAACAACCAAGATTCAGAACATTATAAGGGAATACTTCTCAAAACTTTATGCTAATAAGTTTGAGAACTTGACAGAAATGGACCTTTTCCTAGCAAATATTGACATGCCAAAACTAAACCAAGATGAGTTAAACCAGCTTAACAGGCCCATATCAAGCATTGAAATAGAAACAGCAATAAGAGACCTCCCAGCTAAGAAAAGTCCAGGACCAGATGGTTTTACAGCGGAATTTTACAAGGCCTTCAAAGCAGAGCTCACACCAATACTCCTCCAACTCTTCAATGAAATTGAAAGAGAAAGCTCACCACCGAACACATTCTATGAAGCCATCATAACCCTCATCCCAAAACCAGGCAGGGACTCATCAAAGAAAGAGAACTATAGACCCATTTCTTTGATTAACATTGATGCAAAACTTCTCAACAAAATTTTGGCCAATCGACTTCAACAATTCATCCAAAAAATCATACACCATGATCAAACAGGATTCATTTCAGGGATGCAAAGCTGGTTCAATATACGCAAATCAATTAATATTATTTATCACATCAACAGGAGCAAGAATAAGAACCACATGGTTATCTCAATAGATGCAGAAAAAGCATTTGACAAGATCCAACACCCCTTTATGATGAAGGTTCTGGAAAAATTAGGAATCCATGGAACATTCCTCAATACAATAAAGGCTGTATATGACAAACCTACAGCCAGCATTATACTCAATGGTGAAAAACTAAAGCCATTTCCTCTTAACTCAGGAACAAGACAAGGATGCCCACTCTCTCCACTTCTCTTCAATCTAGTATTAGAATGCCTAGCTACAGCAATAAGACAAGATGCAGACATAAAGGGGATCCAAATAGGGAAAGAAGAAATAAAACTCTCCCTCTTTGCAGATGACATGATCTTGTATTTAAAGAATCCCATAGACTCCACTCCCAAATTACTCAAGCTGATTCAAAACTTTGGCAAAGTAGCAGGTTATAAAATTAACCTCCAAAAATCAATGGCTTTTCTATATGCCAACAATGAGAAAAGTGTGGCTGAAATTAGGAAAGCAACTCCATTTGTAATAGCCCCACAAAAAATAAAATACCTAGGAATTAACTTAACCAAAGAAGTGAAGGACCTCTATGATGAAAACTTTAAAATCTTGAAAAAGGAAATCAACACAGAACTTAAAAAATGGCAAAACCTCCCATGCTCCTGGATTGGCAAGATTAACATCGTGAAAATGGCAATACTTCCCAAGGCTATCTACAAATTCAACGCGATACCTATCAAAATTCCACCCTCATTCTTCAAGGAAATAGAAGAGGCAATCCAAAAATTCATATGGAACAATAAAAGACCCCGAATAGCAAAAACGCTCCTCAACGGAAAGAACACTGCTGGAGGAATATCAATACCAAATTTCAAACTCTACTATAAAGCCATAGTAATCAAAACAGCTTGGTATTGGCATAAGAACAGACCTCAGGACCAATGGAATAGAATTGAAAACCCAGAAATGAACCTACAGACCTATAGCCATCTAATCTTCGATAAAGAAGCTAAAACAATAGAATGGAAGAAAGACAGCCTCTTCAGTAAATGGTGCTGGCAAAATTGGTTAACTACATGTAGAAAACTAAAGCTAGATCCTTATATATCACCCTGCACCAGAATCAGCTCCAAATGGATCAAAGACCTTGAACTCAAAGCAGACACTCTGAAAACATTACAGGATGGAATAGGAGAAACCCTAGGTCTCCTTGGCTCAGGCCGAAATTTTCTGAATAGAGACCGGGAAGCACAACAAATCAAAGAAAGGTTGGACAAATGGGATTGCATAAGATTGCAGAGCTTCTGCAGGGCAAATGACATGGGAGAAGATCTTTACTAGCCATACAACGGACAAGGGTCTCATATCTAAAATATACTTGGAACTCAAAAAATTAAACCACCCAACAACAAATCCTCAAAGAAACAACTGTCCAATAAATAAGTGGGCGAAAGACTTAAAGAGAAGCTTCTCGGAAGAAGAAAGAAGGATGGCCAATAGACACATGAAGAAATGTTCAACATCCCTAGCCATAAAAGAAATGCAAATCAAAACAACATTGAGATATCACCTCACTCCAGTTAGAACAGCAAAAATCAAGAACTCTAACAACAACAGATGCTGGAGG